>NC_060209.1:117478750-118163333 GCF_021130785.1 Homalodisca vitripennis
ACAAGTTACTGACAACTTGTTCATTACTCTACTCAATATTGTTGGCTGATAAATCATATTTTGGTTGCTACTTAGTGATTTTTGTGCTCTAAAAAGTCCTAATTAAAAGTTCTGATTTATTTATGGCTCTGATCTGGAAAACACATTCAATTGACATGCATAATAACTGAAAATGATGTACTAAGAGTAAAATTTGAATATACAGTAGGAGTGTATCCCTTCTTGTACTTATTTCACTTATACTCAATTAAGCCAAATTTATGAACAAGTTTTAAATGATATCATTAGGTACTGAGTGTTTTCAAAGTCCATGTTTTTAAGTGTTAATATCAGGAATTTATAAGTCACACAAGATTGGATTTCTACTATGAGAAAATGACAGTAAAACTGTAAAACAATGTTTGTTTAAGTGAGTATTGGAATTACTTATTTGGTTTGTGCCATCAAAAATAGAATAGAAGTAACCCAAAAACAGATCCCTGTGAAACTCTTATGAGTGACAGTTCTCAATCCGAACTGATTCTCACCCAACTAGACAAACTGGCACCATCACAACAAACATTACTCGATCCACTTAACACTAACATTATCAAAAACATTCTTTGTAAGAGTGAAGCCGAGGTAGGGGTAGTAATAACTTAGTCCTCGGCTAAAAAAAAAAAAACTGAAAGTTTAATATGGTACTAATTATAAAATTACTTTATGTATTTAGTAATCTACACGAACTTTACTATACTATTACGTACAAAATAATTTTTAGTGGATTCATAGAATTTGTAATCACTCTAGTAATATAATTTCAAAGAAATGTTTGTATGTCATCAACTCTCAGGACACTCAGTCTCTAATAACATCTACCTCTATTCAAAATTATGTATGTATACGGGCTTATGCAATATAAAACACAAGCTAATAAAAATGACACAGGTAGTAATAGCAAATTCCTTTTTTCTCTTCTATTATATATACAGGATAAAAGTATGAACCATCTTTGTATAATATATAATGATGCAAGAAAGGAGGTTTTGTAACTACCAAATTTCTGCTGGTTTATATATTTTGAAATTTTATTTAACTTTTATTTCTACACATTATTTAATGTGAGTAAAGATTCTAAGTTGGTTGCATTTCAAAGTTTGCAAAGGAAGTACTGTAATTACATTTTAGTTAAGTTGTAGCTTGGTAGAGTAAAAATCTATACTCGAATTCTTTGGTCATATACATTTTTTCTTTATAAGTCTTTTGATATCTAAAAAGATTTCAAGATTGGGATTGTACAAGTTTTAAGAAGTATATAATAATATAAATCAACATAAATAAACACGACCTAATTTTCTAATAAATATAAATTATAATTACAGTGAATGAATTTATATGGTTAATGTGGTATTTTGTTTTCAAACTATAAGTTACAATGTTTACCAAAAATGGTTTGTGCTCTTGACTTTTTTCGTTGTTTAAACAAATTACTATAAAAAGCAATCTTTGAACATATAGTTTTGATTTAAATGGTATTTTTTCATGGATAGACTAACGACTCTCAGCATGACTGATGAGCATAGCTCGTTACATCTAACATCTAAACACCTGGGTTCATCTTGTGAAGCAAATTCAGATGTTGGTGAAATAATAAACAATAGTAGAGGAGTAACCTCTTTAAGAGCTGCTTCAAGCGAACAACATGATGGATTGGTTCCTCACTTACAAACTGAATTTGTTTATAAAACTAATTTTTTTTAACTTACAAGTTGTCAGCAAATATATATTAATAAGAAACCCATTGAATGTATAAAAAAGGATATGTGACGTTTATTTATTTTCACTTCAGAAAAAAGCTCTAAATTAACATGAATTTACCTGACTTTGATTGAGTAATTACATGTTTCGGGCATGAAGCTGATAAGGTAAATTGCAAATTTATCTGCAACATATTACAGTATAAAATGGACCCTACGGAGTTTGAACGTTCAGATACTTTTTTCTGGCATGCAAGTGAAACCATTGAGCAAACCTTGATGAAAGGAATGAGTGTCGAAGGATGTACTTTTAAAGTGGTGCCACTGAAAGTGTAGTAAATAAATGGAGTATGAGAATTATTTATAGTTAGATGTTATTAAAGCCATAGAAAATTAAGTTATACATCTTCAATAAAAGTCATCAATACACTGATTCGACAGATGTTAGAATAGAAAGGGATAATACTGATGTTAAAATATTAGTGGACTTCTTCAAACAACACAACCCTTTACATAATACAGATACTATTATTTCTTTTGCTACCGGAATTACAGGAGACAAATTCTTGTTGATCTATTGTGGCTGTTTCAAGGTATTTGAGTTTAGAAACAAAACCGGTAAAGAACTGAACATTATATGAATTGTGAACTGGCACCATATCAGCTTGCTCTATTTGAAGTTGGTGACCTTGCAAAAGACAAAAACCCGTTAAAAAAATTCAGAAGATTTCTCTTAATTTAAAAAGTTTATAAAATGTTCATTAAGTTATTTATGGAGGCATGTTATTAAATCGTTATAAATGGCAAATGAATTAAACGTTAATAATGGATATGTTAGCATTATGTAAGATATTAATAGAATAATAGTAACCCTTAGGTATTATTTTATGGGTATAAAAAAAGCAGTATTAAATCTTCCAAATAACTGTTGCTTGCGCATTGAAAAATAAATGTCCAGATATTGAATTAGATGAAAACATGCATCTGAAAATAGTTCAAGACAACTTTTGTGTAATAATAAAAATAAAAGTCGCTTGATAGATATTTTCAGAATTAAATTAGCTAACAATAATATTTTTACATACCAAGTGGAAAGTGAATTGTTGATACAGCTATTAAATTGGAATAAAACATTTTGTTGTAGTTTCAGAAGATATCAATGTCTTGGTGTTATTAACGACATTGGTGGATGTAGATTGTGAAATATATTCATGGAAAAGTTTAGAAAATCGATCCCAAACTGTAAGGAACATATTGTTTATACATGCTTTCACAAGTTGTGATACAACTTCTGCGTTTTTCAATAAAGGAAAAATTATGTTCACCAGAAATTTTGGAAAAGAAATTATTTACACAACAAAGCAGAAGTATTTAAAATACAAAAGAAGACTCCAATAAAATATTTCAAGCGGGTGTAGAACGTAATTTGGGTTTATATATAGCTACAACAAAAACTTTGAATACGTTCAGGTTCAATTCTTTCTTAAAAGCAACTGCCAAAAGTACTAGACAGTGTTCTTTTGTCATCATTACCTCCTACATCCAGATATGGTTAGGAAGTGAAGTAGTTATTGAAAATTGAGGATGGACGTATTCCAGTAACATGTACATCCCAATAACAATGAATTAATTACCTGCTCCAGATAATCTACTGCAAATGTTATTTTTTAATTTGAAAAGGAATGTGGAGCTGCGTGTGGATGCCAGAAAAGTGGCTTATACTGCAGTTTAGTATATTTACAATGCAGCAAAAATAGTTTCTCCAATACTTCACCTGTTATAAAAATAAATGAAGTCGACAAAAGCACTTGATATAAAGAAAAATTTAAATGTTTATTTAAAAAAATATTTTATTCATAATTTTCTTTCTTTATTTCACTCTCCTTAATTTGCTTATTTTTGAAAACATTTATTACATTCACAGAACTCATGTTATTTAAAATTAAACTAGCCAAGAAATTTCATTGTAAATTGCAACTGATGCTCCAATCTCTCCTTCGTGTTTTACTACCTGTTCAAGATCCCTACTGCCCTTGGTTGATACACACTGGTATTTTTAATTTACTCAATTATAATTACCTTTTATTATTTATAGTTATAATTGTCTTTAGTTCCTCTATATCTATTTAGGTGAAGTTCCACATATAAAGAAAAATTACTATTTAAAGCAAAACTGTATGAACAAAAACAAATTTTTATAATTATTTGTTCATACAAATAAAAAATAAAATGCACAAAAAATATTTGGTAAACATTGCAATTTATAGTTAAAAAGAAAATCCAACGACAAATTCATTCACTGTAATTGTAATCCGAGGTTTTACATTTTTGTCGTTCCAGACACTCCCCTATAAGTTATTCTGGAGATTGTCATACTGATGGAGAATCTTTTCAATTCTTTCTTCATAAAATAGTTGCCAATATAGTTGAGGCTCAATATCAGTTTTATTACTGTACCTGCCGAAAATTCTGCCCTCATAGCAACTTTACCTCAGAGAACCGGTGGAAGTCACTTAGTGTACAGGTTAGGACTCTGTGCGATAGCTGCAAATGTTCTTAGTAACCAGCTGCATTTACCAAGCAAATTTTTAATTTATTGTGGGTATTTTATAAGCAGTACATCTTTTTAGTTCCATAACATATTTGCAAATTGTATTTGTTTTGGAGAGTCTGATTGTATGTATGTGTTTCATTTCTGGAATATCATACAGAACCCATGTCTTGTCTCTTGTTATGATTTTTTCAACTCTTTACAGTTACCTTTATAATGAGTAGGTCATCAGGCAACATCTTTGGAATCATTCAAACACCAAATGTTTTTGTATAATAGGTGGTATATTTGTGTACAAAATTGGTCTTTAAATTTGAGACAAATTATCAGACAACTCACTTTTTTCATCTGTGGAATGAGTTTAGGGCCCTGCACTTGGTCCAAAAAGGACCTTTACTTTAATATTACCCTAAAAATTAGAGTTATCTACTAGAGCCTATCCTACTTAGTTCTTATGTACTTTTTACTTGTTTTACAAATATCAGGACAGTTCAGCCCCATGTGCTCTGGTGATTCTTCTGTTTCCTCACATAGTCTGCATTCATCAGTATGATTTAATCCTATATTCATAGATGTTTCCAAAGATATATGAGACCAGTTAGAATTCTGTGCAGCAGTAGTATATCCTCCTTGCTAAGGTCTAGGAGCCTGGTCCATCCTTTTGTATAAGGAGAGATAAACATTTTTGTGTATCTGAATCCTGAGACCTTTCTTCATGTCTCGGATCTGATCCTCTTTTTCTCAGCATTTACTAGAGCTCTGCTGTAAAAGCAACAATTCCACAACCTGGCTCAGGCGTACCAAAAACTTTCAGCTTTCCATGGCCTAGGTGTTTGATATTTCATTTACTTCATTCCTCTGTACCAGTTTCATTAGAGCATTTCTGCATTCTCATATTACTTTTGACTCAAAAAGAATATGTGTTAAGCGCCTTTAAAACAGCCTAACTATCAAATAGTATTAGGTACTCATCAATCTTATAGCCTATTCAAAGTCAAATGTTCATTCAATTAAAATATTTACAGTGTAGTAACATCAAATGGGGGTACCTTATCATGTAAGTAAAACTACTTATATTTACGTCATCACTAATTATTCTAAAACATTTCCTAAATGCTGTTTGGGAACATAAACAAAATATGTATAACTTAATTAAATGAATAACAGTAAACACACACACACACACACACACACGTGTCTTAAATTTTCTAACTGATTGGTTTGTTCCTGTATGTTCAGGAACAAGGCCACATCCTCTCGCTTAAGTTGGCTGCTTTTTCTGTATTTCAACTAACAAAGTTCTGTTGTAGATGATATGAGGCCTGACATCAATTCTTTCATTTAAAATATTGTTCTCACTAATACAATGAATGGCCTTTATATATTTAAACTGTTTAATCTTTGTACTTTTTGGCATGAAGCAATATTTGTTACATCCAATTTAAGATGTATAATGGTAGCTGAATTTGTTTAAATATTATACATTTTTATGAATCAATTCCAGTATCTCAAGAATGTATGAACAGTTCTGATATATTTTATTCTTCTGAATCAGATGACAAGCCACAGTGAATCAACAAGAATTTATAATCGAAAAGAAACTGAGAAGATACACTACTGCAATCTATGAATCACATTGGAAGTGTTTCTACCATTCTCCACTAGATAGTATAGGCATTCAGTTATAGACTATAACAATACCAACATTATTGTATAGTGATGTAGCAGGCCCCGCAGAGCGGAAGCAAGGTTACTGCTGGTGACACAAGGCACGTTCTTGTAGTTACTAGTCAAAGGGTTAATTTATTACTTACATAATCAATGCCACCTTTGTATTTAAGATTGATTCCAAGAACTTTGTGGAATTAACTACATTAAGTTAAAATAATTTAGTTTCTTACTAGTACTTTTTTAGCTTTAAAATGTATAATATTACTTGTCTCCTGATTCAATTTAAATCCATTTTGTTTAAACGACTTTTCTAGTTCTATTAAATGTACATTCTACAGTGATTTATTTTTCTTCTGAAATTTTAATAATCGGAACATTTGTGTCATCGACAGCTAGTGTAAACTGTCCTTAGGTAAATTATTTATGTATATTATAAATGGAGTAAGTCCCTGTATGACACAATCTGATTTGTAAGTATTTACATTTTTTGTTAAAATAGTTCTTTATAGTCTGTTTAAAAAATATGATTTAACCCTCCGGCTGATAATAAGAAACTCCCAGAATGATAAGCTAGAATTTGCCCGTGTGTAGCATATTTTTAAGAAATTTACTAAAAATATTTAATAAATTAAAAGTTATAAGTGTTGTATATCATTTTTTTTTTATTAACCATAGAATAATTTACAGTAATAAAAGTATTCACTTAATTTAGCGAATTTTTTTTTATTTACTGATAACACTGAAAATGTTAATTAAAAGAAATATTTTTTCAAAGTTTCAAGCTTTGTAGCTTTGTTACTTCTAAAGATATCAAGACACTCCAAATGTAAGAATTATACACCATATTATAATGAACAAACGTCTTTATGACATATATACACATATTTACAACACAAAACATGTTTTCTTTCAAAAACTGAAAAAATGTACAACTGCTTTTTTTAGTAATCTTCACTAGAGTAGGTCCTCTTCCTCCTCCCTGAATGTGTAGGCCTAGTGAAGTGCTCCAACTTATGGTAACACGTAAGGTGAATACCACAGTTACAACTGGGACACCAGAAAACACTTTTCTTCCTTTTTACACCGGGATCATCAGCGCAAACAACACAAATTCTTTCATTTTTACCAGGTAAATGCGCAAGTAAATGGCTTCCATCCCCCATTTCATTTGGATTGAGTGTTGCATCTTCCTGGATAGCTAAATTTGGTATTATGCTGTCTACAAAGTCTTCTCTAGACATAGGAGAATCAGTATTTTTGTGGTAATATATATTATATGAATCAAATACCGAAATGCCGAACAATGCGCCACGCCCGCGATGAGTCACCAGCTGCGTTGCCGGTCAGCCGCGTGCCGATCGGCCTTTGGTTTGAAAACAGCTGACGAGTAATAATACGGACGTAAACTATATCTAATGAATTGTTAAATGTGAGCATAGAAATCAACTGGTGTAAATTACTTTTGTATAACCTTTGTGGTTTTCGCGCAATAACAACGGAAAGTTGACCGACGGCTGTGCCGTCTTTATCAGTTCACAAGCGGTATAAATAGACGGCTGTGCCGTCGGTCATCAGTCGGAGGGTTAATAAGTCATAAAGCTGTACCTTTTATCCCTTTAATATTCATTGTACATCATTATTGACACAATCAAAAGCCTTGGACAGGTTGCAGAAAACTACAGTAGTTGGCTGCTGTTGTTCCATATCCATCCAAATTCTGTGATATCTAATCCAAAAACAAGGTCAGAGCCAATTCTGTATCATTATTTTGGATAAACCCTCTGTTGTATGTTTCAATTGCCATGACTTCTTGAAATACTGTGGCACGGTTTGCTAAGGGCACCGCCAATTTAGCTCTTGGCCCATATAAACCAAACCCAGCCCTTGAATCCAAGCGTGAAACGTTAGTATAAAACTTCAGAACACCTTTAGTAGTGTAGTCTTCCTTTGTATGTTATTTCTGTAGAGGCACTGTATGGTTCATCAAATGAGTATTTATTTACAATGCACTCAAACACGTATAAGTTGTAATTTCAGCATAAGGAAATCCTTTATTGTTGCCCTTCTGAATCAGTAGGCTTAAACATCTTTCTACTCAAAAGCTTTATTGCACTTCATCTGTGAAATCCCTATTAATCTGCTGTCTCAGAGGTGTGCATCCCAGGACAGCCTCCAGTTCCACATTTGGACAGAAGCTCATAATAACGTTTGGCCTTACCCTTGTAACCCCAGAATCTATGCCAATTTTTGTCTTAGAATAATAAATAAACCTTACAAGCTTCACTAATAAAAAAGAGGTTTATTTCCCTTGGACCAAACCATTTTGGAAGGATTACTGTGTAAGAGATTTGTCAAAGGGAAATTTTGGAGAAATTCATCTCTTTGGATCATCATTCTAATTTTACATTGTCCACTGCTGCAGTCTGAGGCTGATCTTACATGCACGTAGCTCAGATAGCAATATGTAAGGGACCAGTGGTCATGTTATTGCCTCCTTTTTCTTGTTTACTTAGTTCAAGAAGCTTAGAAATTGCCCATAGTCCTAAAAGGATCTTTGTGTTGTTTCCAGAGTGACAGGATATTCTGGATGGATACCCAATGGCACAAAACTTGTGTTAGCGTAGGTTTTCTGTCACTACTTCATGTAAAAAGACGAGAAATTTCAGAAAATTTATCAGTAATTTCCAAAATTGAGAAGTGACAGATCTCGGAACTTTTTCATTCACTTTGTTCAGTAGGTCATCACTGACGAGAGGCCTACCGCTTCTTTTTGTATCATGAAAGAGTTTGTTCTCCTGTTTAAAAAAATGGCATCAATTGATGGATTACATCTTCACTCATAATGTTTGGCCCATAAACAGCACACAATTCACAATGAATCTCGAGTTCTGACAGATTTGTGCTCATAGAAATCTTATACCACTTATATTTACACTTAGTGAAATTTCCTATAACAGCACATGTGTTTTGAGGTTATAACTGGACAATCTGCAAACCCTTTATTCTGTTACTTTAATAACTGGGTTTTATTTTCTATTACATGTAGGATGCTCCATCTTGCACAATTAGAAGCATACTGAAGACACCAATATCAAAGGAGGTTTCTTAGCCTGGGGCACTGGTTTTACAATTGCTTTGTTGTTAGCTTGTGGTTTCGCTGGTGCAGGAGGAGAGTCTGAATCTATCTTCACTACTTGAAGGGTTTTTAGCCACAGGCTTCTGCAAAGGCTTTTGAACTTTTAGGAGTAGCAAGTGTTAGTTTTACAACAGCTTTCTGAGGTTCATCATCACTGCTTTCCTCACTACTACTTTGCTCCTTTTACTTTCAACTACAACCATTTTTTTCTGTCCCAATGCTGGAGCAGGTGACTTCTGTGGTCCCTTGCCATTAATTTGTGGCGCTTTTTGAACAGGCTGCTCATCTTCAGATTCTGAAGAAGAATCAGACTCCGATTTCTGGGTGCCAGGTCCTGCCTTTAAATTCCATTTTTTCTTTGAGGTTCTCTGAAAGAAAAAATTGAATTGAATCAACATGGCAGCATTATCCTAACTACTTCTCGTGCTATGCATAAATGGCTGTTACTTTCTAGATAACTCTCGTATTACAGAAATGTTCATAAATGTATAAGAGCTTTTGGACGGACAGAATGATTTACTTTTCTGAAGTAGAGAAACTATATAAACCTTCAAATATGTTATTATGCACGCAATAAAATCTACATCTAGAAAAATGTCTTGTGTTCTAAGTTTAAAAAAGTCTTACAAAAATTTGAGAGGTTTATGTTAGAAATTTTTTATAGGTGGTGAAAGCTTTTGACCATGAGGAGCAATGTCATGTAGCCATCAAGATCATCAAGAACAAGAAACCGTTCCTGAATCAGGCGCAGATTGAAGTCAAACTTCTTGAAATGATGAATAAAGCTGATGGCGATAATAAGTATTATATAGGTAAAATGAATGTCAGCACTTATCTAATGTTAAAAAACCAACAGTTATAATGATAAAAGTTATTTCACATCTAATATGGCAGGCATTTGTTAAACTGATAAAGAAAAATAGGGTTCCTGCATATCCTGGAAAGCCTTGAAAATATTAAATTTGATCATATCCTGAAATACCTGGAAATGTACTGGTTTTTTATTTGTTTTGTATTTTTATCCTATGTGAAGGAGCTTTTTTTGGATATCTGTAAAAGTAAAAAATTAGGGTTTAATTCTTTTGGACCAAAAAATTTAGTTCTGTTTCTCTTGTTAATTGTTAATTGACTGCAATTCATGTGCTAATTGTGGAATGTTGTACACTAATGCAACAACCTTACCCATATACATACTGCTTAGTACTTTTTGGAAGAGAAACCAACTTAAATTGGACGAACAATAATGGAATCATCTACTACAACCTCTTAAAGAGCTTCAGTGTAATGCTTTTTAACATGTGCTCACTCCATGACCTCCTTGACCAACAGCCATATTATGCTATTGACAATTTCCTGAATATTGGGAATCGCTCCTGAATCGTATGCATAATTCATTGGAATCCAAATTGATATTCAAAAAGTGTATGTAATTTTTGACTAATGTTATTCTTGATGAATATTCTCATAAAGAAGTCTGCCTATTGTTAATAAGCCCTTTTGGTTTGGGGGTATTTATTAAAGAATATACTTTTTCTCTTTGATTACCTTGATTGATCTGTAGCTTATGTTTGTATATGAATATATTTAAATCAGTGTATTTAAGTATCACAAGCATTTATTTGAAGTATTGAAAGTGTTCTTATATTAATTTTATCATGGAATTTTTTTGGTAAAGTTTATAATTAATTCTTTGATAATTCCGAAAACAACTTTGATCAATATTTATAATCATAACACAAGGTAAAACAGTGATACTGCTATTTAACTAGTTATATTTTAGTATATATATATATGTAAAATAAGGTACAGGTAATGGTGCCTGGCACCTGATTTGCGCATGCACAATGATCACTTTCCCCCCTCCAAACAGTATAGTACAGTTATTTCATCAAATCAACATTTTTATAAATAAAATCACATGCGTTTGTTTTTTCGTGTAAAACATGTGTTTAATGATTTTTGCATTTTTACATTCTACTGTGGTTAAAGTAAGACGAACATGAATATGAAATTGGGTTCTGGGAAATGTATTGTTAATTAAAATTAATTAACTGTTTTCTAAATAACTCTTTTCTTATTGAATTTTATTAAATATTATTCAAATCGTTAACAATAGGTATTCCTTTATTAGGGAGTTCATTTACAAACAACATACAAATCAAGCAGACGCTATGTGAAAATAGCAGTCTACCTATATGTTATTAAAGGCTTAGATTTTGAACATAGTGTACAAATTTGACTTAGGGACATTGTGGTAGGAAATATTTTCTGTCTGTTGCACCTCTCCTAAAGGCAGAACACCTTGGCCCCCACTTTATTTTACACATTCAGAATGTATTATCTCTGCTGCTACACGGTATGACAACTTTGGAAATTTTACAGTGAAATTAAAACGGCATTTCATGTGGCGGAACCATCTGTGCCTGGTGTTTGAGCTACTGTCGTACAACCTGTACGATTTGTTGCGTAACACTAACTTCCGTGGCGTGTCATTGAACCTGACACGAAAGTTCGCCCAGCAGTTATGCACTGCGTTGTTGTTCCTCTCCACGCCTGAGCTCAGCATCATCCACTGCGACCTCAAGCCAGAGAACATCCTGCTGTGCAATCCCAAGCGGTCGGCAATCAAGATCGTCGACTTCGGCAGTTCGTGTCAGTTGGGACAACGCATCTACCAGTACATCCAGTCTCGCTTCTACAGGTTATTAATATCACTTAATTTATTATTATCTACATAAAAGTGCCACAATTAATATTTTGTTGAAATACATATTTTAATTTTATTTATTAAATAATTATTGTAACAGATCACCTGAAGTGTTGCTGGGAATCCCATACAATCTTGCGATAGACATGTGGAGTCTGGGGTGTATACTAGTTGAGATGCACACGGGAGAACCTCTCTTCAGTGGTGCAAATGAGGTGAGTAAATATACCAGTATTGATCAACACAAGAGTATTGAATGTATACTAGTTGAGATTCACATGGGGAAATCTCTCTTCAGTGGTGCAAACGAGGTGAATCAATGTAGAGATTTTTCTGAATTTAATCTGGACAGTGCTTTATCTATAATCAGAAATATTAAATGAAACAGTGCTTAGTATATTTTAGGATTGCAAAATATTACCAATTTTATAATGCCAAATATAAAAGTATTTTTAACAGTTTTTCACAACTAGTGGCCAAAATAGTAAAGAATAAGCAGGCTTCCTGGATGAATAATAAAATTATTTTTATGATTAAAAGTAAAAATTCATTGTGAAGAAAATATTGGAAATAGAAATGACTGTGATGAATATAAAGCTATAAGAAGTATGTCATAGGGTTGATTGGGAAGGCAAAAAGGAGGTTTTTTTTTAGAGAGAATCTATCCATATGTGAAAACACAATAGCTTCCTTAGCTTCCTGGAAATGTCTCGAGTAAAGTAACATTGTAAGCAAAAATAAATTGTGAGATACCTTCAAAGTTTAAAGCCAGTGAGATGAATACGTACTTTATAAATATGGGAACATTGTTTGAGGTAGATAATAAACTTTTACAATTGTATAATTGTCATAGAAAAAGTGGCATTGTAGATACTTAGGAATTTAAAGGGCAGCAGAAGATAAAGTAAAATAAGCAATAAATGAAATGACCTTCAGGCCAGTAAGAATTGATATAAGTACTGAATTGACAAAACCAGTTAGTCCTAAACTCTTTCCATGCCAGTCCATCTTCTAAAACTACCAACCAAAATGCCAAGGTATTTTTCATCCTCTCTGCAGGGTTTCATACAAACTTATCATAATTTTTACATTTTTCAACATATCTTGATACATTTTTACTTTTTTTTTCTTCACTTGAGTGATTTTCAGAAAAATATTTGGTGCTTTTCTGTTACACAAGACTAAAGTATACATAATTCTTGACTTAATTATAAACATTTCCAAAGGTTACCTAATATACTATTGCTTTTATGGTTTTTCCCAAAAGTTGATATAAGTATATGTTTGGTAAGATGCTGAAGTAAACTAATATAATATACTCGTACGTATATGTATATTTAAAGGTTCAATATTCCAAAAACTTCAAACACGCAAAACTAAATAACTATTACTTTGTCTTTTGTCACAAACACTTCACTGAGCTATGTACTTTATTTACACTGTATTGATTGAGGCTTTCAATGAAAAAAATCAATCATCTTCAGCCAAGCATTAAACAGGGTAATTTCACTCACTAGTGACCTACCTCCTTTTCTTTTACTCAAGTTGAAAATGACGATAAACAATAAAACAGTTATAAGAACAATAGAAATGTGTAAAAGAACTACATGTAAACTAACAGTACGAATAGCAGTGTAATCTCGACTGTGGCAAGTGATCCAACAGCTCCATGGCTGAAATAAAACACAAATACCACAGAAGTAAACACTCCATAGAGTATAAAATTACTGCAAGCTTATAAAGCAATTAATCGATTATCATTGGATATCACAGCGATTGGATGAACTTTTAACAGATTAGAATGAAAAATTCGTGAAATGGATGCGATTAAGTAATTGGAGCAATCATGCATCCTCTATATGAATTATTGACGAGTGGATTATTTACATAGAGCTGGAAGATGAGTAGTGTACTCTTTACTAAAGAAAGAAAACCTGTATTTCTGATCCTTACTTATTTTAATATTATCAGCAATGTCAAACATGTTGGAGAAATTAGTGTTATTCACCAAATTATAAATCACATACAATCAGAAAATGTGCTCCTGAAATTGCAATTAGATTTTAGAAAGAACCTCAGTACATACGTACTGCGTTTGTTTTAATTTTTTGTTAAAGCAAGAGATAGGTGCAATTCTGTCATCATGTTAGATTACTCTCAAGCCTTTGATGCAATAAGTCATGTGTATCTCTTGCAAACAGAATTATTTGGTTTTCGCAACAATACAGCTTCCTATGTCAAATATCTTAATTTGAGATTAGAGGTGACAAAACTGGGTATAGAAGTTTCACTCTCATTGTTGGAAGCATGAGGAGTACCACAAGAGAGCTGGTTAAGGCCCATTTTATTTATTTTTACACTGCTTATATATTATATATCTGACCAACTTAGTTAAACATTGCATATGCATGACTGCCAACGGCATCTGTCATATGATCCTAACTCGGCTGTTTGCTATTGAAGGAATAAATTTTGAACTTAACACATTCACTGTGGATGACAAAATTACCGGCAACAGAAAATGTGGAAATTTTTTTGGTTTTTTACTTACCCAAAATGGAGTCAGGATAGCCGAAAGGGTTGTCCAAGGTATCCCGGAAGCTTCGTTGGCCGGAACGGGTGACGTCATGTCCGTGCTGAGTCTGCTCGTCATCCGCTCCGGGTGCCGGTCCCCGTGTTGTATGTGCTCGCAGCGCACTAGGTTTCGGCACAAACATTCGCGAATTACACGTAGATAGTACATCAATTACACGTATTGGGGTGGGGTGGCTCACTGGGGGTGGGGGACGCCGCCTTCACTGTCCCTAGAAATGTTCGAACTCGACTCATTGTCTTCATCAGATAAAAAAATCGTCAATAACATTATCGTCTTCCTCCATTATGAGTACATACACTTACACAGTCACATACACTATAATCCACTCACACAATATCGCAAAGCATACAACAAACGAAAATGGCGAACCGGCGAACTGAATCACCAAAACAGGCACACCTCGCTATGAGTGTTACAGCCTTCCCGGGCATCTGCTCAGCTCATACTGAGGCAATATGAAAGCAGCTGCCGTATGCCGAGCTCGCTCGTCCACCACCCGGTGCGCCATTTTCACATGACGAGCATGCTCGTCACCCACAGTGAATGTGTTAAAAAGTAAGGGACACAAGTTAACCCTAGGACAGTCCTGCAACTTCTCTGAGTTCACTCTACAGTGTCCAGTGACTCATATCTAGTCATGTCATCTATGATGTATAACCAACAAACTAATATATTCTAAATAGGTATTCAAATTTCATTTGATTTGGGCCATTTAGTACATTAGTGCCAGCCACTAAGTTGCGAGAAGAGTAAAAAAACTACAGATATTTTCAGTATTGCATCAAAAGGAAGTTTTGTATAGCAAGAAGGAAATTCATATCACTAAAAAGAGCATTTTTTTCAAAAAGGTAGTGTTTTTTACAAGCCTAAAGAGGTTTTCTGTAAACTTATAATGAATTCGTTGCCTAGTGCTTTTTTATATAATGTTCAGTGACTCATACTAGTTGTTTTTGTTTTGAAAAAGGTGTTTGGATATATATTTTAGGATGAAACTAACATATTTTAATAGTATAAGAGTGCATATAGTAAATAATTGTGTATTGTTTTAGTTTTTGTATGATTTTTCATCTTGTGTATTTTCACCTAATTTTTAATTACAAAATATTTTGTATTTTCACGCTGTGGTGTTTTTACTTCAATGTTTCGATCTTTATTCAGGTAAGAATAAACAACATGTACTATGCGTGTATCAATGCAAAAAATACATAAATGTAGCAAATGTTCACCTAATTTTTATATTTCTGCAACCATAAATATTTTATTGGACTTATAAATTTGAAATTAGCTTATAAAAGACTATTTTGGGATTACTCTGCTATAACACATGCTGTGCATACATTGGAGTAATATATACAGAGTGTCCCACGAATAGGTTTAAATGTTTGACTTTATATTACTTGCCAAATTTATTCACCGAACATTTACAAACTCTACACAATTAATAAAGTAGGGTTTAAAAATATTCTGTGAGAATTACAGCTCCCTACCAATTCAAAGAACAAAATGGTGCATATCATTTTACCATTTTGCTTCCAATTAAAAATTTATTTCTTGAATTTCCTTATTTTATTTATGTGTTGCAGCTGTTTAATAATAATGCTCATTGTTGGAAACAGCTGTTTAATTGAAGAATATTGCTTGTGCTATAAAAATATAACCTAACCTCCTCCATTACAGTTTTACTGATAGTGAAGTTCGAGAAATGGCTTTCAATGTTGAACAAAAAGTGAAGTGCGTGGGCTATTGCTTTTGGCAACATTACAGAAGGAATTAGACAGTTTCAGTTGCCTACCCAGCAGTTGAACCACCTAGCAATCCAACAATAACTAAGTGGAAAAATCTTTTGTTAGAAACTGGAAGTGTCGTAAAAAAGTACTCTAGAGGATCAAATGTGGAAAGAGAAATACTAGTATGCGCATCAATGCTCCGCTCTCCAGGTAAACCGAAATCACTAAGGAAGGTTGAACTTGAAACTGGTGTTCCAAAGTCTTCAGTACAGAGAATAATTAAGAGAAACAAAATTAAATTTTGCAAAAGTCACCTAGTCCATAATCTTCTTGATGATGATCCGAACAGGACAGTGGAATTTTGGTTCTCGTATCATTGAGTTTCATGAGCTAGATCCTAATTGGCATACTCAAATTGTTTTTTCAGACGAGTCCACTTTCTACCACATAGGTATAATTGTAAATACATAGGTATAGGTGGTGCTGTAAATAGGCATAATTGTAATTATTACAACACCGGTAATCCACACATTCTTGAACAGACTCTACTCAAATCAAAAGGAATGACTGGAATTAGATATGAACAGGTTTTAAATGAACAAGTCTTGCCTCTTTTTACGGTTCCAGAAATGGATCAAGCAATCTTCCAACAAGATGGTGCTCCTCATTTCGCAAATCCTGTCAAACGATTACTAAATGACAACCTTCATGGCCGTTGGATTGGTTGTGGAAGTGATTTTTTAGATTGGCCACCCCGATTCCCAGATTTAACTGTGTGTGATTTCTTTCTGTGGGGTTACTTAAAGCAACAAGTTTATACTCGTAGCTTCAATAATGATGAGGAATTAAAACCATCAATTTAAGAGGAACTTCTCCACGTGCCCATTGCAAAACCAGTTTCATTAATCTAAAAATTTTAACATTTTACAGCCACTATATCTTGGATGTAGCTTGTTCAGTAAAGTCAAAACTTAACACATTCATGGAGAATCAAACCATCCACAACTATAACACAAGACATAAACATATTATAAAACCGGTACAGCATACACTAATGTTCGCTTCAGTATGTGGGACTGAAAGTTTACAACAGATTACCTGTGCATCAAAGAGTGATAGAGCAGTCTGTCTGTACGCTATCTTTTTCATTACGCTTTTTGTAACTCAAGCTCTTATCTATGCTCGATTCCATCTCATTGTTCAATACTGAGCGTCCATAAGCCACATTATCGGCAGTTTCAGCAATACTAGCCATTCTGAAAAAGTATATTGTTTCCGACATCTCAACTTGTATGAATTTTCATTGTGGTGTAAGTATTTTTTTCATACTTATGTAACAATCAATCTTTTTATTACCTTTTTATTGTGATCACAGATAAAAACACATATACAAATGTGTAAGTATTAAGTATAAAAAGTTGTCAAATCTACTTAAGAAACGTCACATGTGTCGCAAGGACAGTTAATGCAACCTGTACAACACTAAATATGATGTCCTCAGTAAAGGTATTAGCAAGTACATCTCCCATTAGACCTGTAATGCAAGGTAATGATGGAATTGATTATAGCTCTGGAATACATTAATGTCAAACCGTGTAAAATTCATTCCATACTGATGTAAGTTAGATAGTTTATAATAGCTTATACAGAATAGCTTATAATGGTGATGATGTTGTGTGTAAGGTGGACCAGATGAACAAGATAGTGGAGGTGCTAGGTATGCCGCCCAAGCACATCCTGGACCAGGCTCACAAGGCTCGCAAGTACTTTGACAAGGTGCCAGGACTGGGGGAGGGCAGTTACGTGCTACGCAAGGCTAAGGATGGCCGCAAATATAAGCAGCCTGGCTCACGGCGACTACACGACATCCTGGGGGTAGAGGTAGGCGGGCCCTCAGGGCGGCGGCTAGGCGAGCCGGGCCACGCTGTCGCTGACTATCTCAAGTTCAAGGTATCACCTAACCTCTCTGTTATGCAACATTATAACTCATAATAAATAAATATAATACTTTGATATCTCAGAAAATATTTGTTAAATTTCAAACTTTCAATTTAACAACTTAGAAGAAACATTTTAAACCAAAGAAATTTAAAATTAAAGCAAAGGTATAACATTTATACTTATTTTTTATATAATTTTTTTAACATTTATATAATTTTTTTTAGTATTTTTCACTGATGAAAATTGATGGAAAATTAAAGAATGAAAGAAAGCGAAGAAAATTATTCTTCTTTGGAAGAGTACTAGAAAATTTGTAGCAAAGCTACATTTTTATTTATTGCTTTAATAATAAAATATGGTTGAGTAACATATTGATTAAATTTAAATAATAATAGTAGTAATACGGTTTGTTTTTTTGTCAACAAACATAATTTTTCAATGAAATACTATTTCTGAAATAATTACTCAATCATAAAAAGTACTTTGTTGCCTCAGCTAAGTGATATACAGGGTTTGTCCGGAAAGTAATAGGACTGAATCGAGTAAAAAAAAAAATTATTGAGCAAATCGTTACAATTCTTTAAAAACTTTCAAAATAGGCTTCTTCTGCGTCGATGCAGCGCTGCCAGCGCGATTTCCAAGCATTGAAGGCGTCACGGAAGGCATTCTCCGGAATAGCCTTGAGAGCCGCGGTGCAAGCTGCTTGGATCCCCTCTGTCGTCTCAAAATGCTTGCCTTTTCAGGCGAGGAAACAAAAAAAAGTCTGGGGGGGGCGACATCGGGGCTGTAGGGCGGCTGTGGAAGAGTTGGGATGCTGGCCTTGGTCAGGTAGCTGTTCACAAAAATGGCGGTGTGAGCCGCAATTTCTGGTCGCCAGTGAGCACTTTTGGGACCATCTTCGCACACACCTTGCGCATGTTCAAATGCTCCGTCACAATTTTATGAACCACAGATTTTGGTAAATGTAACATCTGGGCAATTAAACGAATACTTAGTCGACGGTCTGAGTTCAAAACTTTACGCACACGAGTCACATTGTCGAAGTCGAAGGTCTTCCAGCACGGTCTTCATCAGCGACCTCTTCCCGGCCCTCCAAAAAGGCTTGGTGCCACCGAAAGACACCACTTCTTCCTAAAGCAACATCTGGGTAAGCCTGCTTGATTATATCAAATGTCTGTGTCGCAGATTTACCGAGTTTCACACTGAATCTAATCGTGTACTTCTATAACGAACGCTGCATTTTCGGCTTGCACCACTCACAGAAACATGTCACGTGAAAATGCCTGTCCTGACTCTTCAGGTGATCGGAGACAACTGACCATCCGCTTGTTCGTTAGCTAGGAACGCCCTCTACCAAATCCAGTCGGTGCGCGCACGCTTCGAAGTACAGTCTCGGCGAAAGAAAATCAGTCCTATTACTTTCCGGACAAACCCTGTATATACATTCTGCACAAGAGTATTGGTTGGTCTTGAATAGAAGATTGACACAGTTCAGTCTCTCCATATAACCTTGGCATAGGCACAGGAGCAACAGGGTGTATTATGAAAGGCAATTAAAGGAGCAAAAGGCAAATGAAATGAGTTTGTGAAAGAAATATTAATGAGAAAATAAAAACTAAATTTAATAAAAATTACTACAAGAAAAAATGAAAATGTGTTTGCTTTCCGTTTATTATTGCATTAGAATTTGTATATAGTATCAAAACAATTCTTTTAGGTTAAAAGGTTAAAAACATTGAAATTATTATTGGCCATTATAACTGTAAGTATATGTAATACGAAATAGTATATTGGTCTCTTTGATTTTAATTGATATAATTTTAATCTATGTATATGAATAAGCCAGGCAATAAATATTTGAAATTAAGGCACATTATTTACCTTTACACATCTTAATTATCTGACTTATATGTATGGAAGTGTCAGAGCATTTCTGACAATATTTTATTGTGCATTTGCAGGACTTGATCTTCAGGATGTTAGATTTTGACCCAAAGACCCGAGTTACTCCGTACTATGCACTCCAGCACAACTTCTTTAAGAGAACAGTGGACGAAGGGACCAACACGGGAGTAGGCAGCAGTAACAGTGGCGGGGGAGCCACAAGTCCCGCTGTCTCGTCCCTAGTTGAACCCATCGCCACAGCGACCGGAGGAGGCCCACAGCAACCTGGTAAGCAATCCTATACTCTGACAATACAATAAACTATTATTTCCTTAAAACATTTGCATGTATTTTTTTATCACTGTTGCGGATTTATTGCAGAAGTGCTAAAATTTTGTTTATTATTTGTTAACTGTTTCATAACCTATATTAATTTTAAGATTGCTAAAGACTTCGATTTTTAATTAAGGATAAATAACAAATCTTATTTCAGGGTGGGGCAGAATGGACTCCCTGATTTGAAGAGTAAATTGTAAAAGTAATTAAAATTGCTTTTTATTTCTGAAAACTACATATAATTCCATATAATTTTCATTAGGTTTTGAAAATTATATCATCCAGGTGACGACCTTGACGAGTGATGCACACATTAAGTCGTTCAAAAAAGTTTTTTAAAAATCTGTCCAGCATAGCTGGCGTTATTCCAGCGATGGCATCAGCAATGCTTTCTTAAGGGCTTCCAAGGTCCTTGGTCGAACTTTAAAAACCTCAGATAGATTTGAGGTAACCTCAAAGAAAATAATCACATTGGCTCAAATCGGGGGAACGAGGGGGTCATGGAACATCCCCTCACAATGAGATTAGGCGGCCGGGAAACGGTCTTTACAGGATTTGGCGTAAACAATGGGCAGTATGAGCCATGGCACCATACTGTTAAAACCAAAAGACTTCCATAACATTTTCCTCACCATATTCTTCCATTTTAGGAATAAAAAGTTCACCAACATCTCACAATAGCGCACAGAGTTCACAGTAACAGTTGCACCTTCAGATTCAAAAAAGTAAGGGCCAATATTTTGGTGAATGACGAGGTCTTTGGTGAAGATTGTGGGTTTTCAGCTGCCCAGTACCAAAAGTTTTGCTTATTTACTGAGCCAGAGAGGTGGAAATTGACCACAGAATAGTGCTGGCTTGCAAAGAGGCTAACATTGCATTGCACGCATCTGTACGTTTCATCCAGTCATCTGGGTCCAATTCTTGAACAACCATCATCTTATACGGGTGTAAGTGAAGGTTACAGTGTCAAATTCACCTTACCGTTATGGTCGATATTCCAAAAGCAACAGCATGTTACCACGCAGAGCGCGATGGGGAATGTTCAATAGACGCTCTTACTGCCACACCGTTTGCCAGTGTCCTCACACTTTTTGGTTGCCCGTCTGGTTATCTAGGAAGTGTAGAACTTGTCGTCTGCACATTTGTAATCCATTTCCTTATGGTTTTAGCATCAGGAATATTGTCATGATGAATCAAACCAAACCGCCTACGAAATGCTCTCTGCGTCGTCACTACACTATCGTTGTTTTAAAAAACATTTCTATGACAAAACCATGATGCTCGCCAGTCCACTGCATGGTGACAACTAAAATGGTGTCTTCCCCCCTACCAAACACCACTACTCGCATTTCGCTAACTGACCTGCGCACTCTTTGGTGACTGATTGAAACTAGAGAGTCCATTCTGCCCCACCCTATATTATTGTAAAACAATATTTCATGTTTATTTACCTACAACTTACAGTGTTATCCTGCTTTATACATGAATAAGAATATAACTAATACTGTGCACAATGAATGGTGTGCAGCTGTGGATAGTGTTGTCACAGAAATGTTGAGCTTTTACATAAGTCATACAGAAAATTAATATAAAATAGAAGATTAAATTAAATTGCTCCTCTTTTCTCCAATTATAAGTAAAAAATGCTAATCAAATTTAATATTTCCAAACTTAAATCTGATAAATTTACCTTATAATAAATAATATTATGACACCAAGATTGTTTTATAACCAGAATTTGTAGGGCTATTTATCAGTACTTTGGTGAGCATGGCAACCTAAATTGAAAATGATCTTTAACTCACAAGTTGCCTTGGTACTCTCAAACTGCTTCAGTTACAATTTTTGTATTTGGATGTATTTTGTAATACTAGTTTAAAAACACAGTCAGTGAAGTGAATTAAAAATATTTGTTGCTAATGCTTAACTTTAAAGTTATAGGCCTAACTAGGTTTGATGTGACTAAAAAGGTAGAAGTAACTACCCTTTTGTTGTAGCTTATATTTTCCAAATGGCTAGATACTACTTAACTTTGAAGTGAATGAAGTTACTAGTTCTTCTGTCTAGTTTTATCTTATCATTTTTAGCCTCTAGTTGGACAGGCATAATTTTTACAATATTTGAAAGAGTGTTTATAAGATAATCTACTTTTACTATTTAATAACAGAAATATTGATATTTTGTACCTGATGGTCTGCAATCTAATTGCAAGCTGAAACAGGAAGCCTTTAAGAGTTCAAGAGAGTAAGGAAGGTCTTTCAATGATACGTGAGGGAGTTTAAGGCTTAAACTTTCTTTGTGTCATATACAAGAAAAAACATATTTTTTTATTGACAGTAAGCTGTATATAGAGAAATTATTATTTAACCCTAAAAGTGCTGACATCGTGCTGTGAGAAGTTAGGTTGGCATTTACCGCAAACGATATAACATCCATTAATTGATATTTCTCAATATATTTTATACAGTAATAAACTAGAAAATGGCACCATTAATTTATCCACATGCTGTCTTTATTTTTTCCGTCTCTGATCTGTTGAGATAATTGTTTCATTTTGAAAGATGTTTAGGACTTTTTAGTGGGCAAAATTCACATTGGAATTCACTACAAAGAAAAAATGTAACTGTAGTATAAATATTTTTCAATTTAATTAATTTTTAAAAATATATGTATGCATATTTTTTATAAAAATAGATTTTTAGTTTTATTAGATCAAAAAAGTAAACAATTTTTACAATAAAGACTCACTTTTTACTACCCAAAATTAAGTTTTGTGTATGTACAAAAAACCAGATCTAAAAATGAATTTGTTTTGGAATTTTGCATAAAAATATGTGACTTATAAAAACACTAATACTACATAAAGAAAGAAATAATGAACATTTTAAACATATATCAGTTGTTGAGACAGTATTATTATTGATATAGTACACAAATAGAAAATACACACAAATAAGAACTAAGCACTTTGGAGTAATCAAATATAGCTGCAAAGAAGAAATGGCAGCAACAACTACGTAGTGGCAAAGACTAATATATTATTGCTTTTTTGAGCATGGGTAGTATTTGACTGCACTACATTTAAAACAAAAACAACATTATTTTATTACTCTTTTAAATACTCTTAAAAATCACTATTTCAAAGAAATGTGTATGTAAAAATAGATAATGGTTAGGTTGGGTTGGATTGGGGTTGGTTATGTTAAGACACAAATAATAACAGATGTACCTTCACCTGGGTATTCCCGCACCGTCATTTTAATAATAAATATTTATTAATATACACTAAACAAACACAGAGAATGTGTATATTTATTTATTATTATATCACAAACTACTTGATGGGATCTCCAATAGTTAATCTTATAGTTTACCTAGGGAGGCTTAACCCCACGCGTATTACGGGAAATATCGTGCAGTGAAAATGACACTTCACGGAAAATTACGGTTAATCTTGCAAACGAAGTTTTTCTTTTTTGTCTTAAACTATAGTTCTAAAACTGCTGATAGAATGAGGTAGAATTTTGTTAGAACCTCAGACAACGACTGCGCTTGAATCATTGTTCTCGACCACCCGTTACCGATCCGAAACTAGTTGTCATAGCAACTGAAACCATTCTGACCTGCAGACTGGCGCGTCTTACGGGATTTCCCGTGTGGTGAGGGCGACAGTGCTGTTTACGAGACCTGCGCGTAAGCTTGTTCCTGTGTTGAGTTGCGTGTTTTACGTTATTTCTGAACATTTTTTACAGTTATATTATTTCAACAATTGTGACTTCAATTTAAAACACTTGCTTCAAAGTGTTTCATTTACAAAAATATTTATGAAATTGGAAAATTCCATGTTTTGTTTTGTTATACATTTTAATGTGTAAAAAACACAAAAGTCTTTAAAAAATTCAGTTTTTATGTTTTTTCTTCCTACAATAACTTTAGATATATTAAATCAAATAGAACTTTAAACAAATTAAAATTTTATTATTTACGCTAATAGCACGCTAGGAGAAAATACAGGAATTTGTATTCAGCGCTCTAAGGGTTAATCCTCTAGTTTCATATGTGTATATAAACTAGCAGATAAAGAGTTCTAAGATAACTTGTTGGGTCAAGATATTTTTATAAATATTATACATACACTCTGTGCTTTTATTAATATTTATTATCATATCCTCTAGTTTCATATATATAGCACAGAGTGTTATAAAAAAAAGTTTCATTTTTGGGGAAATGGGCTAAATTGTATCAGTGGCTAAAAAGTTCACTTTTATTTCCTAGAAAGGTGTCCCAGAGTTTCATCCCTCTATTTTGATTCATCAAAAACTAAACAAAGTGTATCCATACTTTTAACTCGCATTGTATATGAATACCATAGTTGAAACTAGTGGAGAAAGAGTTCTAAAATAACATGTTGGGTCAAGGTATTTTACCAGATACACCAGAAACGGCAGAATCTGTGTGTGTATCACAACACCACAAACTGCTTGGTGGGATCACAAAACTTACAGCTAACCTTTGGGCTCTCAGTTCATTAGTTAAACCTTGGTAAGAACACTTGCAAAAACACAGTCTGTGTGTGTATCAAAATATTAAAAACCACTTGTGTGTTCACCCAACTTAGAATTATCCTTGGGACTCTCAGTAATTGTCTGTCTAGCTTCTATTTTGATATTCATATTTTATAAACATTATGTGTGTATTATGATATAAAAAACAACTTGGCATCATATAGAGTTGATACTTAGTGAGAAATATTAACTATTCTTAGACAGATTTTATTCTGATTGCATATTTTTATTAATAATTTACAATTTATTGACAGCATTTTTAAAGCTTTCAGTACGTAAGGATTTTAAGATTACAATATATATGAATTTCAAAGAAATCAAAATTATAATGAGTCAATGAAGCTTAACTGAAGATTGAACTGACAGATATTCATTATACTTATCTGTGGTTTTACCATTAGTTCTACTGTGGGAGGCTGTTTGTCTGCTAGTGCTATCAGGTCTGGGCTGTATGTACTTCTGTCGGCTTGGCCAGCAGCACGCTTGTTGTTAACTCGCTTGGCTCGCATTGCTTTCTCACTTTGTGTTATTATTACAACTAAAATGAACACCATTTAAATAAATTTTAATATCTTATGACAAAACACATTACATGTAAGAGTACATTATATATTGATAGGTCCTGTTTCATAACAACATGCAACAGTACCTTACATAATGAAGGGTAGATGCATCAGTGAACATTTCCACTTATTGGTTATATTGAAGTAAACACAACTTCTAATCATATTTTTGCTAAATAGAATTAAATTGCTAGTCTATAATGATACCATAGTCTTTAGTCAACCATTCACGTATATCCACACATCAGATGACTAGATTAGCCTTATTGTTTTAAATTTTGATAGTTTTCAGAATAGCTGAGTCAAAATATAAGTTTTTCCAGTCCATTTCCATAATTGAATTTACTTATGGAACTTTCAGAAAGGAATAATATTATCATAAAATAATGTATGTATTCATCATTACCCGTAGTATTTGGTAGGATTCCAAATTTTCATACATTTGTCCATGTTATATATTATAAAAATAAAACACTACATTTTAATGATTGGAACCTATCCTCGATCGGGTTTCAATAAAACCTGAAGTCATAAGGTTAAGAATACTCAATAATTAAAATTAATTAACTACTGTAGGACAGTTAACTTACTAAAGTCAAGTAAACAACATAAAAAGTGATACGTCAAGAAATAAAAAAATATCATGCATATACATGAGGCTCCAAGTGGTTTGAGTTACTACCAACCATGTCTCCACACAAAACATTACATTGAAGGTGTGTAAAATAAATACCATGTGGCAATGCACCACATAATGAAAAAAAAAGAAAAAAAACAGGATGGCAATGGTTGGGAAGGTTAGTCTCTCAAGTTATATGGTATGTGGGTAAGTTTTGTTCAGTGCAGTGAAATGGTTGGTGGTTATTGTAACACTCAGAACCCTCAGGTATACACATAAGTGTTATGATTTAGAACTTGTTGTGTTGTCAACTTTGACTTTGGAGAGTCAATCATCATACGAGGGGGTACCCAAAAGTAACCGGAATTGTATTGCTGGCAGCCGGCAGCGTGTAGTACACATTCCTGCCGCTAGGCGTGTGTCGCGCAACCCATTGCGAGCTCAGTGACCCCAGTTCCGTTGTCCTAGTGCGTTCTGTTCGTTCGTAGTGACTGTTTTCGCTAACCCTGTTTTGTTCTTGTTTCGTTTTTTGTCATGGCAAGTTTAAGTGAACAACGTGCAGCTGTGAAATTTTGTTTTTTACTTGGTAAAAATGCTGCAGAAACTATTTTAATGTTGAATACAGCTTACAAAGATGATGCTATGGGGAAAACTCAGGTCTACGAGTGGTTCGCTCGATTTAAAAATGGCGACATGTCGATTGAAGACAAACCTCGTTCTGGACGTCCATCAACCTCTCGAACGGACGAAAATGTTGAGAAAATTCGTGAACTTGTGCTCACCGACCGTCGACAGACAATTGAGGAACTATCAGAGAGTAGTGGGTTAACTTGGAGCTCGGTTCAGCGAATTTTAACAGGAGATTTAGGACTGAAAAGGGTTGCTGCCAAATTTGTTCCTCGACTTCTGACTGACCATCAAAAGGCACATCGAGTTGAAAATTGCCGCCTTCTGAAAGAACATCTCGAAAATGATCCTGATTTTCTGGAAAAGGTAATTACTGGTGATGAGTCATGGTGCTATGGTTATGACCCAGAAACGAAGCAACAGTCAAGCCAATGGAAGTCGCCATCTTCACCTCGTCCAAAAAAATGTCTGCAAGTCAAATCAAACATCAAAACCATGTTGATTTGCTTTTTTGATGCTAAAGGCATTGTTCATTCTGAGTTTGTTCCTCCAGGTCAGACTGTCAACCAAACATTTTATTTGGAGATTTTAAGAAGATTGCGCAACAGTGTTCGCCAGAAAAGACCCGATTTGTGGCAGACTGGAGACTGGTTCTTCCACCACGACAACGCACCGGCACACACAGCCATCTCAGTTAGGCAGTTTTTAGCCAAAAACGGCATGGTTCCGCTGCCCCACGCACCTTACTCGCCTGACCTCGCTCCATGCGACTTTTTTTTATTTCCACACATAAAAAGAGGCTTGAAAGGTCAACGATTTGACAGCGTTGAAGAGGTTAAGAAAAAAAGAAGCTCGAGCTTGCAGCCATTTCTAAAGATGACTGCAAAAAATGTTTTAATCAATGGAAATACCGTTGGGACAAGTGTATTAGTTGTAATGGAGATTATTTTGATGGAGATAAGGTCGTATTGTAAAAAATTTGATAATATATAATTTTTATAAAATAATTCCGGTTTTTTTTGGGTACTCCCTCGTACAGTGACTAGTTTTTACTTTTGTGTGTATTTTTTAAGGTTTTTGGTACCTGAGAAGAGGATAGAATTCTCAAAATGTGGTGTTCTGTTTGTGTCATATATAATTATGGTAAATGTAAAGGCCTGTTGTCTTTTCAAATTATCTATTATCATTATTATTAATCAAATTTAAAGAAAGGACTTAGATATTGTCTGAATAAGCACACAGCTGGATAGTGTTAGTACACTCCAGTGGTACTTGATGATAACTAGAAAGGCCATTACTTGTGTTGGCCAAATAAAGTCTTGTTTGACCATTCTAAAAGTAAATTATACTAATGTCTTGCTTAGCATTACTTCTTAATTATAATTTATACGGTATTTGGTTAGTCATATCAAATCTAAAATGGCTGAATGCAAGAGTATTCTGTTGGTTTTGTTAGGGGGTTCCGAGGTAGCCAAATAGAGATATATTAAGGTGAATGAATGACAGGAAATTTACACTACATTTGGTTAGTCTCGTCTAGGGATCCAGAAGTGGCCAGATGATAGGGTGTTCAAGTTTTCATAGTGGATTCAGCAGGTCTGGCCTAGAGATAAGAAATAAGGTCATAATTGTCAGATAATTAATTTTTATGTGGCTGACTAGCACTGTTTTAACTTAATTACATTTGTTTATGTTTTTTTTTCCTATGGCAAGTTTAAAAACGTATATGACATAAGCAAATAATTATTGTTTCATATTTTTAATCCTTTTTATATCTTCCCATTTTAATTCCTACCTAAACTAAGCATGGTTGTTAATCAATTTTTCTTGGGGGAAATTTTCCTATTGGTTTTACAAAAAATATTGGATATGTGCTAATATAATTAGAATAGTTTCTCGGCTCCTGGACTGTTTAGTTAGACTGACCTAGAGATCCCAAGATGACCAAATAAGACTGAGTATATAGCACGTTTTGAAAGCATGGCTAAAGGATCCCAAAGTGATCTAATGAGATGGGAGTCTACATTGTATTCAGTTAATCAAGTTTAGGGGTCCAAATTTAGTTTAATGAGAAGGATTTATAGTACGTTCAATTTATATGGCCTGGGTATCCTGAAGTGATATATAAGAAACTCTGTATATTTGGCTAGCAGGTCTGAAGATCCCAATTTAGCTAGATAAGTCCACGACATATTCAGTTAGTCAAGTTCAGAGGTCCAAATTTAACTGAATGAGAAGGATTTATAGTATATTCGATTATATAGCCTGGGTATCCAGAGGTGGTATATTAGAAGGAGTCTGTATATTTGGCTAGCAGGTCTGAAGATCCCAGTCTATAATTACTATCAAGCATTATTGAAGAATTGTGTGGGTAATTCTATAAAATAGTTTTATGTCTGTAATAATAAAATTTCTGTAGAGCACTGAAAAAGTAGAGTATCTTATTAAATTATAATTTTTTATTTGTTTTATAAATACTATTAAAGCTGTGTTTAATTGAGCTATGGATATTGTATTTCACTAGGTTTTCTAAAGTTTCTAACAAATAGTATGACGTCGATAAGAATATTTAGTTAGAAATAAAATACTTAGTTTTCTAACATTAAATTCCTTTCTGTGGTGCTATTAAAACAATTCAAATAACATTAATACTTAAGATGTTTTTATCAAACACTTGGCTGTATGTATTTGACATTACAATTGTCTGCTACAGCTCTTTAATGTATGTATCAGTCTTCTTTTGATTTGAATCCCTAGTATTTTACCAGACTTAAGACAAATGGCCAGAAATCCAATTTTAATATTTGTACCTAATTCTCGAAAAAAAAAAAAAAAAAAAAAAAAAAAAATATATATATATATATTGTCAGCTATGATTGCAATCTAAAATAAGCCATTTCCAAAACATAGAAAACACATAATGTAAAGTTATTGTTGTATATTTATTTATTTCAATATTCTATAAAGCTTTTTTAACAAATATTATGTGAAACAAGAACGTTGTGTACATTCACACACAGTACTCTTCTTTGAAGCGTTGATAGGCATATATGGTAATTGGTTGTGTCTAGAATTAATTTGGATGGTGAACTAAGGATGATAAGTTGAAAGGTCAGAGTGAACAGTGAGTGTGTTTGGTTGTCAGATGTGTTGCCCGTGTGCGGAGCGTTAGTCACTCGATGACTAGCGCTTAGGCTGGAGCAGACACTCACTCTCGATTGAGAACAGTAAGTGGTGCAAACCTTCCCCTCCCTCTCACTGATTCTGCATGCAGTAGAACTTGTATGTTTGGTTGTCCGTGTGTGAATCATTAGTCATTCGATGACTAGAACATGGGCTGAAGCAGCCATTCAATAATGATTGAGAACAGTAAGTGGTGCCAACCTTCCCCTCCCTCGCACTGATTCTGCATGTTGTAGATCTTGTGTGTTTGGTTGTCAGATGTGTTGCCTTGACTAGAATTTAGGTTGGAACAGACACTCTTGGTTGAGATTAGGCCACCTTCACACTGATCTGCATGTTTTTAAACTTGTTTGTTTCATTATCAGATATGTTGCCCATCAGAGGAGCGTTAATCACTTAAGCTTCAGCTTAAGCTTATGCTAAAAAAGGCATTTTTTCAATTGATGAAAACATTAAATGGTGCCAAAATACCTCTCCCTCATCACTGAATCTGCATGTTGTAGAGATTATGTGTGCATACAGTGTCGTCTCTTCCTGACAATTGAGCAAAAAATTTGTTGATCTTGAATTGTCAAAATAGTTTTTCCATGACACCTTAATTAATACAATATTAAGCTAAAGGAGAAAATGTCAGTACTCATGTTCTGAGAGGTTTTAACCGATTGGCATCCATAACGAATTATTATAATGACATTTTAGCACCTAGGAGTTCCTATTTCATTAGTTATCCAAACAAATTGGAATAAATTGAATTCTAAGGAGATATAGTTATGAAATGTCACCAGATTACACATAGTATTTCACACTCACTATAAAAATAAAAAATACTATTACACACATATATACATACTAGGATATATTATATGCTGTGTAAATGATCATATATGGTACTGTACTTTATATACAACTATAGTTTCTACCTGTCGTCCTTCCCCTGCTTCTGGCTAGCTGGGACTGGTCCTGTGGGTGTGCCCATGCCTGTACACTTCTTACCACTAGTCTGAATCTCTTTAGTATTATCAGTGTGTCTCTGACATTGAAGGAAATAGTGCTTTATCACATTGTTCAAGATTGAGTACAATGCTGTACTTAAATTCTTGTGTACAGATAGTCTTATTTCTCCAAATATTAAGAGTGCTTGGGTGGAGTCTATATTCAGTCCTTCTCCTCGTATTCTACAGCAAAAGAATGGGTGAAAGTGTTCAGGTTTGGGAGAGAAAGTCAAGATGATTACCCATGTTAAGATCACCATGTGGAAGGGATCACACGTGACACAGACCATCTTGTGGAAGCCGAGATACTGTCTGACTGGCTTCTGAAGATGAGTAGTTGCAAGATTGGGACTTTCAAAAACAATTACACATTTTGCTATAGGAAATGAGGCAACGTGCAAACCTAAAATGTGGGAAAATGCAAATGGTTTAACTCACCTAAAATACATACATATATATATATATATATACAACCAAAAAAGCTCATGTAAAATAAATAAATATAGTATGTAACATACTACCTTAAAAAATGTAACATACATATACTCATTATTGACAGTGACATAGATGAATTACATTTAGCTTTCATTGTTATGGAAACATGCCATTTAACATTACACCAACTACAGCTGTAGTCTCCTCTCGATCGTTAGCTGGCAAATAACAGCTGGCTCCAATAAAAGGTGAAGTAATACTTTACACAGTTGTATGATGAGTAAGATAAGGAAGATTTCAAAACCTGTTCAGTACTACTATCTAGTAGACAACAGTAAAACTGCTATAGTCAAAATCTGAGGGTGAGACTGTTTTGCCATTAATGATTGCTGTACCATTGTTTTTTGCGGTAATATCATGCTAATGGGCTAAGTAATATTTGTATGGTAAACAATTTTGAGAGTGTGATTAAGTTAATATATTATAAATGTGTTTTTAAAAGTAAAGAAAAATGTAAAATAATGTCTTATTTTATATATCTATTTTAATATCTAATTAAATTATTACTAGAACATACGTTTTGTTTTAATGCTGCTGGAATAATGTTAATTGTCAATTGTTAAAACATTTATTATGTATTGAAGATTGAAGTGATAAGTAAATTTATTGAGAATAATTAGTAAACCAGTATATTAATTTATTTTGAGAATTTTGGTAAGCATTTTCTAGACTTCATGTTCTTATGGCTTCCACACCATGGACAAGACTCAATTCCAGTTTTGAATTGAAGGAAGATGGATAAGGTTAGATTGTATAGTTAAGATTGTTTTACCATGGAGTAAAATGTAGCTTATTTTATTGGGTTTATTGATATTTTTCAATATCTAGTACATTGTAACTAACCAAACCAAGTTAGATTTTCATCATTCATTAACAAATTTCGTTTAGTAAGAACATTGTCCTCTTGTTATTTCAGTGTGTTAATGTAAGAAACCGCAATATTTTAGTTCACTATAGTCATGCTCATAATAAGTTATAATTGAGTATATTCATTCTCGTACCATGTTAATGGTGTTTTCAGTTTCACACTGAATAGTATACTGTATAACAGCAATCTTTAAAAGACATATAATATGCACATTTATGCTAATATGCTGATTTGAATGTTCACTATACTTTGTGAATTAGAGAAAATATTTGCAGACTATTAGGGTTATTTGATATGTAGTATCTGATTTTGTATACAAAAATAACCCACAACAGTTAAAAAAGACTTTACAAAAATATTTTATCATATTATTGTACAAGATTTTGTTGGCTGAAATGATAAAAATCTGCCACCTGTGACTAAAATGAGTCTCCAACTGCTTCTTTCATCTCATTATCTGTGAGAACATTTTAAAATAAAAATTTGATAATTCACTTTTAACCCTCCAGCGTTTATTATATTTTGTGAAAATTACACCTGTTTTATAAGGTTTTGTAGGCTCTCCTTGTAAAATGTATAAACAATTTCATACCTTTTTATATATAAAGTGTTATATACACTTTCTCACAAAGAACTATGTGTTCAGACTATGCAAGTATGAAATAAGAAAATGAAAATCCTTACTTCAGTAACAAAAACGTTACACCAAATGATTAACAATAAAAAATATGTGCAAAGAGTATGTACATGTTTTAAAAATATTACATATATCCCACATTCAGTATAGCCTACTTGTAGAATATTTGGTCTTAAAGACAATAACATGCTCATTTGAAAATTGTATAATTGCTGCAGTTATCTAACACATTGATAAAACAATGCTCTTTTTGTGGTCAAGTATAATATATATATATATATATATATATATATATATATATATATATATATATATATATACTAATATTCAAAAATCAGAATACATTAATATTTAGTTTGTCATTAAAATAAAATGTTTATGACAGCTTCTAAAACTATTCACCTCTACCTCAATTCAACAAAATCACTGACATCACTTAGTAACCTCTTGCATCACTCCATCTGTACAGATAAATCATTTCTAGGCATTGTAATACTAATTAATTAATCACAAATCGAAAGAAAACCAGCATCAAACAGGCTATAGACAGTGAAATGCACAGATACCTATCCTAGCGACACCAAAGATGCTTACAGCTGGGAAACAGAACCCACCTCTTCCCAGACCTCTTCTACCCTCTTCTTGTTCAGACATGATGATACTAATAGCCCATCTGGTCTTGTGAGCCTCACACCAGCTCCCCTTTTCTTGACATCCCCATCCAACATAGGTGTAGAAGTTGCTTCACCTATGAAGTTATGAAAATAAAAATCCAGTTAATATTATTGATCCACCCCTGTAAATCTTCAATAAGAGTGAAATTAATAATGTTCATGTAAAAAATACAACTTCGTTAACATAACAAAAGTATGGTTTCAAAATGTTGCAATTATATTACACCACATGGTTCTTACTAAATATTGCCAGATGAATTCTTTCCAAAAATGTATATTCCTTACATTGAAAATGGCACAAAATATTTACTATGGTATGTGCTGTAAATATAGAAATGTAAATTTAGTTCTTTATTTGGTTGAGAGATTAAAGCACATCCCTTGGATAAAGATTATGAATTATGAAACTGCAGGATGATTTGGGCCACACATAATGGCCAGTGAACTTAACTCGTAAATAGCGGGAGTCACTTAGAGTGGTCTGTTGAGCTAACAGACTGATCATGATGATATTCCTCCAATCTGACAGAGAGAAGTGCCATGGCCACCCATACTGGACCTCTGCGTACAAACTACAATCATATGTGACCAACCGAACTCTATAAAGGTTAAGAGCCACTTGCAGCCATCTCTTGAATAACTGTATTAAACACTTTTACAACCATATTTTGAGTTATACAATAATTGATATAGAAAATATCTCATTTTAAACATATGATAAATATGTATCTTAACACATTTTAATTTATTGAATACTTTTATTGGTTACTAAAATGTGTGAAGTTGTAAATTAATTATATAATTATTTAAAATGAGACATCTCCTAGAGCTATACGAATACAAATATGGGTGTAAAAGTTTTTATAGTTCAACATTGTTTATGGGATGAATCTCAAGGTTGTTACATTACAGCCGCTCTGTCAGTGACATTGTGTATGTTACAAAGGATAACCCTCGAAGGACTAACTGACAGTGTAGGCTGTACATTGTTACAGTTATATTATGATACAGCACTTTATATAATAAGATTTTTAAGGATAACTACTTGCACTACAATTATTGAGGTGTTGTATAAATCTGGAGACTAACATATAATGTAGGTTGTTATGGTTATGCTTTTATCCTTCAATGCAGACCTGTTATGTAAACCAAACCCACCTGAGGTTCTGTTCCAAATTGTACCCATTTTTAGAAGTTTGTGCAAAAACGTTTTTATCTCCTGTTCTAGATAATTCCAACATAATTCTGAACTAAATTGTTAAGAAATAAATTCACCAAAAAACCACTCAATAGCCTGCAACTTTTACAAACCCACGATGTATAGGTTATAGTACATTGTTGACAACACAAATACAAACTTCTAGTAGACACTAAATTTACCAATTTGATTCTGGAAACTATTCAATTTAATTTAGCATCATTTTATAGAAGATATTCCATATAGTTCCAGTACGAAATAGTTCACTTAAATACCAGCAGGTTTTACCACATGACGGAATGTCCATGGGACGAACTTTTGACCTAATAAAATTGTCTGTAATATGGGCTAACATTGGCTATTACAGTTGAGGTATTGTTATAGTACTTTCTGGAAATTAATCAATGATTCAGACTAGTGTAGTTGTGCTTTAATTGAACTATTTACACTTTCTATAATGGTTAGTAATATACTGAAATCTGCTACAGCTGATTTAAAATAAAAGGAATCATTAGTATAAAATTGATATTTAATGGATTTTCAATATTGTATTATTTCGACTAATTACTATTTAAGATCTGTATAAAAAGAGGTATAAGTAGTTTTTAACCATTAGTCCATTAACTCAACATTTATGAATAAAGAATATTGTCTATTGTCTATCTGATTGAGGGTTCTGTAGTTTCACTACACATGTGTTGTGCAGGTGTGAGAGTGAGAGGTGAGGGGACACACACGCAGACAGCCATGGAGGTGGAGCCATCGTATTCCCACCACAGTCACTATCACAGGCGGGGGCGGGGTTACCCTGTGCTGTTCTATCCCAGCAGTGGGGCCCCTGCGGCTCCCCCGCCTCGTCAGCCCGACTCTGACGACAGTCCCATGGTAGGAGTGTGTGTTCAGCAGAGCCCCGTCGCCAGCCATTAACCAGTGTGTGACTTTCTGCAGCTACCTCTTTATGTGTCAAGAGGTTTATGATTGTAGTGTTGTAACGCGCTAGCATGCCAAAGATTGACGCTGGACGCGAGTGAACAAAAAAAAAAAAATCGGCTGAGAACGGTTTTGTAGTGTTCCGCTCTAGATCACTAAACTTTCAAATTGATACTGCCAATATTTTGGGTATTGAATAAATATTTTTAAGCCCCCCTGAATTCCACAACTTTTAAAAACCGATCGGCTGTGCAATTGTTTTATTTTGGAATCCGACGACGATTTAGAACTCAAAAGAGACTGATATAGGAATTTGCTCGAGACGGAAATGAGTGAGTGCGGTGGTGGAACACTCGGAATGCTTCACTCCCGGAATGTGCAAATTAATGTGTTCATATTGAGATTATTTACCGTTTTATATACACTGATCCAGTGACTCGTACAGTACGTTAGTCGAGATACTGTAGCTAGGATGTAATGTACCGTACCCGAGCGCATGCCTCTATGTCTTACCACTTCCCTGCATCACTCACCTCATCCTGTCCTTCATCTTTCATTTTCTCTGACAGTAGTTTACTGTTTTACCTTAATGACCATTGTTTATTGATTTGCTACAATAATATAAGTATACTGTAAGTTAATTGTAACAGTCTATTACCTCCGAGGTAAAAAAATTAAATCATTTAGTTAACTTATTACTGTTTGTGAGTTGAGAGGTTTATAATGCAGATGAAAAACAAACATGCTAAGTGGGCCTTGACATCTTGTTTATATTAGTTAAGTGGTTTTATCACACTGTTTTAAAATCAATCTTCTATACAATTGAGTTCACAATTATTTCAGTTTATTTACCTTTATAACAGTTCTTGCAATTTCAGAGAATCTTTCCACAAAAGTAGATCTCCAAAGCCGAAACTGATCGAGATGTATACTCTTAGGTTAATAGTTAAATCTACTGCACTTTCTCGTTTTTTATTTTTAAAGAAATATTTGTGACTGTGACATGTTGAGATCATTCTAACCTTTAATGTACAAGAATATACGTAATAGTGTCTACTGAACCACTTCTTATAAAAGTAAGCCTGTCTTCATCCTGCATTTCATTGACTTTGAATATTTATATCCAAATAAGCAATTGCTAGGCTTTAAATAGAAATTTGTACAGGTCAGATTTATATGTATTTGCATTTTTGACAAACTGTTGCATTCAACATAGATACTTGTATTTAATACTTACAATTTCGTATAGAATACATTGTATTTTATTTATTGTTTTAATTTACACTGTTTGCTGTTTGTATTTTTAATATTATTTAAATTTTTAACTATAAATAATTTGTATACAGATCCTAAAATACACTTTTGTCATAGCTATTAACATTTAAAAAATCAGTTGCATGTGGGTAATTCTAGGAAGGTTGTGTAAGAGTGGTGAGGATTGAGTAAAAGTTATACTGTGATGATTGATGATTTGTCAGTACTATTCAAACAGAAGGAATGGGCTTTTCATCACATATTTAAACAGGAATCAAATGTAAATATGAAATAAAAAATATTGTTGGTTAAGGATCTGAGATTTCTAACCTTCAGGTTGACCATTACTGTTGTTTGTGTAAATATATATGGAGTTCATTGGCCTAAAATTACTTTCAAATTATTAGTTGTACTATTTGATAAACTGTATTAAGCAAGCAGTTTAATCACAAATTATTCTATTGACATGGTTTTGGACGTGTAAACCTCGTTATTGGCTAATGGTCCATGTTTTGAAAATATAATAAAAATTGAAGTCTTTGTCTCAGGACGTTTCTGCGTCTGTGTTCATCCATTATCTAGCACAGTCGTAATGAATTTGATTTTCTATTCGAAGTCAAATTAAACAAATGCGAAGAGGCAATATTAACAGAATATTATTTTTTAAATTTTCAAATTGTTGGTTGGGAACCAAACACCAACGTAACAGAAATAAAATTCTATTAAATAATTTAAAATGAGAAAGTTCACAGTAGATAACACCATTAATCCATAATATCATTTAAACTGTTAAATTCCTTTAACAAAATAAATATTATTACCAAGTGTGTGTTTTTGTTTTTTTTTTGTTTTTTTTTTAAGTAATTACCAAAAATGTATATGATACAATAATTTGAGACAAATTTTAATGTACAAGATTTTGTGTAATGTGAAACTGTAGGATTGTACTTTGAGAGAGATCTTACAGATCACCAGTCTGTCCCAGTGGTAGGGCTATCCTTCGACACAAAAGAGCAGGTATTTGTCTGGCGGTATTTGTCAACCACAGGTTAAACATTACATAACGCATGTTCAAATTATATTTCATTTTCTTAGAACAGTTTTATTGATAAACTATTGTTCAATAATTTTTAAAATACAAATTTTTAAGACTATTTAGTTTGGATAAAATTTACAAAGTTGGTTTTTTGTATGTTTTGTTGTTTAACCTAATGTTTTTTTACTATCCAATACATTTTTTAATCTAAAACCTTTTTTATAAGCTTTCTGATTTGAAAGTAAAATTATTGAGGATGTTTTAATTATATCTTCTAAGTTGTTGACAACTGGTTTAATTTAAAAATAATATATACGTTATAAATGTACAGTTAAAATAATTTTAAGTCTTTAAAATGAATATGTTTATTGAATATAGAGAAATACTTTTAAATTATATTCACCTAAAATATAATAATATTATTTTTCTTTCTTTGCAACTCTCAGATATGACTCGATAACTAACATCAATATTATGTTTTGCTCATTATGGTGTTAAGTAAAATGTGTGTCACTCTAAGAATTTTCTAAATTGAAAATAACTACATATTGTTATAAATATAGTTTACTTATTATTTTTAAATTCAATTTACAGTCTGAAATGGTGATTTGTAGGATGAAAGAGAGAAAATAATTGTAAACAAAATAAATGGAAAGAACAAATTTTAGAATTAGTTACATGATTGATAATGATCCTAGTATATGTCAAACAGTTACTTTATCTCCCTCTGGGCAATGTTGCATATTTTATTATTACCAGTTCTTCTAAACAAAGTACTTAACAACATAGTTGTATTTTTAATTAAAAATATATTTAGCTAATAACAAAGTAATTGAATCTATTTGTAATCTCTACGCTTATAAAATAATTGCTAAATCAGTACATTTAAAAAATTATTTCAAGAAACGTATTAAGAATCAAATATTTAGTTTATTTTTCTACATAATCACTCTAAATTACACCCTGGATATTTTCATGATCACAATTTAATTTATCCAGGTTATGTTTGTATATCAAACTGCAAACCTGATGTCACACATTTCTTTTAACTAGTACATTACTAATACAAATGTTATTTCAATATTTTTCCTCTCTGGAAACAGGTCTGGGTTTTAAACAATTTTTGTTTCATAGAATTGGCCAGGAAATTTTCCTGTGCTAACAGGCCTAATTTGGCTGGTTTGCAAAGATTTTTTAAACTACTCTGAAACATGTTGTTTTTACACGAAAGTGTACTTGTTTTATATTGGGTTTTCATCTTGCAATAAAGAATTTCATTACTCAATAAAAATTAAAATGTCCTCACATACAGAAAAAAGTAATTTTTTAACATTATATAATTTTGTTCCAAAACTTACCCTGATAATAGTTCCCTAGTTCTTATCAAAATGTGTTAGTATTATTAAGATAGCCAAAAAAACATTTATTTTAAATATTTTATATAACATTTTATGAAAATAAACGACAGCATATTTTATAATATATGCTGTTCTTATAAAACATTTCAAATTACAAAAAAATGCAAAACTTTTTTTATTAGCTTGATACTAGTGTTTTAACTATTACCTCAACATTTTTTACTATAGAAGTATTACAAATTATGTTTTACTGAATGCATGCGTAATATATTTTATTGTACCTTATACCAAAAAATAAGAAATACTGTATCAACATGGCAGTCGGCAGCAACTACGCATTTGCTAACTAAGCTTTATTAAAGTTAAGCAGCATCTCTTCTTTAATTAAAAGTCTCCTTCTTTGGTTGTATAATTCATAAAAACACAAAGATAACTTATTTATCAGCTTAATATTTGTTTAATTTGTGATCAAAAAAATTACGACTTTGACTAGATTCTAGATGGCCAGTAGGAGGGTTACATTAACCAAGCATAGTCAGTTCACTGGAAGTAAAATATTGAATATGTGAATGTGTGGATGTAAGGGTTGAAGCAACTAACTCATTATTTGCTGTGTAGATTAGTTAAAGTTGATGGCAATGATGTTGGAAAGACAACAAATTTCACTACTTCCCATGGCCAAAGGCAACTATCCATTATAGCTATCGGAGAGTGTAGTGACATAAATGGAACTCAAACAAAAGCCCTGAAACTGTATACTTTGCTGAAACACTCTGACTATGTCAAATTTTATGGAAGAACAACCAAACATCCACAGTTTGACAAAGCCTAACTGTTCGCAGTATATCTCGAGAACAAATTGAGCTGCAGACTTGAAATTTTGCTATCACCCGTGGGGTTACAGACAATTATTATTTTGTCTGTCTGTTATCCATGGGATATTTTGAGAACAAATAGAGCTATGTACTTGAAATTTTACATGAAAAATCAGTGAAGCCTGTTACGTGATTCGTGGTATGGCAAACTACTACCTTGTTGACAGGTAAGAAGGAGAGCAGCAAAGATTTTGGGTTTCAAATTAATCCATTAAACCTTGTAAGTCACATTAAAATAGACATAGCTCCCTTACAGAAGAACCACATTTTATAAAAAATATTTGGTTTTGACCTGTACACCCTAAACTTTCTAATTTCGTAATCACAAATTTTTTATAAAAAAAGGTGGAGTGTACCAGGCAATGATCTTATTGTACAGATAAGCTTCTAAGAGTTAAAATTAAAAAAATATAATCTAGTTTCATAATATGTACAGTTTTCTACATTTTGTACACAATAAATTTATTTGATTAAAAATTGCAAACAGTGCGAAGAAGTGATTTTTACCATACGTATGACTATCTAAAGTTTAAAAATGTAAAAAAGGTAAAAGTTTCTAATTTTTACTAAAATGTATAAGAACACTTCTATTTATAAAAAATACACAGTTATATTATAAATTATATGACAAAAATATAGAGCAATCACAATCATAGCTTATTTTTTGTTTTCTTTGGTCTACGGATATGTTATGAATATTTATGATAAAATCCCAAAATCATTGCTAAAAAAAATAATACTTTATTCTTCTTGTATAATGATTATGCCCTTCTTGTATAATGATAATAACGATTACTGCACTAAACCACTTATTTTGGCACCTAAACAACTTCAGAAAGCCTTACTACACCACATCTATTGTGATGCAAACAAACAAGATGCCAAAATGTCCATTTCCAGCAACAAACTATTTATAATGGTTCCCGACCATGTGATACTTAGTTGTAGAAACCAACATTTTACTAGAATCAGCAACTCTTTGTAAATTCAGTGGTATATTTCGATCTTATTAACATGTGTACTATAATAAATTTTAAACAAGGCGTGTGTCACGTCAACTGAAGCTTGGGTGATGTTACTAGTAAGAGTGGGGAGGAGATACTTAGCATGCTAAGAGTCAATATAACACTACTACAAAACTCTTAAATCTAATAATTGGTTTAATTTGTCAGATTCTAATTTGGCATGTTATCCAGGTAAAATATCAATATTACAACATAAAAACAATTTCCAATCTGAGTTGATTGATTGTTCTGTGAAAGAATTGACTAATCATCAGATTGAATAGTTCTGAACAGAAAGTAATGTTGCAGCAGATCAATATTAGATTAGTTGATGTAGATAACTTTGATGCTCTCTGTTACAACAGAAACAAGTACAGTACACTAAAGCAAATCACTTTTACTGAACAAATCATTAACTGGTACAGATATATGCCATGGCATCAAGTCTGAGTGTGGGATCACCTCTTAGTGGAGGCCTGCTATGTAACGAGAGATTGTGTTATTGTAAGTGTCATCAGCTACAAAATATGAATATAATATATTTTAATTAAAATTCAGTCAACTCCTGATTATTTTGGAGTGTAATTAACCTGTTCTTAGTTAATGAACAAACATTTCAAAGTGGGTTATTTCATTAGGCAAAATGTTTTATGAGTGTTTTCTTTGTAAATTGTGTAAGTCAATTAGTAGCGTTTTTTATCCAAACAATGTTTCACAACACAATATCTCTTGTATTTAATAATTATAATCCTTTTTAAGTTTAGTTCTTAGTATAATCTTAAATTTATACTTGTCTACAACAAAATAATTGTATTTATTACTTAACGCTTTGGAGACCAGGGTCATTCTTGACATTTTGAATTGTTTTACTAATATGATTTTACCCCTGTAATGTTATGGATTGTTATTCTGGCTAATATGGTAGTTTGTATGTTTAAAACATTATCTTTCATTTAACACATTCTCAATTTGTTTGTAAATGTCGTCATCATCATCGTCAGACGTTTCCGTTCTCACGGGTCGTCGTACACAGCCTCCTCCACTTTAGTCTATCGTTCCAGGTCTCCTCTTCATCCACCTGTATTTTCTGTAGTCCCCTTCTCTCTATGTCTTTCCACACTTGGTCCTCCCATCTTCCTCTCGGTCTTCCTCTTGGTCTTCTTCCTCCTTCCTCCTTCTCCAGTGCTATTCTAGGCATTCTATTATCTCCCATCCTCTTCACATGCCCCATCCACTGTATTCTTCTTCCTTCCATTGTCTCTTGCAGTGAAACTACCTTCAATCTTTCTCTAGTTATTTCGTTCCTTATTCTATCTCTTCTTGTAGTCTTCTCTATCCCTCTTAAAAATCTCATTTCTGCAGCTTGCAATCTGCTTAAATCATTTTTAGTCCACGTCCACGTCTCTGCTCCATATAATAAAATTGGTTGGAAATAAGATTTATACATCAATACTTTTGATTCTTTGTAAATGTATATGATATATATACTGTACAATCAGGAAGTAAAAAAAGTTAATCCTAGTGATGAGGAAAAAATTGTATAATTTATAGTTGACTTCAAGAATCTTTATTTAATCTCTATTGGTAATGCTATGTATGACTAAGCAAATCCAAAATGTATGTCCTTTAGCTAAACTTCTTTTAAACAATTGGCCTACACAGTAAAATCACATTTGTATTCAATTCATGCAAAAATTAGCCTTAAATCATCCATTAAAAAAAAGAATCATTTCCTGCTAATTTATTCTTATTAGCATCCTTTAAAATTGTATTGATAAAAATGTTCTGATATGTTTTTAATTAATAATTGTTTTAGAGACTAGGAAAAAGTAGTTGGTAGGTTTAATTAAAGAGTTTGGCTTGTATATACTTAGACTTCTTACAACTTTATATCACACAGAATTAGTAGTTAATATAAATGAATCACACGATGCAATATTTCAACACTTCTGTCAACTGGAACATGGAACTGATTACAAGCAGTTCGTTACATGACAAGATATAAATAAATTGAAAATGTATATTTAGGTGCAGTTTATTAATAAAACATGGGCACCATTCTTTTTTACTAAAAAAATAATATTATTTAAACTAACAATTGATTCTAACTGCCAGATGGATGAAAAATTGGTCTCCAAAGGGTTAATATATGATTAATAATTGTGAGCTTTAGCTTGTGCTGAATGTATTCTGTATCATTTCATATAAACTTGAATCAACCTTGGTCATCCCCCAGGATAATCAGGAGTTGACATTAGAGTAATTGACTTATAAAGGATATTGAAAAGGAAATGTTCCTGCAGTACTGGAATATAGCAAGAAATAGTATTAAAGTTTGTACATTTCGTTAAAAAAAATTTATATAGTCCAATTTGGTTTTTCAACTTATCAATCCAAAGGTAAAAAAAAATTGATACAGTTTTTTCTTAGGATTACATATTTGTCTTATATTAATGAAATTTTACATATATTAAGTGTAGGAAATGTCCACTGGATCCTATTTGCATTTCAAATAACTATTAACATATCAAATATCTACAAAAGTTAAGAGTGTGTGTCAGGTGGTACTTTCCTTCTTACCTACAGAACAAGAAGGTTTGAATTAATAGGTAATTATGAGAGAGTATTCTTCCAGCAAATATTAAACATAAGATGTTGCAAGACATGATTATTGTGTATATATTATCGATTGAACATGTTTGTACGTAGTTCTGATGGGAAGTTATGTTTTTACGTTTAATGTTTACAACTAAAACGTTGAATTCATTCATTTTTTGGAAATACAATCATGCAACAGAACAGCTGTTGGATACTTTGTATACCAGAATCGTCAGGTACCAGGAATTGAAGAATTTGTGGAATTACCCTGACAACAAAGTGGAGATAATTCAACTACAAGAAAATACATTTTTTTGTATTATTTAGTAAAATGTTAATAAATGTAACACAAAGTTATTTACTTAAACATACATTGGACATTTTTGGTATTGGTAAAAGCTGCATTGAATTGCACATTTAGACATTTTTTGTACTGTAGCTATTATTAACTAATTAACTGAATTATTTTTTAATCTGTTTAGTATGTCGTGTTAATAATTTGAGACAAATGTAAAGAGAAGTATCACCTGACATTGTACTGAATACTTTTCACACTTATTCTGAAGCTAATATTTAGATATAATATCCAAAATGACAAGGTAATAAATAGTATCAGTACTATTCAGATTTGAGAATTGATATTTAAGATGTAAGGTTTTGTTACTGTCTCTGCCGATTTTAACAAATTTAAAACATTCACATTAAGTTGTAGAGGACTAATGACGAAGAATGTCCAAGGGCCTAATATTGAATGAGTAAACTGTACATACTGAAAATATTAATTAAATATTGTTTTGAAATTAAATTTATTTTAAGTTAGTGCATATTTTGCTTTCAGACTTTTATCTTCTCTCTCAAACTTTTGAACCTTCTCCTGGTAGTTCAGTTTGAGTTTTTAAGTTTGTTGTTAAATCAGTCCTTTTGATTATATTGTAATCTATTTATTATTATTAACTTAAATCTGCTAGCTTCAAATTTATTTCATTTATCTCCAATACACTTTTGTATTTAAAATAGTTTGATCTTCTTTTTATTTACATATTGGTTTACTTCTTACCATTTTTCAGAAATACTGTGAATTCTTATCATTATGATTGATACAAGTTTGTTTTGTTATCTGTTTACTATATTATATTTCTTTCTCTTCTCTGTTCCCACACGTCCATGGTTCTGCATTGCTCTTGAGTTAAAAATAAAATCTTAAACCTTGTAGACTTATTATTTTATTTTAATTTCCCTTTTGCCATGGTTTGTATTACTACTAAGTTTGTATTATTGTAATACAGAATTGTTTAAAAAAACGATGTCCTAAAATTAGTTAGTTAATTTTTAAAAACTTGTTAAAAAGTTCATTTAATTTCAGCCATAATTACAGTATTTTAGTAAAAGTTCAAATTGTATTAGGCTTGATTTCCCTTTTCATGTAGATGAAATCTCATCATGCAACATTTGTAGCTGTTGTATCATTAACTGATAATAATATTAGTAAGATATTTAAAATTCAGGTGGGTTGATTTTAAATCATAAGCCAGTACTACTAGCAGTTTATTGTGTGTGTGGGACTTCTGACATGGAAAACTGTCATTTTGGTTAGACAAAGTGATCTCTGAGCTTAGCCAAATTTTGTATTTTAACTTTGCGAGTAGCAACGGCTGGATTAGAAGGATTATAGCATTTATCTGTGTTACATGATACAGACACAATGTTTTAAGAAATGTATTTTTTCTCTTCATGGGCATGAAATTCTATCACATAAATAAAACATGGAACTGATGCACAGGAGGTCTACTCTAAGTGGTAATAAATTTATTATATTATATCATACTCTTTCACTTAAAGATACAGTTCTCAAAATGTCTTGTTTCAGTTTTTACACCTTAGAAAAATATACTAAATGTTTTATAATCTTGTCTTTAAATACAGAATCTAAATAAAACTGACATTTGAAAATAATAAAAATATTTAGAATAAATTAAATAATTTTTTTATATACTAATCAAATGAAAAGTAATTTTTCAATATTTTGCAAAGGAATGTAAGGTAAGATTTCTAAAATTATGTATTTTTGACTTGAATATGAATTCATATCAGCTTAGCACTCAAATGTGAATTGAATAGTTGGAGCTTATTAAGAAATATATTTTTTAAACTAAAATCGGACATGTCCTTTCAAAAAAACTGTGCTTAAGGTATTTTATCTAAAGTCTCATTATACCTGTTACTTTTAGAATTCTTTTATTTGTGTGTTCATGGAAATTAAATCAGATAAGTGCTGTATTTAAGTAGCACTTTCTATGTAGAAAGCATAAAATGTACCAAGAAACTGAATTTGGTAAGTAAAGCCTGGTATAATAGACATTGATAGTTAATCTTATTACTAATACTTAAATAAAGATGGATAGTAATTTTGCATAGCACATCTTTTTATTACAACTAAATTACAATAAAAATAAGTTGTATGCATTTGTTTGAAAGTTATTAGGATTGTACTACTTTCCTCAACAATGCACTGAAAGGCATAAAATTGTTAATAATAAATGTCAATGTTAAATCTACCCGGACTTTGAGTGCCAAGCGGGCCAGTCCCCATTGTATGAAACTGTATCAAATCGTTCTTATGGGACAAAATTCAAGATAGCATCAGTGCAGTCAAATCCTAACTTATATTGACATCTTTCAGGTACATAAACCGAAAATTAAATATTCAAATTCAATACATTTTCATTCAAGCAGGAATTTGTGGAAATCTCATTCTAGTATATCGAACCGGCAGTAGCTTTTATCTACCTTCTTATTACAAAATAGGACTTTTTATAACATCAATACGTATTCAGACTTTGTACAAAATACCAAAAGTGTGCCTTTTGGAAAATTTAATGGAATGCTTTTAAAAAAAATGTCAATACATGGATGTAGCTGACATCATTATGCTGCCAATAAATCAGGATGTTTACACCACACTGAAGTACATAGTCTACATAGAAATTCAAAGTAGTTCTCTCTAGTGAAAGTGCATTCATAATGAACTAGTCCAGGGGTTTCTTAACTTTTTCATTCATGGCATAAACCGAAAGATTTTAGGAGACAAGTACTTTCACATGTAATTTATTGAAAGATAATAGGATTAAACATGTGTACTAACCACCAAACTGAAAGTTCTCCAGTAGCAGAGACAATGTAGTAGGTTTCTAAAGAAAACTTTTTTATACAAATTGCATTTATTCCATATTTACTAAAATTAATATTTTTAAAGTTGTTGACTAAACATTAGTCAGTTTTTTATTGCGTTATTTTGCCCTTCTTGTGTGTGTGTGAGTGATTTGTACAGTTGTTATTGGCCAATTATACTGGCTCGAACATTGACCCCTATCACCAAAATAGATTTTAGGTGATAATAGATTCACTGTGTAATCAGATAAACAAATATGTTTCTATATTAATATTGGTTGTTACCTTCGAAATAGTCCCATTAGATATTATTCACTTGTGCCAGCGCTTCATCCAATCCTCAAAACACTTCTCAATCACGATCTTTGAGATCACCTTTAGCTCTTTCAACAATGCACTTTTAATATCATCTATCTTTGCTTGTAAAATGATGGTCCTTTAAAGTTCTCTTTATTTTTCGGAAATTAAAAGTTACATGGAGCAATGTTTGGAGAATATGGAGGCTGGGGCATCATTATAGTACTTTTTTTGGCTAAAAACCATGAACCATGAACATGGTGGTTCGGAAGTCACCTTTAAGCCGTGGGTTCCCAGGTTAAGTGTTAGAGAGGGCTTCTTAGCCCTAACTTCACCTGGTAAAATAGACATTCTTTACTTTACTTTTACTTTAGCTTTTTGCCACAGTCAAAGTGTTTTTTTTTTTTTTTTTTTTTTTTTTTTTTTTTTTTTTTTTTTTTTTTTTTAATTGCTTCATGGAAGTGGTGGTAAACTTGCAGGTAGTACTCCTTATTCACCGTTTGACCTTATGGCAAGAATTCATGTTACATTATGCCATTAAAATTGAAGAACACAGTGAGCTAAACTTCTCTTGTCAAGCCTTTTACGGTCTTGGCAATCCAGAATGCCTGCCTGCACTGTGATGATTGAGCCTTAGTTTCAACATTGTCTGTAAATCTATGTTTTTTCACCTGTTATAATACGTTTCAGTAATTTTGCATTGTCGTTGACTTCATTTAGTCACTTGTAAACAACTTCCATTTTGTTGCCACACGTTTCATACCCAAAACATTCAAAAAGATTTCATGGCATGAGTCAATTGCTATGCCAACATCGTCAGTGACCTCTCTGATCATAATAATAATAATCGTTCATGTAATAACCAATACAATCGTTCATAAACATTTTTTTCACATTTTTATTGGTTATTGGTGTGCTCCAGTCTTCGTCGTCTTCACAGCCATCTTTTAAACGTTTATACCACTTGTAAATCGCTTTTTTTACTCATAGCAGATTTGCCATAGGCCTTTGTTAATGTTCCTTATACTTTGTTACTCTTATTTGATTTTCCACACAAAATGATACAAATTCTTTGATCCATCTTGCTAACAAAAATTGCTGAGTTCATAAACACATCTAACCTTAGCAACTGCCACTAAAAAAGTAAACAATGAAAATAGAGCTGGAAATAGTTGTATACTTCAGGAGCATGAGTATCAACATAATAAAATTAACTTAACGATCAGACTCTCAAAACCTGCAAACTCTTAAAAATTCCCATTACTTTTTGAACACACTATATTTTCTGCTGTTGATGCATCATCAAAGTCAGTAAAGCTAGTTAGAAATTCCTTACTTAACTTCACAATGCTAACAAGTGCATAAAGTGACTGGAAAGGCACATGAATTTCACTAGGTAACATTTTCCAAATTTAACAATGGTCCGAAATTGTCTTTCTCAATTGTTTTTAAAAAAATGCAAGTTTTCCTTGAAACTTTCACATTTACAAACAAATAATACAAATCATTACTGTACTTCTGAAACTTAATTTTTTACCACATAATGCTTATTGGTGAATAATATAGTTCCACGAGCTGCTAACCTTCAGCATTTTTAACTGCTTTACCAACATATCTTACTAAGGCTCTTTTAGGGCCACGAATAATATTACTTCCATCTATAGTTATTCCCAGAGTTTTCTCAAGTTTGTTTTAAATCGAGTTAAATTCTAGAAATTGTTTTAATACCTTTGAAAAAATTGTTATCCCATTAAAGTTGCTTTCCAATAAAAATTAACCAATTCTTTAATGACACTACACCTTTCTCAAAAAGAATGACTAGCCAAATTAGACACATCCAAAGTAATTAAATGCCACTAAAAATTTCCTGCAGGCACCTTAGAACTGGTGACTAACATCAGTGAGTACTCTTATCTACTATTTGGAGACAAGCTGAATGGATGAAATACTTGCTGGTTTTGGAGACAACTCCTTAACCCTCAAGTTTTTACTAACTCACCATCAAAAAAGGCTTTCCAGCCTTAACTAATGTGTAATACATTTCAAAAGTTGTTCAAACAGGAGCCTTGTTTTGATATTTACTCTTGCTAAAAATGTCATGTTGAGATTACATAGATTTTTTCAAAGATTGCACATTTTGTTCGGGACTGACATAATTTGAGCATATTTGCCCTTACAGTGTTTTGTTTTTATAATGTCTATGAATATTATACTATTTAAATACAAATATCTTTCTTTATAAATTAAACACAAAGTGGAGTTTTCGACGACAAAGTAGTAAACACACTATTTTTCATTTAAAACACGGCACTGACTATCTAGTTTTCTCTTGTTGGACAATAGCATTACAAACACAAACATACCACAACATGAAAAGTGCAGGAGCAGGATATAGTCACTGTCAACAGAGCTCCGAAACTGATATTAAGAGTGAGAAAGTAAAGCTAGGTTAGGCTATTGGCATTTTTGGTGCTAATAAGTTGCTTGTACCACAGACTGACCCACCTAGCTCAAACTATGGCTAGCTTATAAGCCTCTCTTCCCTCTCCACTACTCATGAGAGCACATTATACAACCCATGTCAAACGTAGCATCGTCACTAACAGTAACTTCTTCCAAGAGAAGTGCATTGTTCAGTGGATGGGTTTGTACTTGGTTGAGTGGCAAAAGGGGGAAGCTATTTTTTGAAGGTGGGGGCTAAGCTACACTCGCCCTCCTCTTCCCAGGCTTCACGTTGCCTAGTTGGGCTAAACAAGGGGCACTTCCATCACATTACATAACATAACATTAGGCGAATTTGTCATCTAACATAGCGCTCTGATAGACTTAATCAATGAATTACTTTCTTTTTCTGAACTACAACCCCGATTTCTCACTATAGAAGGCAGTGTTTGAGTGGTTTTTCTTGGCCAATATTTCAGTAAAATATAATTTAATAAATTTATAATATAATAAAGTGTATGGTATATACTATTAGAAATATTAAAAGATAAGCTGTATTAGTCGAGTCTGACTAGCTACAGCATTGAATCCAGTATTGAATCCCTTACAATACTGAAATCCATCCACGCTTGATAAATTAATTTTTTCCAACTAGTCGCGGTCTGGTTGAAACCCTCTTATGGACCAGAGCTGTCTCTTGGGCCATAGTTTAAAGAGCATTGAACTAGTCTATTGCAGTAAAAATAAACACAGCCAGCATAATCTTAATTTTGTATGGAACTATGTGCTATTATTGTAAGAGGCTATGTTATGCGTTTCTTCTATAAAGATTTTCGTTTCTGGTTCAAACTACACACCCACAATTCATCAGCTGTTGCGATGATTTTGAAAAAATTAGTGACTTTCAGTGAGCATTTTAACACATCCTGAGCTTTTTCAAGCAGCAACTGCTTTTGTTTTGCTGACAGGTTCTTTAGAACAAATTGTACCACAGCTCTGTACTTGGCCAAATTTTCTATTAAAATCAAATCAAAACACTTCTGGTGCTCACCCTTTTAGCTTGTTCACAAACAATAATATGTTGATCTTCCATCATTAAAACTTTGAATTTGGTCAATAACTTTATCAATTTGACTTGTTAGTCTTCCAAAATGAGTTCCACTGTCCACTGAAGTGTGACCGTCTTTAAACCTGTGCTATCACTCCTTTACATATTCAAACGTCTTTTCCAGAGGTCTGTTTAATTTTTTATAAGTTCAACTTGAGAAATGTTTTTGTCTAAATCTAATGCAATATCGCTGATCCATATGTTCAAACTGCGTAAAACGTAAAACAAAAGTGTGATAAAGCACTCGGTACAGGTTTTAATATTTAAACCCCCTGTAGCCTACTGACAATGTTAGGGTCACACAACCAGCCTGTGCATGTATAGAATAGATAACTGTATCCATCTACCAGCACATACCTCACTTCAGTAATTTACTTTCTCAATAGAAATATGGCCAGATACTTTCTGAACAAATCTCGTATTTATTCAGTTACAGTTACATGACCTTGCTAGTTAAATAAAAAAAATTCAACATGCACAGAAAATTGTGTTTATGTTCATTCCCTGCATTTCCTATAAGAGACAGTTTGATCCAATGCAAATGAATACAAAATTGTTACAACTTTTTACAAATTACAGTTAGTTTTTATTTTCAACCATCCCATTATTTAAATGAACAATTTTCAATTTTTCCCAATGAATAGCAGCAATAAAATTGTTGCAAACCCCAAATCAAAATTAAGTATAGTCAGCCTTCCATTTCCATTGCTTTACAAGTCAAGAAAACCTAAAATTATCACTATACTAAAGGCATTGTAAAATAATTGCAAATTTGATACAACATACTGGTTTTACTTTTTCAGTGATTAATTTAGATAATTTAAATTATAATCATATCATATACAAAAACCTTCAAAACTGTCTTTCCCACTAAAAATAAAGAAAGGGCTATCCTAAAAAAAACCACTATCCCGTTTTGTACAGAGGGGTGACAAATTATTAGACTCAACATAGTTTTTCAATACATTTTTTTTATTTTTACATACATCTAATACTTAGTATGTAATCCCTTATTTTTATAAGCAATGCCAATCTGTTAGACATACTTTCCATCAGTTTTTTTCAAGAATCCTTTATTTCTTGGTCATGGTGCCAAATTTTTATTAAAGTCTATCAAACCAGTTTTTGTAGTAATTTTCTCTTTTCTCATCCTGTTTTTTACTATAGCCAAAAGATTCTCAATCGGATTCATATCCGGGCTATTTCCTGGCCAAGCCAGAACACTGATTTCTTTTGAATTTAAAAAACTTTTAACTGTTTTTGTTTGGTGACATGGCGCTCTGTCGTGCATAAACACAAATTCCATCATCTGGAAACCAGTTTTTGGCCTGTGGAACCATTCTTCGCTGTTTTTTAGTGTAAATAACGTAACGTTTTACTTGTTACCTTCTTCCAATCATCCTGAGTCCAGTGTCTTAGCCCTTTTGCCCACTCCAAGCGCTTTTTAGCCATGGCTGGTGATATCTTCTGCTTCTTTCGAGGTCGTCTTGCATTTAGGCCTTCATCTTTAAGGGTTCGGAGAACAGTTCTGGGTGAAACATTGACCCCATATGCTTTCATTTCCTTTGCCAACTGCTCTTTAGTACTTCTTCTGTTGTTGAGAACCATGTTCTTTAGTTTCCTTTTCTATTTTTCATTCAATTTAGGTTTGCAGCCACATTTTCCAACTCGACTAGATTCATAAATTGTATTATTATTAGAGGCCCGCTTAATCCTGCTTACAGACTTTTGTGATATATTGAGTCTTTTTGCTATTTGCCTTTGCGAATAATGATTTTCTTTCAGAAGAAGTAGATATTTTACGTCATTTTAGGTCATAGATATTTTACAAGCTGACAAATCTGCAGTTTTGCCCATTACCAATATATTTTCTGGCAAAGGTTTTACAGAGTAAAAAGACACAAAACAGTTGATTTATGTCAAGAAAACTAAAAAACTGTTGTTAAAATATCTTATACGACAACCACTAAAACATCAACGCACATTACAACACAAATAGTAGTTTTGAGGTTATAAAAACACACAAGGTAAGAAAACAGCTGATTTAATTTTTTTGCTCTTTTGATAGATTAGAATAATGTGTGTACTGTATTGCACAGACTTTGAGAAAATTTGTGAGAAGTGTATACTATATAACACTAAACATTATTTTCATCATTATTTACCCATTTCCATCAAGTAAAAGTACTGTTAAAATGATGTAACAACAAAATTTGATAAAAAATCTGATTGAGTCTAATAATTTGTCACCCCTCTGTAAATGTAATATAAATTTAAATTACCTTTTAAGTGACTGATGTAAAAATGTATAATAAACTTAATAAATAAATGTTTATTTTCAGTTTGTTTGTTTTATAATACATTCTACTTTCTTAATACTTTGTGATAAATACTGTTTCATTGAATAGGTATATAAATCACATTATCATGACAGATATTACCAAACAATCAGAGTTTGGCTGAATTTTGCAATAATTTACCCATAGTAACAATCAAAAGTGATGTTGTTAAATATCGTAATTGCAGAAATGTAGACCAATTCGTTTAATAGATATTAATTTAGTACTATATACATTCAGAATGGACAAGTTATATCATGTTTTAGAGAGTTCATAAGGGAGTAAGTAGTTGTTTGCTATAAAAATGCTGAGTGTGTACATATTTTTGTTCTTTTAACAATACTTCATCAATGGTATATACTACAGTTCCACATAGCATATATTTTCACATTGTTTAGTTTGCTGTAACAAGACTGTTTAAAAAAAAAAAAACAAGAAGTAAACAAATTGTTGCTATAGCATAAAACATGCTTTGTAAGCTTCTGAAAAACTGAGGATCTCGCACATATGGCCTGAAGCTATTAGACATTAGACATTAGACATACTTTATTTGCACAAGACGTTTACAATATGTACAGACACATAGAAAAACAGGTGCATCGTCAAACCTTATAAAAAATTCATCACTATCGTTCAACCAATCGTTAATATTATAAAAATACTAAATTAATAAAAAGTTTTAGTAACGAACCAAATTAAAATTTTATCTGAAGATCATTTTATTTTATAGGATGGTTCCTTAAAGGATAGTTCATTTTGTCCTTGCCTCAGTCCATGTCTGTAGCTCTGTACCACACAATTACATTGCCACTGTAGCTGGTGTAGATATATTTTGTCCTTGCCTCAGTCCATGTCTGTAGCTCTGTACCACACAATTACATTGCCACTGTAGCTGGTGTAGATATATTTTGTCCTTGCCTCAGTCCATGTCTGTAGCTCTGTACCACACAATTACATTGCCACTGTAGCTGGTGTAGATATATTTTGTCCTTGCCTCAGTCCATGTCTGTAGCTCTGTACCACACAATTACATTGCCACTGTAGCTGGTGTAGATATATTTTGTCCTTGCCTCAGTCCATGTCTGTAGCTCTGTACCACACAATTACATTGCCACTGTAGCTGGTGTAGATATATTTTGTCCTTGCCTCAGTCCATGTCTGTAGCTCTGTACCACACAATTACATTGCCACTGTAGCTGGTGTAGATATATTTTGTCCTTGCCTCAGTCCATGTCTGTAGCTCTGTACCACACAATTACATTGCCACTGTAGCTGGTGTAGATATATTTTGTCCTTGCCTCAGTCCATGTCTGTAGCTCTGTACCACACAATTACATTGCCACTGTAGCTGGTGTAGATATATTTTGTCCTTGCCTCAGTCCATGTCTGTAGCTCTGTACCACACAATTACATTGCCACTGTAGCTGGTGTAGATATATTTTGATGTTCTATATTAATACTATATAAATCTCAATTAGTTATTATTTATTTACACACAGTTACAACATTTTGTATTGTTTGGTAATAATAATATTTTCCATTTCACTGTAGGCCTACAGTACATTGTTTTAAAAATTATACAAAATTTTGAATTTTTTATCTTATTAGTATATTATTTTACCTGTTTCATGCTTTAGTATTTGTATACTCTGTAAAAACGCAAAAGTTTTTATTTTAAATATAATATGAGGACTTGTTTAAGTTTACACTTCTAGAAAATTGATTTCTGATTCCAAGTAGGAAAGAATATTCATAATTTATAATATTAGATACAATCAAATTCTAAGATTTCAACAATATAGATTAAATTTATTTCAACATCTTCAAATTCAAGCTGAGTTTAAATTATTCAACATTTTACTTGGATACATACAATAAAAAATTAATCCAGATTTATTTAAAATAAAGCTACAAGCTAGTACTAAGAGTTGTAATAGTAATAATATAAATTATTAGATGTAATTTTCATTAACACATTGCCTGCTGTTTTTGATTGGAAATGTGCCAAACTTTCTCCGGTTGCTGCTGTCTCCGATCGGAGACCTTCGGTCATTATTTTCTCTATACGGTAACATTTTTTAACACCCCAAACTAGTTTCAATGTATTTGTTAACAGTAAGTGTTAACAACAATACAACAAAAAAATTAAGAAATTTTAAACTCACACTCACTACAACGAATTGGAAAAGACTCTTTACAGCTATACTAGTATAAATTTATCATCAAACCTTTATTAGTGTTATGTTTTTGTTACTCTCTGTTAGAATAGATCAAAACTATCATATGTAAACGTTCATTACACAATACTGTGGCCTTTATGAATTAAAAAGTTGTATTGTATAATACACAAGTTACATCAGAACTCATGACAAAGGAATGAATCAAATATATTCTCCTGTTTAATTATTGCAACTCTAAAATGTTGCATTCTTAAAAAGTTCAAATGAGTTAACAAAAAAGTCATTTTCCATGTCTAACTGACAATTAATTAACTATGTCATATATGATCAGATACATCTTGTTTATTTACATCTATTACGACACATGAAATCATTAATACTGTTGAAAATAATGTTGAATTTTCAACAGTAGAGGAGATTTTAATTGTTCCTAAAATACAATAAATAATCATCTAAATCGTCTTCTTGACTTGTACCATCCTAAGAGGACTTGAGTTTTGTAATCATTACTCTTGAGGATACCATAAGAGAACTATCATATATACTGAAGAGGGAATATGATTTTTATGTACACATTATATTTTTATGTTTTAATACTAATCACAAAATTTTTAAGAAAAACAAGCTGATTAAAAACCGCTATTTTGTGTATTCCCTTTTTCTAGTTTAAATGTAGATTTGTAGACTGATGGATCACATTCTCTTACAAATTGGAACTACAGACAGCATTTTGGTTCCCATCTGCTTTTCACCTCCATGTAACCTACTAGTATATCTATATTTCTGAACAGTGTAAGTGGAATAGAAGGCTTCAACAGGATTCATCTATGGTAACAATACGTGTCCAGTTTTAATAGTTATTGTAATCTAATGGCTGACTGTAATGTAGATCTTACTGATTTTTAAAAAATAGAAAATTAAATTTTTATTTCAGTACAGTTATTAGACAAACAAATATAATTTTATAATTCAGAAGAATAGATTTAATTCTGATTCCATAGCAATTATTTCTCACTTACTTCTATCATGATTGCCAGAAATGTTTACTTAAAAAACATGTTATATGTTGTGATTTTATAACATTATAATTATAACACATTTATTATTATCAGTTAGTCAACAGACTGGCATAAAGTTGTTCACAGACCAACACACTAGAGATTGAGCGTTCCACATGTGTCTCAAGCCAATGACATTGTCTATCACTACTTAATTGATATGAGTCCCACATGATATATGGTTGCTGCTCTTTTATACTGAGAATCGTGAGATCTGCAGAAAAAAAGTGGTGCCCCAGTGGATTTTGAAAATGTTTTAACGTGGTAACAAAGATGTTAATTCAGTGTTTAGATAAATTTTATACTAACAATTTTTAATATTGAAAAGCATTTGGCATTTTCTTGTTCTTAAGTCAGCAATTACATAATTATTACATATTGTATGGTATTTAAGTTTCCATATTAACAGTTTTGAAGAAATTCGCATCTATACTTCTGAAGGTGGACAAGACTTAGCATGAATTCTCATCACTATCTTAGTTACGTCATTTTTAGGTTTTGATATAAAAATAAATATTTTAAATGAGAACATCGCGTATAATAATTTATAATCATGTAGGATGTTTTATCCCAAAATGTAGGTGGCAACATAATTTTGCCATTCTTATTTATCAAAATCACAACCTAAAAGCCAAATAATAAGTTTTTAGCTCATTAAGAAGTGTCCATTACTTATATCAAATTGTGATACAAAATCGAAAAATAGATTTTGTATCATAATTAATTGTATAAATATTTTTCTGAGGTCAAAGTTTTTTTAAAGTCCAAATCATCAATATAGTACTGCCTATTGTAAAATAATATTTTAAATTCTAGGACACAGAAAGTTAATCTCACCACTCTTTATACCAGATGTCTACATTGTAGACTCAATTTGTCATGCACATTGGATGTGTTAACCTAATATTGGCGAGAAAAATCTTCAAAATACTGTCTTAATCTTACTGTAGAACAAGAAAAGTGTTTATCATAGGTGGTAACAGCTTTCCACTTGTTTATTCTTAGCTTATTTTATGTCAGACAATAGATTTAATTTGGTTATTATTCCAATCTATTTAAGAATTTTGTATTAAGTCATATACAGATGAATTGAAACTAAAAATACAGAGTATCTTGTACATTATTGTAGTCCCATGTATTTTCCACTTTTACAAAAGGGACCATTTGCAGGCCTAACTGACCGTATAGATGCCATCCTTCTGTGGATGCTGGCCTATGACACTCATCTGGCACCCATATATCATTGTTTTTTTAGTCAATGTACTTTTGTAGTTGTCAGTTACCAAGGGATAATGTTTTGTGGGCTCTGACAGAATAATAATTAAAGCCTGAATAGAAAGTTTTCATTAATTTAAATACAAAATTATATTAGAACTGTTGTGTTTATATTAATATGTATTATTTAATGTTGTTAATTTCATTTGACTGTTGTTTAATCGTAAAGATTTGGCTTGTGTGTTGTACAGGAAATTGTAATAATTTAAATCTAGTCAAGATACTCTGAGTCACACAATTACATGCCAGCTTTTGTTATTTTTAATTCTTTGAAGATTTGTGAAATAATTCAAATTCTTACTCTTTATGCAGTCCATCTTTCAAGCCACTTTCAGTTCATAATGACGTAAAAAGAGATCATTGAAATTGTTAGAAGTGTTTTCTTATTATGATAAGTTATTTTAATGTATTAATACAAAATTTAGTTTAAGATCAAATTTACTCTATGTTCTCTAAGTTTAAGTTACGGTATAAACTTACAAAACTACTTTATTGCAGTGCAACCTATTTAGTGTATAAGATAAACTTATGAAATTCGGTTTCAAATGCGACTGATTCACTATTGACAATTAAACATCTAATTTAAATAAAATTATGTGATTCAGGCATACTTTTTTTATGGAAAGTAATGTGTAAAAATAATTTTGCTTTTGGTATTTATTTATTTATTCTCTTAGACTATCTAATATTTGCACATGTCAGTATTTTCACTGTGTATTTTTAACTTTTAACTATCTAATCCAATAAGATGTTAATAAATCCATTTCTAAAAAGTTTTTAATATAAAAAGTGTTTATTTAAAACATATAAATCTATGATTAGAGTGAGATGATGAAATTATGTTGGTTGAAGTCTCGTACGTTTCTATTACATGAAACATTTTCATTCATACAAAGTATTATATGATTTTTTACATTCTTAAACATGTTACCTGATAATGTTAAACATGTGAGCCTCGGAATCATTGTCTGGTCTCTCTCTCAAGCTTCAGGTTGAGAGACTGAATCCTCTAGTCTTTTAGACCTTTGCATCTTGAGTGTTAAATCTGGGCCTACAGAATGGCTTGACTTACCGCTGTCAATTTCCAAAACAGAATCGTGACTTATTAGACTTTTTATTGTCATTTTATTTTTATATACAAGATATTTTATTTTTAAAACCTTACTCATGGTTGCTATAGTGCCAAATATTTCTGAGCTCGGTTTATAATTTACAAGAACTTTGAGAAAACATCACATAATCAAAAATAAAACTCTTTCACTAACCAGTCTTGTTATTTATTAGTGTCTGATGAACTTGTAGTTTTTAATATCATGAAGACTTTTAAGGCGATTTTGTGTTACCAAACATCTTCGGAAAAAGATGAAAAGTTTTGTGCTAATATATCAATATACATACTGACTCTCATGCAAAAAACATAAATGACTGATTAGACAATGTCTTGTGGATTTTACAAAGCTATTTTGCTTTCCTTTAAGCTGACCATCAGTTTCTGAATAATCTAAACTCTCTAGTCTCTGGATCAATACCCAGACCTTAGTACTTTGGGGATTTTTAGGCTCTGAAGACTCTGGATCCTAGTCCTCGCTTCTTGGATACTAAAATTGAGATTTCCTGGTTATCAGTCAGAAGTAATTCACTAAACTCTACTTACTTATTAACTTACTAATCTAGATTAATTTTTTTTGCTGAGTTCTTGGTTCATTTTCTTGAGCTATAGAATATGATTTGAATTGTAAACTTTGCTTTTTTATTTTTACTTTTAGTTCTCTCACTTTGCTTCTATCTTCATATGGTTTTAATGTTAATCATTTTTAAATAACATTTTGGTTTCTGTTGTGTGCTTAGCCACTTAGTACAATTTGCAATTTTTACATATTATGATATTCTTGTATTCATTTCTGTAGTCCATTGTGATCTGTATATGGGAGCTTAATTTATTTTTAGAAGGGTTTTCACACATTTTATTTGGTTGTTTTTTAATCTTTGAAACTCAGATGAACAATTTAATGTTATGAAAATTTAAACAAGAAACCATAATGAAGTAAATAAGAATTTAAAGCTACTTCAAGAATCTACACTGATGATTACTTTATCATATTCACTAAACTTAATATAATTTACAGCATTTTATACAGTTTGCTATTGGGGACTGCGGTCCAGATCTTCTGAAATCCCCTCTTTCAGAAGTTCCTGACAACTCCAATGTCATAACAAAGTTGACTCATTATGAATTAGAACATAAATCATTCGTTTTGACGTTCAATTATTTTGCATATGATACAAATTTTAGTGTACTCAGAAATTTTAAATTTTTCTTCTGTATTATACACCATGTTTTTACAAATACAATAATCTTGACTTTATTTTAAAGGTGAAATCAAAAACATTGCGTGAATAAAGGTACAGAATAGACCATAGTTGATCATTAAATTTCCATTTATTTATTGTTTGTAACAGATTTCGTAAAACTTGCATTGACAAAAATATATGAACAATTATTAATACTAAGCAATCTATCTGTGTAATAATAACCTTTTGAAGATATTGACTGTAGCAACATAGAGTGCTGTCAATCATGAATATTATAAACATTATTGTGTAATGTAATGTTAGTGTTTGAATTTTACGTTATTTCTTTATATTTTGCGATATATTTTTTAATAGAGCAAAGCTCGTCAGGGCACCACATAGACATGATTTCACTGTTTAAACAAACAGCTGATGAAAACACCATCTCAGTTGTCTAAAAAGGGACAGTGAGAAGGTTCTCCAGCTAAACAACGTATACTATATTTGGAAATGAAGCGTATTGTACATAGTGGTTACTGTTGTTGCATATTTTTAAAATAAACTCACAGGTAGTTAACGAAATGGCAGTGGTTCATATAGATCTTCCATAATAGAGCTAACTCCTGGCTGTTGCAATAACTTGTACTTAGAACTTTTATTTATTTATTTAGTAATTTTTACATCCAAGTCTATTAAATTTGCCATACCCTAAAACAGTAACAGAAATAATTAATTCTGATGAATCTGAGCTGGAAACAGACAAAACAATGTACAGTATTTGTTATTATTGTTCTTTAAATCATTTTAATTCAATAAACTCTGTGTATGATTTGTTTGTAATACACAGATTAGTGACCATTTTTATCATTACAAATTCAAGAGAGCACTGAAGATTTTTTATCAGTATAATTTAGAACAAATAAAATACCTTTTAGTTAGAGTTTTAAAACCATACATTGTTATGTGTATTATCTTTTTGATTCAGTGTCTCCAAACAATAATATGAATTAAATAGTACTTGACTTACGTATGGTTGTCATAGTATGATTTCTAAAAATTGTCATGTGATGCATCTATTGGTATTTATTGTATGAAAATAGTTACATCATTTAAACATCTCTGCTCAAAAGAATAGTTATCCCTTTCCATTTCAGTCATAACATTCCATTATTGTAGTCCCTGAATAGTTCCTACATTTGCCAATGAATTTTCCTCCTCAATCAATGCCATTTTTTTAACTACTGCTGCATTACATCAGAAAAAATTAATAAGAGTTTAAGATATAAGGTAAATTTTGTGATTTTAGAATATTTATATTGATAATAATAATATGAGCTATCAATTTTAGAATAATATTAGATGTAAAGGAATGAAGTAAAATAATTTTGCTGTAGCTCTACTGCATTTCAAGCCTACAGGACCCGTCAGTCTGACTGATTTGCTTTTGTAATGTACTATGTTAGAATGTGGCATTTGATTGTAAATAGCATTGGGCTCTTGGAATATATGTTCGTTGTGTAAGGTACCCCCAAAACCTACATGTATTATTTTTAGGTGATATAAATAATTTTCCAACTGTCCCAAAGTAATTATTGATTTGTAATAATAATTACAAATAGTTCTGTAGGCTTGATATGAATTTTACAAATATATAATGATTATTTTACATGCCAATGGCAAAAAATATCTTTACCCTTGCTTTTTGTTAAATAAAACTGAAAGTTTGTTGGATGTATTATTTTAATCAACCCTTTCTTATTTAAGAAAATCTGTCTGCATACAAAGTACACTATTAAATATTTCCAAGAACTATCAAATAAGAAATATTGACAGTTGAAGAGTCACATTATCAAGGAAAAATCTTATGTGTGTATTGTTGTGTGTGAAGAGGGTTTTTTAAGCTGTCAAATCAGCTTTTGAAGACGACTGCATTGGTAGATTCCAATCATAAATACATATACAGTATCCATAAACTATTTTTTAAACACCATGAATTAAGCTGGTAAGTTCTGAATCAAAACAGTATAGGTTGTATTGCTATAATATTGACTTAGATTGCAGTGTTGAATTTTGAAATTAATAATTGAATGAATATTAGACATTGTTCACATATTTTGTTAGTGCACCATGAGGTTCATGACTCACATTAGCTTACTGATAGACAATTATTTTATGTTTACTCAAGTGTAAATGTTTTGTGTGTATTTGTATTATTTATTTCAAATTTGTCTATGTGACGTGTTCATTTTAAATTTTGATATGCTCTAAGTAAAAATGTTATATTTTATGATAGCATGTGAGAATGCTATAACTAAGTAATGAAGTAACCACATGTAGTCTGTGGTGGAGCAGATAAATTAAATCTTTAATGGTGTTTTTTCACTCTCCAATATATATATATATATATATATATATATATATATATATATATATATATATGTATACTATATCAAATATGTTTGTCTGTGTCCTTTATAGACACAGAAACTATTTAACTGATCAATATCGAAATTTTTATGTAGATGTATTTTTCCACGTAAAGGGTTTATATGCTATGCCCATTAATGTAACTCACCACCAGGCAACGCTGCAAAATATAAAAATTATCAAAGCGCCTTCACATTATTAACTGCAATTATGAGACAGTTACATATATTAAATAGCCAAATACTATTTTGAAGGCACTAAGTTTTGATTTACATTTGTCTTTAAAATAAATTTCTAGTTCAACTTAAAAGCTTGATGACTACTTTATAATAAAGTACATGTACATGTACAATGCCTATAAACATACACTTTGTTTCTTGATCGTGACAATAAGGTAAACTCTATATCCACGTTGGAAATATAATTCACTTGAACCGGAAGTGCTCATACACGGGCCAAGCTTACAAAAAGCGTGCGAGCCGTGGGCAACAGCTAGTATGATATAAAGATAAGGGTAATGTTAGTTATCATAATAACTAATCGCAATTATCATGGAAATGCTTATAAGATAACAGCAACTATACTTACTTTTTAGAAGTATGCAGTAACATCAGAAAAATGGGTGTAAATGATGGGTGTAATTTTTAAATGATTCAAAATAAACTTGTCATAGTAATAGTATTTACATATGGTTATCCATGAAAATTATGCAATCCTGAATAAACTATTGGAATATCTTACACAAAGCTGGCTATATGACGATTGGTTTGTATTTAGTTCACCTCTTTCATCGGAAGACTTGGAGACGGACACAGTAAAGCTGGTCTTAAGACAATCAATACTCCCAAGTTGTAAGAATTTATAGAATTAAACTGTTAATTGCACACAACTGTTAACACGGCCCGTAATGCCTATCATCCTCAATAAAACAACCGCTACTCTAGTGAAAATATATATTCAAAATTACCGTTCTGGAAATCCCAATGTTTCAAGTTTGGGTAAACGCTGTTCTTTAAGTAGGTAGCTGACTACTATTATCTTAAGTTTACCAAACCTCATCTTTCTGGAAAATAGATTATAATGCTCAATCACTTGGTCACCAATGCCTTTTATTGATATTTGACTGTAAATTAATTGCTAAATTGATGGATCTTACATATATGCCATTTTTGTAATAAAATTCAATAATAAACTTCAGCTAGACTAAGGCTCTTTAATAAGCTAGAAAACATCTAGCTTAATGATTACCTACATATGAAAAGAATAAAATGGTCACTGTAATAAAATAAGAACATGAGTACGTATTATTCTAGTTTTAGTATATAATTCTTCCCCTTGCCTTTTCAACTTTATAAAATAGTCACGATGTAAGTAGAAGATCTCTTAGCACAAGTGCTTCTTCTCAGCTCATCAGAATCAGATCCAGTTGGCTCCAAAGTCTCATTTAAAATGGTATGTTAAATTGAGGTCTTATTACCTCTTAGTTGAGTGAACAGCTCAGATTGTATATTTTCTTCCCTTGTCAAAGATTCAATTGATCTTTGAGAAAACCATGAATGGTTGATTTCAGATAAACAATCTTCAACAGTCCACCTGCAATTTCCAAATTGTAGTATCACGGTTATCTGGAAGTATAATATGTGCACACTCCGAGTTAGCTTCAATAAAATCTACCTCCTCAACTATTGGGTCATATTTACTTCTTCAATTTTGTTTCCTCAGCAGTACAGGTTTAAGTAGCCAAATAGGAAGTAAGATACCACTAGTTGATATTCGGAAATGCAGAAATATCAATTAACTGGTAACTGTGCAAAGCAGAGTTTATTGTATGTATTGTATCATGTATGTCACCCAGTCCTTAGCTTATAATCGTTTTGATTTCAGAGCAAGATTCTTTGTTCTCCATGTGACTCTATAGTAATGGTCACACTGACCAATTTCTCTTGAATTGTACGGTGTAGTACGGCTTGTAGCAACTACACTTCCGAATTGTGCAAAAAGGTCCTATATCGTCTGACATATATGCAGTTCCTTGTCCGGAATGAACATGTTATGCAATACATTCCAAATGAAGAAAATACATAACATGCATGTTTTCTTACTGTCAATGAAGAAATATCTGAACAAGGGAGCACAAAAAGAAACCTTCGATATAGTATGTAATGGTAAGCATCCATAATTGTTATTATGTAACGGCTGTTTCTCATAGATTTTAAAGAAGTTAAAATCAAAGTTGAGACGCTCCCAATGTAAAGTTACCTGTTTTAATTTTCCTTTTTGTAAAACCTAGGTTCCACTTTTGCACAGATGTTGGAAGACAATTTCATACCTGTATATTTTACTTCCTGAGTGTAAAAGTAAGTTCTTGGCCTGTACAGATGGACCAAAAAGGGATCTGAACCCGCGACCGAGGCTATAGTAGCCATCCACGAAACATTAACCTCACTTGAGTGCTGTCAATCTGTGATTGATTTAAAAGAAGTGAACTATAGGAACTCCTTTTATTTCAACATAACCACTAGACAACAAAATAAATAGGGAAATATTCCAATTAAACCCTAATGTTTTTGGAAAAGACGCGCCTGTCCCCCGTCCGCCGATCAAGCGAACGGCCGCCCTTGCACCCAGATCGCTTAACCCATCTGTACCTTATGAAACATCCTCGTAACACTAGATGGCAGTCAGGATGCAAATCAAGAATGCTTTGGTTTTTAGTAGAAAATGCATCTGCAGCAAGGTTTTGCTTCCTAGGTCTTTACACAATATCATACCTGTAGGAAGATAACACCACAGGCCATTGAATATTTCTTCATTTTTATTTATTTTTATATTGTACGGTGATTGTGAAACTCTCTTTTGATCAGTAATCAAACAGAATTGTCGATTGGTTAATAACTGTAGCCATTTCCTTAAAGTTGTTAAAACAGAATAAGCCTCTTTTTCAATGATAGGACTTATTTGCTCAGAGTCGGAAAGATAAAATCACAGGGTGTCCTTTGTGAGAAATCGCAAACTCAGGCATCAGTCTCTACCGAGAATGGAATAAAAGTTGCAAACATGGAGTTCGCTATATCGTCTTTGAGCTGTTGGAAGGCCACTAAAGGTTTGGTTTTGTTAGAGTAATTCTGATTCCATTTATAATGGTGTCAGAAAAGTCTCAGCACACGCAGAAGCGAAGCAGAACTCTCAGGCACAGTAAGCTTGATAAGAGGCTTGATATGTTCTTTGTCAGGTTTTATTGTCCCGTTGGAAATAGAGTAGCCTTACACATTAAACATTATGGACCTACTACATCTATTTTCGTTTAGAGTAATATTAAACTTTCCAATAACTCCTATGATATTTAATGGTTTTCATCATGTTCTTTGAGGCCTTTGCCACAAATTGTAAAATCATCAAGATATGCATATGTTCCAACAAGGCGCTCAATTTTGATAATGTTATCAATTACTCTTTGAAGTGCAGCAACTCCGAGTAGTATTTTCCTCCTCTCTCTTCTTTTATTTTCCCCAGCTTTATCTACATAACGTAGGGTACGCCTGTTATGGAAAAGATGGTCATAGCACATATAGTTAATTTTTACGTTTTGTGTATTGTTTTTTGGGCTTTAATATTCATGTACTATTGTATCCACTTTTTAATCAACTTTATTTAATCGATAGTGATATTGTATGGCTAAATTAGAACTCGGTTGCTTGTTAATTTTAACTTTATTGCTATTACTGGCAATTAAAGCACTGTACTGTTATTGGTACTGTACTGCACTGTAATTGGTATTGGTTATTTTTATTATTATATAGTTATTGTTGTAGATTATTATGGCTATTGGATAAGGTTGTCGAATTAATCAGCTATTGAGACAATCCTATTGTTTCAAACTTACTATATTTTCTTAATTGCAATCGAAATATTAATTTTCATATTGTACGTCTTGCTTGTGGTAATAATTTATAAATTAGCTTTTGCCATTGTTATGTAAATAAATAAATACATTTTCGGCTGTGTTATCCTAATTTGAGAAGAATAAGTACAAATCTAAGATTTTACTGAAGGGAGTATGTTTTAGAAAACTGAGAATTAGTTGAATTTGTTTTAGGAAGTAGGTGTCACAAACTTCTATAGGTGATATTATTCTTCATTTCAAGCAAAAAATGTTCTGTAAATATAGGTCGAAAAATGTGTAGTTTAGCCGCTGGTCGCCACTTTGTATTTTTTATAAAAAATTAATATATCTGGAACTATTTAAGCTATGGAGAGCACATTTGGCACATAGGTTTAAATAGATTATAAATTCATCAGCTACAATACCACATCACAAATTAACTAAAAAATCTGCGCTGAAACTTATTGCCCGTTGTAGCATGAGGATTCTTATCTGACCATCAATAGAAATTCCTGGAGTTGTTACCATCATCACGAATAAATGTAGCTTCATCAGTAAACATATTCTTGAAACAATACATCAATGCGTTTTAATTCATTCACAGAATTGCAGACGCGTAGCATTATCTCTTGCATGAAGTTGTTGCACTTTTTGAACATGGAATTATAAAGTTACAATATACGAGTTTTTGGGATTGTAAGTGCACAGATATTCTCCGCGAACTTGTTATGGGGACTACGTTTTTCTGCTTGAAGAATACTTTCAGCATCATCTTCATGTTGAAACCCTTGATCAGATTAAATTCTTACAGTAGAAAAACTACCAGTCTCACGAAGATTAATAAAAATCCTGATAAATACCTCATGATTTGGTACTCTAGGACCTAGGTTGAGGAAACCAACGTTGATATTCTGAAACTGAAGCTGTAGCATTGCCATTACAAAAGCAATACATATTGCGTACTTCGCATAATAAAATACGTGAGGCATTATTAAAGGAAATGAGAAAAGATACTATCACATTTCTAAATACAAATTGAGTTTTAAATGAATTTTAATTGTTGCTAAACACAGTAAATGGTCAAAGGAATTTTAAATTTTTAAAATTAAAATTTTAATTTTTCTCACAGATTAACATGACACCAATCATAACTAAACTAACGATGCCCTTACAAATATTATATTGTGTTTAAACAGTCAACAACAGTAAAAATAAAAAAATAAATACTACCAACCTAATAATAAAGTAATAACATTTAATTAAAAAAAGCTATAAATAATTTAAAAAAATGTAAAACATTTTTAATTAGTAACAATTTAAATAATATTACTACATGCAAAGGAAAAACATACTTGTATTATGCTCATTATTACTTCTTATATAACATTTTGCAAGTTAGTTTTAAATTCAAAAGATATAAAAAAAGTGCACAACATGGTTGACGTAACTATTGCCTACTCGTGAGCCGGTTTGAGAATAGCACCCATTCGCTCTACTCAGCTGAGAAATTCTACTCTATTTGAGGGCTTCAAATAACTGTAAGCGGCTGTAATTCTGTGTTTCTGTCTTGTTTCGCCCTTAACCAAAGTACTTTCTAAATAACCACTCAACATATCCCATGTGACGTCACTAACCAATGTGACAGTTCTGTCTTTACTCCTATAACGTATCCACGACAGTTTTTTCAAGATCCACTGCCACTACAATTACATCTACAAAGTCTTTTTGTATACTATAACAAATGCTGATTTGTCGATGGTGGATTGAGTAGCTGTCGACAAGCATTTGTAACTATATATTAGGTGGAACTAATTATATAACTGGTTTGATTTCACTGCTTTAGCAATATGGCGTCAATATTGGACGACAAGGAATTATGTATCGTCTGTTGCAAGAAAGTTACTAACAAAGGTGTAGAATGCGATAGCACTTGCAAACGATGGTTCCACCCTGATTGTGTCCAGTTGTCAGCTGCCGAGTACAAGAAAATTGCCGATGGTGTCATCAAGACCTGGACTTGTGACAGAGCAGACTGTACTACCACTAAAATTGATAGGCACTCGCTAGCCCTTGATGAAATACTAAAAAAGATTAGTTCTCTGGCCACTAAAGAAGACGTTAAGGGTATTGCTGATGACATTTCCGCAATACGGCAGGACGTGACCAAGTTATCTGAGACTATCTCAGAACTGGAGCCACGACTATCTAAAGCTGAAGATGAAATTAAGACGATTAAAAGTAGCATTACTGCACTCGAAACTAAAAACTGTTCACTCAGCCTTGAAGAGGTCTACTCCGAGGTAAATGACCGCTCCCTCCGAAAATCCAACATCATTCTCCACGGAGTTCCCGAAAGTAGCAGTACTTTAACAGACCAAAAAAAGCTCATGATCGGACCTTAATTGATTGCATCTTTGAGTCAGTCAACTTCCAAACCTCAAAATATTCATTCTTTCGACTTGGGAAACCATTAAGTGATACACCAAGGTCAATAAAAGTAATTCTGCAAAGTTCTGATATAGCATTAGACTTCTTTAAGAAATTCTCAACAGAAAGTCCTGCTGATCCAACAAATACGATATTTTCAGAAAAGATCGTTCACTTGACACTAGCTCCAAATCCAGCGGAGGTGGTGTGCTGGTTGCAACTACCAAACAGTTAAGGTCAACCACAATTTACACCTCATCCAATTTGGAAGTTATTTTTGTTAATACTTCTCTTAGCCCACGAAACAATGTTCTACTGGTGGCTGTGTATATTCCCCCCTCATCGCCTCTACAAGTCTATTCTGATTTTGCAGCCAATCTTGAAGAAGTCATGCTCTCTGCTACCTTTTCTCAGGTCCATGTGTTTGGTGACTTTAACATCCCTGATGCTGATTGGAATGCCCCATGCTCCGTCAATGTGAACACACCGATGGCCATAATCTCAAATGTCATTACAATGTTTGCACTCACGCAGGTCAACCACGTGCTTAACCATAGAGGAGTTCTACTTGATCTTATTCTTACCTCTTCGCTTGATGTTCACGTTCAACGAGATCAATGTCCCCTCCTCATTGAAGATGCCCACCATCCATCTCTCAATTGCCTTGTCCCTATACCAGCACCTGCTGCGCTGACTTTCAATCTTGCTCCAAATCCTGCCAAGTGTAATCTACGCACACTTCATGACGATCTTTGCACGTTCGACTTTGCCTCCCTGGATGCTATCCATGACATCAATGAGTCCTTCTGGGTGTTAATAGATACAATCAGTAAGTCTGTTCTCAAGCACTCGCCCTTGAAGAAATGGGGATTTTCCAACTTTCCAGCCTGGTTTTCCCGTGATCTAAAGAACTTAATATTTCTGAAGAAAGCTCTCCACAAGGAATATAAGTCCACGCGATGCGAAGTAACATACCAGCGTTTTGCCGTAATAAGAGCTCAATGCAAGGCCCTAGCCAAGGACTGTTTCACGGCGTATGCAGATCACATCCAAGAAGTTCTCCCGCACAATCCAAAAGTTTTTTGGTCATATGTAAAGAATCTCAATCGCAGTGGCTCTACTCCCACAACCCTTAGATTGGACGGAATAACGTCAACTTCAGACCAAACTGCAGCTGATCTCTTTGCTGACTTCTTCTCTGCAGCTTTCAACCATGATGATGACGTTGCTGATGATCCCCCGTCCACCCCTCCATCCTTTGCCTTATTATCATCAATAGTACTCAATGTTCCTGAAGTACGGCAAGCTCTACTTAGTCTGGACGATTCAAAGGGATGTGGACCTGACTTCATACCTTCATCAGCCATTAAGCACATTTGTAACCTCCTTTCTTATCCACTCACCAAGCTCTTTAATAGATCATTATTCACTGGAGTCTTTCCTGACGCACTCAAGAAGAGCTTTATTGTTCCTATCCACAAAAAAAGTCCCACAGACGACATAAAAAACTACAGACCTATTGCTATCTTGCCTGTTCTTGCCAAAGTATTTGAGGGGCTAGTTCTCAGTAGAGTTAACTTTGCAGTTTCCCAGATTATCACCCCCCGCCAACATGGATTCCGGCGGGGCAGATCCTCTGCTACCAACCTCATGGTATTCCAATCCGACATCATTGACGCTTTCAACGATCACAAGCAGGTGGATGTCATTGAGCTTGACTTCGCTAAAGCTTTTGACCGCGTTGACCATTGCTTACTTGTAAGGAAACTGGAGGTTTGCGGTTTTGGTGGGGGTTTGCTTCGGTGGTTGTCCAGTTACTTGTGTGGACGAATCCTCCAGGTTCGCTATAATGGTTCATTGTCCAAGACCTTTATTGCCACGTCCGGAGTGCCCCAGGGTTCCCTACTTGGTCCAGCATTATTTAACATCTTTGTTAACGACATCACCTCTATTATAAAGTGTGGCTGTTTATTATTCGCTGATGACCTGAAACTTTATCAGCAGATTGCATCGGTGGATGACCAAGACCTGCTTCAGACCCAAATCAATTACATCGCCGATTGGTGTATAAAGAACAAGATGGCCTTGAACGTGGAAAAAATGTGTAACTTTGACTTTCCACCGTTGCAGAGCTCCCATAATACGAGAGTACACCGTAAATGACACCACTCTCAGAAGAACAGCTGAAGTTAAGAACCTTGGGATCACATTTACACAGTCTCTTGCTTGGGATCGCCATGTTGGTGTGGCTTGTTCTAGAGCCCTGCGCAATCTGGGTCTTATCCATCGCTTTGCCAGAACCCTCTCCAACCCTCATTCATTAAGGATTCTTTATTGTACCCTTGTAAGACCCCACCTCGAATACTGTGGAGTCATATGGTCACCTCACCAGGTCTACCTAAAGGACGCTCTGGAGGCGGTCCAGCGTCGTTTTCTCCGCCTCATCGGGACCCGTCTTGGGTACCGGTACCAAGAAGTCCCACTGGATGATGTTGCCGCCCTCATGAAGCTTCCTTCCCTCGAAACTAGACGTATCATGAGTGATATCCTGTTTCTTTGGCGTCTAGTAACGGCTGACATCGATTGCCCTGACCTTCTTCAGAGAATTTCTCTCAGAGTACCAACCTGCGGCACAAGATCGCAAAACCTCTTCGTCACAACATCTGCACGAACCAATTACATGAGGAACAGCTCTATCATTAGAGTACAGAGGCATGGCAATTCAGTTTCTGAAGATCTGGACTTCTTCCACCCCTCAAGCATTTCCAGCTTCCGCTGCCGTCTCCAGAGCCTCTTCAATTAATATGTAATATTTTCACTATTTACTCGTTATGATTGTAATTTGGGTACATTTATTATTTTGTTGTTTAGTTTATTATGTCTAGGTTAAAGTGTTTCTGTTTTTAGGTATTGCATTATAGAGTTTAATTTATTGTTATTTATTACTATTTATTATTGTTGTTGTTGTTGTTCTTGTTATTGTTCTAGTAGTAGTAGTAGTTGTTGTTATGCGCATTATCTATTCAATATTGATTATTGTTGGTTGTTTAGTTACGTATGTAAGTATATACATGTACATGTTGTATTCATTTATTATCTATATATCATGGGTATATCCATCTATATATTATTATTTATATTTATATATTATTATCTATTATTATTATTATTTGGTTATATATATATGTGTATGTAAGTATGGATACTGGAGCATTTATTATTTATTATCTGATATTGTTTTAGGCATGTAAACAGTATTGTAATGCTATATAGTATTGTTGTGCACCACACTTTGTAAGCACTGTAAAAATGGCAATGCCGTTAAATAAATAAATAAATATATGGGAAGTGTAAAGACATTTTAATGAAGCAGTGCGTTAGTCACTAAACTAGAACGTGTAGATATAAATAAATTATGCTTCATTAAAATGTCTTTACACTTCCCATATATCTTTTGAATTTAAAACTAACTAATATATATATATATGAGTAGATATGAATATGGGGTTTCTAGCTCACTTTTGGGACAGACGGTAAATCAATGAAAAATACTGTTTAAAGGACAATAAACGAATCTGTAACTCACGAATGAAAAATTACCGAATCTATAGCTGTTTGCTTCTACTATTCTTGAGCTGTCAAATCAATCTATTTGAAATGTCTCGAATAAACGAAAAATCTTCTACTCTACAAAATTGATAGTAACACAGTCTTTATCTTTAATAGTCTTCTTTCCAGTAACAACCAAGTGTAATTTATCATGTTTATTCAATTCTTTAATCTTTTTTTTCATCCAAAACATTCAAAAGTCTGTTCGGTAAGTGTACTTTATAATCTTCCAACTCGGCAATTATTGTAAACCCGAATTTATCTTTCATTTTCTCCAGATTCAAAATTTTGTATTTCTTATTTTCTTCTAATTCATTCAACTTCTTATATTCTTTAAATCTTAGCTCACCAACTTCATTTAATTCCTTTAGTAGCTCCATTTACATAGGAAAAAATTTGAGTGAGTCAAGTTTCACTATTTAGTAAAATATCTTTTTATTAAGGAAAATTTATCAACTTTTAAGCTTAAAGTTGGCAATAATTTGAGATAATTCAGTAGATTTTCAGGATTTTCAAAAAAAACTCTAATACTAGTGTGTAGGGACCTTAAAAAACCTTGATTATCTACTGAATTATCTAAAATTATTGCCAACTTTAAGCTTAAAAGTTTATAACTTTTCCTTAATAAAAAGATAATTTTTACTAAAATAGTGAAAACTTGACTCACTCAAAATTTTCCCTATTTAAATGGAGAGGAAAAAAGGTGTCATGTCCATACTGCAAAAAAAGACATTTTTTGAACACCATTATGATAGACATTATAATTCTAAAATTCATCTAAAAAAACAAAGGCATTTAATGAGAAAGAATTGAATTATTTGAGGACTTGGGCTAAAGAAAATCAAATTGTCGATCATGAAAAGATGTACAATATAGAAAAATTGCGTGAATTAAAGAAAAACTTTAAGGAAGATAAAAAAGATCTCAATCTATTTAATGATGAAAAAATTCAATCAATCGCTGAAAAATTGTCCATTGAAACAAACGATAAAACTAAGTCTGAAAATGATCGAAAGAAATTGACAAAACTCTTAACGAAAAACCTGAAAATATCATAGATGTTGAAGTTTTATCCTCAATACACGGTCTTTTCAAAGCAATACATTTTAACAAATTTAAACGATAATTCCATGTCAATTTACAAATATCTATCAATTATGAGGCCAGAAATTAAGAGTTTTAATAGAAAAATTTCAAGAGAATGTTAAAAATATGAAAGGATATCTCTCTTTGGAATGTGAATATGAACGAACTTTAGTAAACGGTGAACCACAAACTTGCCCAATGTATTTTACTATAAAATCAGACGAAATTATTTGACGTAAACGACTTTATTACTAAGCAATTTGATAAATTAACACATCGAGAACAGACAAATCATCCAAATAGAGGTTCTGGATGGACATTCAAAAGTTGTAAACAATTAGTTTTGGAGCCTTAATAAACACGAATTTATGAACGCAGGATCATATATCGATTTACCACAAGAGATCAAGGTAAAGAAAGCTTGTGTAAAATATCAAAAATAAAAATGATTTCTGTTTTGTTTATTCTATCCGATGTGCTATTGGAAAACCTGAAAAGAATGCTGATAGAGCAAAGCAATACGAGAAATTTGTAAATGACGAGATATTTTCGGGATTTGAATATCCAATGTCTTTAAAAGATGTACAATTATTTGAGAAACGAAGTTACAATTCCAAGTACAGATATCCAAAAATGTCTATAAATATCTATACTTATGACGAAAAACTCAACATTGTACCGTTGCAAATTTCCGAAGTTTATAATGCCGAGTTAGAAGTTGATTTATTGTATGTAAAACAAGAAGATAAATCTCATTATGTTTTGAAAACCGATCTAAATAGATTAGTGAGTTCACAGTTATCTAAACATAAAGAAAGGAAATTTCTTTGTAGAAGATGTTTAAGCCATTTCTACAAATCTGGAGATTTAAACAGATCATTTAGAAATTTGCAAGCAACATGAAGTTTGTAAACCAATTTATGCCATTTCCAGGTCAAACAACATCATTTACTAATTATCAAAAGAAGTTTAGCCATCCTTACGTTATTTATATGGATTTGAGAGCATATTAGAAAAAATTCCGACATGCAAGAACAATCCACAAAGATCGACTACAACCAAGATTCAGAAGCACATTCCTTATGGTTTTACTCTATATTTAGTGTCGAATGTGACCAATCGTATGTACAAGCCGATATGTTATCGAGCAAAAAATGAAGAAGATTTGCCAAATGTTCCTGCAAAATTGTTTGAAGAATTCAATAAATTATCGAAATACATAGCTACAAAATATAATTCTAAGAACAAAAAACCTATGAAATTGGACTGAAGAAGAAGAAATTTCATACCAAAAATGCAAACGTTTGTCATATTTGCGAATGGTCTGCTTATGATGTTGAGTCAATTCAGTATGGTTTTACTCCTGATAGTTGGAAAGATAAGAGTTATAATAAAGTAAGAGATCATTGTCATTTAACTGGCAAATTTCGAGGAGCAGCTCATAGAGTTTGCAATGTGAATCTCAAGTTTCCTCAAAATATTCCAGTTTTCTGTCACAATATGAGTAACTACGATACTCATTTGTACATAAAAGAATTGGCGAAACAATATGGAAATGTTGATTTGATTGCAAACACCGATGAACGATATATATAAATTATTCTGTAAATTCTGGATACGGGTATGAGTTTGATGGTGACAAACCTAGAAAGTTCATAAATTCTCTTTCGTGGACACATTTAGATTCATGGCCTCGTCTATTGAAAAATTAGCGAAAAATCTAAAAGAAAGAAGACTTCAAACATACAAATCATTTTATACAGGATGGAAGAATATTGAATGAAATTCTAAAAAGACAGCCAAACGACGAAGAAGAAATCTTTAAAATTCTATCTGGAAAAGGCATATTTCCCTATGAATTTATCGACAGTATTGAAAAACTTGATTACACAGAAGAATTGAGAATTCAAGATTTCTATTCACTTTTGACAGACGAGAGCATATCTGAGAAAGATTTTTTCAACACTACTTAAATGTTTGGAACAAATTAAAAGAGAAAAATCTAGGAAATTACTCTGATCTCTATAACATTCAAGATGTTCTATTGCTCGCTGATATCTTTGAAAATTTTAGGAAATATTTGCCTTAATTGTTATAAACTCGATCCGGCACACTATCTAACAGCTCCCAGTCTCGCAATGGGACGCAATGTTAAAATTAACAAAAATTGAGCTTCAGCTAATTAACGATTATAATATGTATTTGATGATTGAAAAAGGTATTCGCGGGAGGCATTTCTCAATGTATTAAACGATTATGTGAAAGCAAATAACAAATATTTAAAAGATTTTGATAAGACAAAGCCCGAAAACTATTTACTCTATCTCGATGCTAATAACCTTTATGGGTATGGCCTCATGCAAAGTTTACCATACGGCGATATCAAGTGGATGGATCCTAAAACGTATACAAAAGAAGAGTGGCAAGAAACATTTTAGAACTCACTGGCGACGAAGATTATGGCTATATTCTCGAAGTCGATCTTGGATATCCAACAAAATTTACACGAACATCACAAGGATTTACCTCTTGCTCCAGAACATTTTAAAAACAAACTTTGCAGACAACTCTACTGGATAAAACTGAATACGTTGTTCATTCGAGAAAATTGAAATTCTATCTGGAACAAGGAATGGTGTTAAAACATGTGAATAGAGTTATCGCATTCGATCAGAAGCCTTTTATGAAAGAATACATTGATTTTAACACAAACATGAGAACCAAAGCTACAAGCGACTTTGAAAAGGACTTTTATAAGCTGATGAACAACTCATTTTTGGAAAATCTATGGAAAATGTGAGAAACAGATGTGATATTAAGCTTGGAAATGAAGAATTTTCAATGAAACAAGCTAAGAAAAAACAAATTTCAAATGCTTTAACATCTTTGACGACAACTGTATAGCGAGTCACATGTACAAACAAAAGGTTAAATTTAACAAACCGATTTACATAGGATTTTCAGTTCTCGACCTCTCAAAATTGCTAATGTACGAGTTTTATTACAACAAATTAAAGAAGTTTGATCAGATTTGAATCTGTGTTACATGGATACAGACAGTTATTTCCTAGAATTGAAACGAGATCCTTTTAAAATTATTAAAGAAAATATAGATGACTTTGATACAAGTGATTATCCAAAAGATCACGAATGGTTTCACTACTAAAAATAAGAAGGTAATAGGGAAATTCAAAGATGAGTTAAATAGCGAAGTTTTAGAAGAATTTTGTGGTTTAAGGTCTAAGATGTACTCGTACAAATATCTAGATAAAAACCCAGTTAGGTGTAAAGGGATTAAGAGAAGCGTTGTAAATAAAACAATAAATATCGAAAACTTGAAGAAATGTTTGTTCGAAGATAAAGAAGAAATTTAGGGAGATGACAGTAATCAAAAAGCTACAAACATGAGTTGTACACCGTCACTATAAAACAAGTTAGCACTGAACGCTAAAGATGATAAGAGAATTGTCCTAGAAAATAAGATCGATACAGTACCGTATGGATATAAAGGCGAAATTAAAACAGATATTTTAGAAGAGTTAAACAAACTTGGAAACTTTGATATGTAAATGGAAGATGATTTAATTCACTGTCACAAGTGTAAAAAGAAAACGAAAAATATAGATTCTAAGATTGTTCAAACTCAAAACGGATTGTATAGAATTTGCAGCAAAATGTTCAAAATGTAAGACAAATAAGAGTAAATTTATAAAGAATCCTTATGATAAACAAGTAAAGAAAAGAATAGAATTGAAGAATAAAGAAGAAATAGAGATTGAAGCTAGAGAAATTCATGCACCAGTACGAAAAAAGTTTAAAAAGAGAAAAAATTATAACTTTAGGAAATTGACGATTTATGGGCAGCAGATTTAGTAATAATGTCTAACTATTCGGATCAAAATGATGGATTCAAGTATATGTTTAAATGTTTATTGATACTTTCTCAAAAATATGCTTGGTCAAGAGCTATCAAAAGAAAAAACGGTAAAGATGTTTCAAAAGCCTTCGAAGATATAGTAAAAGACGCGATAAAGATCAATCACAAACCACCAAATCTACTTCATACAGATAAGGGTTTAGAGTTTAAAAATAAAAGAATTTAACGAAGTTTTGAGAAAATACAACATTAAGATTTATCATACTGAAAACGAGAGAAATCAAGTATTGTAGAGAGATATAACAGAACTCAAAATGAAAGAATGAAGGTTCTTTTTGAGATTAATAAAAACTTTAAATGGATCGATATTCTTCAAGAAATCGTCGTAAAGAAATATAACGATAAACTGTTCATAGCACAATCAAAATGAAGCCTAAAGACGTAGATATAAAGATGCAGAAAAAGATATTAAGAGTCGGTTTTTAAGTATGTTCCACCAGAAATTCACACGAAAAAACTAAATTTAAAGTCAACAGATCAGAATTGTTAGTAAAAAACAAACACAATTATTCGAACAAATATAAGAAACAATTGGTCAAGAGAAATCTTTGTAAATTTATCAAATTAATAACACAGATCCTGTAAACTTATAGTATAAAAGATTTAAATAATGAAGAAATAACCGGAAATTTCTATGATATGAATTGAGAAAGTCAAAGCTGTAATTTTTTTCTATATAAATGAGTCTCAAAAGAAATGTACACAGTGTCAAGAATTTAAAGATTTTGAAGCTTTTTTATAAAAATAAGAATAAAAAAGAAGGATTAGGGTCTATTGTGTAAGGATTGCCGTAGTAAATATGAGAGAGAATTATACGAAAAAAATAGAAAAATTAACGTTAGAAGAGAAAAAATGTTGCGTTTGTAAAGAAATTAAGAATATTTCAGAATTTCACAACTGGCATTATAGTAAAGATAAAAAAAAACAAGCTTTTTGTAAGGATTGTGCTATAAGAATTTTCCGAGAAAGTCAAAATAAACCGACTCATTGCGAATGTGGAAGAGTTCTTCAATGGTTACCTATTTATGCTAAACATTTACAAACAAAATATCATAAGTCCAAGAGTTTTTAATAAAATTTAGTAACATTTTCATCGTGTAATAATTTTTTCTATATAAATGGAGTCTCAAAAGAAATGTACAAAGTGTCAAGAATTTTATAAGGAAAAGAAAGAAAAGACTGTTATTGTAAAGGAATTATATGATAAAATGAACAAATTAACTTTAGAAGAGAAAAAGTGTTACTTTTGTAAAGAAATTAAAAATATTTCTGAATTTAATAACTGGCAGTATAGTAAAGATAGAAAAGATGCTTTTTTGCAAAGATTGTGCTAAAAAAATTTTCAGCGAAAGTTATAAAACGAAATGCCTTGTGAATATGAAAAAAAAATTCTACGATGGTTACCTAGTTATGCTAAACATTTACAAACAAAATATAATAAATCGAGAGTTTTTAGTAAAATTTAGAAACATTTTCATCGTGTAATTTAGATATTCTATAAATCAGGTCGAGATTCTGCCATATTTGTAGTAAAATGATTTCCGTTGTATAAAATATTCAAAGATTCTTTCATTTGGGTTGTAGAGATTTATACTATTTGGATCTCCTTGTCTTAATAAAATTTTCCATTTCTGGGTAATCAATTTCAAGTTCTTTCAATCTTTTCGGTATTTCTCTCTTTTTGAGCTCTGATAACGTAATAAGGATATTCCCACATGTGATTCTTCTTAATTAATACAAAAACATGGTGTTTTTTTTTCTTAGCAAAATCTTTACAAACAAGATCTGGTTTCATTAAGTCAATTTTTACACTTTGTTTTGCGATTATTTCCGTTTTTATTTCATCTTTAATTTGCAAGTGTTTAACTTCGTCCTCTAAATATTTTAATCTTGTTTTCAAGTTTGTACTCACCAAAATTTACGAATACTTGGCAAAACTTCTTTTGTAACCCACTTTTTAAACAATTTCGATTCTGGCTTATTAGATCTCAAAATTAAAGAATATAAACCAGGATTCATTAACGAAAATAGTATGTTTTTGAATATTTTCTCGGGGTCTATGGGATAGACTCCTGTAATTTATACATTCAAAAGTTGTTTTATCGTCATTATCGACATTATTTATGATAGCTTGTCTCGTATTTTCATATTCTAATACTTCTGCAACATCTTTAGCCTTAAACCAGATCTCATTATTTTCGTCAACAATCGTTACAATGTCTTTATTATTGAATGTAAGTTTGATTATTGAGTAGGTCTACAAACTGACTCCATTTAGATAGAAAGAAATTTAACTAGTTTACTTGCAATCTTAAATAAATTGTTGTTTTACTCTCATTTTTCAATAGATTTCCTTCAGAGTCTTGAATAGTCAGAACGATTTTTTGAATTCTTGTAATATTTTTTCTAATAGGAATATAAAATCGATTTCATTTGGTTTTTCACTGATTTTTGATCCATAAGCAACATTTGGGAAAAAAGTGTACAAAATTTCAGATTCTTTGTGTAAATGTTCGGTATGATTTTCAAAAACTAGGTTCAACGAGATTGCAGTGCACTTCAATTACATCGAAAGGTCTAAATTTTGGCGTTTTATTTCCTAAATATATCTGATTTGGCTCAATAGTTTCTTGAACAAACCCTAATAAAATCTACAATAATTGCTGAAAACATTATTCTTACTGGTGATTTTTATTTGAATTTTATTAGAGAGATAATTTTTTTGCATTTCAAACTTGTTTTCGTCAAAGTTTAAAGATTTATCTGATTGTTTGAATGTTTTTAGATAATTTTTAAGGGAATTTTTTATATTGATCGAAGGTATAATATCCTTTGTTTAAACCATAATATTTTGTTATGTTCTTCTCACTAAATCCTATACAATAAGGAGAACTTTCACTAATATTTATTACAAAATTGTCAGAATAAAAACCGCTTAAACCGATAAAATAATTTGATTCTTCCTCTAAGTGTATAGGATGTTTCCAAGTTTAAAAATAATTGAGAGGCTTTCTGAAGTCAACTTGAACAGCTTCATTTTCGCTATTTAAATGGAGAAATTTTTAAAGCAAAAAGATCAGATAAAACTTCAAACGTTTGAAGAAAAATAAGAAAGATCAACCAATCAGATTGTTAATTGTTGGTTCAAGTGGATGTGGAAAAACAACTTTATTATTGAATTTTATTCTACAATTAGGTTGATTCCTTATTCCAATTTATACGTCTTTAGCAAGTCTTTGGAACAAGACGCATATAAAAAAATTACAAGAAAGATTTGAAAATATTGAGAAGAACTTAAGTAAGAAAATATCATATTTTTATAATGCTTCCGAGGACATAGTTCCATTAAGCGAATGTAAACCGAATTCTTTAATTCGGTTTTGATGATTGTATTTTGGAGAAATCAAGACGTTATCAAGGAATATTTCGTAATGTCTCGTCACAAAAATATATCCTGTATCTATCTTTCTCAATGCTTTTCAAAGGTTGATAAACAAGTTAATAAGAAATAATTTGAATATGTTGTGTGTTTTTAAGCAAGATGATCACTATTCGAGAAAAACTTATAACAATTATGTGGATCTGATATGAGTTTTAACCAATTTAATGAGCTATGTGATAAAATTTGGAAGGAAGACTACGGATTTTTAACTATTAATCTAACTTTGAAGCCTAAAAATGGTAAAATATTTGAATAAATTTTCTATATAAAATGCTGCTCAGTGGTCTACTTGATAAAATATTTGTTCAACTATATTTATATTATCTTTAATTTTTATTTACATTATGAAAATAACAAAAAAAACGGTAAATCTGTTCACGTTCCACGTTTCACGTTCATGTTTCACGTTCGTGTTTCACGTTCACGTTCTGTTTTACGTTTCGTGTTCACGTTTTTACGTTCCACGTTTCACACGTTTTACGTTTCGTGTTCACGTTTTTACGTTCCACGTTGACGTTTTACGTTCCACGTTCACGTGTTTAACGTTTCGTGTTCACGTTTTTACGTTCCACGTTCACGTTTTTACGTTCCACGTTTCAAAATTTTCCTAATTAAATGGCGAACGTAAACTTCTGAAGAAACGAAAAAACTTGATCAAATCGAAAAGAAATTAAATCAAAGAATTTAAAGAACAGATTCGAATGGATGAAGAAGAACAAGAACTTATTCAAAAAATTAATCAACCTGTAACTTCTGCAATAAAAAATGTTGAGGGCAAAATTGAAATGTTTTTAAAGCGATAATCAAAATTTAATGAATTTGGTTCCAGTTGTACGACAATTTGCTGATATTTTCGATTCCAGAATCTGAAGTAGAAGAGTTTGAATTGCCAAAATTACCATCTTCAACACCATTTAGACCTCGAATCATTGAAGACTCTACCATAGTTGAACCAATAAGTCCTGGAACAACGGATATAATAATTGGTGAAATTGGTAAAAAATTCCTTCCTAGAGTAAAAGATGATAAATTTGGTTTGTATTGGGATAAAAAAAAGAAAAGTTTTTATGATTGGAAATTTGCCCGTGAATTTTGAAACATAATGATATCATTATTAATGAAAAAACATAATGAAGGAACTCAAGGTTTATGGAGATTATTAACAGACTATGACGCTCCAAAGATAATTTATATTCTGAAGAAGATTTGAAAAAGTATACAGAAATTTTATGGGAATCTGACTCAATTTACAAAAATTGATCCATCTACTACGAATAGACCTAAGTCACAAGCAAGTCAAGTAGAGGTAAAAAATATATTAAATTAATTAAACCAATTTGGGGAAAAACGAATCGAATCGAAGGAAAGGTGTGAGAAAATACATACCGATAATAAGATTGAGTACAGATATATCGACGATTTGACAAAACAACTGGATGGAATTAATTAATTATAATTTATGCTCAAGAAAAGGCTGGAAAACAACAATTTTTGAACGAAAAAGAAAGCGATTAAAGATTTTATTTCGAACAAACTTGATGAAATGATTGAAAAACCTGATGGAATTAAATATTTTTAAAACGAGTTTTGACCGGCAATAAGTTCATCTATGATTGAAGGTTAGCGGAACTTTTGAATGATTTTATCAACAATTTACCTTTTTGAATTACACGTACCAACTTATCAGTATCTGGGGCCTGGCACAAAAACTCGAAAAAAGACTAAAAAGAGGAGATACTGGTATAAATAAATTAGATCAAGCTGCTATGGAACACGATATTTTTTATGCAAAACATAGAGACACAAATTCCAGACATATCGCAGATAAAGTTTTGCAAGATAAGGCAATGGATAGATTTTTATCAAAAGATGCTAGTTTAGTGAAAGATTTGTTGCGCTTCCAACAGCTGGAGCAATGTTTTTGAAGAGAAAAACTAGGAATGGGAATCGAAGAGAACTTGAAATTTTAACTATATAAATGGAGGTGAACGTAAATTTCAGCAAAAATCAGAAAGAAAAAATAAAATCCGCTTTTAAGAAGAAAATACCCGTTAGTATTTCAATTTAAAATAGATCAACTAAAAAATGGCGAAGATAAGATATTTTTAACAAATAGACAATACAATAAACTCGAAAAACATAAGAAAAAACGATAAAGGAACCAGAATAGAATTTTCGTATAATCAGTTGAAAGAACTCAAAAATGGTTGGACTTTTGAAAGATTTATTAGATTTTGGAGAAAATAATTCCCAGTTGTTAAAAATGTTGTTCCTTATGTTCGTAAAGCTGCTCCAATCTTTAAAAAAGATGTGATTCCTATTGTTCGAAACATTTTAAAATTGGTTAGATAAAGAGTTTTGGAAGATGTTACAGGATCTGGATTAGATGAAAAAACTTTGAATTACGTGAAATCAAACATTGAAAAAAAAATTTAAACCTTTAACATTCGGGGAATTGGAAGAAATCTGCAAAAATATTAAACATTTTAGAGGAATCTTCATGAGAGGTACATTACCTGAAAAAGTTAAGAAATTTGAATGTGGAATTGTGAATTTAGACTCGATTATGGGAAGTGGCACGCATTGGATTTTTGTATATAAAAATGATAAGAATGCATGTTATTTTGATTCGTATGGAAGAAATTGAGGACAAACCACCTATAGAATTGATTAAATATTTGAAAAAATCAAGCGTCTACTACAATGATTCTCAGATTCAAGACTATAAAGATCCCCCAATTTGTGGCCATTTATGTTGTTTTTGTTTTGAATGAACTGAGTAATGGTAAAGATTTTAAAGAAGTTGTTAACAAATTATTGCTTAATAAATATGGATTCACAAAATATTTTTGACGTATTTGGTACACAAATTAGAACTGAACATATTCGAAATAATGTCAATTTTGATAGTTTGAGAAATGAGTTTGATAACAAGTTAGAAAATTTATTACAAAACCTTCCAGATTCAGATATGTTTGCTATCGAGATTGAAGATTTTAAAGCAGAATATGATAACAAACTTGCAAATTTCATGAGTTTCAAATGAAGTTGCTGATAAAATAAAAACTTTGGAAAAAGAATTTGATGATGGTGCAAAAAAAGTTATTTACCAATTTAATGTCTCATATCGAAAAAGCTGATAAAATTACTGAAGCGATCAAAGTTGAAAAGAATTATGTTAGTTTGGCTAATAAGAAAAGAATTGTCGGTGTTCGACCTGGTATTGACAAACATGATGTTGTTGTTAAAGAACAAATTTTAAAACCTCTAAAATTATCTGAAAACATCGATATTGTTGATTTACATGAATCCGAATGTTTAAAAAATGCCTTAGATGTTTAAAGGAAAAAAGACTTAGAAGCGTTAGTAAGGGAATTTATCCGTTTGATGTTGTTGTAATGATTCAATTAGAAGATCATATTAAAATGTTTAATGAACTAAACAAAAATTACGAGAATCAATAAACAGCATGTTAAAGATTTTACAACAGAAGTCTATGACAAGTTAGAAGCCAGAAATAGAAGATCAGTAAGACGATGTTGGTGAAATTAATGAAAAACTTTTACTAATTTTTAAAGAGTCTTTTTGATAAGTTATTAGTTTAGATGCTACGAAAACTTTTGAGAATATTGTCATAAATTTGTTGAATACAATGATTCTAATGCTGTCAAATTTCAAAAATTAGAAGAAAAAATTAATAAGTTCGAGGAAAAATCTTAATATAATTTTTGAAAATATTGATAACAGATTTTAATAGATTAGGCGGCTAAGATGACTAATTTTCCTTATATAAATGGCGCTCAAATACTGTGTGAGATGTAAAGAAAAAACTGCAACAAATGATATAAAAAATACTATGCAAACATCAATGGAGTTAAGAGAATATCTGGAAAATGTGCTGAATGTAACACTAAAAAGAGCCAATTTTAAAAAAAACTTGATTTTGAAATTTTTTCCTAATAAATAGAGATGGCGGGACATTACAGTGCTTTCGATCTTTTTATCATGCAACACGAAAGAGATTTGAAAAAAGAACATTGGGATGACAATTTCTCAAAAATATGAATTATCCGAAGATATGATGAGATTATACGTAAAACAAATTGAATTGGTATAACATTGCAAAATATCAAACTCTGTCCCCAGAGTTCATTCAAGAAAAAATATACATTATCAATTAAAAGATCATATGTCTGTTCTTTGTCTCTATCAACACTTGAGTATAAAGTTTTTGGATGAAAATAAAGATACAGTTGATTGGAAACAATTATTATAGATAGCCGGTTACTATCCTGTGCAAATTTTATTGAAATATGTGACGGAGATCGCAAAAATTTAAGGAAGAGAATCCTGAATATGACGAAGTAGATCATTAAAAATGACTCTAATCTTTTTAATTATTTTACTAAAATTTATATCTTTTCTTATAAAAACGTACATTAGATCGATGAAAAAATGATATCTTTCTTATACATGATGTTTAAAATTTCTAAATTTTCTCTTATTAAATGGCGGACTACAGAAAATATGCTAGGTGATATTGAAAGGGCGGAGTTTAAAAAATTTCTATCCAATTAGTAAACCAACATTTGAATGAACCGAATAAAAGAACTGAGTTTAATATTGATTTTGGAGATAACTTTTTGCTCGTCTAACTTCCAGTTTTTATATTTCTGGAACCTTTTAACAAAACAAGATGGTTCAAGCATATCTTGGAACTGATAATGTTAGATTAATTTCGATAATATTTTATACCGTTTTTATTTTCTAAGATTGAAGTAAGAAAACACAATAAATTGATAGAAGAAGTCGAAAACTGTGGCCAATTAAGACAATTAAAGGAACTATTTCGTATTCAAAAAGTGATGTTATTTCTCAAACTTCTAATGTGGCTTTGAATCAGATTTTAAATTTGGTGTTTTTGAAGCAGCTGGAAATTTATCTCATTTTGGATTAGGATTTTTTTGAAAATGTTACTATTCCGATCTATAAAGGAGGATTTTATCTAAGTTTTATAAGAGCAGAAGACGATGATGTGATTCTGAAGACTGCAACTGGAAATGTTATGCCTGTTGATGGAAAAATAACAATTACAGATTTTTTTTATTAGAGTTCCAATGATTGATTATAAACCACGAGTAAAATTAGGTTGATTGATGAAATTACAAAAAGTCAAAACATTATGTTTTTTAATTTTCTAGATTGGCAATGTATTGAACAAAAAGGTATTTCCGGAACAACTTATTCGTTCGATATCACAAATATTTATAGAAATATCTTCAATCCCAAGTTCGTTATCATAGGTTTTCAAACAGATAGACAGAATAATCAAGAGAAAAAATCCTTCAAAGTTTGATAGTTTGAATGTAAAAAATATCAGAGTAAAATTGAACGGTTCTTATTATCCAGATGAATTACAAAACTTAAACATTTCAGGAGGTCTTTTCAGAATCATGTATCAGATGTATCAAGATTTTAAGAAAGTTTAACTGTAATAATAAGGAAATGTATTACAATTCCTAAAGAATTTTTAGCGAATAGACCTATTTATGTCATTGATACAACAAAGAGTTTGACAAATATTTCTGGTTCAAAGAACGATATAATTATCAATATGGATTTTCAAAATGCTGTTACAACTCGACATGTATGTGGTTGTGGTTTCTGAGAAATTTTTAGCCTATGATGTGATTAAGAAACGATATTAGAGAAATCAATAACAAAAGAACTTTTAATATGTTCTTGTTTTCTATTAACAAATAATTTTTACAACGTTAACTTAAAAAGGTTATTACAAGGATTGAATAAATAAAATACATTGAAGATATTTCAAGAAGTTGTTTTTATTAATTAAAGATGAAAAACATAAGTATCGTTTTAAAGAACGTATTCACATCGTATTTGTAACCACACACGGCGTGTGCAAAGCAAGGTCTTTGTTTGGTGTCACTACTGTCCTTGTACCACACACGGCGTGCGCAAAGCAAGGTCATTGTTTGGTATCACTGGCGAAGTGTTTACAGATATGATGCAGCGTTAGTGATTAAATACATATCATTTCTTCTCTTTGTTCTGACGACATCGGTGACACCACTGTGGACTGTTGATCTTTCCAAAACAATCTGTATTCTTCATTCCTTCCCAACATAGTGTTTATTTCTTTCTTGATCTGTAGAAATTTGTGTACTGATATTGATAAGTTTTGAAGTTTTGGGTATTTGTTTATAAGTTTTTCCAACACTTATAAGATTGCTTGCATAACCATCACTTATATTAAAATTAATTTTCAAATGCCTTTTCCATGTCTCATCCCTGTATTCAGCTTCAAAAAAACTTTTGTAAATGCAGAGATAATGGCCATAAACACAGCATCATGTTAAATGTTTTGCGTTGCTTATTTTAAGCTTATTCACTACATTTAGTGAGGAAGTTATAAACAACAGTCTGATCTGATTGTAGTGGAAGTGGCTCTTCATTTACTGTTAATGAGTTAACTAAAAGACTTACAAGGTAGCTATGTAACTTTGATGGATCATTGGCTTTAGACGTTTTTTCTTTCAGCAGCGATTCAACGCTATATTTTGGACGTTTTGAAAGCACTAAATTACCACTATCCATACTTCTGCTTAATATTATCAATTCCACTTTGTTCAATTTGTAACAAAACCTTAACACACTCCCTATGGTACCGTTTCAAAGTATTCACTTGATTCAATTACATTAACCTCTTCCATCACTACAATATACAGTATGAAAATAGTTACTTGATTACAGATACACTGTTGATAACAAAGAGTGACCACACCCCAGCGTGAGTGATGTTGCAGCGTGCGCTTGTTGCGGTTACACTTGACGCATAGAGGAAAAAACTCATCGTTGAGCTGTGTATAGAAACAAGGAAACATTACTATAACAAATCATTCATTTTTGTATGTCTTTCATTATATCGTAATGGAATTGCTGAATGACAAACGTTTTCTTTTCTTCGTCAGAATCACACACACACCAATATATCTGTTTCGTGAATGTTTTTTCCATTATAATTTAATCCCAATCTACAACAAAAGCGTGATCTCTTATAAATTCCTTTGATAAATCTTGTTGTTTACAAAAGACTTGTTAAAAAAACTAGCTGTATGCATATTCCTTGGCCAGTAATGGATATTGTCTTCTCAACATTTCAACAAATAAACAATGAAATTTAGCATAAAAGCGATGAAAAAATGTCAGATTGTTGTTGTTTTAGTTTATTTTGTAAAAATCGGAATATTTTTTCTTATTTTTCTATTATTTAATTTAAAATCTCCTATTACATTTAACATATTTATACTATCTAAGTTGTCTGTAATAAATTGCATTGAACACCTTTTAGTACTTAAAAGTTCTCTGAATTCGTTTTCATTTAAGGATTCGTTTTTCACTTAGGAAAATATCAACATTTTGTTTAACATATTTAGGTAATTCAAAGAAGTCTTTATAACTATTTCCTGTGGTTAAGTTCTTTAAATGCTAGAAACTGAAGTGATTTTGGAGAGTTCATGTTGTTTGATGACTATTTAGTAGAATAGATTTTTTATTTAAGAAAAATAATTTGCTAAATTCATATTATTCTCTTTCATTCCTTCTAAAACTTCAAAAATATACTCTTTCGCTGATGAAAAATCTCGATTTTCTTCCGGAATAATCTTTGTAATCATAGACAAAATATCTAAATAGTTGTTACAGTAGAATGAAATTATTTCTATTTATCTCTGTTGTAGAAATGTAAACATAAACATTTGTGCTGAAAAATTTATATCTCTGTTAGACTTAGTTCCATAATCTCCATTTAAACAAAAAATCTTTTTGTTTAAATGGAAGAGTATAATGCCAACTGTTACAAGTGTTCTAATATAGGAGAAATTATCGATAAAAGATATTTAGTTTGTAGAGGTTGTAATTTAATTTTGTACGAAAGACCTAAACCTAAGAAATTTCGAAATAAATTAACACATTTGAATAACCTGCTTAGAAAATTACAATATGGAGACAAGAAAGCAAACACATTTTGTTACAGAATTTTAGAAAACAGAATAAAAATTTTTACTTATCTCTTAGAACCATTGACAAAATTATTTTCCTTTTCAAAGAATACATTAGGTTTGTTGGTTTAAATACACACGTTTATTATGAAAAGATATTACCTGTATTTTTTCATTATCTGGATGTTGAATTTGTCTACGATTTTAAGCTAGAAATCCTCGATGATTTTATAGTACATTTGGGAGAAATTAAATGAAAGAACCTCGTCACAAACAATGAAGATGTTGGCAATTCCCTCGACTTCTCGAGTGATTGTTAGCAAATTTCATTTTTTCCGTCTTTAAATTTTTTTCTATCTAAATGGAGTTCTTGAAAGAGTTGAACGCTGTTGGTGAATTCAAGTTTAAAGAATATAAGAAGTTGAATGAATTAGAAGAAAATAAGAAATACAAAATTTTGAATTTGGAGAAAATAAAAGATAAATTCGGGTTTACAATAATTGCCGAGTTGGAAGATAATAAAGTACACTTAACCGAACAGACTTTTGAATGTTTTTGGATGAAAAAAAGATTAAAGAATTGAATAAACTTGATAATTACACTTGGTTGTTACTGGAAAGAAGACTATTAAAGATAAAGATTGTGTTACTATCAATTTTTGTAGAGTAGAAGATTTTTCGTTTATTCGAGACATTTCAAATAGATTGATTTGACAGCTCAAGAAAGTAGAAGCAAACAGCTATAGATTCGGTAATTTTTTTCATTCGTGATTACAGATTCGTTTATTGTCCTTTAAACAGTGATTTTTCATTGATTTACCGTCTGTCCCAAAAGTGAGCTAAAAACCCCATATTCATAATCTACTTATATGTGTATATATATATATATTATATATATATATATATATATATATATATATATATATATATATATATATATATATATACCTAATTCCTGGGCTGGGTGGCAAATTACTCCATTCGAAAACTATTTCTATGGCTGCGACCAAAGACGTCCTTTTCCGCAAAGGTACAATCAGGCCGGCGGCCATTTTCTCTACTGTCGTCATATATTGGAGTTGGAGATCGTTGAAAGGTGAGTGAGTTATTTTAATGAAATACTAGTTACACCATTAAAAAAGCAATTTAAAGTTGTAATAAGAACTATCAAGTGTTTGAAGGTAAAGTTCGGAGCGCTATTTCTTACACAACTATTGTATTTTGTTAAATAGGCTACTATTTATCATAATGATTGGTGCCACACGTGGGCAATATAACAAATTTTAAACTTATTGCATTGAAATTCCAAATATATATATACCTTACTCAGATTGATTAGCTAAGACCTATTAAAATAACGTTATAATTAAGGTAAAATACTTGTGTTTGTTGTCTTTGCTGTTTTCTAACCTCTGTAAGTGACTGTTATGGGTTATGAGATTTGATGTCTAGCATATTTTTTATTTGTCATCAAAGTCCTGTATTAATTTGAACTGATAGTATTGGAATAACTTATTTGGCCAACTAGCCTAGCTTAATATGGTATCAATGGGGTTAAAGGCAAATCACGAGTTTCACATTGTTACGGTATTTATTTACAATACCATGACCATGGAAAATGGACTTTTTTTCATGGGTTGGGCATTTATAGCCTAGTATTATTATCACAGGTGCATATAAACTGGGGGGGAAAGAATATTATTGTATTATATTGATGCCTTTCGGGCATTATTGCGTTAAGGAGCACGGGCATCAGGGGCATCACGTGATCTGGGATTCGACTTTTGCAAGCTCGAGTTAATTTTTTTTCTAAAAGAGCAAGCAGTGCGCAACACTGCGCAGCGGGTAGGCATCGTTGACAGGATTAACGTACTAGTCTGCATCATTTCAGTAACTTATCACTTAGCTTAATGAACATCCAATACAAAGGTGTGCCATTACCACTACTGAACTAGGTGGTTAAGAATAGACACGGAGGAACAAAATAGTTCAAAATGGCGTCCCTTCTTTATTTGAGAGAGCCGTGGAGTAATACCAAACTGTCAAATATGGATAGTGTTGCCAGAGGTACTGTCAAAAACAGAGTTTTCAGAGAATTTCAAAAAATCGTAACTCCTTTGATTTTCGTTGCCGACGGATTTTTTTTTCACTATTATTTTCAGGAAAAATTGTAGTTTACAGGAAAAAAAAATGAACATACCTTTCCATGGTCACGATATTGTAAATTGATACCAATAACGTTATAATTAAGGTAAAATACTTGTGTTTGTTGGCTTTGCTGTTTTCTAACCTCTGTAAGTGACTGTTATGGGTTATGAGATTTGATGTCTAGCATATATTTTATTTGTCATCAAAGTCCTGTATTAATTTGAACTGATAGTATTGGAATAACGGTACTTTGGGATTATACCGACCACACCAAGACATGAATCGTTATTTGACATTTTGCTTCTACTGATTACTAGATTAGCGTAGAACAATATTTCGTCATTATAAAACAGGAATTGTCTTATCGCAAACCCCTCCCCACCCTCAGACAGAGGTCAAAGTCGAGCGGTCTAGTAGATAACGTGATTGCAGAGTCTCGCCGCCCGTTCAGCTGGTGCGTCGCTTTGTTGTACTTCCGTGTTTTACCTCTACATTTCTCCAAACACAAAAATTCAACAAAAACAAACATTACCAAACAAAAACTAAACTCTTTATTGAAAAAAAAAACACTCAAAACTTGTTTTTATTCTTGATCACACTCTGCCACCCAAAATGCGAGTGCCTCCGGCCATCAGCGCGGCGCAGCACCGAAGGAAAGAAAAAACATCCCTCGAGATAGTACCTATCAGTAAAATATCAAATTCTAGAGGGGCTGATCAGAAATATAAATTGAATTGTAATGGAAAGGCAATTATGTACCGTGCAAAAAACTTAAATAATCATGTGATGCCGCGCGGCCTGCCGTAATCGGGATTATCGAGAAAGATAAGATAACAGCGACAACAATACTGATCACAATACCTGGAAATTTTTGTAATTATGTAATTAAACAGTTGTTTTTTTTCGTTCTATCATATTTTATTTCTATAAATTGAATATTTCTATATATTTTGCGTTCTTCATACTGGTGTGTCGGTATAATCCCAAAGTACCGGAATAACTTATTTGGCCAACTATCCTAGCTTAATTTGGTATCAATGGGGTTAAAGGCAAATCATGAGTTTCACATTGTTATTGAGTTTCACGCTATTAATGTATTCTGCTCATCCTCCGAAACAAAAATATTTACGCTTTTAGGAGGAGGAAATAACAAATAACTTTGTTTTTTAATAATTTGAAATTTGTGGTTACATTTATGCTGCATATTTGTGTTATAATTTGTCCTATGATTTATATGTTATCTATGGCTACAGTATTATAAGAGGTCACCAACAATTGGATTATGATTATCGATTTTAAATATAAATTGATACTATCAAATAACTACATTTGACCTATACATATTCATAATTAATCATTGCTAGCTTTCTTTATTTAGGCTAGTGCCATCATTTTAATGAATGAAACTAAAACTCAAAACATTTATGTTTACTTTAAAATCAGTTCCTGAAAATAGTTTTAATTTTGAATCAAGTAGTGTAATCAAAGTTTTAGGAATTCATATTGATAATAATCTTTCATGGGGACCTCACATTGATTTTCTGTCTACTACATTATCTAGAATTATTTCTTTATTGAGACGTCTTATCTTGCTGCATAAGTGAAAATTATGTTCGGACTGCATATTTTGGATACTTTCAGTCAATTTTGAGATACGGATTAATACTGTGGGGAAATAGTGCTAGAGTTCAGGAAATACTGGTGCTTCAAAAGAAAGCTGTTAGAATTGTTCGTAAAGCTGAATATCTTGATCATTGTAAACCTGTTTTCATTAACCAAGGAATACTTACAATAGTTAATTTATATTTGTTTGACTTATCTGTTTATATTTTAAATAATAAGGACTTAATAAACCATACACAAACACATAATTATAACACACGAAACAAAAATAACATTTTATGGAAATATTGTCGACTGAGCAAATCTTATGAATAGTCATGTTATAATTGGCTTGAAGGTGTAAAACAAATTGACACATTTGATAGAAAAATACCCTCTTAAAATTTATAAAAATAAACTTTATGAATGGCTGTTAATAAAACCCTTTATATAATATTGATGAATTTTTTTCTATTAACAAAATAGACTTTTTAATGATTGTTTTAAGATAAACTCATAATAAAACTAGGTAAAATTATCAACTAGACAATTGATGTCTTATATTGTTGTATATATAATATTTATGTATTATACTTATTAAATATTATTTAGAGACAATGCTACTTAGTCTGTAGCTGAATTAGTCTTTGTCAATGCATGTAACATGTTTTAACGACAAATAAACGAATTTATTATTATTATTATCATTATCTGCTAATGTTGTTCATGTAGAGAAGGCTAATGCCTACAAGAGCAGTGGCGATGATTATGCAGATAGCCTATTGCTCAAAATGTATTTATAAACATTGAGCAATGTTATTTAATAGTTACTAGATAATTATCTTGCTCCTTTAAATACAAATTGGTCAGTTTGTATTGATGAGATGAAAACTAGAACTAAAAGTAGAAATCAAATAGTGTTTCGCTATAAGAAAAGTAAGAACAAACACAGTACTATCTAAAAACGATCTTGAGAAGACTTGAACATTCTGAATTTAAATTATGAATGTAATGAGAAACCGTAACTTAAATACTAATTTTAATTGAAAATCAAACAAACTTTGACTTTTTAATGAATGAATGTACTTTTGACGGTATCGTACCTGCAGAAATACTATTTCTGATTGGCTAAAGTAATCATAAGTACTACGCTGCTTAAACGTTGTTTAAATTAAGTTTAGTTGTTTATGTAATCTGAAACAAGTACATTTATTTTACATTTAAAAGTATAGCTTTACTATAATACGATTTTAAAAGCTTAAAACTTGACAGTTAAAATTCAGTTTGACATTATCAGGTCAAAATTAAAATCATGTGTTTCGTTATTGACTAATGAACGGCAAGAACACTGACGTATGTTAATCATGTGTTTTCACAAGCAGGTCACGTTTATCCTTGAAAATACATAAGTAAATGATATTGTGTTGTTGTAACTATCTTGTTTATATATTATATTTTAATATTTATACATTAATTTCTTAGATTAAAAACTAGCAAAACCATATTGTTCTTTAGAATATCTATTACGTTATTTGGTCTGACATTTTTGCTTTCAGTCCTTTGGATTGTCATGAATATCGATGTTTCGAATCATTCTATTATCATCATCCATTTGATTGTGTTGTTGGCCATTTGTTATACTGCAGCCTTATCTATTATTTTCAGAGTTAACTGCTCCCTGCAGCTAATCTGAGTGTGCTGTTATATACTATATACCGGTCTGTTTAGTCTATGACAATGATGTGTACTCGTATTACTTATCTTTATCCGTGAAATCTATTACACAGTTTGAAAGTTTTTTTACGTATTCATTGCATACCAAACGGTTTCGCTGATTTCAATTTTTCTTTTACTAAAATACAGCATTTTTTATGAGCTTTAATTTTAGGTGTCACAAGGTGGTACTTTGGGATTATACCGACCACACCCAGACATGAATCGTTATTTGACATTTTTGCTTCTACTGATTACTAGATTAGCGTAGAACAATATTTCGTCAATATAAAACAGGAATTGTCTTATCGCAAATCCCTCCCCATCCTCAGACAGAGGTCAAAGTCGAGCGGTCTAGTAGATAACGTGATTGCAGAGTCTCGCCGCCCGTTCAGCTGGTGCATCGCTTTGTTGTACTTCCGTGTTTTACCCCTACATTTCTCCAAACACAAAAATTCAACAAAAACAAACATTACCAAACAAAAACTAAACTCTTTATTGAAAAAAAAAACACTCAAAACTTGTTTTTATTCTTGATCACACTCTGCCACCCAAAATGCGAGTGCCTCCGGCCATCAGCGCGGCGCAGCACCGAAGGAAAGAAAAACATCCCTCGAGATAGTACCTATCAGTAAAATATCAAATTCTAGAGGGGCTGATCAGAAATATAAATTGAATTGTAATGGAAAGGCAATTATGTACCCGTGCAAAAAACTTAAATAATCATGTGATGCCGCGCGGCCTGCCGTAATCGGGATTCTCGAGAAAGATAAGATAACAGCGACAACAATACCGATCACAATACCTGGAAATGCTTGTAATTTTGTAATTAAAGAGTTGTTTTTTCGTTCTATCATGTTTGTTTCTATAAATTTATATTTTTGTGTTCTTCATTATGGTGTGGTCGGTATAATCCCAAAGTACCCACAAGGTATTAGTTATGATTTCAAATTTTATCTTTGGGTATTGGGCACGGGGTGAGCACCCCATTTAAAAATTTGTTGTTGTTCCCCAATTAGTAGGTAGTATACATTCCAGTTTACAGAATTTCGATACTTGGGCTATAAGTCTTTTAATACGAGTTTGAAGTTTTCAAATGAACACCCTGTATATGAAAACCATTTTGAGTGACAAGTGAATGTATTTAATAACCAAATTATGTAATCTAGTCATGTTAATACTTGGTTCTAAATATGCCAATTGTAATCTTTGGTTTCAGATGCCGTCAGTGACACTTAAGGATGTTGATCAACATAAATTTGTGAAGGCGTTTTCTGCCTTCTTAAAAAAGTAAGTCTTCTTAATAAAAGTCTAAATGCTATATTGAAATACACATTCACGTAAGAAGTATGTTATTTGTAAAAAGCAATCACCTAATTATTAAATAAAAATGCCCTATGTTCAACCAGTCAATCGTTTTTGATTTTTATTGGATCGAAAAAGGGGCAAACAGAACTGCAGGATTATCCATTGGAACTACTTATTGTATTTGTAGATTCCTTTCCAAGTCTTGCCACACCATTAATTTCTAAATATAATTTTGTTAATAGTGTAAATACGTGTTATAGTTTAGTATTGAAATTATCCGTAGTTAACTTTACTATCTTATCGTGGTAATTTATGTGTAAGTTTTACTTCTCATTGTTCTCATTAAAAAGATGTACAGCATTTTTAGGCTTTAAATTTGTAACATGTACTTAATATGCCTAAAGTACATAAACATTTAAATTTTAGTTGTACTCATCTATATGACACAGTGTTATAGTGCTATAAGTGGCTTTTCTCAGATGACAGCTGATCAACAGTATCCAAATTACCAATCGCTAAACATTTTTGTCATATTTTGTGTATGAAAAACCATAAGTACATAACCTTATTAACAAATTATCGTAATATTTTTCTTGCATTTTGTATATCATATATTTATGTTGTGTATCACCACAGTCTGCAGCGTTTATTCAAGGATGACAGCTGATGTGCAGTATCCAAATTACTGATCGTTTAAAACTTTTGTTTGCTTAACTTTGTGTGTACAAATTTTAGATAGATAACCTAATCAATAAAATGTTGTGCTTTTATAATTTATATTTTTCTAACAATTTATATTTTTTTATGTTCATGTTTGTGCAATGCCACACGTCCGCTGTGCCAATACGTGGATGTCATCTGCTTGACAAGAAGCAAATGGACAATCAGCAATTTTTTTTACTTTACAACTTTTTATTTGCATTTTTCTCTATAAATTATATCATAATATATATATCTAAACCTATGAAAATACCTTCAAAATAGAGAGGTATTCTTGGATTATTTTTTATATTATCGGATAGTCTCTAAGAGGTTAAAAAATTAGATTGAGGATGATAAAAAATTATATTTAAGCTAAAAATGTTCGAGGATCGGATAAGTATTATTGGTAATTCTAAGCAATATATGGGTCAACCTCAATTTTTCTCATATTACAATATAATGTTCCAATAGTCAATTAGAAAAGGAAATGACTAGAATTTCTTGCTGAAAAGCAGTTATAGGTAGCAGGCAACCGCCAGACGGTCATATATTGCTTGACGTGATCTGGGCTTCAAATTTGGAACTACTCGAGTTAATTTTTTTTCTAAAAGAGCAAGCAGCGGGCAGGCATCGTGCGTGATCCTTTTTTTTTATTAAAAATTACTGATAAATTGTTATTACATATTACAATATAATGTAGGTAATGTATGTCAAACAATTTTAAACACATAATTACATGCCGGAAAGCAAAGTAAAACCAACAAATAACCTTAATAGTCGTCAACGTCGGAGTTGGAGTCTGGCTCAATGGGTTGTTGTTCACACAGCGGTCACCGCACGCTATGACACCGTTTTAGACATGTGAAATTGCCCGAAAGATGTTGTGCACTCTAGTTTTATAATCTGAATATTTTCTTTTAAACATAAACTCAGCTAAATGTCCAACAAGATGATGTTTTCTGTTGCCGTACCTTGGGATATTGCCTCTAACTTCCCGCCACAAACGTTCTATGGTTGGGTGTGTGCGCTGGTATCAGGATCAATGAAATTGTAAATGTGGTTAACAGTAAGATGTTGGTAATTGTTATATTGTAAACAATTATAGCTTTTCCAACAATCACCGATTGCTGTTGTTCCCGGCAACACGTACTTTTGTATTATAGGTAACAATGTTTCTTAGCCGCGTGTTGGTACAGGAACGAAAAAAACAACGTTTTGTTTCACGCTCAATACCAGCGTAAACCCAATTCCCTTCAATAATACGGCCGCGATTATATTTACGTTTACCGATTTTTGCCTCGTTAATCTCTACTGTTTTGCCCACCCCTCCTATAGGTTCTGATTTTTCAACTAGAATAATCACACAAACTTCTCTGAGATAGCTACTCCAATCTACTACAGCAACATGAGACAGGTCGAGTTCATGTCGTAGCAGGTCATGTCGTGGTGGTTTTAATAACACCCAATAAGCCTGTTTGCGTTGTGAGATTATGGTTTTCGAAAAAAGTTAATTTATACTGAGACACATACTTTTTGCACTGGACTTTCACTTTCTTCCGGTTACGATCAGTCTTTTCTATCCTGTTCCAACATCGAAACACGTGATCCGTTTCATTTAAGGTCATTTGACCCCCGCAACTCGGACATGTTTTATTACGTGGTAAAACTCCGTGGTCGTACAAAAAATTTCTTAAAGTTACACTATCCTCAGAACAAACTATAAATGACACTAACGTAAACTCGCACGAATTACACAAAAAAGGATTAACATCCGAACAGCTGCACATCACGATAGCAACTGATTAGGACCGGCCGCCAGTGACTGAGCGGACTGAAATTAATTCTATATACCCAGATCACACACGATGCCTGCCCGCTGCGCAGCGCTTCGCGCTGCTTGCTCTTTTAGAAAATAAATTTACTCGAGTAGTTCCAAATTTGAAGCCCAGATCACGTTAGTGCCCCTGATCACTAATAGGTAATTCTAAGCAATATATGACCGTCTGGCGGTTGTCTGCTCCCTATAACTGCTTTCCAGCAAGAAATTCTAGTCATTTCCTTTTCTAATTGACTATTGGAACATTATATTGTAATATGAGAAAAATCGAGGTTGACCCATATATTGCTTAGAATTACCGTATTATTACACTAAAAGCTGTTTTAAAATTTTAAAACTAGAATGGAATAATTTAGAAAAAATGTGTTTATAGTATGTAGGCCTAAATGATTTATATTTATACTGTTATCTGTAGTTAGTACAGACCCATGTTGTGTGTAGCATGGGTCGAGTGATACATCATTTGAAAGAGCTCACTTAGTAGAGTTGATTGCCGCAAACCGCATCTCAAAAGGTTTATCCAATCAGAAATGGCGGGTTGTTTTAGGTACACATTGTGAAGTACATTATTATGACTTTTTTTAACCCTTTGAGTGCCGCAGCGTCTACATAGTAGATGTTGTTAAATGTGCATAAATTGCCGGCATCTACCCAGTAGACGATTTGTATTTAATTAATATCACATATAATTCATTTTTGTTTTGACAAATAACTTATTTCACGGCAATCTACAAGTTTTCGAACAATCGATTGTGATTGATTTTTATTGTTCACCGCCCCCTTGTAGTTATTTGCCATCAGAAAAAAAAACAGATGACGCAATAGTTGGTCAGCTGCTACTTGTTGCCATTAACTACACAGTTTCGTTTGTTGTGTGTTTACATTGTGCTAGTTTCGTGTGTTTATGCTGAAAACTGTTGTTATTACTATTCTGCAATTGTGTTCAGTAAAACTTACAATGCATTTATAAACTTCTTTTTTCGTGTTTAGTGACGTATATTTTATTGTTGGATTGGTGATGAAGTAAAACGCAAGTTCCAATCAAACTATTGATTTTAGGTGAAGTAAGTTTATAGAAGTAAGGTTATATTGTAGGCCTGTGTATATTTTTATATAATTAGTATTTTACAGTCGTCTTACTTCATTGAGTGAAATAGGATAGTCATAATATTGTTTCTAAACTTTTGACAAACTTGAACAAAAATTGCTTTTTGTTGTATTTTGTATATATTGCAGTATCTGGTTAAATATTACTGTAACACACCATATTATGCATGATTTTTGTTCAGTTTTTCATGCTCTTTCATATGGTATAGGTAAAAAAAAATTTAAAAAAATATTGTATAAATAAAATTTTAGTTCAAACTTGAAATTTTTTTTTTTTAGTTTTTTGTTATAACCTATATTCTTTTTGTGTAAATAAAAATAAAATTATAATATTATATGGAAAAAATACCTTGTTTTATAACACACGTAAACTAAAAAAAAAATTTTTCAAATCGGTTGAATAGTTTTTTTAATATAGTTTTTTCCACACACGCTTGCAAAACAGAAGGAAATGCTCCGGCAATTTATGCGTATGACTTGGGAAATATGCCGTGGCACTCAAAGGGTTAATTAGCAAATTATGTCATAAATTTATAACACAAAAAATAAAACTAAAATGAATTTGTCGTCTTTATGTTTATGAATTAATTAAGTTCTACCATTATTCATTGTTGGTGAAATAGTTAACTTACTACTTAATTTTTGAATTAAATTTTTTTGTTATTTTTATAAATTCTAATCAGTGAAACCATTGGTTAGTAGAGTGAAACGCCGCCTACCGCATCAGAATACGACGATCCAGTCAGAAATGGCAGCGCATAATGTACTTAGCAATGTGTACCTAAAACAACCCGCCATTTCTGATTGGATAAACCTTTTGAGATGCGGTTTGTGGCATTCAACTCTACTAAGTGAGCTCTTTCAAATGAGGTATCACTCGACTCATGCTTTAATTTAAGATTTCCATGTTTTCCTCTGTTGGCCGTCCCCCCATGGTTGGCATGTCGTGGTAATAGCAAGGAAAAATAGTTTACATAGCCATATGATACTGTGCAAAGTTTATAGATGTTATCTGCTATGGTTTGTAAAATATTAAGCCGTACCCAGACTTTTCAAACACCTTGTATAAAAACTATTGAACACTGTGTAGAACAACAAAAATGAAATTTCGTTCTCCAACAAAAGAAATACATAATAGAGGCAAACAGAAAAAGTTTTAATAGAAGTGTCTTACTCTATTTTTACATAAATTAATCTAACTTATGCTATTGGATTGTATTGTAGATAAACTATGCTAATGTTGTTGACAGAGTTTGTACATAATATTTTTGAAAACTGTTTTTAAAGTGTAGTATAATGTTATCTGACTAGTTTCTGAGTTCTACCTCAACCACTGTTTAAATGCATAGACAACTGATTTATAGTTTATTACTAGGACAGGCAAGATGAAGGTGCCAGACTGGGTGGACATTGTGAAGAGTGGAAGGTACAAGGAGTTGGCTCCATATGACCAAGACTGGTACTACACCAGGTGTGCAGCCATCGTTAGGCACATCTATTTTCGATCTCCCGTTGGAGTAGGTGCAGTCACCAAGATGTTTGGAGGTCAGTTCTTCAGATGCTATGCCAAATAGGATATACTTCCATTATTATGTGCTGCTTGCAGTAAAACGTTATGCCTTTATGTTGGGATGTTGATACCAATGGATTTTAAATTAGTAAGATTGATAATTATTTTAGTTCAGATATTATGAAGTGTGTTTATTTGTTATGAAGTAAAATAATATGCTACATATTGGTTGTCTTGAACCAGTAAGTTAAGGCATATTACTAATATTAATGAAATCATCAAAAATTATATTAGTAATAACAGTATATACTGTACACTTAAAACTGAATTTGTTACATTTATTCAACACGCAGCTGTTAAGATCGTCCTTCAGTATTAAGGTTTGTCAGCCAGGCAGATTTTTTTTCTTATACAGTAGAACCCCCTCATATCCGGCCACCACGGGACCGAGCCCTGGCCGGATAACGATTCGGCCGGATAAACCAACCTACAGTACACAGCACTTGACTTGACGAAACAAAACAATTGTACTGTACTGTACTAACCGCACTGGAAATAATCAACGAACTGTTTACAGGTTAAACCTATTAGCTCAACTGAGGACAACACAGGAAAATGTAACCAAATAGATACACCAAAATAACGCAAGAGTCGTGGGAGACTAGTGCGTGCAACTGCGCGTCTGCAAGCCGTGGTAAATAAATTTCGATATTGGCTTCCGGGAAGTGGCCGGATAAACCGAGGTGCGGTAAAACCGAGGCCGGATATGAGGGGTTCTACTGTATTGTGGTTATGTGACCCATCTTGCATTAAGTATGAGAGTACTGGTCTCACTGCTAAAGGCAGGATGATCAAGCTACAGATTTTTCTGGCATTTAGTCCACCACCTTGGAAGATGTAGAGTCTGGGGATAATTTTTGTATCAGCAGTTCTAGACATATTGAGTGAAGCATTTGACAAGCATTGAACTGATTAGTGGGAATATATTAGCTCAAGTAATGTCATTAATGAATCTCCGATAAAAAAAAGTAAACTGGAGTTGGAAATCCTATTCAGCAAATTAATAATTGTGGCACTAGAGCTCTTGAATTTAGCATTGCTTCCACAGGACTCATCATGTTGTGAATTCTTTTAAAGAAGTCAATCTCCATCCTTTAAAGTATAATATTACAGGTGCTGCTTGTTCCATCTATCAGTAGAGAGCATATTAACGAACAATCGGAGGGTAATTCACATTTTCAATAACTTGGGTTTTATTAGACAAAACCTTGGTGAAAGTATCCCAAAGAAAAAAAAAACTTGTTTAAAGTGTTCAGTTCCAAACATATAAAAATAAAGTATCCCAAAGAAAAAAAAATTTGTTTAAAGTGTTCAGTTCCAAACACATATAAAAATAACTTTTAAATGTTTATTATTGAATGGAAAATATTTTAATTGTTCAACAGGCTAAAGCAAATGTTGCTTAAAATAGAAAAGCCTAAGCAGGATATTCTATATGTGAAATTTAAAAACATAAAACACTAAAAAACAACAAACACTATTTGAAACAAATTGAGAATATCTACATACCACTTATTTTACACTTTAAGTTATACCATGCAATTAACCCATTGCGGATCACTGACGAGCTGGGCTCGTCACGCAGCGGCCGGGCCTAACGGCACGATGACGAGCTCAGGTCGCAACAGCGATCTGCTTTTAAGTTTCCCTCCAAATAGTTCTATTAGTGTCTGATAGATCGGGCGATCGTCTTCACTTGTCAACTAAGAGTGTTTAACAATGGTCTATGTTTAGAGTTTTTAAAAGTTTAATAAATATCCTACAGATTGCAGTTGTATGTCGAAGTTGAAAAAATCGTTCATATGAGTTTACTCTCTGCTTTTTAGCGCTTCTGATTGGGTGTTTTCCTCAGTTGTTATTATAATACTTTTGAGTTTAGTTGCGTAACTAATCGATGCAGATGTACATATTGGGTTTAGTCTAGACAATGGCCCAGATGTTGTAATCGCTTCGCCCGAGCCGCTTTATTTAGACTATGTTTCAGACATCATCCCTGCCACCCCCGGAACCTTGCTCGCATGTTATCGTTCCTACATCATGGATACCCCAGCAGGCCCATGTTCCATCTCAACAAATATCTTCACAGCTGAATTTTCTAGTATACAATAGCGAACGATACGATGAGGTGCTCCATTGCTGTTCGTGCGGCCACTGCCGTAAATTAATTCGTGCCCGCGTACCAAAACAATACGATCCGCAATGGGTTAAAGATAATCATAAAATATGGCCAAATTAAAACATGCTTAGAGGCCTAAATATAATGAAATAGTATGGAATAACCAGTACATAAAGTAGAATATGTGCCTTTTCTCCCACATTTTGATGCAATTCAGCCTATTAGTAACATTAGCCTATTATACATTTGTTACTAGTGGTCCTAAAGTTAAAGATAACCTTTAAAAGCACTCACATGATCTGAGCTTGAATTTGGGTACTATCTTGAAGGATGTTTTTTTTTTTTTGCCAACCTCAGATCACATTTCAAATCATCCTTGATCTGATGTTGTAAAGGTTGGATTATCTGGGGATTTTTCAAAGCAATGATTGGAATCAAAATAACATACAAATTCTTTCCGGCTTGCATCAAAGTATCAATTTCATACTAATCAATATACATTGATTCAACCTTTATCAAATGCTACTATTATTTTTGTCAAAAAGTATTATAGTTACTATATAAAGTGGTTTTTCACAGTGTTGTTAGACCGTCCCTGCAGTTGGGGTGATTTACCTGGGTTAAATTTTTTATAGTCAGCTCTTTATGACAACTTCTGAAGACAAAACAAAAGTTATAATACTTTTTGATCATTTCACAAGGAGGTATTCAAAGTTTTGAAAATTTTGTGTCTATAAGCCCTTTGGGAAATGGCTTAAGAAAAATTTGTTATTTTTTGACAGTTTTGTATGAATTATGACTTCAGGAATAGCATGATTTGTATTACATTTTAACCCCTTCACGTTTTTTATGTAATATTATGTTCACAGTGATTGTGTAAAAGTTTGATACTGACATAATATTATGCATTGTTATATTGTTCCTCTTTTATTCTGTTGTGTGCCATAATATTGTGCAAAGTGCATTTCTATGACAACCATGTGTTGCAAAAGTAGTTCTGACATTTTCTACTACATGTCAGCACTTCCTTGGTCCTTTGTGTTTGCACCTTGATGAGTTTACTGTAGTTGCACTGTGCAGACCCATGGTTGCATATCACCCATCCTGGAGGATTTATGGATTTATTTTTAGTGTTATATTGTACAATGTAAATATCTGATGCACAAATAGATGATTGGCTTTGTTTGCGTGATGAAACAGTCACGAAAATGACTTCCAAGGTGGAGCATACATAAACAACAACAATTTTTTAAAGCCACTAATAATAATTGTGTTTTTCATAAAAAGTATATATTTAAATTCCAAAAACCTGTTTCTGTAAAAAAACAGAAAAAAATTCAGCAAAAAATTAACTTTGGATACTAAAAAACTGTTAAGGGGTTAACATTGCAGATGGATTTGTTTGACAGCAGGAGAAGAAAAATCTCTCTTTCATAATCGAAATTATGCTTACAAGATACCCATGTAGATCTAGAAATTTAAAATTAAGAATATGTTTGTACGTTCACATTATCATAAGACTTTTGTTTAGCTGAGAATAATAATCTTTTAATTCATAGGCTTTCAAAGTTAAACAATTTGGCTTTTAGAGCCCTAGGGATTAAATTAAAAAATTCACAAGTGATTTTTCTAAGATGATTAAAAATAAATTTAAATTTAAAAATTCCATATTAAAATAGTCTGAATCAAAATACTACTAATAACTTCAATGGAATTCAGATAGTAATTGATGCAGTCCCAAAACAATATAAGTATTATATATATATATATATATAAGTATTTTATATATATATAAGTATTTTATATATATATATATATAAATCTTTTGCAATTTGTAAGCAGCACCTAATTAATCTAGATCGTTATAAAGTATTCATGTTTAAGTAATTTTTAACGTTGATACTACTCAGTTAAGTTTATTCGGATGTGGATGAAAGTTTCTACAACAGTCATGTTGATTGTTGTGTTTTATTTCATCCCACATAAACCAGATTCTTCACACAAGATGGCCTCATGGCTCTGCTTGGTTTTGCGGATCTGAACACTTTAACAAGATATATCATGCATTCATTTTAAACTAAGTTTTAGATTAATTGAATACACAGAATAGCAATTTTACTTACCTTGTATAGTTAACTTTGCACAATCTTACCTACTCTGAAGCCATTAGTTCTGGCAAAATATTAGTTATTGTATGTTTTATGACGTGATATTACTAGTGCTCCATGTATGTATTACTGGTTTGCTATCAGTAGTTACAGTCTTTCCAGTCCAGAGTTCCTTTCAAACCTGGCATGAAATAGGTTTTTTATAGCAAAATTTCTAATAGCTTCTTTTGATTGATAATTGATACGCTTCTGTTATTTACAATTATTTAGTCCACGGGACTGTATAGTCATTCTCTTTCTCAGTACCACTATGCAGTTCGATAGGGTTGAAATGGGGATATAAGGACTCCTATTTCTTAGTGCATCAACCTTAACCTTATACCTTCAAAATATAAGAGTTTCTGTCTAATGCTAATGTCAAATTCATCACTTGCCTAAGAGGTTCCATATAGAGTCCTTCTCTTAACCTCAAGGTCCTCACCATTAAAACAATGTGTTTCCTCAGGCAGATTGCATAGTATACACCTAGGACATTCAATAGTGAGTTATAAAATGTGCAAGTACTTCCAGAGTTGACTTATGTCTATTAATAACATAAGTGACCTATTTCAAAAGACTTGTACTTAGCCTTAACGGCCAGTTTGTGAACTGGGTGTTGTGTTGCTTCCAAGTTTCTTCTGAAGCGCACTCTATTAAAACAACTATAAATCTTATACTATATATATATATATGTAATGTTTGATAATAAATTTCATTATGTCAATAAGTTTTTATATTTGTATACACGGATTTTGAAAAGAAAAGTCCTAGTATGTAGTTTAGGTTAAGTAATTTGACAATGCCTATTATAAATTTACTTGTATTTAATAGCAATAAATGACTTATTAAGTCATTTATTGCAACACATTTTGGCAACACTGCTCAGATTAAATTTCTGACTTAATGTCAATCAATCTCTTTTCGCAGTATTGTTCCACAGTTAATGTAAACTGCACTTAGTAAAATAAAAGGTGTTTTTTTTAGATATGTATAATACATACAATCAATTGAAGTTATAACAGCTTAATTGTATTTTAAAGTTGATATTAGAGATTCATTGGTATTTTGGTAATTTATTAAATATGTATTCATGAAGTAAAAATACAAGACTTTGTAGCCTATACTAGGAAAGTAACAATATCTTGAAACCTTCAAGAGTTTAGATTTCTTCTTTATGTTATATTACACTCTACTGCCTTAAGATAACTCAAAGCCTAACAGTAATTTTTTCAAGTAACTAGTACATCAAATACAACTATTGTTTAATTGCCAGATATTCTGTGACAGGTCGCAAGAGGAACGGTGTGTGCCCAGCACACTTCTGCCGCTCTGCAGGTGGTGTGGCCCGCAAGGCACTACAATCTCTTGAAAACCTGAAGCTGATAGAGAAGTGCCCTGACGGTGGGCGCAAAATCACTGTACAAGGCCGCAGGGACTTAGATCGTATCGCTGCCCAAGTGAGGCAGAAGAAGAAGCAGCAGCAACTGCTGCTGGCCCAGCAGGCTGGTATCTCAGTGCAAGCTCCTGCAGCAGCAGCAGCAGCAGCCCCCGCTCCAGCTGCTGATGCACCAGCTGATGGCAGTTGGTCACAAATGTAAAGTTTTAAAATAAAATTGTTATAAAAACTGATTTTTCTTTTATATTGAGTCTAATTTCTTACATTTAGTGCATTGGGCGAACATCCAATTAATTACCTATAACAGGGTTTAATAAAAATGTTATCTTCTGCTGAGTTTCAGTTGTCATATATAATGGTGATGGTAACATAGTTAGGGGAGAGTGGGGTAATTCTGCGCAGTGGGTAATAGTGCGCATCACTGTTTGAGACAAACGGACATAGTAATCCGATGTCTGATAATTGCTGCACCTAGCGGTTGCTATGCGAACTACTAGACAACAACACCCGGCGCGCCACTGGCAGTTTGTTAATGAGTGAGAAGTGAAAGAAGTGTTATATCGTGATTTTTCTTATAATTTTCTCTCATCAGGAAAATAAGAAGGTTAAGCCTACATCATTTTCTCCAATCTAAATAATCTGTTACATAGTCTTAAACTACGTTAATTTACGCGTGTTTCGTATATGATTGGTCTTTAGATTAGTTTCAGTTGCATATTTTAGGTTAGGTTTATTCGCACATGGTCGCAGTCGGTAATGGTACGCGTTTGCGCGCATGATTCCCCCTCACACGCTTATATACAAAGGTTTGCCTAATCTTTTGTTTTTTCGTGGTTTTGTTTCTCAGATGCCGAGAAATTACATTCGAAAGGGTGATCGCCTAAAGTACTCGCCAGATGACCTAAAAAATGCTTTGCGGGCTGTCAAAGAAGAGAAAAGGAAAATCAGAGAAGTCGGAAGAAGTTTCAACATTCCAGAGGCGACCTTACGAAAATACCTTGCCGTTCAGGAACCAATAGGCCTAAGAGACGTCAATCTTCGATTAGGTCGGAAAACTATTTTCCCGGCAGAGACGGAAGCTGAACTTAGTGAATTTGTTTTGCTGCTAAGTAGTCTTTTTTATGGTTTAAACACCCAAAGAGCTTCGCCGAATTGCCTACAGATTTGCTGAAGACAATGGTCTTAAGCACTCTTTCAACAAAGAAACTTGTCTGGCAGGCAAAGACTGGTTATATAGCTACTTGAAACGCAACACAAACCTGAAGTTACGCCAGCCTGAAAACACAAGTCTATAACAGAATTTCAGCGTTCAATGAGCAAGAGGTTAAGATTTTTTTTGATAACTTGAAAGCAGTGATACATAAATTTGAAATAGACCCCCCACCGTACGTACAATCAGGACGAAACCGGTATAACAACAACCGTCCAAAAGAAGTTGCCCAAAAGTGTTGGCACTAAAGGGTGCTAAAAGAGTAGGTTGGGCTACTTCAGGGAAAGGGGAAGAACAATCACAGCAGTTTTTGTGTAAGTGCTGTGGCCACTACATCCCACCAATGCTGATATATCCACGCAAAAAGAATGACCCCCAACCTTCAAGTGAAATGGACACATGGTGCACTTTACTGCCTCTCTAACAACGGCTGGACAAACTCGGAGCTGTTTTTTGGAGTGGCTAGCTCACTTTAAAAAACACTCACACCCTAACACCCGAGGATCCTGTTCTTCTAATCCTGGACAATCACAACAGTCATATATCCATACCGGCCTACAAGTTTTGCAAAGACAGCAACATTCATATGATATCTTTGCCCCCTCACACGTCCCATCGGCTTCAGCCACTGGACCTGACTTTTTTTCGGTCCATTTGAAAAACGCCTTGTATAGAGAATATGATCTTCATCTAATGCGATCCGGTCATGAGAAGATAACCGAGTATGATGTTGCCGGACTCCTTAATCAAGCTTTTATAAAGGTAGCTACCATGTCTAATGCTGCGTCAGGCTTTCCGTTTCTGCTGGATTTTCCCTTTCAACCCTGAATAAGTTTTTTGACAACGGAATGGCTGAAATGCGCGACTTTGCCTATCCCTCCAGTAGAAGGAGTTTCCAGAGCATGAAATGCCTACACCAACTAGGATCACTGTTTGTCCAGAAAAAACACTCCCTTCCACAAGTCAAGTGTCAACACCATCAACTTTCGGAAGTCCTCAGTCAACTGCAATTGCACCAAGTCTTTTTTGATGATCCGTTACCGTGCACATCGACCAAAGCTTCCAACTCCCTTTCTGGCATACGCTCCTTTCTTGAGTTCAAATAAGAAGGTTTATAAGCCTGCAAATCAGAAAAAACCCAGGGAAAAACAACATTCAGAAATTCCTAACTAGCACTCCAGTTAAAATAAAACTAGAAGCTAATGCAGAAAAGAAAAAACTAAAAGAAGAACTGAAAAAAAAAGAGACTGACCAAAAAAAACCAGAAAGTTGTTCAAAGTTTAGCTTTGTCTCCTAAACTTAATAAAAGCAATGGGCCTACTGCCAGTAAGGTAAAAAAGACCAAAGTTAGGCCTTATCACAAACTAGAGAAAAAGCGTTTGGGACACATCAGATGAATCAGACATAGACCCTTCAGCCATCCTGCAATGATGACGAGTTTGACGATGTAGACAGAAGTGTAATCGATCTAGACGCAGTTGAGGGGGCGCCCAATGAGTTGTGTGGTTTTTGTGGAGATCATGGAAAAAGACAGGGAACTGTGGTACAGATGTATATTGTGCGGAAAGTGGTATCACGCAGCATGCACAATGAAAGAATCAGCTAAAGACTTTATTTGCGAATTCTGTAAATACTAAAATAATTTTTATCCTCTTTGTTTAAAAAAATTATCTCTTTCATATTAAAAATATCTCTTTGTAACCAAAAACATTTTATATAACCATTTTAATACTTTATTCACTATAATGTTTTACTTACACACTGTATAATAAAGTGTTTACTATAAATGGTGACTTTATTCCACATTCCGATATGTGCTCAAAACGCGCACCATTACCCAACCCACTGCGTTACCATTACCCTACGTTCGGGCAATTGTGCGCTCTTGCATACTCTTAGAAAAATAAATGTACATAGTTTTGCCTTAGGGTATTTTATTTTCAAAAAAAACACCAGTGTATAGTATGATAACCACTTCAACTTTTGGTGTAAACGGATGACACAAAATAAGCCATTAAAAAAAAATATGAAAAATATTTTCCCTTAGGTGCGCACAATTCCCCCACTCTCCCCTACACAAAGTAGTAATGTTACCTTGATCTTATCAGATAAAAATTTATTTTTGAAAAGTTTTTGAAAAGTCACATAAAAATGCTGTAGTTTGCAAAATTTATTTTAATACATTTATTGAAATTTTATCAAACATTTTTAAATTATTTTATCATATAAGTAAGAAGGAATTGCACAATGTCGTGCTAATTGTTAATCTTAAGAATGGCTTGAACAATTCGGCCAATTCTATATTCATTAAAACCAGAGGAAGGTTTATGTAAAGAGAAAGAATAGAAAACTTGCCTGGATTATTTTGTAATTCTGAAATAATTGTAGTATTTATATTTCCTAATCCAAATTGGCACCTAACAGCTGTTAACACTTTCAGCTAATATTCAACAAATTAGCTGAAACATTTTGTTAACATTTAAATTTTATAAAATATTAAGTTATTGTACAGTAGTTTTACACTTTGACTGCGACAGACACCGTACAGTGCAGAATAGAAGGGAGAGTAGCGGTCTCTTCAGTATAGAGTCGCAGTGATGATGTTAATGCTTTATAATAAACTATTAGTCCAGAGCTTAGAACCAGTTTGCATAATAGAAGCATGAACTTTGATTTTCTTGAAATCAATAGAGGAATTTCCTTTACAAAGAAATGAACTGTCAGCCGCACAAGTTTGGGTAGAGGTCAGAATGGGATAGTATCAAAAAAGTTAAAAATATTCAACAATAATTTTCCTCAAATAAGTGGTGACTTGTATCTTTATCTAGTTTTTGGTGCTGATATAACTATCATTTATGCATCAAAAGGTTAGTTTTTCAATGTGTTAACTTAAGGGTTTCATATTTCAAACCCTTTCGGTAATGTCTCGGTTCGACATCCCCCAAAACTAGCTTGGCTGACAATCAATTTATTTTTTAGGAAAAATTCCTTTAATGACTTAAAAAAAAACCAAGTTGTGTGCTTATGAAATGCAAATTGGCTCTCAGCTCTTGGATTTAATTTATCATGACAGTTTTCTGTAGTCATTAAATGTCTCATCTTACTGCTTCAGCAGTCGTATCATCAGTGTGCTAATAGGAAACACTAAACAAAAATAAATTGTTCAACCAAACTTATTTAAAAATTTCAAACTGAATGAAACAAAATATACAAATAATTTGTGATTAGCTATGATATCTTTGAATAGCCGCAGAACCTTTATTCTGTTATGACTGCAGTGTCTTGAAAAATCCAAATATAAACTAAAAATATTGCCAACTGAGGTTCTTGATTTTTTTCAAAAGTTGTAATTAATTTCTTGTATCTCAGAAGAGTTGACATATTTTTCTTAGAATTACGTTTCTTTCCTTTATTGTTACCAACTGTATACTACTTTACACAAATTGTTTATTATTGATCAGACGTTCAACCGATTTTTCGCAGTTAACTGTCAAGAATTATAAAAGTAAAACTGCTCGTCTGTTTAGCAAAGGCAGAGAGGATACCACCAACAGGAACTGTTTTATATATGTGCTGATATGTAAACAGTTGAGTGGTTATTGCAATTAGGACATCCTGCAGGTAACAGGATGGCCTTTGTCCAGTGAACATCAAATTTATTCAATCACAGTATCTGTTGGGACCATCAGATCACATCACATATTCAGTACAATGATGGTGGGCTTTCACTGGATCATTGCTGTATGTCTCTTCAGTCATGCTGTGAAGGCATTGCATGATGGTGAGTGTGTACATTGTTTGACTATCAATATTTGAAATATCTTCACAGAATTGTCAGATTAGCTAAGTTGAAAGAAATGTTATTATGAATACATAAATATGTGTTATGAAATATTTCAGAAAATTATAATTTTTTACATTTTCAAGTAGAAATTTAAAGCAAATAACAATTATTGTTATGCTATGTTTTTATTACATTTATACTGAAGCAATCTGGTACTGCAGATTTACAAGTCAGTTTTGCCAAAAAATAAAGAAACTACAAAGAAAACTAAACATTTAAAAAAGAATTGATTTTTGAACCTACAAAACCCCTTGTATCAGTCTTCATAAAAGAATCTCACATAACTTACATAGTTTTACTGTAAACACTTATAACCAACACAATTTTTTAACTTGTACATGATTTTCTTAGGAGTAGTTTTAATGAATCTACTAGATTTGGTAAATAGTAAAATAGAGACTTTATAATCTAAAATGAGGTACATTTCGTAAAGCTAGGAGAGGTATTCCATGAAAACCTGAGAAGTATTGCTTTGCTTATGTCTTGAAATATATGCATACAAATATTTTCAATAGCTTGATCTGTTTGTTCCGCTGGTTAAACTATGTTATCGAGGTATACCAATACTTGGAGTACAGGTGGTTTTTTAGGACTACTGATATATTTTTGTAAAATATCTGCAAGTTGTATTTGACAGAATTGATCATGTAATAATACTGGCCAAGCTAAATAAATGTGGTCTTTCCAACCATATATCAACTTTATTTAAGAGCTATTTTACACAAAAGAAACAATATGTCTGGTATTGCGGCTACAAGTCTGATTTGTTTGATGTCACATCAGGTGTGCCCCAAGGTGTTAATCTGGGTCCGTCTATTTTTAATATTGTAATTGATGGCGTCAAGGAGGTGGTTCCACATGGGTCATTTCTTCTATGTGCGGATGATTTGAAAATGTATAAAGTGATAAGAGTCATAGAAGATGCTGTATCTCTTCAACAAGATCTGGTAGCCATAAATGATTAGATCAAATACTCATAAACTTTCCTTTAATGTATCTAAATATCACGTTCTTACCTTTTCCAAAAACATTAGTACTATTCATTTGATTACAAATTAAATGGGAGGGCTAAATATAAGATTCAGGAAGTGAATGATTTGGGTGAAATACTTGATGCTAGATTGACTTTCGTTTAAACATATTATTAAGATCATTAGTAAGGCTTTCTGTAGTTTAGGTTTAATAGTAAAGGAATAAAACTGTCCAATATTGTGATTTTTTAATGGGCATACTTATTGTATTGCTATGATTTAACTTTAATATTTCAAAAACAAATCATTAATTACCAATTGTAAAAGGTACTATAAATCGAATACGCTTATGTTAAAAAAACTAGGCTCTAGGCATTCAAATACAACTTTATTTTAAAGTAAATTTAATTTGAAACCATGGTATAAACCACGCAGAGGGATTGATATTGCTTAAATCTGGCATGTGTAATAAATATACATGATCAGAGATTATATAAACCTATTAACAACTTTAAAAACAAGTATCTATTTGTTTTGAATTTTTCTAAGACCAATTAAACTAGGGAAAACTTTGTACTGTGAAATTGTAATTTTCCAGAGGCTAAGCATCATCAATTTTTAGGGACAGACCAGTTCAAATAGTATTATTCACACTCACTGGACAAACAGAAGTCAGCATGCTTTATTCATGAACTTTAAGTACAGAATTTGCGTCATAAATTAATAAAAAACAACATATACTATCAATAACAATAGTAAATAGAATGGTGAAAAATGTTTCTTCTAGAGGATCAAAATTCCTGTGATTGTCGCCATCCGTAAAACTCAGTCATGGAGTAAAATGGGTGGTCAAGAAGCCAGTTCTTCAGCAAGTGACGAAACTGTTGAATGCTTGCAGTCTTCAGCTCTGGAGGAAGGACATTCCACATTCTGGCACCTGCATAGCTGGGTTTCTTCTCAGTCATTGTGCGATGGTGTGTAGGAAGGCTGTAATTGGCTGACTGTCTTGTGCTGTAGTCATGAATCTGAGCTGCGGTTCTTATGGGGCTTAATGATTTTAGATGTGAGTATGTTACAACTTCCAAGATATACAGATTTACTACAGTCAGGATTTTTAGGTCTTTGTATTTGCTTCTGCAAGTTTCTCTTGACTGGAGATCTCCAAGTATTCTTATAGCACGTTTTTTGGGAGCAAGAGCACTCGTTCTAGATTACCCCTTGTAGTTGCTCCCCATACTTCAATACCATAGCGTAAATGGGTCTCGAACAGGCTGTAATAGGCGATCTTGGCTGTATCCACGTCACAGATGTTCTTAATCCTGCGAATTACAAACAGGCTTACACTTAGCTTGTTGCACAGGAGATCGATGTGGGGGGTCCAGGAGAGGCTTTCATCAATTGTTACTCCCAAGTATTTGGCAACAGTAACTTCTTCAAGGTCAGGTAACTTGCCTACAGCCTCTCTGTGCTTGCCTAAAATAAGTTGCTCTTAGTTTTTGTCTCATTTACAACGAGGTCGTTCCTATGGCAATACTGAATTGCCATGTTAAGAGCAATATAAGAGGTCACTTCAAGATGTTTTGGATTATTGTTACCCAATAGCAATACAGTGTCATCTGCATACATTAGTGATCTGCAATAGTCTTTTAGATATCTTGGAAAGTCATTGGTAAATAAAATGAAAAGTACTGGACCCAGTACAGACCCTTGAGGAACTCCCCGTGTGATGCTTTTTGGTTCAGATTTGATTTGTTGCATAATCCCCTTGCTATTATGCATAAGTTCAACCATTTGGCACCTCCCTGTCAGGTAACTGTGAAACCAGTTATAGGCAGTCCCTGTTACACCTATCGCACTAAGCTTAGCCATGAGGTGATCATGGCTGAGGCAATCGAAAGCCTTGCTATAATCTAGTAGAATAGCAGTGGTGGTGTTGCCATCTTCAAGTTGATCAATAAGGAATTCTACCAGACAGATTAGGGCGGTGGTTGTTGACTTGCCTTTCAGAAATCCATGTTGCTGGGTTGTAAGGAGTTCATTTGTCGTTACATGGTCTATGAGTCTGGTTAGTGTCAGTTTTTCAATTATTTTAGAGAATGTTGGAACTAGAGAAATCGGTCGATAATTTGAGGCTTGGGTTGGGGATCCCTGTTTGAACAATGGTAGACTTTGGCCATTTTTAGAGCAGATGGGAAGTTTCCAGACAAAAAAGATTTGTTTACTATGTCTACTATGGGGTCAATTAGCTCTTCTTTACAAGTTTTTAAAAGCTTTGCTGAGATTCCATCATAGCCTGATGAAGTTTTTGGTTTCAGACTATCCATAACTCGAGACACCTCCTGTCTGGTTGTTTGGTAGAGGTCTAATACAGGAATATCTGGATTTTCAAACTGGTAGTAACATTGCTTGGCCAGTAGTTTGTCCATTGTTATGGATTGTGTCATCAGCTATGTTGACAAAAAAGTTGTTCATATAGTCTGCCATCTTTATTGGGTCAGATGAGAGTGTACCTTGTATGTCAAGTTCAGTCGGGAGGTTTATTTTTTCTTTAGGTTTTCTTTCCGAGTTGATTACCCTCCATAAAGCTTTTGTCTTATTATCAGCTTCGACCACAGCGTTTTTTGTGGCCTGTTGTCTAAGTAGTCTTAATCTCAAGTCATATTCCTTTTTTATCGCTGATGCATTTCTCTTATGCTCTTCACTACCTGTTGCATTGTATTGGTCTTGGGCCTTAACCAGCATTCCTTTTAGGTGAATTGTTGTAGGGTCATTTAACATTAATTTACTTCGCTTTGGCATTGTTCTTGATTTAACCATCGGACAAGCCTCGTTCATTCCATCAGTCAGTATCTGAAGAAATCTGTTGTAGGCATCATTAACCTCCAGAGAACTGTAGACTTCTGTCCAGTCTTGTTGGCCGAGACATGTTTTGAGCTTATAAAGATTTCTGTTGTTTATGGTGCCTACGCTCCATGGTAGAAGGTGCCTGGAGTTTTGTGCTGTTCAGCTTTAGTGTGCATATTTGGCATGTGTGATCGGAAATTCCTGTGTTAATGACATGAACATCAAGCTCCTCTTGTGGGAGGTTTGTGCAAACACAGTCAATGGAGGTTCTTGAAGTTGGTGTAATCCTTGTGGGTGGTAAATCGAGTCTCTCCATATCATGGCTTTTTAGAATGTCTTGCATTAGGATGTAGTCATGCTTTTTATCTAGTGAATCTATGTTAATGTCGCCCATGAAGATGACACGATGCTTTTCTGCCTGTATTTTTTGAAGGATCTGAGCTATGATTTCCAGGCCTTGAATCAAGTTTCTGTTTGTTCTGTACACACCTATAATGAAGGTGGTAATTTTTCCTATTTTGATTTTAATGACTGCCACTTCACACAATAGCTCAATGCACTGGTCATGAACATTTATTGCTTCAATTTTCTCCTGAAGCAACTCTTTTGCATAGATGGCAACACCTCCTTTTAAGAAAGTTGTCCTGCTGAATTCTGCTACTAATTTGTAGCCGATCAGTCTTGTGTTTAGCAGGACCTCTCTTTTTTGTCCATGTTCTGTTATGATGACTAAGTCAGGGTTTGTTGTGTCTAGAAGGGCATTCATCTTGTCAATTTTGTTAGAAATTCGATCTACGTTCTGATGTAGCACGGTGAGAGTTTTGCTACTTGAAAGCCTATTGTTTTTCTTTTGTAAAATTTTGTTTTGAATCGTTTCAATATGGGGTGAGTTTTGTCTAAAAAACTACTTTTTTTCCACTAAAGGGGTTGTTTTTCGTTGAATTCAGAGCTATTGGCAAGATCGCCCTGCAGTAAGGTAGGCTTAAGTGTGGTGCAGGATTCCCTCCAGTTTGTTATTAAGTCCTTGTAGAAGTCTATGTGCTTTATAAAAAACTCCTCATGACTTTCATTTTGTAATCTTTTAAAAGTATTCATTGGTGGGGTTTTACTGAGCACAGAGCCTCTTTCAGTGATTTTATAGGCCTTATTGTCTGATGGAATAGGATTTTTAGGTTGATGATTTAGACTTAAACTCAGAGATTGTCTGTCTTTCCCAGTCTCAACTTCATCCAGTTTGTTGGTCGGAGTTTGTCTGTCTCTCCCAGTGTCATGTTTATCAAATTCATCATCACCTGCTATTATAGACAGTTTTTTTGTCGGGGTTTGACTGATTCCCCCAGTCAATTCTGTTGCCTGTGGAGTTGTCAAGAGGCTAGAGCTCCTTGTCAAAGCTGTTATAGACAGTTTTTTTGTTGGGGTTTGGCTGATTCCCCCTGTTGATTCTGTTGCCTGTGGAGTTGTCGAGAGGTTGAAAATTCTAGTCTGAGCTGTTGTAGACAGTTTTTTTTGTCGGGGTTTGACTGATTCCCCCAGTTAATTCAGTAGGCTTTGGAGTTGTCGAGAGGCTGGAGTCTCCTGTCAATGATGTTTTGGACCCTGAGTCCTCTGTCATTAGAGGTATCGTGATGGCTATGTTTTTTACATTTCTACTAAGTTCTATAATGGATTGCACCATCTGGTCCTGTTTCTCTTTAATGAGATCCAGATCTAGGAGGAGGGTAACATTTGTTGGAGGTGAGTTTATATGAATAGTTTGGGTTCCAACATCTACAGAGGTTTTTATAACATTAGTGTGACTTTTTTCTGCTGAATGTTTAAGTTTGGCAATTAATTTTTCTTGCTCATTGATTTTAAATGAGTAGTTAGTGAGAATTTCAGATTGTTTAATGTCATGTTCCTCAAAAATTGTTTGGACATCAATTTTATCTTGTTTAGACTTACTAAGTTGCTGTTCCAATTCTTCCATTTGACTTAGTAGAGTTTCAATTTTTTGTTCATATTTATTCTCCCTTGTAGCGAGTTCTTCAATTTTTGCTTCCATACAGAGTAAGTTAGTTTTAAGTACAGTTACTTGGCAATTCAAATTATTGTTATTTCTCTTGAGATCAATATTTTCTTGTAATAAAAAAGATCCGGCTTCGGCAGCTAGTGTCAGGGATGTTTCTAAATCCTGTTCTTCCAATTTTCCATGGTCCTGCAGTTTTGTCTTCATTTTTTCTAACTTAAAATCTACAAGAGAGGAGTTCAAGATATCTGGAGAGCTATTTTGAATGTTACTACTTCCAGGTCCTTGAATCGGACTACTAAGGATGTCACAATTTGATGAAGTTGAGTCATTAATTTCTACTGTAGGACACAGTTGTTGGTCACCTCTACATAGAGTGCATTTCCATAAGTCAATTTCGTCAGCACCCCATTTTTTCAAGTTCTTCTCAAGTATATTCTGACATCCTGCATGATACCATTTTTGACATTGACCAGTGCATTTTATTCCTGAAAACCTAACACCAATGTCACAGGTGCCACACGGGTATTTTGGAGGCATTTTCCCAGAAAAGTATGAAAAATTGTGTAATTTAATATAGGCTTTCCAATTGTGGTTTAATTGTCAGAGTATAAATGAATGAATTACTGTATATTATTTGATTTAGATGTGCTAATCAACTGCTTTGTCAGATAGTGAAAAAAATAAGAGAAGTTTGTCAAAAACACATAGACCTAAAAACTCTTGATTAAATGGCAATCAAGTGCCGTGTCAATAGTATGAGTACAGCAGCTGGCTGTATTGCTGTAGGTCAGTGCTGACAATGCTGACAAGGTGTCTGGGTCACTGGTCTAGTTACAGGTGGCCAAGCAGCTGTGTGCCAACGCTGTATGATGTGGAAGGAATATCACTGTTAGTTTGTGACTTGGCAGTGACGTCACTGTTATTTAGTTATTTCATAGATGAGTAATACACGAATTATATTTCATATTATTTTAAATCTTAAAAGGCTTATAAGTTTGGAGTGAATAATATAGTTGTGTGAAGTGTTATGCGTGATTATTGAGTCTTTAACTTGGCTTAATCTTGATAGTTTACTTGCTTGTTAGTGTTCAGTATTTAATTAAAGTTTCTTGATAAAGTTCTGAAGCTTCCATGAAAGAAAATATTTGATTTTTTAACTTACATGAGATCCAAGGTAAGTATTGTGCACAAGTAAATAATATTTTGTTGTATTATTACCACTTAAAATACACACTTTTCTTGGAGTTCACTTTACTGTGACTGTAGTCAGTCAGCCATATTTGTATCAATATTATGTAAAGTTTACAAGAATCAGTATCTGCTATCTCCATTGTATTTTTCGTTTCTAAAGGAGTTGGTGCAGGGCAATAATGTTCGTGAAGTTGATTGGCTTCAGTTATATCCATACCAGTTCAACTATAATCAACAAAAAATAAAAACGCTGTAACAAACCATGTTGTACACGTAGCAATAAATATATAATATTTTCTAAAGCATTATTGCTCAGATCAAGACAGACACATTGATATACAGATTAATATGGATCTCCATTGCTTAGTTTCCTCTCTGTCGGTGGAAGTATGTGTGTGTTTTTAACTAAAAAGTTATATCTTAAAACCTAATAAATTCAATCCTACCAAGTCTTGGTCAAATGTTTATGGTGGGAAGGCCAGCTGAAAAAATATATTATGATAATGTCTTTAATACTTTCAAAATAGTGGCTATTAAAATATTTTAACTTTGAACTACTTAAAAAAATCAGCAACTTTACTGAGGTATTGCAAAAACTACATTTTAAGTGCATTCTATCACAAATCTAATGACCAAACTTATATAAAATAACATACACAAAGATTTACTGTGACAAAACATGGTCGACATTGAGGTTCTCAGCGAGTAGTTCACCATAGAAAAATTGAATAAACAGCAGCTCCAGATTATCTTATGCCAATTGCACTCAGATCCGATTTTCTTCATTTGAAGTACATGAAACACTTAATATCTGTTTCCAAGTAACTTTTTTTCTCTAATAAATTAAGAATTATTGTAATTTATCAATAAAGAATGCCTGTATGAACAGTGGCAGACAAAACAAACTTCTTAGTTAATATAATAAACTGCTTTATTTACCATAAGGCTTAAAATGTTCACAATGTCTGTTAAAAAAAACTACATAAAATTGACTTCAGGTTATCTGTTGTATATTAAGAATAATAGATAACAAGCACAATCATACATAATAAATAACGCTTTTCTAGAAATAATAACATCAAAGATAAGTTATTTTATTGCAAATATATCTGATGGTCGTATGACTAAATTTTAATAAATAAATATGTCCTGAAACAACAGATATTTAAAAAAAATTCATTAAACGTGTGTGTGAACTAAATGCTATCTGTAGGTAGGCCTGAAACATGTATTTCAATTGTTTTGCATCTAAGGGTGTCGAAATTAAGAAAGCTAATTAATATTAAAAACAGCATTTATCATTAGTTTTACTTTGCTATTATTAAAAAACTTAGAGACAGAGCCTACAATGGGCTTTAATGACCTTTGCGTAGACTCAAAGTTGAAAATTGTCTTTTATGTATTATTAAGTCGTATGGTAATTTTGAAGAGAAAGTAGGCATATTTGAGAAACATATTATTTCATTGTTTATCCAAAATTTTAATCGTAGAGAGTAGCTTATGAGTGACAGCATCACAAGATTCAGATAAAAACTATTATATTTCTGATTAAATAAAATCTCTATAAGACAAATCTGCTTGTATTACTGGTTGAATGGTAGGGGTGCTAATTCAGTGACTGGGACATGTCCATGTACTGAATAAGCACCCCCATGCTGTGCTAAGCTAAGCCCAAGGGGGTGCTAAAGCAGCATCCTCGCAATTACTCAGCATGTTCAGTTTTTGTAGTCTCCAGTCCAGACGTAATTTGTTATTGTTTGTTTAAACTTGTTAGACATGAAGTTAAGGACCTGTCTTCTCTACAGCAAATTTGTTTTCATGTTCCCGGTATTAAAACTATAATCCACCATCTATTTCCTATACCTCTTTCTAGAAACTAATATATTAGCCAAATCTCCTACAGTCTCAATGATGTGTCTTTTCAATTCAATGGCTCAACATTGAGATATTTTAAACAATATTTTAAGTGAGTTCAGAAGGGTATATTTAACTGTGCTTTATATATAAATATTTATAAGCATAATTATACAAACCATAGTTTGGCATAACTTAGATACCATAGTTTTCATTCTATTTAATAAGTGATTGTATCCTTGTTTATTGCTAGTTGCTTTTTTTATAAATTTTTATGTATACTATTTGTATACATATGTATACTATTTGTATGTGTTGTTTTCAGTTTAATAGTTTTTGTTATGAATACTTTTTTACTTGCTTACAAGTGGTAGTTTTTAGTACTGCTCTGTTGTAATTAGGTTTTTTTACCTGTAAAAGTGTATGTAAATAAATAAGTTAACCCTTTGACTAGAAACCCTGCAACGCATTCAGGAGTGCCCTATCTGCCACATGCAGTAATCACGATTGCCGTGTGAAGTGCTATGACGCTACACAGTATTCATAATAATAATGTTTCGTGATGAATAATCTCGCTTGATTACGAATGCAATCTAGCGAAATAAATAAACAGTTTCAAGTAGTTTTCGTCGTTCCCATTAGATCGCAGTTGTTCTGTTATTTATTTCTTTAGACCCAATTTTATTGACAGTATGCAGGCTATATGACTGTATTCAATCAGTTGTTCCAAGTAATCAGCTGATTCTGTTTCTGTTTTCGTAGTGAATACAGGTTTTAACCTCACTTTTATGTTACCTGTTGCCTTGATTGTAAATGTTTTATTGTGTTTACTTACTTACTCTTACTCCTGTGGCCACTCGAAACCCAGATGGTTTTTGACCTCGCCAACAATTTATTGTGTTTACCGTGAGTAAATAAATGTGGTTGTTTGTGTAATTACTGATTACATAAAATGGCACGAGAAAGACTTACAGACGAATATTTGGCTAAGATGCTCCCCTGAGACTTACTGCTCGACATTTTCACAACACCATCCCTGCTACAGATAAGGACAAGCCGAAGACAGCATGCAATGTGTGCAGATAGACCAACGACGTTTCGCTTTATGTGTCCAGCTGTTTCTGCCTCTTTCATACAATCAAAGATTTTTGAGGAGACTTGTGTACTGTTACTAACCTGTACCTTAGTATGTTTATGAGAGAATGTTGAATATTTTATTTTATTCTCATATTTTGTAAATAAAATAACTTTGGTGCATAATTAGATTAATTTCTGTATAAATGCAACAAAAAAAATTAAATGTTTGAGTGTTTTTCATAACACATGTACTGTAGCAAACCCAAATCACCTAAAAAAAACCAAATCGAAAATTTAAAAACTCACTTTTTAGGGTACTCTTACTGAAGAAAAACCAATCAGTCAAGGGTTAAGCCAATAGATCTACATATCAACAAAAATTTCTCATATGAATGTTGTATGTTTTTAAGGCAGGATATTGCAATTTCAACAAGTACATCTCATTACCCAAAAAAATAATGTTATAGTTGAGGAAGCTGTGAGAATACATACAAATATCCCTATAAATGTGTAGATGGATCAGATTACAAAGATTCTTCACATTAAAATATTCATTTCTTGCAAATAAATACAAGTAAATGTACAATAAACATTGTCAAAATACAACCTACACCACATGTAATATGCATTGTAACTACAATGAAAAACATTAAAATTCTACTAATTAAGGTACGCTATAAATTACTAACATGTTAACCAACTAATAAATGATCAATAAATAAAATACCAAACCATTAATAAAGTTTTATCAAAAATAAAAACAATAGGATGTACTGTAATAATACATATACAGTATTTAGTCAAGAGTCATGAATACAAAGTACTGTATATTCCCTTTTATATACAAATATATTAAACATCCCCACACTTCATGAATTCTTGCTGATTTTGGTGAACTTGCTGCAATTTCAGGTACAACAGCTGGTGTTATCTCAAGTACACCACAACAGCTGCTTGACTGTTGCTCAGAGATTGTGGAGTTTCCTTGTACACTTCCTCAATAGTAGCTTAGTGAGCCAATTTTTGCCTCTTGAATTTAGGTGTAAGCCATGACGAGTGTACATATTTAATTTAATATCAACATATCTGTCTTAGGCTTACACTATTCACCTTCACAAGTATTAAATAGTAGAATAATGAGAACAGAACTTCCAGATTCAGTGACAAATCTTCAGCCTACGATTCAGAGCAATGTAAGAGAACTTTTTTTTTAACACGTTAACTGCCACCATAAAGAATTCTAGAGTTCCCTGTATGCCAAAATTTTCTGTACTCGTTTTCTATGTGATATTGTTTTTGTGGTGAATATAACGATATTTGTGTAAATGAAAACGATTTATGCAAATTATATGATATGGGCTGTGGGGTTTAAGTTTGGACTGATCGGGTCGTCAAAAAGTTTTTTCAGGCAATTTCGGTTGAAAAATAAATCTGCCGACAGAAATTTCAGTACACTTTTTTATTACTATATTGTGCGTGTGCAATGAAAGGCTGATTGAACAAACATTTCCAACTGCTTCCTGCTCACAGCTGATATGTCGTGTAGTTCACGCCAACTTATGTAACCTCACTTGCACTCGCTGCTTTCATTGTGGTTATTCGTTACATACATTGCAGAAGAACTGCTTCTTGGAACAGCTGTTTTCAATGCGTAGCTATTGTAAAAGAATGGTGTAGAGGTTACTGCTCAACGTAGAAGAAGTCATGTCTCGTATTTCATCAAAACGTTCAGAGAAAAGTTAGTGTGTATTCACTCTTGGGTTCAGACGACGAAATTCTGTCTGCAGTGCGTACAACGGGCCTTCACTACATTTCTGAGTCAACAACTTTCATTGGCAAGGGAAAAAACAAATGGAAATCAAGGAAAAACTGTAAGATTTACCACAACAAGGCTATGCGTTATGAAAATCCACAAGTAAACTTTAATCTGTAGTACAGAAGTATTAATCCACTTTTATGTATCCAATTAAAAATATATGTTGTTTCTATAAATATTGAAATATTATATATTATTTTATATCCAATAATTTTTAATATAAATGCTCCCAAAATAGTTTTTTCTAATTTCATTCACAAAGATAATGAGGTAAATGAAACGAGAATAATTAATAAAACAATATAATCACATCATAAAATCAATTAACGAAAGTATAGAAGAAAAATATATCAACAATTGGTAAAAAATAAATTTGCCGACCCGATCAGGAGATAAAAGTTCATAATATTGTGCGGTGTTTTAGTGAAGCCACATTTTGCGAAACAAATTCAAACAACGTTCTCTGTTCATTCTTGTATCTATTTAGAACATTTAGTCCACATTGTTGCTACCAGAGCCAAATGCAATGCTCGTAGCTGCAATAAAGTTAAACTATGTTATCGTCATGGTGAGGCCCGATCGGGTTGGCAATGCATAGTAGCAACAAAATATTTGCCTACCCAGTCGGGTCGGCATGGCAGTTTAATGTGTTAAAGACAAGGGAAGGAATAATGAAGGAGCAGCACAGTTTTAATTGTCTTAAGAAAAATCAACCTATAAGAGAGGAGATGAAACTGTTTTTCGAAGAAGGAATGTTAGTTACTGGCTAAAGAACAAAATTGTTAGGAAGGGAGAAACACCTGGTTGTATTAGATACTGAGGAGTGAAGATAATAAGCTTTGCGCTACACTTATCAAATTAAGAAGTCTCACACTCCAGGTCGTAATAGATACTGAGGAGTGAAGATGGTAATTTTTGCGCTACACTTACCAAATGAAGAAGTCTCGCACTCCAGGTCGTAATAGATACTGTGGAGTGAAGATAATAAGCTTTGCGCTACACTTACCAGATGAAGTCTCACACTCCAGGTCGTAATAGATACTGAAGGGTGAAGATAATAAGCTTTGCACTACACTTACCAAATGAAGAAGGCTCATACTTCAGGTTTTAATAGATACTGAAGAGTGAAGATGATAAGCTTTGCGCTACACTTAGCAGATGAAGTCTCACATTCCAGGTTGTAATAGATACTGAGGAGTGAAGATAATAAGCTTTACACTACACTTACCAGAGGAAGAAGTCTCACACTCCAGGTCGTAATAGATACTGAGGAGTGAAGATAATAAGCTTTGCGCTACACTTAGCCGATGAAGAAGTCTCACACTGAAGGAACTGACAACCAAGTTTTGTTCCTATAAGTCCTTCTTTGAACTTTCAAACATTTCAGTTCTGAATTACTTAAAATCAACCAGACTCTCTCTTTCTGCTTTACTGTCAGAGCATCTCATTATGGAAAACATATTGTTCCTGCTAAACGCTTGGACCTGTTAGTTTTTGAGAGAAGGTGTTTATAGACACAATATGTTAATGAAAACAAAATATTTTAATATTTTTCTTGTACTTATTATTTTAATTGTTCTGTTGTCATGTCAGTAGCAAATAAAGTATCAATTAGATTTATATTGATTTAATATTTTAATACATTTAACTGATAAACAGAAGCAGTGTTAATAATATTACTCATTCACTACTAGCCCATACACATGCTGAGTGCTGCACCAGTGGCCTGACTAATGGGGAATGAGTGGAATAGAACCCCTTAAAGTCCTTAAAAAATGTATATAACAACAATTTGCACTTCGACCATATTACACTTGTAATCAGTTAAAAATATGATAATCTAGACTTAAATAAAAATGATGGAAATCTTTGAAAAAATTATTGCCCAGTTTCAGTTGTCCCTATTTTTTCCAGTCGTTGAATCCATAATGTATGATCAACTCAGTAATTATTTTGAAACAAATAACCTCCTTTCTGAATCCCAATTTGTATTCAGGGCAGGCCGTTCAACAGCTGCTGCAGTAACTAAAATAGTTAGTGAGGCATTGCAGGCATTTGAAAATAAGGAGTCATTTTCTCTTTCTCTATTAGATTTGAGCAAAGCATTTGATTGTGGCCCATTAAATAGTATTTTTAACTGAATGAGACTTTTATGAAATATCTTTAAAGTTTATGAAAATTATTGAGTTGTACTTCATAAATTGTAAACACAGTACATAAGTTTAAGAGGGAAAAAATTATAAATTGATATTTCCTTAGGCGTTCCGCATGGTTCTGTCCTTGGATCCATCTTTTTCCTTGAAATAATTAACAATTTATAAAAAAAAGTTTGATATATTGACAATGAAATGTTTTCATGTAAACTCAGTGAACCCTGTTACGACAAAATAGATAAATTCAATTCAAGTTCAATTTTATAATAGTTTGCGGCAAGATCATTAAGCAGAAAAAGAATCATCCATAACTAACGCCTGATTACATGTAAGATTTAAAAAAATTAATAAAGAAAAAGATACATAAACTTTACATTTGACTCATTTAACTGTAATAGCTACTAAAGAAATGAATAATTTATAAGCGGTATTTAACAAACATTAAATTCAATCGTAGTAGTTTAGGTAAGAGGCTAAATTCACGACTTCCGTCTAGTCAACCTCATCACTGCGGGTGATTGCCTCTTCTTTTTGTCATATATATATATATATATATATATATATATATATATATATATATATATATCTATATTTATATACCACCTGATGAGCTTGAGGAGATTGTCAACTCCCATGGCTTTTTAACATTATCCTGTTAGGTGACTTTAATTCACCTAACGAAGATTGGACCTCCTCTTGTGAATTGGATTGGATCCTCACAGTTCTTGCTAAGTATGGCGACTGTTCGGCCTTACACAGGTGAATCGTATTCCTAACTACAGAGTTGTTATACTTGATCTAGTATTCTCCTCTTTTCAAGATATAACTACATGTCCCCAATCCTGTCCCCTACTTCCTGAGGATGACCACCACCCCACACTTTAATTAAGAACTTCAGTGCCAACGTCGTCACACAGAAATGTTACATACCACACCAATATGAGATGTTGTGACAAAGCAAAGGTTTTCAGAGTCTTCAGGGCTTGAACTGGAATGAAATCGTCATGAAAACCTAAATGAATCATCCAAGGTGTTAATTAACACCATATCTGACAGTGTAGAAAAGAGCTCTCTTGTCTCAAAGTCTGGTCTCTCAGTCTATCCAGTATGGTTTTCCAAGGAGCTTATCCATCACTATTCACAAGAAAATAATTTACAGCCACTATTAAGTCTCTTAGCTTAGACAAACTAATGTCAATATGCCATAGTTAGAGCAAACTACAAGTCGTCATCAGCAACCTGATTTGACCAATATATCAATAAGGTGCAGAATTCTACCCCAAGAAAATTCAAAAAAGTCTTGTAAAGTTATCTGAGGAATATAAAGGGTACCACCCCCTCTCCATCTACCATGCCTTCTGTTGTCTAAATACTGTGCAGAACTGCTTGCTCAACATCTCTTCCTTCTATATAACAAATGTCTCTCTAGTGGTTTTTTCCCTGACGTCTTTAAAATCAGCTATATTATACCTCTCCACAAAAATGGTTCGGCCAACAATATTAGAAATTATAGGCCAAAAACCATCTTGCCAGTTTGGTCAAGGTATTTGAGAGGATAGTAAGTACTGACTAAAATTGTTTTCAAGGTCAGGAATCTGTTGCATTTCCACAACCACAAAATTTGTACTATTCCAAACCTACATATCTGAAGCCTTTTGTGAAGGCAATCAAGTAGATTCGATTGAGTTGGACTTTTCAAAGGCTTTCGACCGAGTCTGCCATACCATCATGATCCTTAAAATTAGGGCTTATGGCTTCAGGAGGCCATTCCTCTACTGGATTCAGAGTTATCTGTGGGGGTCTTCAAGTAAAATTCATTGCTTGTAAAATAAAATGCATCGCTCGTCAAGGTTGTCACCTGTATGATATAATTTTCAAAACCTAATGAAAATTAAATGGCATTGTATGTAGTTTTCAGAAATAAAAAGCTTTTTTTAGGAGTCCATTCTGCCCCTCCTTTGTACAAGAATGAATTATCTCACAGTTTTCTTGCTTCATCTAGCATTCCACAAGGCTCACATTTGAACCGATTTTGTTCAACATATATATCAACTCCTCTCAAATGCAATCATTTACTTTTTGCCGATGACATGAAGCTTTTCAGGGAAATCTCTACTGTTTATGGTGCTTCTTTCCAACAGGAAGATATCAACTTAATCTTCCATTGGTATGATGAAAACATGTCTCTTAACCATAATAAATTGCATTACTACCACCCCACCATTGTCCTAATTTTATTCAAGCATTGTATCATGGACATGCTGATCATGAGAGTAAAGGAAACCGATGATCTTGAGGTGACATTTACCACTAGTCTTAGTTGGGAGAACACCATAAACACATGTAATAAAGCGCTTGAAACTCTTGGTCTCCTTCTTAGAGTTTCTAAGTATTTTTCAGACCTTTGCACCTTGAGGGTGCAAAGGTCTGAAAAATATACGTTTGCATGATCAGACATCACTTAGAGTATTGTTGTGTGGTGTTGTCCACTTATCAGCGGTATCTGAGGGATAATAACAAGAGAGTCCAGAGAAGGTTTCTAAGACTCGTTGGTGTGTACCTTGGATATAAGTATCTAAATGCACCACTACATGAGTTCTCTTCATTACTAAACTTACTGTCCCTTGAATCAACATGCTTCACCTATATTAATTTTTTTATTACATAAGCTTGTAAATGAAATCCTTGATTACCCAGCTTTTCTGGGGAAAATCAATTTCAAAATTCCTTCCGACACAATATCTAAGGACAATATCTAAGGCCCTCTTTGCAAGAGAGGTGGTGTCCACTTCCTACGCAATCAACAGTCCAATGATAAGGCTTCAGAGAAAAGGTTGCATATTATGGAACCACATAAACTTTTTGAATAGAATTCTGCACAATTATTATATACTTATTTATTTGTTGTTTTTGCTTAGAAATGTTTCTTGCTATTCCTGTTATTATATTACTAACAGGAGATTTTATTAAAAAACTAACACTCCTTCCAGTGTCTCCAATAAGGAAATAGTAGTATTAACAATCTCTTAGTTTTATTTTTGACAAGAAGTTATAACCTGCATTTGATAACTGTGGTAGTTTTCCTGTCTGAGATTATTTCCATCCCCAACCACAGCACAACCGAACTTTGACATTGACAATTGATAAAGCTTTGACTATTATCTTGATTTGTGTTGACCTTGAAACTTGACCGAGGTTTGTTTAATACATCTTGTGTTATCTGATAACGAACAAGTTTGATTACTTGCAATCCCTAACTATTATTCCTAACTAAATTAATATCTATTCCCAAGTATTTCTTTTCTGCCAGAAAATATTATACAAATAATATTTCAATAACTCTTTAATATCTTCAATAACTTGACATCCTTCACAACCAGAGCACCAGGACTACTACCACTCTAAGCTAAAGAGCAAACACTTGGGCATTTGTAATGAATTATATTTAAAATACCCATTCTTCATTACAACTATAACCAGACATCTGTCAAAAAAACTGTCTGTCCATCTGCATTGGCAGTTTGACCACTGCTAAAGGGCAACCCTAATGAATTAACTATACTTAAACTTACACAGACAAAGCTGTAATTGGACAACTACACACCGTTTTATAACCAGACATCTGTCATAAATTGCTAGCCCTACTCACAATGGCAGTTAGCTGAGAGCAGTGATTGATAAATACTAGATATAAACCAATATATAAAAATACAACAATGTCAAACTACCCCTGTGGCTCCTGCGGCATAGGAGCCAAGTACTCATCAATTGCTTGCACTGGGCCCTGCAAGCACTGGTTCCATGCAAAATGCGCTGGAATGACAAGCACTGAACTCAAAAAGATAATGAAAGCTGGATACACTACCTGGAAATGCAAACAGTGTGACATGCCCCCAATCACTATGCAGCATGAAAATCACCCTGACAAAGAAGACAGTCCATCAGACCACGTACAAATACACATCTCATACCATCGTGGAAAAAATTCAGAACTTAGAAAACCCTGACGAAGTTGACCTCAGTCTGTCCTGACCCTAGCAGCTGAAGCAGGAAAACGTCCTTCTACAGGAGAATATAAAGTTAAAAAAAAGAAAAAGGCTCAACTTCTTGAGAAGTGCATAAGACTCGAGGCAGAGCTGACAGCCACCACAGAAGAACTGGAGAAAACAGGAAATAATAAAGAAAAATGCCAAAATAAAGTTGAAAGTCTACACCAAGAAACTGGCAAACCTGCAAACTCAACTGGACAGAGAAAAACAAAAACAATTACAACTACAGCAATTCTACGAAGAACACGACAATGACCAATGCAATTTCATCAAAGACTATGAAAACAAAATTGCAAGTCTAGAAAAAAACTATAAAAAAACACTAAAAACTAAACCAGAAAACAGTGCAAAAACAAAATAGAAATCCACGAGATGCAGACAGACATGCTGACACACAAACATGCCCACCACTGGAGATAAACCTTTGCCACTGCCAAACCAATTGCGAAATGACAGACCGTAGTTGTAAGTTAGGTAATGACCATTCACTAATGCAAGATATGATCAATTTAAAAAAACCGCCAAGACCAAATCGAGAACTCTATCAAAGCACTACAGAGCCTGCTGCAGCACGACGCTGATGAATTTCAGCCCAGGACCGGCGAAGTGCCCACACTCTAACAAAGGATAGAACCAACACTGCAAAAAGCCACTTCAGTGTATCCCTGCAAATGGCTAAGAACAGAAAGCATAACCAAAACCAAAAGGCTGCAAATGCTCTGCATCAATATCTGGTTCCTGCATAAGCAACCAACAGAGACTGCCCCAGTGCTATCTCTAAAGCCTAACATGAAACAGACCAAAAGCCCACCCCTAAACTCTCAAAGCCAAGGGCTAGAGACGAGACCTGTGAGGTGTTTTTCTCTAAACACATCATGTTCTACAAGAACCAACATGACTGAACACTATGGCTGGACTGACAGTGACGACCCATCCCAGACCGGCTCTCCCATGCGCTGGTTGCCACCCCATCAGGATTTGGACCAACGACCCCAACCTCGGGCTGGCTGTCTCCCCCCCCCGCGGCGCTCTCAAGGTCGGATGTCCTGCTGCTAAATCGCCCTACAGTTTTTTTAGACCACAACAACTTAATAAACAGCAAGCAGAAGTAATTGTCAACTCTCCAGCCAACCCGGACATGCCCACTCCAGAAGACAAGATATCAGAAAAGGCTTTAAAGATACTACACCAGAATATTGACTCTCTGGCATCAAAGTCAAATAGACTTGAAACACCTTCTCCAAGACCTCAATCCTGATATTGTGCTCATCACTGAACATGGTCTCAAGGATGATCAACTCCGCAATACAAGACTCCCTGGGTATAATCTGGTTGGTGGGTTCTGCAGGAAAAACTCTAGAAAAGGAGGAGTTGCCTTTTACTCAAACGAGGCTCTTGGAATCACTATACCACATTGTCAACACCTCAAACAAAACCTATTGAGCTTACATGCGAACTCTACATGATAAGCTTAAAAATAAACATGAAAACCATAAACCTGCTCGGTGTGTACAGGCCACCTGAAGGAAAATTTAGAAACTTCCCTGGACATCTTATCCGACACTCTTGATCTGGTCCCAACCTGGAGGGCCCAAACCATCATAATGGGAGATGTTAATGTGGACGGACTTGCAGAAACAAAGAACAAGAAAAAACTTGATAACATGCTAGCACGGCACAACTTAATACGACTCAAACCTGTCCACCTTACGAGAGTCACCCACACTTCATCATCTTCCATTGATTTTGTGTGCTCCAATGTGAACAGGGAGGATATAAATGTTGAAGTGATTACCACTGGTCTCTCAGATCATTGTGCCCAACTCTGCACCATCAACTTGCAAACCAAGAAAGCAAACTGTCCAAGCTCTACTCATAGAAGACTTTCTCAAGAAAACTTAAATTATCTGAAGCACCTATTGGCTGTGGAGTCATGGGGACAATGTATACAACTCCCCAGATGCAGACCAAGCCTACAACTTGTTTATTGGGAAAACTACTACAGCGCTCAATACAGCCTGCCCCCTGAAAAAATCCAGACCAAAGGGAAAACTCAAATCATCTCTAATAAAGAATGATGATGTCTGCCACCTTAAGAAAGAGTACCTGCAGGCACTCAATAATCAGATACTCCGAGGAGGAGAAGAGGACAAAGCACTAACAGCAGCAAAGAAAAAAGACTACGACTTAAAACTAAAACAACTTAAACAACAAGACACCACTAATTTTATTCAAAATGCTGAAAACAAACAAAAAGCACTATGGAAAGTAGTTAACCGTGAAAGGACAGCAGAACAACAAAATAGCTGAACCCATAAAACTACTAATGGACGGGACACTAATTAAAAAAACCCCATCAAGTGGGCTCACCAACTCAATCACTACTTCACAACAATAGCAGATAAGACTCTAGGAGATGCTAATCAAATCATGCACACAACGGTCCCTTGAACCAAACGGGAGACGAACCCCCCGAACTTATCCTACAGCCCACAAACTACCAGGAAGTGGAAAATATCATTTCCTGCCTGAAATCCAAAACATCCGCCGGAACTGAACGAAATATCCTCCATCATCCTCAAACACTGTAAGGAAGAACTGACATCCCCTCTCACATACATAATAAATAAATCCTTTTCCCAAGGTATCTTTCCACAAACCTTAAACTGGCAAAAGTGTACCCAAAGCTTAAGAAAGAACCATCGGACCAAATTAGCAATTTACAGACCAATATCCTTGCTCTCAACAATATCAAAGGTGATCGAGAAAAGTCATGCTAAACCAAACTGATGAAACACCTGACTGACCACAACATTATTACCAGCCAGCAGCACGGTTTCCTCAAGGAAGATCCACAAACCTCTGCCCTAATCCAACTTGCAGAATTCATTATTGACCAGAGAGAGAAGAAGGAAAAGAGGTCACTAGCCTGCTCTTAGACTTCAGCAAGGCTTTTGATTGCCTGGGTCACAACCCTTCTTATACAAAAAGTAAGAGCCATGGGTGTTAAAGGGATGGCAGGAAAATGGCTGGCAAGCTATTTAGAGGGACGATCACAAATGGTAGAAATAACATACAAAAAGAACAACACCATCTACAAAACAACTTCAACACCATTACCTCTAAATAGGGGTGTTCCACAGGGTTCGGTTCTTGGTCCTGTACTTTACTTACTGTTCAGCAATGACCTCCCAGGTGCCTGGAAGAATACTGTCAGGTAATTTTATACGCGGATGACGCTGCCATGCTAGTGGCAAAAAAAGAAGTCCAAGACCTTGAAATAACATCATATGTGTCTTTAAGCCTGGCAAAACAGTACTGTCAACAAAATGACCTTGTGCTAAACGAACAAAAAACCCAACAACTTACTTTTGGAAGAAGAAATACAGAAGCTGCAGGTCTGCCAGAAATAGAAGCCAGCTATGAAGCCAAGTACCTGGGAGTTATCATTGACAATAAACTGACTTGGGACACCACACATTGACCAACTAATCAAAAAAGCTCAGCAGTAACACTTATGTCATAAGGCGGATAAAAAATATTAGTAACATGGACACAGCCAAAACGGGCTTACTTCTCTCTTTTCGAGTCCCACCTGAGGTATGGGATAATAATCTGGGGTAACTCCTCCCATTACAACCTGCAACGTGTTCTAGTGGCACAAAAGAAAGTCATCCGAATACTGGCCGACCTAAACCCACTTGACTCCTGTAGAGCTGCTTTTCCTGAACTAAAAATACTTACTGTGGTGTCGTTATATATACACGAAGTTATCTGCTTTGCCATGTCCCGCAATCTTACAAGATTAGGAGAAACACACCCCTACAATACAAGAAACGCTAACAACTTTGCACTGCCCATTCATCACCTTGCATCTGTATGAAGAGAAACCCAGCTATACGGGATCAAAGCTGTACAACCTGCTGCCAAATCACCTTAAGGCAATAACAGAGGAGCGGCACTTCAAGAAAGAAGCTCGACAATGGCTACTGGGAGAGGACATTCTATACCATTGAAGAGTTTCTCAACTGGAAAAACTAATCTTAAGATACCTATAAAATTGTTAATATTTGCATCTATGACACCATTGTATTTCTCAAAGAAATTATAATAAAGATGATATGGACTATGACTATGACTATGACTACTGTCACTGTTTATACTTATTTGTTTATTTTACTTGTGTTATTATCACTTGTTATTAATTTATTTAATAATGTCATTAATTAATTTGTTGTAATGGTTTTGATCTCTTGGAAATAAATGGAATGTGGAAACACACTCACATGAATGGCCACTTACATGAAAAACATTCAAAGACAAAGCTGTCAACCAATAGTCTGCAAGCCACAATATCACTTCCATCAACAACTTTTTCACAACCAAAATAATAAAAGACCTACCCAATCAATCAAATCAATCCCACCTTAAGAACATATCAGTGGGTACCAAAATCCAGATAGTAATCTAACCTAAACATAAGATAATTTCTTTGCTTAAACCCCTCCTTACCTTGCAGGCTGTTGAAAGAACTGGAAATATGAACTGTGCATATATTGTATTGTGTGAAGTGCACTTGCCCTCTTTTAATTGGCTGAGTTTTAACAAAACCTAACATACAGGTAAAACTTGGGTGTTTGCCCTCTTTAATTGGCTGAGCTTTAGCAAAGCCTATCACTCATGTGGCTGGAAAGATATAATTTCTGTCTCCTCTGTTCGTCCGCACAATAATTTGAAAACAAACTGACCAATAGACTTGAAATTGTGCATGAAGCTTCATTTATATATGAGAAACACTGAGTTTGATGGTGGCACATGTCACATCATGGGGTTTGGCTGAGCTTAGCGAATATTTTTACATTGCTCTTATGGGTAACCATGATGGACAACGAGAAACTGGCAGAATAAATAAATTTTTAAAACAAATTCAACAGGTACACCCTTAAGAGATTCAAACGTATGACATAAACATATCTATTCTAATACATACAACATAATTTTATAGTAACTTGGTGTGTAGATATTTTTATTTAAACATTATACAAAACCAAATTTAATGAACACTAATCTAAATGAATCGTGGCAAAGATATGTCGAACGAGTTTTATGAATCATCACTTTCATGTCAATTTCTTTTTTGTATGAATGTCTATTTGTCTATCTGTCCGCAGTATATCTCAAGACTGAAATGATCTATAGATTTGAAATGTTTTCATGTAAACTCAACCCTGTAACAACACTCTTAACAGATCAATTCAATTCAAGTTCAATTTTCAAATAGTTTGCGGGAAGATTGGTAAGCGGAAATAGAATCGTCCATGTTAAACACCTGATTACATGTAAGATTAAAATAGTTAATAAAGAAAAAGAAAAGTCAACTTTACATTCAAATTAATTAACTGTAATAGCTAGCTACTAAACAATTAATAATTTATAAACGGTTATTAACAAACATTAAATTTACACATAGTGGATTAGGTAAGAGGCTAAACTTACGACTTCCGTCTTGTCAACCTCATCCCTGTGGGCAATTGCCAAGCCTTCTCTTGACTTTGGCCATTACAGTGGAAGGATGTGTCACTCTTCTTCTTGTGAAAGAGCAGACGTTTGAGTTGAATGTAATCATATATTCAAATTTGTGAAGTAGTGATGTAAAGTTACAAACTGAGTACAGGTGTTAATACGTGAATTCTGTTTGTGATAAATGGTAACTTTGGGAAAAATATCCAAAACTGGTGTGTTTGAAGTACATGTGCCTATGAAGAAATTTGATGTAAACTAAAATGCGGATAATTTTTTAGAAAACCCAAATTAGATGATTGATGACGGTGAGTATGGTAAAATATTAAGACTGTGCTAGGCCTATATGGATAGAAACATACTTTAATCATGTGCATGACCACCTACACAAGATCACATGGGTAATTATTAAAGTAAACTATGTGTAATTATGTTAAAGAATTTAGTCAGTTAAATTTAAGCCACACATTTAAACATTATCATACAACACCATTAACGTGTGACAATTTATAACATTGACCACCTGACCTTCATCTGAACTTATTTCACAAGACCACATAGGATTGTTATTCTCATAACTCATACCCAGACCTACATAACGATCAACCTTGTGGGTACTAAATGAACGTAATGATCTACATCCAACACACATCCACATTTGAGCTTCGACACACAGTACCAACAACGTGAGCCCAATAATGAAACTCCCACGTCTAAATAATTACATACAGCGACCAACAGTGGGCTATTAACTAGACTCTGACATCTGATCTTCTATAACACTTGGTTTGGCGTACTTCTACTTTGTTATAAAAATTTATAACTAGAGTAATTTTAGTAATGTATGTAACACATTCGCTCCCCGAGCATATACAGGCTGACTGTGGACCAACCAAAACTAGCATGTACTAATCCATTTCACAAAACAATGTTATATCTCCCAAATATTAATCAAATGATATGGATCAAAAATGTGATCAGACTGATCCAGGGTATAATCAAATTCTATAAATTTGAATTATGATTCTGGGTATGATCCAATCTTGATCAACATTTTATTAAAATGGTTAACATTTATGCAAAATATTCTATTTTTTATTGAAAACATGATACCGTTTTATCTTATCAAATTATGATTAGCAATGTCTACTTTGTATAATATTTGTTTTAATATGAGATATGTGATTCACAGAAGTCCTGCTGGTGGATGGAGAGACTTCTGTTGTTACAAATGGAGACAGCAAGAAGCTGACTTCCGCTGCTTACACAGACTCCAAGCAAGATTTCACATGTGGATCAGGGGCAAAATGTATATTATTGAAAAATTGTAAGCTTGTAAGGCAACTTATGAACAAAAATTGCTTAGCTAATAACAGGTAAATTTAATAATTAATATCTTAATAGAGACGATGTATCATAAGCAGGCGTGAAAAGAATATATTTATACAAAAAATCACAAACATATCAGTTGTAAATTATTACATGTAAATAATAATAATTGTTATTTTGAAATGGATCAAATAAAACATTTGATGGGAATTTTTATTTAGTCCCATGGTCTCTCATAAAAGTTTACTAACCACACATGGAACTGGTATGTTAAATCAAAATTGTTATTGATTATTATTATGTTATATACACAATTTAGCCCCAAGTCACTGAAAATCCAAATCTAACAGTAATTCTATTCAGGTTTTAATTGTTTCACAAAGTTTTTTTTATCATCCTCTAATTAAACTTATTTATCACAAGTTCAATTTCTAAAACTAATTTTAAAACTATAGTTAGCTTGTGTCATGGCATGTTCATAGATTTGTAACACATACTACTATTATTTTACCACATTTAAAAAAATTGGCATACACATATAAAATCACTATGAGAGTATCATAAAATAAAGAAAGTGAGACTATAATGTTTTTATTTAACTTAAAAAACTTTATATTTTGAGTTTTTTTATGAAGGAAGACAATACTACAACAAATATTGTCAACTTTTAATACATCATAGTCTATTTAATATAGATAGATATAATATAGATATTTAATAATTTTGATTTAGAAATCCTTGTTACTTTGTAGATGAGTCTACTTTAGATCAAATGAATCATGTTTCGTTACTTATCCATATCTTCACAAGTACGCTTGTACTATTAAGTGTTGCTTTTTTGCATTTTAGTACATTATTTTGCTTTTGTACTATACTTTCACATACATAAAAATACTGTAGGAGGTTTACGATTTAAAAGAAAAAGGGTCACTAGATCCTATGGTCAATTTGAGCCTTTTCTTATTTTCAACAAAATGTTTGAATTGTATTTTTTGCTGTGGAAGTAGGAGTGTAGAAAAGCCTTACAGTAAAGTGTAACAATATTTCCTGAAAGAGTTAGGATTAGGAAAGATATAAACCAATTTCTGCATTTCTAAGCCGTAATTAGAGGTGTTTTTGTGTTTGAGGCAAAATATCTAACCCTTGGGTGAGAGTGGTGGAGAAAACTACGGTCAAATAAAGGTATTTTAACCTCGCATGCCAGGTCTCCAGCTCTGGATCAATCTCTTTTCATCATGGGATGATTCCACTGTTTCAGAGCTTGTTAACTTTCTTCATCGTACATTTATTTTGTTTGTATGTACTGAATAATAATCATATCAAGTTATTTACTAAAATTAATTCAAGACAAGTTTTTAGACTTAAGCACCCACTGTCATGGCTATTTTTTAGGTTTCCAGTACATACTGTCAAAACATTGCAAATAAAACTATAATTTTTAAATTTATCAGCCTCACTGTATATAACCTTCAGTCAATAGGTGAGAGTGAACCAGAAAACTGAGAAGATAATCAAAATAAAAAAAAAATGAATCACAACATAGTTCAAATTTGTATAACATATTGTTATATTTAATTTGGTTGATCATTTTATTTCAATACTTAATTATAATAGTTGGAGATTGCTAAATAATGTTCTCCTGTTAAGGTACAGTTCTGATTCCCAGAAATAATGGTGATTGGCCATTTAAAGTTGATTAATTTTTATTTGTTTAAAAACTCAATTCATGCTGGCCATCACACTTGTTCTCATTGTACTTTCTGGCCGAATCTTTCTTTCTCTTTTATTTGTATAGTTTAAAGTCTTACAACAAAGTTTGTTTATTTGCCCATTTATCTTTACAATATAGTAAAGCACCAGATTTTGATGACGTTACACTACTTTTGCACCTTTCTTGGTCTGTCTTAGATATCTTTTAATTTTAGCCTTTTATCTGGAAAATTTTCCTTGTGTCTAAAAAGGCAATAAATTTTGGCCAGAAGGTCCAATATGCACGGTTGTTGTAGTCAACTGTTCATGTTCAATTTTTTGTCTTCCTCTAGTAAAAACAAATAATGATATATGTAATTAAAACATTATTACAACTTTGATTAAGCTTTGTTGAACTAAAAGAACTACAGTACACAAAAGTAGATGAAAACAGAGTGAACAAGAACATTCTGATCTGCCAATACACTGTCTTTTGTATCCAGCTGAATTTGACTGGATCAGCTGATATCACCACAATAATCCCGTATTTAGAAATCAGTTATATAGTCACACGAGTAGATAGGGCTTCTTCTATCACGTCTTTGTCTTTGTTGAACATTTGGTATCACAACTTCTTGTTTAGAGTTGGTGTCACTTGTTCTGGTCCTAATTTTTCTTGGGTTTTACTGCGCTCTTCAAACTCCAGATAATAATTTAACTGTCCTTCAATATTAAGAACAGATCAGTATGCAGGTACAACATGTCGAGAAGACACAGTAAACTCTCTGCCATCAAGATGTCTGATATGAGGATAATCAGAATTTGTTTCAATCTGGTTTTCAGAGAAGGGTGCATCATCTACCATTGCACATGTCTAATTTCAGAGATATAATTCTCTCAACAGTTTCATCACTCAGAGGAGTTTAGCTTTTCAAGAGTGTTTCTTTCTGAAAATTAATGGATCCATTTTCTATAGTAAGCAAACATTCCTAAAGCTCTAAAGAAAGGGTTAAAAGTACTAAATATTTGGTACTAATTATTGATGAACTCTTATTTTGAAAGGAACATATAAATAAATTGTAAAATGAGATCCATACTAGCTACAGGAAGTTTTTCATACTTCATCAGCTATGTCCTGGTTGAGTGCTGACTTGTGTTCATCATGCCCTTGTGGGTTCTAAAATTAGCTCTGAAATTATATGTTGGGACAGTGCCTATAATAGTACACTTTTTCCATTGATCATTTTCTAGAAACACTTTTTACGGCTGATTAAAAATGAAAGTAACCTGAATTATTTAATGGCCAATATTCATTGAGTTGACAAATACTTCCACTACGCTGTTAATAATATTCAAATTTTTAAGAACATTGTTCATGGGGAGTACAGCATTTTCAGAGGAACCGGAAATAAATTACTGTTTAAGAAGATAACAAAATATCCAAGTGCCAAAGTCAAGTCCACTAGTTCACCAAAACTATAGCAATACAGTGCTTCATTTATTTAAAAAATACTAAATACTTTTTTAATATCCATGAACAATGGTATTTTCTAAATAAAAATGTTCTAACATTTTTAAATTGTTAGGTAGAATTATTATTTATAATTATTGTATCTGTGACAGTAGTTGCATGAGTAACAATTTTTTTAAATAATTGTTTTATTATTTATAAATATTATAATTTATAATATATTAGCACGTCTTGCTACTATATTTTATCTTGTTTTAAGCTTTTAATTATTTATGAAAAATAACATTATTTTATTTTTGTAAGACAAAACAAAGCACAGTAAATATGTATTTTTATTTCTTTAGGTGTGGATATGTATTCTTTCTGAACAATTCTGTCCTGGCTGTGTCTTGTCTTTTATAAAATAAAATTATGGCAATCCCAACTCAGGATATACTGGGGATTTCTATTTATTTTACCCTTACCCAGAGTAATTAGATCCACTGACATTGCAAACATGTTATTCGGTTGGATGTTTTCAATAATGAGTTTGTAATATGAAAATTACATGTAATTCTATTGTTTAAGAGTGAGTTAACAGTGATGTGGAAATACTATTTCTGAATTCCAGATTGAGAGAGATAACTTGTGGCTACTCAGGGGATGAACCTCTGGTCTGCTGTCCAACATCTGCCATCAACAGTCCTGAACCCATAAACAAAGGGACTTGTGGGCAGCCATTGCTGTACAACTGGTGGAAGAATGACTACAAAGGCGTTGGAGCGATGCCATTTATAGCTCGAATTGGATTTAGAAGTAATACTCAAGTATTAGTCTCAATAACAAATCAAAAATGAAAAGATTAAATATGGGTTACATTTTAAATCTTAAAAATGCATACAAAACTATACTTTCCTTTTGTATTATCTATTTCACAATGTACCAATGAATAATCATATCATTAATTTACTATGACTCATCAACCAAATTTAGACAGTGGTGAATCAAAAATTAAAAATCTAGAACCCTTTATATTTTGTTGCACTTTGCTTATTAGTAAATGGGCAATAAAAAGTTTGAATCAAACTTGAACAGTCCTACTTGTTGAATTTAGTAGAAGAGAAGATTAGGTCTAGATTGCAGAACCTTAAGACCCTTAATTGCACTCATTTCACATTTAAAAATGTAACATTAACACAATCATTGAGCTTACTTTCTTTGATTGTTCATTAACACTTACATGTTGTCAGATTGTTCAATGCTCCAATGTTTCAGCTTATTCCACACACACACACACACACACACACATATATATATATATATATATATATATATATATATATATATATATATATGTATATATAAATCTTAACCCTTTGAGTGCCAGGGATCTCGCTACGATCGCGATCTCGGTGTCATGACGGGTAGCGGAGCATATTTTAAATTATATAATTGTGCGTTTTTATTAATTTAAAATGTTTCTAAGTTGTATTAGATATTAAAATTAATAAAAAAAAGTTATGAAAGTCACTTCCGAGTGTCCATGAAGACAGTGTCATAGAGTTTGTTTGAAAATTGCCTGAATAAGGTTATGTTTATGTTTTGAGTTACGTTTTAGTAATTATTGTTATATTACACTTGATTTTGCCTTATTTTAAATAGCTTTTATCATTAAAGTTTTGAAGTTTCAAAGAGAATTAAAAAAACCTTTTTACAGTGAAAAATAAACTGTAACACATTTTGTGCGGCCGGCCCACTTGTGGGCCGGCTTGGCTGCGCGCGCAGTGCGGCCGGCCCTCTAGTGGGCCTGGCTGTAACTGTTTCTCCCATGTTTCAGTGTAGCTCAGCTACTCGTCCGAGACGGTTGAATCTTTGCCGCATTTTCCAGTGGTAGTCACATTCCGTTTCGGTTGTTTTCGGTCTTGGTTCCCGCGTTGCGGTCGGCCTGTTCTAGGCCCATTGTGTACTCTAATATTTTTGTGTTTTGTGTTGTGTTATTATATAACTGAGGTGATTGTTTATATTCTACCGTGTTGTCTGTAGTGTTATACTTATTGCAATGGATTCTGCAGTGCCTAGTACCTCCGGTCTCAGCACCTTTGTAAGTAGAAATGTTGAAGAGGAACATGACAGTGATGGCTCTGTGGACGAAGTTCAAAGACTTGTTGACAATTTGTCTACTGATTCATCACATGATAGCGACGATGATGATCAGCATGAAATTGTGTGCCCGACTTGGAGTATTTCCACCGCAGGTATGCGCCAGATTGAATTTCTAAGAACTGATACTTTGTTGGTGCCATTCCCGGGTAACGGTACTCCAATGGATTTCTTCAATCTTCTTGTTGATGATATAAAAATGTGCCAGGGCTAAAAATATTTCTGGGAATTTTGCTGCACACTGGAACAATCAAAATCAACCGTCTTCAGCATTATTGGAGAACGGATTATCTTTTTAACTTTAAGTGTTTTAGCACGTTCATGTCAAGGGATAGGTTCCTGGTAATTTTGCATTGTTTGCATTTCTGTAGACACAATCCTAATGATAACGACTATGCTATTAAAAAAATCGAATTAGTTATAACCTATTTCAACAACAAAATGAGGAGGGTTTATTACCCTCAAAAAGAATTGTCTCTTGACGAGGCAATGGTACTGTGGAGGGGTAGACTACATTTTAGACAGTACATAAAGGGCAAGCGACATAAGTATGGTGTCAAACTGTATATAACAGAGCACCAGGGTTTTATATTGAGATTTCTTTTATTTACAGGAAAAGCAGACAATGTTGTCGGTGGTGTTGGGTACACCGAAAAAGTGGTTCTCCACCTGTTGAAAGACTACTTGGGAAAGGGACATGCTGTATATATGGACAACTTTTACAACAGTTACTCCCTAGCCTGCAAATTACTCTCTGAGAAGACCTACTGCACCGGAACATTGCGTGCTGGAAGGAAACATACACCTATGGAGGTGACAAACACAGTTTTGAAAAAAGGTGAAACAATTGCGCAGTACGCAAATGGAGTTATGATTGGCAAATGGAGAGACAAAAGAAATGTTACGTATATCTCAACTGAACATGAGAACGATTTAGTAGACAAACGAGGTCGTGGAAAGAAAAAACCCCTCTCGATTGTCAAGTATAATGCTCACATGAGTGGAGTTGATCGCGCCGATCAAATGATGGCGTACAACCCATGTGAACGCAAAACCATAAGGTGGTACAAGAAAATATTTATACATGTACTATAAATGATACTTGTAAATGCGCACAGCCTTCACAACATGAATCAACAAAAAATGTCCCTCTACGACTTCAGATTGGAAGTTATAAAAGGCCTTTTACCTCAACCAACTCACACCATTGAAACACCTCCTCAAAAAAAGAAAAGGGTTGAGGCTCACAAACTTGGAAAGATTCCTGGCAAAGACAGCAAAAACAAAACATTGCGAAAAAAGTGCAGGCAGTGTACTAAAGTGGGAAAACCAAACACTAAGACACTACCATTGTGAAACATGTCCGGAAAACCCTGGTCTGTGTATGGGTCAATGTTTTGAGACCTACCATGATTCCTTGTACTAACAAAAACATTCGGGTGGGAATGTATATAGTGTAAATATCATAACTAGGAATAATAAGGAAAAAGAATAATTACTAATATTAGACTAAGTGAAATAAATTTAGTAGTGGTTGACTTTCGAGGAGGTAGACAGTGCAGAACTAACCAAAAGTGCGGCCGGCCTACATGTGGGCCCGAGTGTATACAGTGTAAATAAAATTACAAAAAAAACCAAAAACAAGGAATTATAACTGTTGTTAGACTAAATAATACTGTACAATTAGTGGTTGTGCGCTTTTGAGTAGTTCGAAAATAACAACACTTTTCAGAAATGCGGCCGGCCCACATGTGGGCCCAAAACTGTGACGTCATTATTTCACCGAATTCAACCGGAAACATCCTATAGACCATCGTTCCTGTCTTTTAACCACCAAAGGTAAGTTATTCCACAATAAAAATATTCCCGCATATGACAAACCTAATTACGGATTTTCCCGCAGCGAATGTGTTAACTGTGTATTTTCCAAAACTCTGTGCTTTTTAGCAAAACAAACCTCAAGGGGCTTGAATAATTTTTATAATTGTGTTTATTGTATAGTATTAGGTTATTACACATGATTTTAGGGTATTTTTAAATGCTCTTTATCATAAAAGTATTAAAATTTTAAAATACATTTTTCTTATATTAGTTATTTTACTTTAAACTGAATTTTTATTTTGTTTCCATTGGAAAGTCACTATCTAAAGTTATTTTTAATTATATAAACATATTATTGTTATACAATTTATAATGGAAGATTTGTTTTCCTTTCAAACGAATTAAAAAGGAGCTTTTATTGATATAAAATCAATTTTAAGTGAATTTTTACTGGAACCTTGTGTTTCAGTAAAAATAATAACTAGCTATTAACTGTTTGTTTATGATACAATATTAGATTATTACACATGATTTTGGGTTGGGCTTCAATTCTCTTTATCATGAAAGTATTGAAATGTAAAAATAAATGTTTACATAGATAGTAGTTATTTTATCTCAAACTTGATTTTTATTTTGTTTCCATGGAAATGTTGCTGTTTAAAGTGATTTTTTTAATAGAAAAAATTATATAAAAATTTAAATGTTAAATATTTTCTGATACGTAATTCATTTACCTTAAAAAGGACGTAAAAAGAAGCTTTTTATGATCAAAAATAAATTGTATGTAAATTATTTTCTAAAACCTTGCACTTTCGTCCAAAACCCTCTGGCACTTTTCGCATAGTCACAGAAAAAGTAACTCGGCACTTTTCAACATGGATTTGATTTTATCACTGGCATTAAAAGGGTTAAACATAGCTCTAATCTACACTCATAAAAAATCTAGGAAAATGACCATATCAATTCTATTTTAAAATGAAGAATGGAATATTTTGATCACAACTGAGTCAAAAGCAGAGGGCTCATAAACTGAAACTGTCCAGACAGTATAGCTACCTGACACTTATGATGATTTCAAGAGCTTTACATCTGTTTGTTTCATATGGCAATGTGCACTATGAGTATTTTAGATTGTTAAGTTGTTCTAAATGTACAATAGTATCATTTCCTGGACACCAGAGTGATAACTGAGAATATGTGTCCTTAATGCATTTTCTTAAACAATTTAAATACATTTAAATTGTAAAAACTGTACTAAAAAAAGGAAAAATAAGAAAAATGTATTAACCCTTTTGCAGGCCAAAAATTATTTGCCCAATTTTCCTAAAAAACCACACAAAGTTTAAAAATAAAAGTATTGATATCTCTAAAGCTAATATATATTTTAAGTTTGTCATTGAATAAGGATTAAAAAAGACAAAAAACAAAATATTTATATTAATAATTATTTAATACTTATTTAACTTAAATACAAAATTTAAAAATTGAAACAAATTTGCCTAAAATGAAACTTTTTGTTTTTTTTTTTATGAAAAGTTAGTATAAACTGCAGTTTTTTTTCCCTCACAGTTTATATATAAATTAAATTACAAGTTTTGTCTTTAACCATAAACAACTTTAGTATGGTACTCTTCGAAGCACGTGTCCGGGTGTAGAGAGGGATTTCCCGCACAAGTTTTGCAGGCGAAGTTGGTCTCACGTCGCAGTCCTTTCTTAGAACACACAATGCATCGGAAATATTTTGGTTTTTTGCGATGAAGTGTCGTCGATGCAATCTTTCCTCATATCATCAGGATTAGCCATGCTTCAACAATCGATAAACACTAAAAACAATTATTTATAATCAATGATATTTACAATATATTTACAAGGCTCCGATATATTTACAGGTTGATGTCGTATCATAAGTTTCCAAAAAATAAATTACACTACAATATAAACGAGACGACTATGTCGTAGCACAGCAGGCAGCACAAGGGATGGCGCGGCGTCGACCGACCGGCTGAGACTAAGCAGTGAGTGTGCGTGAGGGGACGTCTGCGGCTCTGACAGTGACACACACACAATAGACCGCACGCCATTTTCTCTACGCTTTAGTTCCTTTGACCTCGATACGGCACCAGTATCCCAGCAAGCCTTATTTTAACATCAACTTGTATTGTCACATTCGCGTTTACAAATTTTAACTCCATTTAAATAAAATTAAACAATTAATGTACATTTGCATCCATTGAAATCTGTGGCTGTTATAACATATTCAGCCATGACGTCCATAGACGTTAGTGGCTCACCAAAGGTTAAAGTTGTTGTAAAACTGCCCAAAAACATTATCTCAAGTTACGTACCGAGGTAAACATTCACCAGATGATAAAGTAATTCGTCTCTGGTTTAACCCATTTCGTGACACAGGAAGCATGTTGAAAGGACATTTTATCATCACTTGTTTTTGGACAGCCAATTTGATGTTCTTTCAACACACTTTCTGTGTCACAAATCTGGTTAAATCAGCGACCAGTTGCAGACTGCCACCGTGGAGCTGTTCTACACATGCCAAGGTCAACGTTTCGTCCCATGCTACAAGGAAAACAAAACTTAGTTATTTCAACTTTGATGTTTAAATCTTACTTTGTCTTGAATAGTTTTTAAGTATAGGCCGTTCAAAATCCCGGCACTCTTTTTCGGAGGCTCTGTATTTCTTTCACAAAGAACCTGTATTATTTTGAACTATTTAATTAAAAACAATGGCCTTCGTATTTAAATTAATAGGTAATATCTTTTATAGAACTGAGTGATGAAAATAGAGATTTCCACTATTAGTAGATTTTCCACATATTTTGTATCCTGGACCTGGTGATATTGGTAATGGTGGTATGTAATATTGCCTTTTAACATGGTTTTACACCTTTAATAAGTTTAATTAATTGTTACGTAATTAATTATAATATTGCAAATATCAGACTTTTATTTTGTTTTAATGCAGCAATGATAACTTCAGTGTATACATCAATAGTATTCTTTGTATTTAATATTATTTATTTTCAGGTAAAACTCAAGGAACAGTTTCTTACCCTTGCTGTGGTTCTATAATCTCTCCAAGAGTTGTCTTGACTTCAGCTCACTGTGCCCTGGCCCAGACTGCCAAACAATATGTGTAAGATATGTGCTGTTCATCTATGTGTGTGTGTATATATATATATATATATACAGGGTGATTCATGAAGTTCTCCCCCCACTTCTACAGCACATTGTACTAGTAAAAATAATGAAAAAATGTTATATAAACATAGGTCCGAAACGCTTCGTTAGCGAGTTACAGCTAGCGAAAGATTTCGCCTGAATTCCTGGGTAAAGAGTAAAATAAAGCCATACTGAACTTTTGGAAAGGTTAATTAAGTAAGAAATATCGTGGATTCTTATGTATTTTTACCTGATAAAGCTAATAAAATAGGTTTCAGAACTGTACCTGTAGTAGTTTTGAGGGATTCGGGGTTAAATGCAAAACAATTTGGGGCACGAAACAATGTTTTTTTTAAGTTTGATGTACAAATAACTTTGTTAAATTGGTAATAAATACATATAAAATCAACAAACATTAATTGTAGAGAATTTAATTCTGAGAAAGTTGATATAATCAAAGTCTAAAATAAAAAAGAAATAAGTACCAACAAATCGATTTTATTCAGTATAATACATTACTAGTTTTAAGCAAAATTAAATCAGGTTGGGCCAAACCGTACGCACCTTTTTATAATAGATGTTCGAAAATGAGGCCATCATTATCAATACATTTTGCAGCACGTTTGTGTATTGCTTTTGTTGCGTTTCTTAATTTTTCAGGACTTCCCTGTATCTGCACAGCCGAAAATCCATAATACGGGCAATTAATTCATCACGAGAATTCACTTTTGTCTTGTATACAATGTCTTTCATCCCATCCCCAGATGCAATAATCCAATGGAGATAGATCTGGTGATCTTGGTGGCCAAGGGTGAGGCCCTCCACGTCCAATCCAGTGTCCAGGAAATTGATGATTTAAGTAAGCAGAAACGGCACGTGAAAAGTGGGGGGAGGTGCTCCGTCATGCTGGAAGTACAAATTTTGTCTGAGATGTAAAGGAACATTCTCTAACAGCCGGCGGCAACTCTTCTTGAAGGAAATGCAAATAGAACTCAGCATTTAGGCGTCCAGGTAATATGAAAGGTCCAATCAGCCGATTGTGCAAAGGCCACACCAGACATTGACGCTAAATCGGTGTTGAAAGTTCTGTTCCACTACCTCATGTGGATTTTCTTCTGCCCATGAGTGTTCATTGTGCAAGTTATTGACACCATCCCGAGTGAATTGTGCCTCATCCGTAAACAAAATACGCTTGTAGAGTTGATTATTAATATTCAAAAAGTTGCAAAACTCCAAGCGAAGCGGACCATCCCCTAGCTGTAGATGTTGAACCTTTTGTTTATGAAACGGATAAAATTTGTTTCGATTAAGTGACCTCCACACCGTTGACTGCGAAACTCCTATCCGCCTAGAAATACGTCGTGTACTTACACCTGGACTGCGATGAAACAGCATTTAATAACAATATCATCATCAAGTTGGACAGGTCGTTCATAATTGGTTCTAGTACTTGGTAGTGATCCTGTTTCCCGAAGAGTACGAAAAGTTCCTGAAAATTGTTTTGGTATCTGGAATCCTCCTATTAGGGTAACGTAGTTTCATATTCTTCTACAGCAGCTCTAGCATTACCATTACAGTAACCCAAAATAAAAACCATATCAAGCGTATTCTCTGATGTAAATAAGTAAGGCATTTTTTTCGCTGAATAAACAATCGAATTATAACTCACAGAAAAATTGCATTTAATAACACGATTCACAGAACCCGATCTCCTGCTGTAGCTTTCAAAACACCACTAATACACAGTTCTAACGTAACAGTACAGAATACCATTGTTAATCAGCTGTTATTCGTTGCGTTACCAACTTAGAAATTAATAAAACAAAAACTGCATTTCGATGATTAGTAAACAATAATGGGAAAATGTTTTGCTTCATTTATTTTCGAAACATTTGATGTAAATGTTTATAAAAAAATACAACGTAATAAAACATGATATTTTTATTTACAATCAAATTTATTTAACAGTTAATCTTGTTTTCTCAATTTATCTCATCATTAAGGAACAAACATTTTGTTTTTGTTTTATTTTATCTAAATACCGTACGGTATTTCTTTACAGCTAGTAATGTATTATACTGAATAAAATCGATTTTTTGATACTTATTTCTGTTTTATTTTAGACTTTGATTATATCAATTTTCTCAGAATTACATTCTCTACAATTAATGTTTGTTGATTTTATGTATTTATTTCCAATTTAACAAAGTTATTGTACATCAAACTTAAAAAAACGTTGTTTCGTGCCCCAATTTTTTGCATTTAACCCTGAATCCCCTCAAAAACTACTACTGGTACAGTTCTGAAACCTATTTTATTAGCTTTATCAGGTAAAATAAATACATAAGAATCCTCGATATTTCTTACTTAATTAACCTTTCCAAAAGTTCAGTATGGCTTTATTTTACTCTTTACCCAGGAATTCAGGCGAAATCTTTCGCTAGCTGTAACTCGCTAACGAAGCGTTTTCGGACCTATGTTTATATAAACATTTTTTCATTATTTTTACTAGTACAATGTGCTGTAGAAGTGGGGGGAGAACTTCATGAATCACCCTGTATATATATATATATATATATATATATATATATATATATATATAAATGATACTTGATATATTAATATTACCCACAAAAATATAATTTTGATGTAATTGTCAGGTTTTTATCTCATGAAGGGGGCAGCCCGCAAGGAGTCACAAGAAAATCTTAAATTAGAACATAGGTCTAGATGTACATCAAATTAAAAGTCTTTTAAAGTAGAGCACAATGCCAGAAACCGGACCGCAAAATGGTGGAAGAAGGCACCTCTCAGTAGTATAAGAAACCACAGAAAGGTTACTAAGTTTTGCAGCCAGATTAAAGACTCTTTTTGGTCTGCAAGATATTGTCAATCCTAGACTTAAAGGTCCAAAATATATACCGCAATGGCTTTAAATTACTTATAAACCACAAAAAAAAAAAATATTTTCACTACCACAGAATTTACTCTTGCAAACACTTACTTATTACTAAAGTAATAAATAAGTTACACATGGAAAATATCCTAAATGAATACCAGTAATAAAACATTAACATGAACTTCACCAGTCATAAGCTAAATTTGAATTACAAGAACTAGCCTTTGGCCAGAGGTAAGAAATGAGTATCACTTCTCAAATCTCACTTTACAACCAGAGAATACAGAACTTACACTCTCTGGTGATTGTGCAGTTTAAAACACCAATATAGTAATTGTTTAGCCAGAACCACAAAAGTACTTTGAGATGGAAATAGTCAATAAATATAAACAGCCTGAACTCAAAAATCCTGAGCATAGGAAAATGGAAATAAGATCACCAGGCTAAATGTTGAGATAAGTAGTTTACATACTAAAGATACTAAGTATTTTGAATGCCATTTATGTTCAATGAACCATTCTCACCTGAGTATCTCAAGAAGGCTCTAATTAGATACCATAAAATTCAGTCTTCAATAAAATTGATTAGTTAAATAATTATTTTGCATTTAATTTCTTGTAATTATAAAACATGTTTTATTAGACTCTGACTGTGCTATGAGTGATGTTTACAGATGGACTGTGAGAGTGGGAGAGTATGATACCTCAAGTGATCCTGACTGTGGCAGAACCTTCTGTGCCCATCCTGTACAGGACATACTTATCAGTCATGTCATCGTTCATCCAGGCTATGAACCCAAAACTTTCCGCCACAACATAGCATTGTTGGTACTCAGGCACAATATTAATTTTTCAGGTCAGCTCCTTTTTGTTAACATTTTATTTTATTGAGTTAATCTCCTGTGTGTTAACTATTTTTATAAATCCTTATGAAACTATCTAGGAATAGGAGCAGTCTGATTCCTACCCTTTTATTTACGTATTTCAATTTCCATTAAAAAGCCAGTTTTATAGTAATATTATAAATTTAATAGCTATTAAAGAAAATCAATACATACATTTTGATGTAGAACTATCTTGATGTCTACAAATAAACAAAAATAATTGAGGAAAAACTATTGGAATAAGAGCAGTGAATAATAAGAGGTTTATTTGCAAGTCAAAGTGATTATTTTCCTTTTATATTGAAGTGGCTATTAGTGACAAAATTTGACTCCAGATGAAACCTGTTGTGAAAATGAAGGAATCAAATAACTGGAGTCCTATAATCATAAGTGGCTCTGAAATGGCTGCTGAAGAGATTTGTTGATCTTATTGTAATAGTCACCATGAAATTGGCTTTCATAAGAATCTCAGAGTAATTGAGGTTTGCACTGATAATTTTGTGTATGGAAATGACAGCTCCCAGCAGGCAGCATTACAGTCATTGCTGAGAAAGTGTTAGTGAACCGGTTTCTGGCATGGAACCGGTATATTATAAAAGTGTCATAATTAAAGTACTGATTTTAATTATATAATAAGAAGGCAACATTTGCAACAACTCTTCTTAGTTTCAATGGTTGCAGTCCAAGTTCCTCCTTAAAATCATTGAGAAGGACATCACGATAATGGCAGTCCTCAAAAATCTCCTGTGTACAACCTTCAGACGATACTTTGGATACTAGACGATAGACCCATATTCAACCTCTTACTCACCAGAAAGCAATTTTAGAGTGCATGGATTGTTGATTTATCTGTTTGATCGAGACATTAGACCTAGATTTTTATTAGCAGATTTGGTTAAAACCAATATATTGCTAACATGTTTGCCAAAATCTCAAGTAATCAGATAGTAGATCGTTATTATGTAAGCAACTTATGTTCTTTTAACACAAGTAAAAGAAGATAGTTTCAAGTCATCTGTATATTTAATTGGCATTTAAGGTGTATGATTACACAACATTTAAAACAAATTTTATTAGGCTGTTTTATGACTGATGTCAATTCTGTCAGATAAGCAAAACTTAGTAGAGGTTGGGGGGGGGGGAGTAAGAGAAGGCATTCTCATTCTTCCCATCCTATACCCCTGGAGGATCCAATACTTTAAGAGAGAAATTACTGAACTATTACTCATCACATGATTAATATAACTACATTTATTATAGCCAGACAGTTATTGTACAGTAGTTTAATGTTTCACTGTGGCAGACTCTTTTAATTGCAGGGGCCACACTGTACAAGTATAAACCTGCTCTGATTGTGTTAACTACATTTATTATAGCCAGACAGTTATTGTACAGTAGTTTAATGTTTCACTGTAGCAGACTCTTTTAATTGCAGGGGCCATACTGTACAAGTATAAACCTGCTCTGATTGTGTTAACTACATTTATTATAGCCAGACAGTTATTGTACAGTAGTTTAATGTTTCACTGTAGCAGACTCTTTTAATTGCAGGGGCCATACTGTACAAGTATAAACCTACACTGATTGTGTTAACTACATTTATTATAGCCATACAGTTATTGTACAGTAGTTTAATGTTTCACTGTAGCAGACTCTTTTAATTGCAGGGGCCATACTGTACAAGTATAAACCTGCTCTGATTGTGTTAACTACATTTATTATAGCCATACAGTTATTGTACAGTAGTTTAATGTTTCACTGTGGCAGACTTTTAATTGCAGGGGCCATACTGTACAAGTATAAACCTGCTCTGATTGTGTTAACTACATTTATTATAGCCAGACAGTTATTGTACAGTAGTTTAAAACATTCACTGCGGCAGACTCCCTACAATGCAGAGTCATAGTGAATTGCTCTGTATCACTCAGTATAGACCTACAATAGTGATATAATATAGACCTCTAACAATTGATACAATAATTTTCATGTGAAATACTATTAAATGCTTTAGCCAAGCCCATGAGAACCACAAAAACCCATTACTGTCTATCTACAGAGGATTAAAAATAATCTATTACTACACTAACCATTGATAAATTTTCTATAAATCCAAACAATATTTTATCAATTAATTTATGATCCTTAATAAATTTAAAAAAATTGAATTTGTATAATTCATAAATTGTTGAGGGTGAAGATAATGAGGTAAATCTATAATTTTTCACACTTGTGGTGTCCTTTTTGAAAATAGTTCTTATTCTAAGAATTTTAAATGTACCTGGAAATATTTCAACTAATATGTATGAACTACTTTATTTATTTATTTCAACGGGAAAAAAACCCAGTACATCAAAAAATATACAATGAAAAATTTACAAGTGGTAGCTAACATACATAAACTGATGAATGACTAGGAGCTATGTATCACTTACAAACAAGCACATAGTTAATTGATATCAAAACAAACATCAGTAAGTTACCAGTCAACAACAAAGAAAAATAAAATATTTAGAAGAAAAAAAAGATAACAGAATTAATATCTATGAAAGGATAACAATTTATATAAACATCTGAAAAGTTAGAAAACGAATAATAAATACATTTCCAAAGAATCAAAGCAGTGCATATACATATATACATACACACACACACACACACACACACACGCATGCACGTGCGCGCGCGCGCACACACACACACACATAGATAATAAATAATAATAACAATAATAATATTTATAACAAATGTCGCTAATAATATATAATTAAAACAAAAATCAATAACCATAAATGACGCTTGCAATTTCTATAATACCAAGGCATTTACAGTTTTCTTCTTGACCACAGTGACACTATCAGCGAAGAAGTCCACGTGAGGAGATACTATGTTTCCTAGACGTTGGATACGTATGAGGGTACTATTGGCTTCATAGTTCGAACCAACGTGACGTCTGCCGAATAGTTCTGAAGATCTCGTACCCATTGGACAGCGAAAGAAAACTCCTCCTAAGATCTTTGGACAAACAATGCCGCCAGTGATAAGTTTGTGCAGAAACATAACCCCCTGGATACTCCTTCTGGTTTCCAGAGAACAAAGTCCCAAATCTTCCTTGATAAGCCGCAGCGGTACGTCTCTGTAGGCGAATCCCAGCCTACAACCAAGTAGACGGATGAATTTGTCTTGTATAGATTGAATCTGGCGCACCAAAGTTACTTGATGAGGAGACCACATGGCACAACCATACTCAAGCAGAGGTCGAACTAGTGTGCAGTATAGCGTCCTGAGTACAGTAGGATCATGAAAGTCTCTGGAAGAGCGAGTTATAAAACCAAGTGCCTTAGCAGCTCCGGCACGAATGCTGTTAATATGTTCGTGGGGGGTTAAGTCTTCACTCAGAACTATGCCAAGATCTCGGACAATGTTGCTTCTTGATAATAGGGCACCGTCAAGCGTATAATTGAAATATATGGGAGACCTGGTTCGATTAAATGTGATACAAGAGCTTTTATTAATATTAAGCGTCATATCATTCTGTCGACACCAACTCTCGACTGCATCCAGGCCACACTGAAGATTCAAGCAATCGACCTCACCCTCCATGGAACTGTACAGCTTAATGTCGTCGGCGAAAAGAAGAGAGTCCACCTTAATGATGTCAACAATGTCATTGATGAAGATGTTAAATAAAAGGGGTCCCAAATGCGAGCCTTGAGGTACTCCAGATGTAACGACGAACTCAGAAGAAAGGGATCCAAAAGATTTTACCACAAGTCTTCGATTAGACAGATAACTGCCAATCCATTCAAGAAGGTACCCGACAACACCATAAGCTTCCAATTTGGCCAGAAGATGAGAATGACTAACTTTGTCAAAGGCCTTCGAAAAGTCAAGATAGATGGCATCGAGTTGTTTGCGGTTGCTAAAGGCCTCAACAATGTTCGCTTCCAATACAATCAGATTAGTAGTTGTAGATTTTCCTCTGCAGAAACCATGTTGTTTTGGTGAGATGACATTAAGAAAGAGAGGGTTGAGTTTCTTCACAACGAGCTTTTCGAAGTTTGTAGCATCTTCCTTAGATCCACCTTTATGTATCGGTACGACATAGCTCAGCTTGAGGACGTCTGGAAAGATTCCATCATGGAGTGACTTATTGAAGAGAGCTTGCAGAGGGTTACAAAGCAGTACCCTACAGTATCGAAGGACACTCGATGGGATAAGATCAGGGCCGCATCCCTTGGTAACATCAAGTTGGTTGATTCAAGTTGAATCAAAAACCTCCGAGGTAGTGAAGGACAGCCCACTAAGGCAGAAAGGAGTGTTGAATCTGTAACTGTTGCTAACGAGTGAAGGTGGCGAGAAAACAGAAGAAAAGTAGCTTGTGAATAAATCACACATTTGCTTGGCCTCAGTTTCCGATTGATCTCCATACTTAAGAGTAGAGGGGCACATATCGAGACGTTTGTTGTTCCTAGCAAAGTTCCAAAAAGCCTTCGGATCAGAGGTAATGCAACCCTGAACATACGTAATGTAGTTGTAGTAGCACACTCTTGACAAGTTACGACATTGAGTTCAGATTCTTGAAAACTCAGCCTTTGATTGTTCATCGAGTGAATCCTTGTATTTCCGATGTAGTCTCTTCTTTTCAATTGTAAGGTTTGTAAGATCGGTGGAGAACCAACATGGAAACCTGGAAACTCCAATTTTCTTGAGTGGAGTGTGCTTTGCAACGAATTCCCTCAGTACATCACCAAAATGTTCAAAAAGCATATTAACATCAAGAGTTTCATCTGGTAGAATAAGTTCCTCAGCTATCAGACTATTATATACTTCATGAAGACGACATTTGCCAAAGCTGGGCACATAGGTACACCTAGGTTTAGGATTAATATTACCAGTCTGAAGGACAATATTCAGGGCGGGATGCTGCACATCAACTGGGAGCAATGGAGATGACTCTTTTCTTACATGTAATTCAGTTGAGGCAAATACAAGATCAAGGAGAACTTCCCTAGAGTTCAATACATGGTTATTTTGCAATAGCCCAAACATGCCTGCCAAATCCTTGATAGCCCTGGCAGAGGCAGTAAGACCAGCAGAATCATCAAGATGCCAATCAATTTGAGGCGTATTGAAGTCCCCAATGAGGACCGACTCCATGAAATTCACGGACTCAGCAGACATGACATCCTCAACAGCAAGACAATAATCATTATACACACTAAGGGGCTTACTTGGTGGTATATATACACAGTTCAACAGAAGCTTCATTTTACCATTCAACGTAATAGACAAGAATAGTGTTTCAAAAGGGCCATATGTTAGAGTAACAATTTGACGAGAGGAGAGGTCCTTGTCCACTGCCACCAGGACACCTCCACCACTGGATTTGTCACTGGACTCTGGAGATCTGTCACATCTGAATAAGTTATAATTAACAAAGCCAAGTTCACAATCTTGAAAGTCTGGAGTTAGGTTAGTCTAAGTAAGCATTACTATATTATAAGTACAGGTAGGCAACAATAATCTTAGATCATTTAACTTAGTCCTCAGTCCGTTCACATTTTGATAGTAAATAGATATATTGGATTTCCCGTTGAAGTTTAATCGTTTTTTTTTTTTTTTTTCGTTTGAACAATCTTAGGTGTGCCGTTAAAAAACTTGGTGGTAAGCCCAGTTTCACCCTTTCCAATGCGATCGTTTAACTCTGATCGCAAATCCACCAGAAAACTATGCTCTGCAGGAGTCTTGTCAGGCGAGATGGATATTTCAGATAGTGAGGCATTAACTTTAACAACAACATCTCGCTTGAAATTTCTAAGGAGCTTGATTGCCTTTTCTTTGCTCACCAGAACAACTTTCAGGGGACGATGGTTAGTGACAGTAGTTTTTCCCAGGCGGTGAAAAGTTACCAAATCTTCTTCTTCAAGATTACTGGCTGCTAAGATACTTTTAATCAGCGTCTTGTCATGGGTTTTCTTTGCCTGAACATCGCGACTGGGCGACTCTGGGACCTTAAAGAAAATTACATTTCTTGCTCTGAAACTGCGATCATTAATTTCCGCAATGACGTTCTCATAATTAGCCGGATTGGAGTTTGAGTTTGAACCAACTTTTTCGGTTTTTTGTTCGAGAGCAGAGATTTTAGCTTCAACTGTGCTTAAACGAGGTTCAAAATCAGCGATCTGAGTAGACAGAGCCGCAATATTCCTTTTTACCTCTTCAATTTCAGTTTTGAATTCGTTCTTGGTGGCTAGAGTCGAAAACTTCGCCAGCAGAGCGGTGACGTTTGCCGAAATCTCTAGTAAGGGATCTTGATTAAGAGGGTAGCAGTCCACTCTGTCGCAATTCTATTTTTTATTAACATCGTTGACATATGCGGAATATTCTGTTTTATTCAACCCAACACATTCGGGATGAAACCACCGAGAACAATCACCGTCACATTGAATACCCCGATTGATAACCAACCTCTTACAGTGAGGGCAAACATCCTTATTAGTTGGTGCCATAAATGTGATACAAGTGTTGTTACAAATATATCAGAACATGTAGGATAGAAGTTCTTCCATATAGTACCAACCACACAATAAAGATGAGATCGAGAAGGCTGTGGCTTTGATGCAAACGTGCGTGATCACTCACAAGCGAAATAATAATCAAAGTCAAGCATGCAGAATAGATCAGTGAAATGTCCAACTTGATGTTAGGTTAGAAAGAGTGTAGGCCAATTAATCTATTTGTAAATAATGGTTAAGAAAGTCTTATACATGCAAATGCTCATACTCAACAACTCTCTCAAAAAAAATGAACTCACTGTAAAAATCTGATTGTTCTATACGATAACTCACCAAGTTTGTAAAGAGTAAATAACACTGTACGTAAACAAGTCGTAACCACTTTTTTTCCATGATGAAGCAATGGTTTCAATACAAATGCTGCCTGACAGATTTTATCATTGTATTGGGATTTTATCCAATCCTGTTTGATATTTATTGTCAAAAGTTTTCCAAATCATATATTGTCAGAATGGAAGGTAAGAGTTGGGTCCTCAGAGACATATGGCCATGGTTATCTAATGCTACTGTAGTGTTAGGCATTATAATTTTATCTAATTGTATGTACAGTATTGTCATCAATAAAGGTTTCATATATTATTTTAGGCTCCTTGTAATCATTATTTTATTAGTTATATTAAAAATATTGTTATTGTGCTTATTATTTTTACCACCCATTTGATTGATCAGAATTTCCCAAGTTATTTTGTGAACATTTTATGAATTTTCTTTCAATTAATTGATAAAATTAGTATTTTTAGATTCAATTAATTCCTTTCAAAAATTTGTTCTTATTTTTTAAAGTATTTTTATTTCATCAATCTTTAGTGTTCTTGATAGTTTTACTGAGATTTACTATATTATTTCCCTTATCAAATATATTTTAAGTTATATAATAGTTTTTCCTTCTTGAAGTTATCTAAATAATACATAAAACTTTGATAAAATATACCACACTACAAGTTACAATACAGGTTAAAACCTCCATCCAACTTTCTTTTACTAAGAATGTACAGAAAATGCTTCAGACACCAGGTCTCTGCTATACTGTGTCAAAAAGCTATATTCTGTAAATTTGTAGCAACAAAGTTGGATAAGTAACAAAACAAAAATTTTTTATTGATATTGGAACTGTAAGTTCTCTATGTTTACTCTTGTTTTCACACATTCAATTTACATACGGTAATCTGTGGTAAATTAATAAAGTGGTTTTAATTGGTTAATTGTTCAAATGCACTGCCTAGAATCTATAGGGAAGTCCACCAAAAGGGAATGGGATTAACGATTAAAACTGCTATCCATCTGGGTTATAAACAAATCTCTTTTGATCCTTGTATGACATTTAGGATATTTTCCCCAAACAAAAGTATACAGTTCACTGCTGGTCACAGTCAATGCCCAGTCTGCCAGCTGATCTGTGTTAGATCTTTTTTGATCTCTCATAATTTTCAACGTGATGCAGTCTGTGGTGGTTGTATACATATCCACTCCAGAGATGTTTTGCTAACCTACCAGTAAAATTTGCTGCCTTTGTACCACAAAAACATCTTCAATAAGTTTTAATGACTACCAAAGTGCAATAACTTGGTATAATTATGGTGTAATAACTGCATAGCAGTCTTAAGGGATGGTTGACTGCCAGATTGATAATATCTCATTTCCTCTCCGTTATGAGAAGCAATCCCATGACAGTTCACCTCCGAAAGTTACCATTACCAACTTGAAACGTAAACATACTCAATGAAAGACAAGTATAATTAGGTGATGAGTACCCTGTTTTATTAGCAAAGATCAAATGATTTCTTTGAAAGAGTCATTAATTAATTAATTAATCATCCCTGGGATTCTAAGGAAGTACCTACTAAGGTTTTAAATGGAATACAAATCAGAGAATCTGGCTATATTGGTATGATATCAGAATATGATACCAATTTTTGATACATATATCAAACCTCCAGTGAGTATGAGTGGAATTGGATTAGCTGTCACGGATGAAACACTATGGTTAAGGTTTTTTAAAATACTTTTTCATTCAATGAATATAATTTACATTCCATCTCTGTTGTATACTCATTTATTAACAAACAATAATAGGCATAATGCCAAATAATAACGATAAAGTTTTTTTGTCAGCTTAGTGATAGTGATAGATAAAATTCTGAATGTATTCTAAATATACCATTATAAAATGAGTTTATATTCTTTGTGTGTTTTCAGTAAATGCTCAGCCTGTGTGTCTAAGAAGCCACTCTGCAACAGTTGTGGGACTAAGAGCCAAATTGGTTGGATGGGGAAAAACACCAGGACAGACAGGTAGAGATAGCAATTCATCAGTTCTGTTACTCTCACTAAACTTTACAGTAACACATTCTGATGCTAAATTTATTCTGTTAATTTCAGTTTGAAAACTGATTTGTATTGTACGCTATAGCTGAAGCAGTGTTGATCTAAAACGTATTTACTTCCGTACTTTATGTAAGCTGGTTCTGCTTCACCGCCAATACAAAACACTGATCACTTGGAGTCATAATGTTAAAAAAGTACTTCACAAAATTGACACTTTTATACAAATTTTAATTCATTAAAAGCAGTTATGTTATTAGAAGACTCATTATCAATTATTAATGAGTGCTATAAAACATCATAATAAGTTAAAGAAATACTGCTAAGAATATCAATACATTGTTTTTAAATAGGCATTCTATTTCAAACAATAAGTTAAATCTAGTCATAAGTCATTTTAAATTTAAATAAAAACAAGTATTTTTCAAAGAATTTTGTATTTTAAATTTTGAAGTAAGGTATTGGGTATATTTCAATGTCCATGTTAAGAGGTTGCAGATGAATAAGTAATTTTATTAAAGCCTTATTCTGCCCATCCTTATTGACCACTGGCCTCTGTGAGGATCTTATCAAACAGAATAAGGAGGAGAGTCAATACAGTACAATGTTGATAGGTATTGATAAAAAGTGCAATTGTCACATACAGGATTCAAACCTGTGCTATCTCTAACTCAGACTCAAAGTCCAATGTCTTAGACTGCTCCGCTATCGGCACTCCCAATGGCCGTTTTATGTCATTTCATAAAAGGCATTATTCCCCCTGCTCTCTGGTTTCAATGTTTAATACAGTTATTTAACGTCACTTAAATATCATTATATTTCTTGGTAATTTCCAGTGTTTGTTTCCTACTCAACTCTTCTGAAGGACAATGTGTTGGAATCGCAATAAATGAAAATTCAGAAAAGAATTACAATATTCCAATATTAGTTGGAGTGAGTACAAAATAAATAAATAAAAATTTTGTATGACAATGACTTAAAAATGAGTTTGTATAAAAGACATTACCCTATTATTTAATGAATTCTAGAAAAAAAATTAAAAGCTATGTGATGTGAATGATTAAAATAATAGTCTACATAGCTTAAAATTAAGAATTTCCGTTGTCTAATGTAATGTTTCTATAACACTTACGCGATACTAGTCGTGTAACAGATTTTAGGATAGCTGAAAGAGTAGTGAGTTGCATCCACCACAGTCAATGCTTTAATGTTTTTGTAGCTATGATATTGGAATTTTAAACATTTTTACATGAACAAAATTAAGAAGACTCAACATAACCAGTAGAGTTATAGCTACACAAAGTTAACAGGACTCTTTCGAATATCATACACAAAATAATCAGTAACACTTCATTTTGGGATCTATAATCTAATCACTTCCTCAGGTTGGTAACTAAACTTACCTAACACATAACTACAATCTAGAATAATATGTCAACAGCAACAGAAACCTGGTGGCACAGTAGTAGTCGAGTAGTAACTTGATCTCACTCTGTATTGGTCCACAGTGAAAACATTAAAATAAAAAAATCATATCATAGTGCTGTGACATGCATAAGTCACAGGAATTACAACGTGTTGTGAGTCAACTCCACATGATAAGAACAAAATAAATTAGTTTAAACAAATCAATATTTATGACATTTGAAGGCTAAAACTTTCAATTAAGTTTATTCCATAAAGAATCTGACAAACATTATTAAGTATATACATTATATGTTATTTAATACGTTCTAACTTTGCTTAATTAATTGTAATTTTAAATATTTCAGAAACTGTAGACTACCAACAAACAATAGAAATGCCAATTTTGCCCCGCAAAAAGTGTACTGATGTATATGAAGATGTGATTCCTGTTACCCAAGATCATTTATGTGTTGGAGGAGAGAAGAATAAAGATGCGTGTTCTGGTTTTGGAGGAGCTCCGCTCTTATATTTAGACTCGACTGACCAGCCTCGCTACTACCAGGTCAGTTAATTGTTAATTTATGTTTTTATACAAGGGTTATCCAGAAAGTAACAGAAATTTTTTAATGGTGTGGCAGTGGGCGGGGCTACAGCCGCCATCTTGGTGTCAAAATTCTCGGTTCAGTATGCATCAAGCTGTAGTCGTGTGTGGTCTGTATCTCTTTTACTTTTCTCACTGTGATTAATTAAAATGTGTGCTGCAGTTGAAAATTTCACCACTTGTGTAGTGCGTTCAGTGATAAGGGTTTTGTTGGCAAGAAAACATAAACCAATTGAAATCTATCGCCAACTATGTAAAGTTTGTGGAAATGGAATAATGAGTGAAAACAGTGTAAGACAGTGGTGTAAGACATTAAAAATGGCCGCAACAATGTTCATGACGACAGTTGTAGCGGTCAGGCTAGCCTAGTGACTGAAGATTTGATGTTGAAAATCAATGACACAGTTCGTGAAAATCACCGCTTCACAATGACTGAACTCTCAGAACATTTCCCACAAATTTCACAAAAAACCCTGTGATGTTTTTTTTTTTACTTCATGAAACTTTTGTAGGGAAGCTTGGATATCACAAATTTTGTGCCAGGTGGGTTCTGAAAATCTTTATGGAAAATTACATAAAACAAAGACTTGCTGCATCGTTAACGTTCCTTGATAAATATGACAAACATGGTAACAAACTTCTCGATCGTATCATTACTGATGATGAAACATGGGTGAAGCATGTCAATTGTGAAATAAAAATGCTGTCTATGGAATGGGGGCATACACATTCTCCAAAAAAAACCAAGAAAATGTCTCCAAACTCTTTCAATGAGAAAGATTATGGCAACTGTTTTTTGGGATTCTAAGGGTGTGATTCTGATTGATTTCCTTGAACAAGAATCAACAATCATGCAGAGAGGTACTGTGAAACATTGCAGAAGCTATGGCGAGCGATACAAAACAAGTGTAGGGGAAAATTTAGCTAAAAAAATTTGTTTTTCTACGAAAATGCACGTCCCCATACAGACAATTGTCACGACAAGTCTTGGATGATTTTGATTCGGAAGAGTTTGATCATCTGCCTATTGGCTCTGATCTGGTACCAAGTAACTACCACGTCTTTCCAGTGTTGAAGACCTGGCTCTCAACACAGCGCTTTGATAGTGATGCTGAACTTCATGCTGACATTAATCAGTGGTTAAGATTTCAGGCGGCAGACATTATGATAAATGTCTCAAATTGAACTGGGATTACATTGAAAAATAGTTCAAAAGTGTAGCTTTTAAATGTATATAATAAAATGTTCCTATTTCAGTTCTTGCTTTAGCCATAGAAACAGCCTAGCATTTTGTGAAAAACTAGTAGCAGTTAGAGGGCAGGAGCTAATGGTAGCCCCTTTCCTTGAAAGTGATAACAATATGGAGTGGAGTTATGACTGCCATTACTCACAGGATGTTCCATCAAGAAAGGTTTGAATTATTTTATGAAATGATGAAAAAAATGTTGAAATAGAAGTGATAGTAAAAATTAATTTAATTAAAAAGGTTTAGGTGTTTTTAGCTCAATGTTATTTATGCGTTTCCGACTTGCTTAATACAACAAGCACAGTAATATGAGTTTATTGGTGTTGTGAAACATGAAAAAGTATAGCTGAATAATTTATTATTTCTTAAATAAATGAGTTATTTTTGTCATTTTATGTAGTATTAAAAGTATAAAATAATTTGGCACTGTGATTTCAGATTGGAATCGTCTCATTTGGGTCTGATAAGTGTGGTGTCTCAGGAATTCCCAGTGTCTACTCTAATATTGACAGATATATAGAATGGATACGTCTTAATTCTCCAGATGAGTAACTCTGATATTTTTTCTGAATACAGTATAAAAAATATAAACGATTAAAACACTAACTATTTAATAAATGTTATTTTCCAATGTATTTGTTTTTTTTAACAGTGATTAGACTATAAAAATAAACTTTATTTCCTACAATATTGTTATTATACTTTTTTGAGGTGCACATCTGCAATTGTATTTTACCATTAATGGCACCAATAGTTTACTGGAAAACATAATCAACTCTGGTCTATCAGTTATTAAAATAAGTATATACAAATTTTGCACTAAACTGTAACTGTACGAAAATATCCACGCAAAAGACAGAATATAAATAAAGCATTCATACCACCATCAAAGTGCTAGACCTGCTGACTACGACTACTTTGTTGCAGTTTCAGATTATAATTTTTTAATTTATTTATTAAATAATTTCACTTAATGAAGATTCTTAGAGCAATTGGAAAATTCTGAATTTGATACAACTAATAATAACCACACAATATTCCAATATGAAATTTTATTATGGAGTCGCCAGATGATGAAATTTTTGATTAGAAAGAGTGTTGCACAAAATTTGAATTAATATTGGAAAATTGCGTGACTATAATAATGATATGTTGTATCAAATTTTATTTAAGTTTGACCTACTGCAAAATTATTGACACTGTATTTTCAATATTATTTTCATCAAGTAGTGTTTTAATCGTTCAGACTGGGAGTCCATGGGAGCTCTCGCCAGCCCTACTTTATAGATGAAATAAATCTAGGTACATTTACTATAAATTGCATAAAAGGATGAACAAAGAACAAACTTCATCACTTTTGACCACAATTGTTTAAAACTAAATTGTTACACTAGAATAATCAATGAAATTGCCAATTTATCTTCTTTAGTAGAAGCCTAAGTTGAGATATAAAGTGAACAAAGCCTTTGCAAAACATAGACAGTGTTAAGTTTTGTAATGGATCCTTTACTAACAAAGTTCCAAACAAGAGTGTTGTTGAACATTTTTTTTCGCTCTGTGGCTGTATCTCCTTTATCTCTAAACTCGTTCCATATTCATTCTAGGTTAATTGTTTATACTTGTTAGAAGAACCTATACTCTGGGTACAGAAAATTCAGATTTTGTCATTCCTGTCTTCTGAGCAACCACAGATGTTAAAAACGTCAAGATATTGGAGTAAAGGCATAACTTGACTATAGGTGGAGAATGGATGGGACACCCTGTGTTAATGTTTTAGAAATACCCCCTTTGTTTGCTTTCACTGCTAGAGGTTGGAGTTGAGTTGACTCTTTTCCTGTTTACGGCAACGTTTTTTGTTCTACCTAATTTTTTTTTTTTCTTTATTACATGAACATAAAGTACAGTAATAGTGTCATACAAAATTCAAAATGTCATACAAGTAAAAATGGTCACATATTTTATGTCATTCAATATTAATGCAGTTCTTTCTCAGCTTGGCGTTGTCAGGAACTCTTCAAGGGTGTATATTGGTCTTTTCACTAGGTAGTCTTGAAGTTCTTTCTTGAGTTGATTTCCTGATAGGTTTCTGATGTTTTCTGGGAGCATATTTTTGAGTTTTCTACCAATGTATGATGGTTTTTTACCAAAAATAGCAGTGCGGTGTTGAGGCAATATGTATCTGGAAGCATTACGGGTATGGTAGGTGTGGATGTCACTGTTGGTTTGGAGGTTTAGTCTGTCAACATGTATGATTGTTTCAAGTATATAGAGAGCCGTTACTGTTAGTATACCCAGAGACTTGAAGGCTTGTCGGCAGCTTTGAAGTGGTTCCAGTCCAGCTAGAGTCCTAACTGCTTTCTTTTGTAAGATGAGTACTCTATTAAGGTTTCCAGCAGAGCTGCCCCAGACAACCAGGCCATATCTGATATGTGATTCCACTAAAGTGTAATAGACAGTTTTTGCAGCTTCTAAAGTTCCAATCCATTTGATTCGTTTTACTACATAGAGTCCTGTGCTCATTTTTTTGCAGGTGTTATTTACTTGTTCTGTCCATGAAAGCTTGTTATCTATTGTGATACCCAAAAACTTGACCTGATTACCTACTGATATATTGGGTAGACTTGGTGTTTGGTCTTTTTTCCTACTGAAATGCACTTGAGTTGTTTTGTCGGGGTTTAGTGCTAGGTCATTGAGTTTGCTATACATGAGAGCATTTTGCAGTGATGTTAAAGACTTAACATAAAGTTCTTCTGCTGAGTCATCTTTTATTAAAAGGGTTGTGTCATCCGCATACATTAGACAGTGAGTGCTGTTGTTTTGGAGAAATGACGGAAAGTCGTTAGTAAACAGGATGAACAATATAGGGCCTAGCACAGATCCCTGAGGAACTCCTCTGGTAATTGGTTGCAGATTAGATCTGACTGTGCTTGTGACACCGGATGTGGTAGATTGTAACTCCACAGCTTGAGATCTTCCATTTCGATAGCTTACAAACTATTTGTTTGAAATGTCTCTAATTCCCAGGGTTAAAAGTTTTTTTGAGATCAGACTGTGCCCCAAGCAGTCAAAAGCCTTGCTATAATCTAAAAATAGAGCTGTAACATATTTTTCATTATCGATTCATTTTCATCATCAATTTTATATGGCATTTTTGAGAATTTTTGAATCGGCTATAATTATTACTTTTTTACCAAACACGTTTTCTAGTTATTATTTTGATTTTATAAAATAACAACTTTCTTCAATGCAATAGTTGTATTCTTGAAATATATGCAGCAAAGAGTATTTTGGATGTATACCACTAAGAATTGATCTACCTGAGTAGACTGGCGTTATTTGGCCAAAGGATGTGTCTGAATCATAAAGCAAAAATGAAGGAATGTGGAATTAGAGCAGTACACCATGTGCGTCACAAGAAGGCGTAGGCTACGCTACGCTTGTCAGGCTGTTTCAGATTATGTGCGTCACAAGAAGGCGAAGGCTACGCTACGCTTGTCGGGCTGTTTCAGATTGTGTTGATACAAATCTGGTCTGATGCAGTCATGATCGCGATTTTTAGCATCATGAATGAGCTAGTGATCGAGATATGTGGAATGCGAGCAGTGCACCATGTGCGTCACAAGAAGGCGAGGGCTACGCTACGCTTGTCAGGCTGTTTCAGATTGTGTTGGTACAAATCTGGTCTTATGCAGTCATGATCGTGATTTTTAGAGTCATGAATAAGCAAATGATCGAGATATGTGGAATGTGAGTAATGCACCATGTACGTCACAAGAAGGCGAAGGCTACGCTACGCTTGTCGGGCTGTTTCAGATTGTGTTGATACAAATCTGGTCTGATGCAGTCATGATCGCAATTTTTAGCATCATGAATGAGCAAGTGATCGAGATATGTGGAATGCGAGTTGTGCACCATGTACGTCACAAGAAGGCGAAGGCTACGCTACGCTTGTCAGGCTGTTTCAGATTGTGTTGATACAAATCTGGTCTTATGCAGTCATGATCGCGATTTTTAGTGTCATGAATAAGCAAGTGATCGAGATACGTGGAATGTGAATAGTGCACCATGTACGTCACAGGAAGGCGAAGGCTACGCTACGCTTGTCGGGCTGTTTCAGATTGTGTTGATACAAATCTGGTCTGACACAGTCATGATCGCGATTTTTAGTGTCATGAATAAGCAGGTGATCGAGATATGTGGAATGCGAGTAGTGCACCATGTATGTCACAAGAAGGCGTGGGCTACGCTACTTTATTAGTATTATGCATGTTGCTTCTTCTCACACTTGTTTTCGAATTTGAGTTAGTTTTATGTAATGTTTACAATATTTAACGTATTTATTTTCAAACTCCAACTTAAAATGAAAAATTCATTACATAACAGAGTTTTTGTCTATACATGGAGAAAATAAACCCATCAATCATCCTTTTTTACATTTTTTTGAGATGTCGATCCCGAACCACCTTTCATCAATATTGTATGGTAAATACTTTTGACATTTTGTGTCCTTACAAAATTTGTATTTTTAGTAATGGCAAATATATTGTAAAGACAGATAATTCTAAATTATTGCGATGGCCCTTTTTTTTGTAAAATGTACATATTACGCTCCATAAAGCTCTGTGCACTGTTTACCTCTTCTAAGAAAATTGTTATAAACTTAGGAAGGATTTAGTGTTGATTAATTAATGATAATCTATTGTAGTCTTTTTTTAACACTAATGTCTGAAACGGTTTTCATGTAGGTAATTATTTTAATTAATAACTACAGTATGAACTTTCCTACATGCAATTAAAGCATGAATGTATCAGTGGATTTAAGATCAATCATATAGTGGAGTACTTTGAAACTGATAGCCAGAGATGGTTTTATTATTACACTTTTTACACATAATTAACTTCAACCCTGCTCAGTCAGTATTATTTGACACTCCATTGTGGTTTTAGTAACTTTTGGAAGTGATCTACTTTATGACATTGACATATCTTAACAAAGGCACAGAAAACAGCACAATTCCAGTATCCTGTATAAAGATAGATTGGATGGCATAGGCATAAATAATGCTTAATTTTATTGTAGTACAAAAGCTTTCCAATATGAGATAAAATAACACTTTGTTGGGTTTTGACAGTGAGGTAGTTTTGAGAGGACAAGACAAGGTTCTAATATGGTATTAGCTGAGTGAGATGAGACAATATATGTGTTGTAACAGAATGAAGTAGTTTTTAAAGGACGAGACAAGGTTTTACCAACGTTTGGAATAGCTAATCAAATTCTACTATTTAACATTCGTATAATTCAGTTTAAAGTTTCTAAAGTTAAATCCCCAAGGAAACTATTATATGCAAATAGATAATCATTACTGTAAAATATATCAATTTAAATAATAAGTATACCTATACCTGATTTGATGAAAGTGAGTAATAATAAAAAAATAAAGATATACTGTAGTTAATAACCATAAGTAAAGTTGTATTCTACAATTCAATTTTGCTGATTATAAAAGATATAATCATATATATTTCAAAACTGTCAAAAAATATGTCTATATAATTAATTTTAATTATTCAAGTTAGGAAGTACAGGACAAGAAGACACCAGAAATGTTGGACCACATGTGATGACCAGTTTTAACAAAATGAGGGGTATTTTCTTCCCAAATCTGAAAAAGTAGGTTTTTAATAATTTATTAACTTTAAATTTAATTGCACGATTCCCTATAGCATTGATCAAACATTTGTAAAATATGTACTTATAATAAATTTCTGTATATATTCTAGTTTAAATGGTGGAAATAACATAAGCAATAAAAAACTGTACACTTTTATTTATATTTTCAAACTATAAAATCTCTCTTACAAACTACTTATTGAAGTAGGCACACTAGTTTTTTCTACATTACTGATTTTCTACAAATCACAGTTTCAAGTCTTAAGATAATCACTATATCTATATAATTTAATACAGAATACTATAACTTCAATTGTAAGCTGTTGTTTTATACTACTGTAATACAAAACTAACAAATATTAATAAGATTCAATTTGACACTCTGTGTAGTTCGGATTAATCACTAAATAATAGTTAATCAATTAAAAAGACTTTTGAATTTGTCATATATTGTATGCTATAATAAAGTCATATAAACCAAATATTATAAAAATACGTAAACTCATATTAAAAGTAAACTCTCAATTATTTACAGATGGTTTATCTTATTTGCGGATTATAATTGGAGACCACAGTAAAATGTTTAACATTAGAAAAAAAAAAAAAAAAAAAAAAAAAAAAAAAAACACTTAATTAAGTGTCAAGACTTTAAAAATACCCAAGAAACATTTATTAAATAATGTAGCTTATTAAAAGTGACAAGAAATAGTAGGGGAATAAACTGCAATCTGTACAGTACCATACAGGGTAATATTTTGTTACTTGAATTATCGTAGAAGTGATAGTGCAGTGAGCCAGGGTCATTGTCACTGCATTGTCCTGCTATTTTGCACCTAGTGAAGGGAATAATTTGGATTTCATGGGTCATTAAAGTAGATGGGGCTTATCTGCACTTTCCACAAATAATTGAAAGTTTACTGTATAGCTAATCATTCTTACTTCTATAACCACTATTATATTTTTATAGTGTAATAATTATTAATTTTATTTTTTAGCTGTCTCAATGTGGAGGGAATAACGGCTGGAACTTGTTTATGAAATCAGTTTTATAACGTCTTTGTACAGCAAATCTAACCTCTGTGAAACATTATTATCGTATATTTAATAGTTACCAACTCAATACAAAAGATAAAAAGTGAAAGGGTGTTTCAATCAGAGTGGAGTAGCCTAGAGATCAGCTGTGATTAAGATCAACAACTTTGGGTAAGATAGTGCCAGTGAATTAAACAGAGCTAGTAATATTGATCTATCACTAATCTGCCACATCAATATAACTACTCAACCCACACCATGTAAAAAACAAAAATGGCAAATATACAATTTGTTATATAAATGGTGAAAAAGTAAAGCAGTGAATTATTCATTTACACATCATGATAAATGCCACGAGTTAGGCACAATATTACAGTATTATATTAAGTTCCCTTTATTTAATTAAGCCTCCATTTTTTTAAAGTTCTTTATAGTCTTTATTTCACCTTTAGTTTGTGCATCCATATTCTACACACTAAAAAATACAGAACCATTTTTTTAAAACCTAAGCAGAATTTAACAAACAAAAAGGAAGGTTAATGTTTCTAACAACCTGGATATTTTTGAACTATTATAATTTTTATAAGAAGGTATGTTTATAGAAGTGACTGTTCTATACATGTAAGAATAAAATAAAAGAGTAAACTATTAAAAGTGGACCTGTTTTGAAAGTTTAATTGTCAGTTGATTGTCCAATTCAACAGTGTCCAGAGGCATTAGTTTTACTGACAAAGTTCCTCCTTGAGTGAAGTATAATTGTGCCTAGTAATAGGAAAATACATTGGGAAATGCATTAGGAACTTGAAATGAGGTCGATGTTACCCAACGTAGTCCACCACGATACTGTCACTGTACCGTGTCAAGCAGTAGAGTAGTGCTGACCCAGAGAGAATGCCAACATTTTGTAGGACAAAAGAAAGTAATGCTTGACATTGGCCACTATGCAAGCTTTCTTTCAACATGTCTTGCAATTCAGGTATCTATAGACACAAAAACATTGTTTTAGCAAATATGTTTTAGTTATATGTGTTATATTAATGGAAATATCTTAAAAATGATTTATAAAAGTAAATAAAACACATTTGTATGTTGATCTTACATTCGTAATTTAAGAGGAGTCTGTCGTCCTAAATAAAATACTAATTTCCAGGTTTATTTTTAAACATTATTCACGGAGGGTTCTTGTTCCGTTTATTAAAAATTGTATTTATTTCTAACAGTTATGTTTACAGTTTAAGTTGTTGTTACACAGAAACTTTCAATTGTGTAGTGTGATATATCAACTTCCCTCTCAGCTGCTTTATTTTTTTACAGTACAATCATATAAAACAGTAAGCTTGTAAGCCTGGTCTATCCTTTTGGAATACGTTGACGACCAAAATGCAATTTAATGGTGTGTCAATGGAAACTTATTCTTTGAGGTAATGCTCTGACATTTTGTGATGACTTTCTGTTTCAACTTTAATTCATCTCGTCAGCTAAGGAGTTTGTGCGTAGAAGCAGCAGATGTTCGATGTAACACACACACGCGCATTAGGACAAGATGTGGATGGTAAACAATAATGTTTCCTTTGCAAAATACCGCATTTTGCAAATCTCTCACTTTGTCTTTGAGAATTATCTCGGGCTTTGTCTTTGAGAAAAACAAACAGTAGCAGCTGTAATGCAAATTTCCAAGTTCCTTGGCTACTTCACCATGCTGATGAGTTCCGATAGAACGAACACAGGATCAGTCGTAAACTTGGTCTAAATCTTTTCCCATTTTGAAAGACAAGCAGGATTGACATTTTGATCAAGTGAAAAAACTTTGACACAAAGAGGTCAGTTACCCACTTGGAACCCAAAATCTCATAAGCCTGGTCTATCCTTTTGGGATAGATCCGTTACTCTGTGACGACCAAAACGCAACCCGATGGTGTGTCAATGCAAATTTATTCTTTGAGCAAACACATTTAACGATGACTTTCTATTTCGACTTTGATTCGCCTATTCAGCTAAGGAGTTGGTACGTAAAAGCAGCAGATGTTCATTGACACACATATCTAAGGTCAAAATGTGGATGGTAAACAATAACATTATCTTTAAACACATTTACTTTGTTGTTATGTTACTGATTGTTCAACCTATATTTTTATTGAATAAGTAAAGACATTTCATTTACTTAGAAGTTGCTTACATGATGATATGCAAAATGATAGTGATTCACTACTCAGAGTTATTTGTATCGACCTACTTGTCTATTTTCATCATAAGAGAAATACCAGAATTTTCTCCATATAAAGCTATAAATAGTTACAATGAGTGCAGTTTTGTATCCAAATTTTATAAAATTAAAAAGACTTGTGTTTCTCAAGTTTCTTGATATGATACTAAAAGTGATTGTGAAAATACATTTTCAAAAGCCAAGAAAAGATTACGAATCTCTCTCTACTAATAATTTACCAGATGCGTGAGTGACACGTATAGGAAAAGTCCTCCAGCAAACGCAAAGATGTAAGTAGAGCCCTCGAGTTCTCCCAACATGATGCCAAGGACCAGACCCACAAACGAGGTACAAGCTGATAGGAAGTTGTACAACATGGCTCGCTGCAAGGACATTCCTGACTGTATCAGAATTGCAAAGTCTCCTGTCAGAAAACACATGTATTAGCAGTATCTTTTAAAATAGTAATATTAATCTCAAAGTATTTCAATTAATCAAACCAATTATTTAGTACCTAAATGTATAATTTATTTTTCATTTTCATTGACCAGTTGTTTTTAGTATTTACTTAATGCTTAACTAAATGATATTTTATCCATGTCTGCTTTTTACCTGTGCAGATAACAAAAACTGGGTACATTACAAAGACGTAGAATGAGTAGCTTTGTTGTTAGTTAGTCAGAATAAATTTTACAACATTCATTCTCATAATTTTTCTCCAACTCTACTTGGATGGCTTGACATAGGGATGAGGCTGGAAAATAACCGGACTGAGGCTGAAATCAAATTTACTTACCAATATTTACAATTTGATGTTATTCTCTTCAATGTGCTCCCCTGGTCAATATCTACACTTCTCCAAGCAAATTTTACACTGTCCGTACCAATGCTGCACATCATTTTCTGTAACCCTGTTCATGACGTCTGTTGATTTTTTTTTCCTTTTACTGCCTCTAAAGTCTCAAATCTCACTCCTTTCAAAGTTGACTTGACTTTAGGGAACATAAAAAAGTTACAGGGGGCCAAGTCGTATGAGTAGGGTGGATGATCTAAGACAGAGGTATTGTATTTGGCTAAAAAAGGTTTTCACTGATAAAGCATTGTGGGCTGAAGCATTGTCCTGGTGGAGGATCCATGAGTTGTTTTTTTACTAATCGCTCCATTCTCTCTGTACACGCACACTTAGGGTAGTCAGGATGCTAATGTAATAATTCTGATTCATTCTCGAACAAGGTTACTTATCTTTTCAATGTTAACATCAGATTTTTATGACGATAGTCTGCCAATGCATGTGTCGTCACTCGTGTCTTCGTGGCCATCTTTAAATCGTTTAAAACTACTCAAACCGCCAATACGAATCCGGTTATTCTCTAACCACACCTCATATTCTATAGGGTTTGTTTTTTGTTATCTGGTAGTGGTGATTTCAGTGCATTAAAAATGTCTAAGCTGCATTTCGGAGGCAATAATAGCCAATAATACTCTGACAGGGCAGTCTTTACCAGCCTGAATGGATGTGGTGGGCATTATATTATTGAAAACCACAATATTTCTAAATTTGTTGTGTTAGTGCTCATTGTTTAGCAGTTAAGGATAATAATTTATTATCCGATGAATTTGATAAACCTCTTGTCTCATCCACAAAGTTCCGATTTGTAGATGTGCTAGCAGCTTATACTGGACTTTGTAATGATCTACAATGTAACATAACTAATGTTTGTTATAAATAAAAATAATACAGGGTCATCCACGAAGATATATAGAAACTGTGGGAGCTCATTCTACATGTAAAAATAAAGTTTATACAAACATGGGTCTGAAAATTCTTTGTTAGCAAGTTACGGCTAGCGAAAGATTTCAGCTCACCATATAAAACAAGATTTTCATTCTGGTAAGGTAGATTAAAATTGTTTTTGACCTGGTAAATTGAATAAAATAAGTCCCAGAACTGTAAGTTAAGTAGTTTTTGAGAAAACTAGTGTCATATTCAAAAAATAACTTTTTTATTTCTCTAAGAAACAGATCCAAATTTTTAGTAAAACTTATAGAAAATTTTATTCTGAATCAAACAATATAAATTAAGTTCACAGACATACATATATGTTTAATGTAACGTAAAAAATGTAGGACTAATTCTTCTAGCTTTTGAAAGTTTGCGGTGAGTGTAATGCTGTCTATATTCTTCAACAGCAGCTGTAGTACTGCCTTCACATACATCTTAAATAAACACCATATTGGTGTATTCCTCATTTGTAAATGATTGTTGCATTCCTACTCCAGTAATGTAATAATTACTAGGGACAGAACAATACTTAGATGGATTGAAACTCAATTACACAAATTGGTTATATTTAAGTTATTTAACTTACAGTTCTAGGACATATTTTATTCAGTTTATCAGGTTGAAACCCATAAGAAACTATTTACTTCTTAATCTGCCTTACCAGAATTTCAGGACGACCTTTTTTTCTTGATAAGCTGAAATCCAGGCGAAATCTTTCGCTTGCCGTAACTTGCAAACAAAGCATTTCCGGACCCATGTTTACATAAACATTTAAAATTATTTTTACATGTAGAACGAGCTCCTATATTTTCTGCATATCTTTGTGAATGACTCTGTGTAGTATGAGGCATATCACTGCAAGCCTGGGTTATGGCAACTGCTGTTTAATGCACTTAGGTCTAAGATATGTTGTTAAAACTTTGCATGAGTATAAAAGATTAGTGTCTTGTAATAGCATTAGTATTAAAATAATTAATTGATATCTTTTTCCATTACTAATAAATAATAAAGGCTAACGGCCAGACTTGAAGGAGATATTACAATCTCATGATCCATTTTTGAATAGTTGAATTTTAAATTTAAAGAGCAGTATTTTGAGACCCTGAACTTGGAGAGAGAAACAGTTTTTATAACTACCAGTGAAATACTGTAGATTGAATTTCTCTGCAACAATTCCCAATATTTGATAGAATAACTCCAATGGTTTAAATGATAATTGAAATATCTTAGGCCAGTGTGGAGAAAAAATAAAGTCGAGGTCTGTAGTTTTCTTAGTGAAAGCACGTATCATTTAATTTGATGGAGCTGTATGCTCGGTCACTCCTGTTCTCTCAACTACAGTATATATGCCATCCCACAATATAAAAGGAAACTAATTTTGAGTACCCAGAATAAACTAAATGGTTTGAATTTGTCAATGCTGCCATCTATAGTAAAAGATAATACAACTGTCATAACTATCTGGTGTATTTCATAACTACAACAGAGGTATTTTGTTCATGCAAACACAAAATTCTGGTACAAGTATTTAATAAAATGTCTATGTTTTATTCTTATATATAAGCAATATACATGCCAAATTTCATAAAAAATTGTCCTCTAGATTTTGTGTGATTGAAAATCAAATATTCAAACATCTTTCTTCACATTTATAATATTAATAGGATAGTCCAAATAGTAGTTAGTTACCTAATTCATGGGGAAATTCTTCACATGCGATACCAATGCTTATGCTGATGCCTGTCCCTATGCTGTGAGAATAACCAGCTCCGATGCTCATGCCATCAATAAAGTTGTGTAGACCATCTCCAAATATGATAATCCAAGCAACAGTTGCCACCTTCTGGCTTGTTTCTGTCATAGTCAATGATGCCCTCTGTTGTCAATGAAACGTGTTAAAATACTTTTAGATAACATAAATTAATTAGACTCAAACTATTTATTTGAATAAGCTGCAAAATATAAATAATACGAATAGTAAAACTAAAAACAAGACATTCATACAAAGGTTGTAAATAAAAATGAGGAAAATGAGTATTTGTTTTAATACTAGACTACAATGTAATGTCTGTTTTATATAAGAACTTCATTGTCATCCATCATATACCATATCCGATTTCTAGTTCCTGCTTCAGACAGCCAGATAGATACATTGACACTTAGAAGTCTTATTTATGAGAAAATGTTAAAATTCATGTGTGTATTTTACATTACAAAAATATGAAACATAGATTTTTTTCACGTATTTTTATGAACAGACAAATTTTGGCAATCTTGCCATTATCGTGGAAAGTCAACCTCAAGTAAACATTAAAATTTAACATGCCAAAACATTTGTTGGTTAATAAAAAAAATGTGTAAGGTTTTCATTAGATAATTATTTAGAGCTTACCCAATTATCTAAATATACATCAAACGATTTCACAATGTCTTCATTTGAGTGTATCATAGAAATTCTTTCATACCTTCTATTCAGAGTTTTGACTATTTTTCAAATCTAGAAAATTAAATTTAAACGATTCCAGAACATATAAAATGGATATATATTTGGCCCTTATTTAAAGTCTGAAAATTGTCACTATCTGGAATTTTTAAGAATTAATTGATATATGTAAATAAAAATATAGATATGAGTCCTAGCATATGCCCTTGATATGATAGTCTATTCATTTGTCCTTATTATGAAGTATACGACTCATTAAGAGGGCATACTAGTTAGTTGCAGACCATGCATCTGAGGTTTCATTTTAACATAAGGATTCATTTTTAAACTGTGATATAAATAGGAATTCATTCGAAATCTGTAAATTTTTCACTTCAGAAACTTAGAGTTCAGTGTTGTAATGTTAATTAATGAATTGTTAAAACTATGATTATCTGTTTACTAATGGTCTATAACTTATGTTCAAAATAAAGTTTCATATGGAAAATGTGTACTGGGAATACAAACATACTTTTATTGTATTTCCTGAAAACCTCATAGTTTCATGGTATTTGTGTTGTCAGAATAAAACAATTGAGTCTCTCAGATAGTTTTTCTAATCACACAAAACATTTATTTTTAACTAATCAACAAGGATATATTAATTAGTTTGATGTGAAGTCAGTGTTTATGAAATTGAAGAGATAAGCTCTTTACATATACTATCATTACTTAACACGTCATTTTAGAGCTTATGTTACTTAACATTTAATTGATGATCAAGTATTATAAGATGATAAAGTTGAGTGTTGGATACCTATAATTGTTATTTGTGTAAGATTATTTTTGGTTGTTGTTATTGTATTTGCCTTAACTAAAGCCAAATTGAAAACAAGCATTGTTGGACAAAACATAGACTTGAACAAGATTATTGAGGAAAAGGTATTACAGAGTTATTTTTATAACACGTTAAAATTATTGCAAGTTTATTATGTAAGAATTTTTTCAAAATTCATTTCTGTTACAAAATGTATGTTTTAGATTCCTACCAAAATGTAAAATCAATATCACAGATGTTAAAACAAATTTTAGAAAGTACATTACTAACTTAATTCTGTGAACAATTAAATCAATATTACAACATAAAAAATTTAACCAAAAATTCAGGATTAAAGGATTACAGTCTAAAAGTTTACTATATAGTCAGATAAATGAGGTAATTCATACAGCCAGTTTAGAATGCTATTGATGAAAAATCAATGATTTCCATTATAAAGAGATATGAGTCAATTGTGAATTCAGAATGATAATGTGGAAAATATAAGATTAAAAACTGAAAAAATGGTAAAATTCCTTGAAATTATAAAAGGAAATTTTTATAGACAATACAACCATTCTGCAGTTTTTATGGAAAGGTTTATAAAGTCTAACCAAACTCACATTTATCAGTCACAACATAAGTAATTTATTCCAGCAACACCATTATAAATATTTAGATTAAGGAAATATGTATACTCATTTAGTTTTCATAAAGTATACTCATGAACAGTAACAGATACATCATCCACTCAATTAGAAGCAAAATGCAAAAGAAATATTTACTGAGTCCAAAACAATGGATATAACTTTTGAGGTCTAGCTTCCGTCAGTATGTGATTTATATAAAGATGTATTTTGCACTCTCCTCTACAAGAAATAAAGAAATCTTCAGAGCAACTGTAGATGTAATCTAACAAGTGAATCAATCACTAACCTTGGCTTGTCCTGACGTGCTCAACAGTCCATTTAGTTCAAACTCCTTGATGCCGAGTGATCCACAGGTGTGGCCATTTGCATTGGCTTTAAGTCCATTTTTCTTCTTTGACTGATATCAAACAATTTATTATGACCCAACAGAATCTAATCTAAAGTACACATTCTACCTGAATCCATTAATTCATATTAAACGAAACATTTGTAATTTTGCAAATAAGGATCTGATATTTTATTAGTAATAAAAAGTAAAACTGAAAATGGAGATTAAAAGTTTAAAACCATTAAGTTTCAATAGAAGATTCAATTTACCATTTTGACTGATAGAATTAAGAATTGAATACATATTGTTAACATCCACAAAATTCTAATAGAAAAGTGCATATGCTGTTTAGGGCATCATCAGATATACAATGGCTATTCAGAAAGTAAGTTACGTTTCCATCTGATGCTGCAAGGTACGCACAAATCACATATATATATATATATATATATATATATATATATTGGTTTGCTCATGCTTGGTACCTCAGTCAGTGTCCAGCTGGGACAACAGGAACATCTCCTTATATTCAAATTTGAAATGTGTGCTACAATCGAAAATCCCTCCCATTGTAAAGTGCGGTCTGTGATTAGTTTTTTGTTGACAAAACACCTAAAACCGATAGAAATTCATCGGGAACTGTGTGAAGTGTATGCGAACAACGTAATGACTGAAAGTTCTGTCAGGAGCATTGTAATTGATGATCTGGTCACCATAGTTGATAAAAAGATTCTTTAAAACCGCTGTTTCACAATAACAGCTTTCTCTAAGTTTCCCACAAGTTTCATGGACTTTATTGTTTGAACTTGTTTCACGGAAGCTACTACAAATTTTGTGCAAGATGGATGCCAAGAATGCTTACAAATCACCATAAAGAACAACAAATGGGGGCAGCTTTGATGTTTTTGGAGACGTACCACAGTCATGGTGATGCTACTGGACTGAATCATAGCAGGAGACGAAACCTGAGTGAAACATGTCAATTATGAGACAACATTTTAGTTCATAGTTCCATAGGGTATACAAGTTCCCCTAAAAACCAAGGAAATGTCTGCAAACCTTGTTGGTAAGGAAGATCACGGCATCAGTGTTCTGGGACAGGCAAGGTGTTCTTATTGATTTTCTTGAGCATAGTGCAACAATAAACTCTGAGCATTTGCCAAACATTGCAAAACCTTAGAAAGGCTGTCCAAAACAGTGCCAAGGAATCTTGTCATAAAACATTTTGCTTTTGCATGACAATGCCCGACTTCACACGACAAACTGTACACAAGAACTCTTGAATTCACTCAACTGTTTTCCTTATCCCCTGCAGTACTGATCTTGCTCTAAGTGATTTTCACTTGTTCCCAAAAATGAAGACCTGGCTAGCGACACAGCGTTTTGACAACGATGAGGATCTCCAGATATGTGTCACAGAGTAGCTGAGATCACAGGTGGCAGAATTCTATGACAGGAATTTCAAAACTTGTCCACAGCAATGATAAGTGCATGATTATGCCTTTGTATGGTGATTATGTAGAAAAATAGTATTCTAGTCCCTCTTTCACAGACATAAAATAAAATATTTTTCTTGTACTTGGTTTATTAATTTCAAAACAATCCTTACTTTCTGAATAGCCCTTGTGTATATTATGATGATGCCCTAACCGGTGAAAGCGCTTTTATATTACAAATATTGTGGAAGTAAAAACATCTTCAATTCTTAAACCTTATTTCTTCCATAAAGAATATAATACAGAAGATATTTAAATTAAACAAAGAGTAACCACGTGAAATAATCCAGATTTACCTTATTTCCTCCAAAGACAATCTTTGTTAATGCTTCGACTGAAAACAACACCCAGAAGCTAAACCAGGTGTACATGGCAACTTTGAGGTATTCATGATTTGGATCATTTTCCTTTAGACTGAATCCCTGCAACAACGTTTAACAAACAATAAGTTTAGATTATTATATACACTGCATAGATCTAATGGAAACCAGTCATAGGTCTGGAGAAGATTTCATATTTACTTCCTCTTTCTCATAAAGGTAGAGTAGGATAAATTATGTGCCAAAGAATTTCAATAACTATTGTTGTTTAAACACATACAAGGTGTCTCTGTATTATACCAAAGGTTTTGTGAGTGTTTTCCTCACAGCATTAAGTAATAAACTTGTTATTAACATTTTGTTGATACAGTTCAACAAAATATACCGGCTGGGTAGAAAGTGAACAATAATATTTAATGGTGGTATATCAGTCAATACCTCAATATAAAAGTCATTAACATTTCAAAAGAAGCTTGGCTTTCAAAGTATTAAAACTTATTGAAAATGATAAAGTTGTTTGAAATTTTTTAAATATTTTAACTGACAAAAACAGCTATTCCAAATTTTAAGAATTCTGAAAAAATAATTATGATATTTGTGGGTTTAATCCAAATTTAACTGACACTAAATTTGACACTTTCATCTGAAGTTTGTCAAAAAGAATGAGACACAAATGTCTATGTATGTATATAACAAAGCCGAGGATGTGTATATGTATATATATATATATATATATATATATATATATATATATATAAATATACTTACACATAAGTATTCTTGTTTGTGTATAATTTTACTACACATGTAGTATGCACTGATACACACCATGGTACCGGACATAATTCTGTCATTATTAAATTCTTTATTGATTAAAATAAAATATTATAATGGTAGTATGTAAAGTAAAGTAATGTCTTATTTTACCAGACGAAGTTAGGGCTAAGAAGCCCTCTCTAACACTTAACCTGGGGACCAACGGCTTAAAGGTGACTTCCGAACCACCATCATTGGCCGGGCAGGCAGGCTACTTTTTTGTGATTTTCAAATTAGTCATGTCTAAATTAAATTGTTCAGATTAGAGATCATACCTCAGGAGGAGCCTAGTGGCTTGTGATAGACGGTATTCAACTGGAGAAACAATTGAAGATAATTAATTCGTCTTTTTCTATACTACTACCATCCAATGTTTAATAGTCCTTTGAATGGAATCTGATCAAATCCTTAGTGGAAGCCAGTAAAGCTTGCGAATCTAATCGGACAGGATTAGATAAGGAGTTGGTATTAGATCAAAAGGTTGCTTGTGGGCTTCTAACTTGTGCCTGAATCACAATTTCAAAATACCTGACAACGTCATTGCTAGAAGCCATGAGGTTCTGGATTTGGAGCACCAAGAGTATAAAGGTAATATCTTCCAATGATCTTAACTGATCTCAACTATGTCTGGATATAATTTACTCTCAATATAACGGTATTCAACAACACAATTTTTGAAAATTAAAATGTTCAGGACTCTGGTGCAATAAGACGGAAAGAGGCAGGTGCTATATTTTCTAAGACCAAAACGAATTTAGAGATCAGTTGCAAATATCTTATTTTCCATGTAAAAGTGCGTAGGTTTGAGCTCTCATAGGTCAAGAAGAATTGTGTAGCCAGACAACGTTTTTATTACCATGTCACAACTCATGATACCTAACCGTTCAGATAAAGTTATCGTCCTTATAGTTTATCACGCAAAGTGTGAAGAATGGGTCGTTATCATTATAAAAAATCTTCTCTTTATAAAACCAAAAAAGAAATTATACAATATAAGCCATTTTTTAAACCTTTCTTTGCTAACCTCTAAGACAAGATTAAGTTATATAGTTATATTGATACACTCTCAATTGTGTTGGCACACTTTTTATAATATCTACTCTAAAATTGTTTTCCTCTTAACATATGAACATTACAAATCATTAAAACTGTATTTTCATGGATCTGCCAAGTCTCTACTATTGCTATTGCTAAAAATGTGGCAAAAATGTTTTTGGATATTTCATAATTTCCCCACAAAAAGTCTTTATTGAATAAATTAATAGCAAGTCAATCAAATAGTTTTGTATTTGAAGAGACATTACTAATTCAGTTACCACTTAATAGTTTTCATACTTTAAGTGCCAATTTTGTAAGATCATAATTTAATATAGAAGATATGATACTATAATACAAAAGCACAAACTTAAGAGATACCTCAGGTATGAGTTGGAAGATGGCTGTAGAAGAAAGAGAGCCAACGGCTAGTCCAATGAGAACTCTCATAACGTGAGGGTAGAAAGGGCTGTTGAAGATTGGCCATAATACTGCGCCAAAAATCCCAGAGAGACTGATAAGTGCTACTGATAACCCACCAAACATCCACACTGAAACCACAAATACAAATACATTGTATCTATCCTTTTTTCACATATGCAGGATGTTTTTTTTATATTTGTCAGATCATTTATTGTTCTCTATGTCCAAATAATACAAATACCTTACTACATATTTTATAACATATATATTATTATATAAAATGGCTTCTGAGCCCCAGACAATGATCTAATTAAGATTAAATTTACATTAATGTAAATTATGTAAAATATTTACAATGTTGCAAATATTTAAAAAATGTTTACATTACAAATATTTACATTATTTACAAATATTATATTTACAATATAAATTATTTGTTATTCACTGTTTTATTAATTCTTGTAGTAATTTTGAAAGAAGTGAGTTTGGTTTTGTAAGTGATAGTGAAAGTAATTAGATGCAATGGAAGCAGATGAATTTGGTTGTAATGAAAGTTGTATAAGGCCTGAAAATTACATCAACAAAATGAAAATCTCATAAAAGAATGAATGTTGTAAGTAAAATAATTACATTTAAGAGTAATGAAGTGGGGAATAAACGTTTATAGTGGCACAAGTGTTTTGTAGAAGTACCAAAGAAACTAGACTTCACATTTCTGAAACAGATAAATTTTGCTTGAAATTAATTACTCAAAAATTTGTATCTTTGTGACAAATAATGGTCAGTTAAAGGAAAACATTGTTTGTAAAAAGCTGGTATTGCCATTCATGACATGAGTAATAAAAAGATTAAATACTTTGATAAAAATTTTAAACTAATTGGAATGTTCCAGAAATATAAGTGTGGTAGATATTTTAAAGGTATTAGAGTAAGGCGTAAAAGTTATTCTGTCTTTAGCCAATCTGCAACTTGGAACTTTGGCTCTGTGTACAAATTTGTTTGTTCACAGAGCAAAATCAAAATAAATAAGAAATTACAAAGAACAGAATAGTACATTGTACTATTTAGAATATATATTGACAAGTTTTATATTGTAATAAATAATACTTTGTAACCAGATACAGAATTTTATTTACCAGCCTGTTAATTAAACTTGGAGAAAAGTGAACTCATTGCTGGAATGAGCCTTTTCTTCCCTTGCAGTATGTGTACTAGTAAAGATATACAAATTATTACATGTTTAATTAAAACTATTAAATTATTTAAATTCTAGGATATTTTGTATACAGTTATAAAAATAAATTGCATTGTAAATGTTTAAGGGTTTTAAAACAAGAATGTGTGATTCATATGATGTAGTAGTCTATTTTTATGTTTTTCTGATTCTAAGGAACAATTCTTTAATTTATCCAACAAGAGATAATAACTTGTACATGCCCTATTTTTAGTCTAACATGTATTTTTAGCATTTGTTGTGTGATCACAGGTAGTTTAACTAATGCTATAACTAAACAATTAAAAAATCAATACGGTATCATCTGTAGCAACGTTTCATAGGTCCATAGTGTTTGAATAAACTAAATAAGTAGTCTTTGTTGGTTGTCTTTGAAATTTGAGGCTGTCGCAATTTAGGAATCGTTCATATATATATATATGGTTTTTTTTAAAAATTAGTTTATGTATTGGATGAAATATAAATATGATAAATCTTATAATTTAAAAGTGTTTGGACTATAATTTTTCACACTATTTCTCAGTCATTTTAATGTTTTTATTTTTATATATAGTGTAATTATATTAAGTTTTGTCTTAAAAATTTCAACTTGAACAGTTTCAAAAAAAATTAGGTGAGGTTTCCATTCAGTGTTCATGCTTCAAGTGTTCATGCAGTAAATATAATGGACATATGAGTTCTTCCATCAGCAGATTAAACATTTTGGTTTAAGCAAGTGTTGGTTTTCTAGTAAATAGATTAAGATGGTTGTGTGTGATGGTGCAATATTTGAAGCATGTTCTGTGTTTTACTGGTGCATCTACAGGTGTCTTGTTCAAACTGTAGAAACTGCTTGGGCAGTTTACTTCTTAAATATAAACTTTCAATCATTGTATAAATTCTCAGTTCAAAGGAGGTTGTTTGGCAACTCTCTTGGAATCCAGGAACTGTAAGGACAACTATTTTTCTCTTTATAAGGATTCTTTGTAGATGTATTGTAGATCCTCCCAAGGACATTATGCCATTCCTTAAATGGGATTTGAGGAAATGGAGTAGGCTGTTCTAGTTGATTATGAGGTGCTTAATTGCTTGAGCCTACGAGTGGGAAAGATTCCTGTGCATAACTTCTCGACTTCACCACTTCATAACAAGGGAACAAACATGCTCCAATACCAAAAGTCTTATTTTTGCTGGAGTAAATTAAAATACCAAGGTACTTTGTAGTGAATTTACAATTAAAATTAGATATTCCCATGTCTGTATTCTCGCTTTTGTAGTAATTTTTTGCAGCTTTTTATTAATATTGAATCAGGTTGTTTGAAACACATAATGATTTGACAACATTACAGACATATTCTGTTCTGTATATGTCAGTTGTGAATTAGGTTTTTATGTAGCAGGTGTAATGAAAGTATCCTCGGTATACATAACGTTTTGTGATTTGGCAGATTATTAGGTAATAAAAGGACTGGACTCAAAACTGAACCCTGTGGAACTACATATTATGTTGTGTTGTAGTTGTGACTGGGTCTTGTCTATTGTACTATTGGTTGTATACCACATTACAAGCTGTTTCTTGTCACTCAGGATAGCTATGATCAGTCTGTAACAGTTGTTCTGTAAATTAGATTCCTTGATAGTTAATCAATTTGAATTCTATCATATAATTGTTTCTTGTTTTTCAAATCTTAATTTTAAATTCATCTTGCCTGGCAATGTAATATTTATCATAATTGCTACAATTCATTTGTTTAACTCCTGAGTCATTTTACTAGTTTTTTTCAATATGAAACAACCGTTCCATAAATGTATGTACAATTTTATTTTTATCTGATTTATGACGATAAAGCATTGTATCAGATTCAAAACAAAATACAGTATTTAAAGGTTGTCTTAAAAAATATTATATTTAATAATGTGTAAATGAAAACATGTTTCAATGTTCTATTCATTTAAAGTTATCAAGAATTCATTTACTTTTTATATTACAAACTCAACTCACAAGACCTAATTAAGAGATATTTATCCAAACAACCTCCAAAATAAATCCCTACTGTTTTATTATTATTTTATGCCTATGTTATAATGTACTTTAAAAGGAGAAAAAGTATTCTCTGAGACATCACATGAATTAATTGAGAAGAATAGATCCATACTTATAAAAAAAATAATGGAACAACACATTATTTTACTACGGCAAATAAGTATCATCTTTTTTTAAATATTGTACACAAAAGGCTTCAAATGATTCTAGATTTCTACTACACGATTGATTTTACTGTATATACATGGTTGTTTTAATTATGCTAAAGCCATAACAAAATAAGTCCTGTAGTAGCAATATGGTGTAAAATAACATTAAGTATGGACGAAAATCACTAAATTAATACATTACCCATTTTCTTATAAGTAATTGCTATCTTAACACTAAAATATTTCGTTTTAGATTTCCTTAATTCAAAAATTATTATTTAATATTAATTATTTGAAATATCACAGTGGAAATGGCAACAGAAGATAACAATGTTGAAAATATTAATATGAAGTACTATTTTAAGAAAGAGCAAATGTTGATGAATCAAAAAGTGAAGGATCAAAGTTCAGTGATATATTTATCTCTCATTACATTGCTTGTGTACTTTGTGCCGATTATAAATTAATAGGGCCCACATAAGGTTGTTATTATTACTCTACTTTAAATCATTCAACAATAAGGGAATTATAACTTATTTAAGGAGTTAGTGAAATTTAGAAATCAGTGTTGTTTTTAATTCAATTTTCAATCCAGTAAACATTAAAAATATCTTTTTTTGTACATCTTAGGAGACATGTATTTAACAATTCGTATGTCTTCCATCTTCTCAAAAATGTGTCATAAAACTCCAGTAAAAATATTATTTTGAAATTACATGATAAACAATAAAACATGCAAGTTTATAAACCGAACAAAGAATTATATTTCTCTTACATAACAATAATATAGTGATTACATAATAAACTACCTATAATATACACAAAAATATAAACAATATAAAATATAGTAAATATTTATAAAATAGAAACACCATTAATAACAAGATTAACCATAGACTGATAGATAACATGATAGATATTAGAACCAGTAACGAGATAAATGTATAACAATATAAAAAATAAATAGCAGAATAATGGGTAACAAATAATTAAATAACAAATCCCCATCAAAACCTAAATGATTTTATTAAAAATACAAACAAATTTTGTATGGTGACAGAAATGAATATTGATGAATTGAATATAATACAGATCAAGCACTGACTCTACACTAAAAATAAGAGAGGTCATATGGATAAAATCTCACTTCATTTCCATGAACTTGTTTCTTGAATGAGGCAAAAGAGACACTGAAGAAATGAATCAGGCTTCCCTCCCTCAATGACCTCAACAGACCGCTATTATAGCTGTAGCTTGTAGGCAACTTTTCTGCCGAAAGATAGATTTGGATCTCGTACCACAAGGGACTGCAAAGTCAAAACTGTAAAGCAACGTACAGCAGTCAATGAGGCCGTTTACCAGTTAAAAGAGCAGGCCAAGGTCAGAGATCCTGCACCTCAACTGCGGGGACTGCAACTCATAGAGCCTCTCCAGAACAGTGACAGGGGTCTTGAAATGTCCATAACCAAGTCTATAACCCAGCATTGTGATACACGATACACGGATATTTTGAGTATGTGGATATGGATAATTATGGGTGGTAAGGACACCGTATGGGTGAATCGTATGAGTAAAAAAAAAAACACCTGAGGAGAAAAATCAGTGACAGAGGAGATTTGAAGTTCCTGGTTGAATGGAAGATGGAGCCCAAGAGTTTACTTGCTCTGAAAACAACATGGGCCAAGTATTTATGTGGGCTGAGTGTAGGAGCCATGTTCACTCCCAGATCCTTCATCTTAAATGCAATATTCAGGAGTGTTCCATCTATATTGTAGTTGAAGAGTGTAATGTTGATACACACAAAGGACATAACTTTACCCCTTTACACTTGGAGATGTTGGGGTCCATAATGTTAGAACTACACCAGTCCACTATATTAGCCAAAGAACTCTGGAGGACATCTTGATCCTCGATATTGTGGACCGTAGAGAAGATTTTTAAAGTTATCACATATCATTTCCATATTTTGTTTTAAACATTGTGGATCTCCAAGTCCATAAAAAAAGTCTTCCAGAGATGAAAAGTACCTAGACCCATTTATTTTCACACAAGAAAAGACTGTATTTAAGAAGTTTTAATTGAACCAAGTGCTATAATTAATTAGAAAGCAGAAAAGAAAACAGCTGTACTACACAAATAATGTGAATACATCAAAGAATAAATCTATTATGTGTGATGTGGCTATATGTTGGACAACTTACCCTGTGTGGGGGTGGGTCTGTGGAGTCGTGTTTCGGGGGTGCTGGAGAGAGGGGGAGCACCAGATGGATCCAACAGCAGCCATGAACAGTTGCCTGTCGCATTATTCACACCCAATAGGCCTCCGTGGCTGCACTTTAAACAAAAGTAATCACAGATAATATATTGATGTAAAGTTATCAAGAAGGGAAGGGGGAGCACCAGATGGGTCCAACAGCAGCCACGAATAGTGTTGCCTGTCACATTGCTCACACCCAGTAGGCCTCCGTGGCTGCACTTTAAACAAAAGTAATCACACATAATATATTGATGTAAAGTTATCAAGAAGGGAAGGGGGAGCACCAGATGAGTCCAACAGTAGCCACGAATAGTGTTGCCTGTCTCATTGCTCACACCCAGTAGGCTTCCGTGGCTGCACTTTAAACAAAAGTAATCACAGATAATATATTGATGTAAAGTTATCAAGAAGGGAAGGGGGAGCACCAGATGGGTCCAACAGCAGCCACGAATAGTGTTGCCTGTCTCATTGCTCACACCCAGTAGGCTTCCGTGGCTGCACTTTAAACAAAAGTAATCACAGATAATATATTGGATGTAAAGTTATCAAGAAGAGAAGGGGGAGCACCAGATGGGTCCAACAGTAGCCACGAATAGTGTTGCCTGTCGCATTGCTCACACCCAGTAGGCTTCCGTGGCTGCACTTTAAACAAAAGTAATCACAGATAATATATTGGATGTAAAGTTATCAAGAAGGGAAGGGGGAGCACCAGATGGGTCCAACAGTAGCCACGAATAGTGTTGCCTGTCGCATTGCTCACACCCAGTAGGCTTCCGTGGCTGCACTTTAAACAAAAGTAATCACAGATAATATATTGGATGTAAAGTTATCAAGAAGAGAAGGGGGAGCACCAGATGAGTCCAACAGCAGCCACGAATAGTGTTGCCTGTCTCATTGCTCACACCCAGTAGGCTTCCGTGGCTGCACTTTAAACAAAAGTAATCACAGATAATATATTGTATGTAAAGTTATCAAGAAGGGAAGGGGGAGCACCAGATGGGTCCAACAGTAGCTACGAATAGTGTTGCCTGTCTCATTGCTCACACCCAGTAGGCTTCCGTGGCTGCACTTTAAACAAAAGTAATCACAGATAATATATTGATGTAAAGTTATCAAGAAGGGAAGGGGGAGCACCAGATGGGTCCAACAGTAGCCACGAATAGTGTTGCCTGTCACATTGCTCACACCCAGTAGGCTTCCGTGGCTGCACTTTAAACAAAAGTAATCACAGATAATATATTGATGTAAAGTTATCAAGAAGGGAAGGGGGAGCACCAGATGGGTCCAACAGTAGCCACGAATAGTGTTGCCTGTCTCATTGCTCACACCCAGTAGGCTTCCGTGGCTGCACTTTAAACAAAAGTAATCACAGATAATATATTGGATGTAAAGTTATCAAGAAGGGAAGGGGGAGCACCAGATGAGTCCAACAGCAGCCACGAATAGTGTTGCCTGTCTCATTGCTCACACCCAGTAGGCTTCCGTGGCTGCACTTTAAACAAAAGTAATCACAGATAATACATTGGATGTAAAGTTATCAAGAAGGGAAGGGGGAGCACCAGATGAGTCCAACAGCAGCCACGAATAGTGTTGCCTGTCGCATTGCTCACACCCAGTAGGCTTCCGTGGCTGCACTTTAAACAAAAGTAATCACAGATAATACATTGATGTAAAGTTATCAAGAAGGGAAGGGGGAGCACCAGATGAGTCCAACAGCAGCCACGAATAGTGTTGCCTGTCGCATTGCTCACACCCAGTAAGCCTCCGTGGTTGCACTTTAAACAAAAGTAATCACAGATAATACATTGATGTAAAGTTATCAAGAAGGGAAGGGGGAGCACCAGATGGGTCCAACAGTAGCCACGAATAGTGTTGCCTGTCACATTGCTCACACCCAGTAGGCCTCCGTGGTTGCACTTTAAACAAAAGTAATCACAGATAATACATTGATGTAAAGTTATCAAGAAGGGAAGGGGGAGCACCAGATGAGTCCAACAGCAGCCACGAATAGTGTTGCCTGTCACATTGCTCACACCCAGTAAGCCTCCGTGGTTGCACTTTAAACAAAAGTAATCACAGATAATACATTGATGTAAAGTTATCAAGAAGGGAAGGGGGAGCACCAGATGAGTCCAACAGCAGCCACGAATAGTGTTGCCTGTCACATTGCTCACACCCAGTAAGCCTCCGTGGTTGCACTTTAAACAAAAGTAATCACAGATAATACATTGATGTAAAGTTATCAAGAAGGGAAGGGGGAGCACCAGATGAGTCCAACAGCAGCCACGAATAGTGTTGCCTGTCACATTGCTCACACCCAATAGGCCTCCGTGGCTGCACTTTAAACAAAAGTAATCACAGATAATACATTGATGTAAAGTTATCAAGAAGGGAAGGGGGAGCACCAGATGAGTCCAACAGCAGCCACGAATAGTGTTGCCTGTCACATTGCTCACACCCAGTAGGCCTCCGTGGCTGTACTTGCATATACACAGACTTTTTGCTTCTGACGTGTCGTGAGTCATAATAATAATATTTTTTGTACTGCAGGGTACAATTTACAACAATTTTTAACATCAATTAAAAATAAAAGGCAAAAACTAGTTACTATCAAAAAACAAATTCAAAGTAAATAAATAACTATAACTACATTTTGACATGTGTCACATGTTGTCGGTATCTGTATTTTTGCTGACTTTCTTTAGGTATCAGAAGAGAAGTTTGTTTACATATCAGAAAAAGTTATTTTTTCATTGTTGCTGAAGACTATTGCAAACTTGCCAACAGAGTAAAATGCTCAATTGTTTAGGATCATTGATACATCTGATCTCTTCAGGGAACTTATTGATTAGCCTTACACCACACTGATATGGTAAGTATTCAAAAGCAGTAGTTCTGTGCTGAGTGTTGTGAGAATTGTCCCAGGATCTAGTTCTGTATTGGTGGATGTCGCTAGCATAAACTGATTTACACTTAAGTTAGCAGTACAGCGCATCACAAATATGGATGTTAGGCAGTCAGCAATCAAAGCTCCCCAAAGGCTACTTCACATGACTCTCTTTGATTTAATTTTGAAATGATTCTGACAGCTTTCTTTTGCGTTCTAAACACTGTATTAAATTTGTATCTAGAAAAGCTGCTCTACAATCTCAAATCATAAGCTAAATGTGGATGTATTAGACCAAAGTAAGCTGTCTTCTAATATCCAAGGAACAGAATTTTGCCACATCACATAAGACATAAATGTTTAAGGCAACCTTTAAACAAACAATCATATCATGACAGCCCTCGATCAAGGTGCATCCCAAGACACTTGTTAGATTCTTTTTCTATTATGGCTTCATTCACTATCACAATTGATTGGCATTAATTTTCATGTTGACAGATTTGAGCTAAGATCTCTGATTTGCTCGGTACAGCAAGCTTGGGAGAAAAGACTGTATTGGTTAATGATTGTGAATTGTTTAGAGCAGTTTAAAATAAAAACAGTATGTGCTCTCACACTTTCTATGGCAATTACACAGTCTAAAGAAGAAATCTTTATCAGCACCCAGCAGGGATCACTTCTGGCTGGTTTATTCCTTCCAGTTGAACCTGCCACTGGGCACAGCAAAAACCGATGTGTCACTTTAATTTGGACAACCCTATGCATGTCCAGGAGCGGCACATCACTAACTGCAAATGTCAAGATTCTGGGGTGCAAGGGCAGTTCGATAGATCTAGTCTACTGCGGGAGATGACTGGTGAAATTTGGTGGGGTTCGTTTCCTAACTATCAGAGGTTCTTGCTAGCCTCAACAAGGGTGTGAAACCTCTTGTCTGCTTTGACTGGAGAGGTTGGTTTAGAGCTGGCCTCCCCTTCTTCTGGGGGGGGGGACATGACTTTGAGATTAGTGCCCTAATTTGCTAAGGTTCTTACAGGACTAAGTCCAATTTATAAGCTTCTTGTCCTAAGAGAAAAAAAATCTTTATCTGCAGAATAAGTTGATCAGAGGGTTGGATTCATCCAGGAGATTATCTGACCAAATCAGAGAGGCTCTGGTGGGGGTTTTTATTATCCGGGGTTAAAAGAACAAGGAGTTCTCTTCTAGAGGAATTTGTGTATGTTACAAGAATAAGTAAACCAGGAAAACAGGTATTTCTGAAGGGTTTATTCATCAAAGTGCTGTTTATGAGGTGTTAATTTTAATGGAGGGGACAACCCCCCCCCCACCCCGATAATATGTTTACTGGAAGCTACATTGAGTGAAAAGTTTAAATTTTTTATGTGAGCTAATTTAAGAAAGAAACAATTAAATTAAATACTGCTATCGGGCTAAAATAATTATATTTAATGTGACTACTTGATTAGCTAAGCTCTGTTTATACTCTCAGTACAACATGAAATTCATAGTAAGCATTATTTACATTTGGTGGAAAGTAATTTATATGCCTGAGACTGAGTGTTAGAATTAACAGAATTGTTTTGTTATTACGTCATCCAGTTGCAATCGTTGTGCCAATAACTTCTAAAATATTACGTCTAAGTTCAGCTACACACTGACTAATCCGTTTTTTGTATAAAAGGAAATACTTTTTTGAATACTTGATGTCTTATGTAATATTGAAATATTAATATTTTATTGTTTTCAGATATAATTGTTACCAAACAATAACAATTAACAATTATTAGAAAAAATATTATTGGAAGGTACTATTAATTGATAATATTTAATATTTAAATAATTGGTTTATTAACCGATCCAACAGAGTATCGAAAATTCTGACAGAAGGTAACAAACCACCAAAAAAGTTACTTTCCATGTGTTACTATGTCACATAATTAAATGTCATATGATTGTACTAAGTTTGTTTACACTGAAATTTTCTTGTTACCATTCTATCTAACCATAAGGCCAACGTAGAAAATTTTGAATTCACTTTACCTTTTCATTTTGATACCTTAAAAATAACAGAATTATTTCTTGGACCATGAAGAACATATGTACCAAAGTTTCCAGTCTCTTTACATGTTTCTATCAAGCCAAAGAAAATATGTTGTTCCAACGAATAAATAGGGTAATTATAATTTTATTACAAACAAATAATTGCAATGGAAATTTTGTACAGAAAATACATATTATTGTTTTATAATTATATTAATAAAAATACTACTATACACTTTTAGGATGGAAATTTGATTTTTTATTACTACTTTATATTCAAAACAAAAATAGATAACTACAAGCTTTTTTGAAATGAAAATAATTAAATAACTTTACAAGAATAAAATTTTTACTTTGTCTTTGAAGTAAAAATTTTGTTCAAAGAGTGTATTAGAAGGGTTTGCAGTTAAAATTTATATATTTCTTAAAAAAAGTTGTTCTTTCCATGATTATAAAATCAAAGAACTCAGATTTAATAATTGTATCTGAATTTGTATTTATTGGAAAGAAAAACGACATGCGACAGTATTTATATAATTCAATGAAGTATTTTCTCCGAATTGAATTACAAAAGGCATTAAAAATCAGAGTAAAAACTTTCAAGTTTAGCATTGCTGTAGATCTAGAGGGTTAAACACTAAAAAACAGAAGATCCAGCCATGAGGGGCATATTTTATATGTATTTGATATACCAAAACTAAGAAAGAAAACATGACAAAGAATACGAGAATAAAACATATGACAGTATGTGATGTACCAAAACTAAGAAAGAATTCATAACAAAGAATGAAACTTATGACAGATTTGTATGATATGCATGAAAAAAGACCATTATTCTCAGACTAATTCACACCCTAGTTTTGGAAATAAAAATTGTTGAGGGTAAGAGGAGCATTAAAGTAAAGTCTAATTGTTTATATTTCAGTTCAGCTGTAATATGTTCAGTAACTCAAACTTCTTGACGATTGCGGTAAAAATTATTAACAAACATTTTAAGATAACAATATCTAGACCTTTTTTACCCCCTATTGAAGTTTTAATTTAAATAATAGTAAACACGTATTTCAAAATGCTAGATAATACCGTAATACTATAATATAAATATGATAAAACCAAGATTTTAAAATGAATTACCGGTACTCAAATGTTAAGAAATACATAGACATTCAATTCATATGAATGTTCTATAGGTAAGTATAAAATGAAACCACAATATTATTAAACTCGTATTTTTATAAAATAGAACTTCTTAGCAGAATATACTTACTTACTTACTCCCAGGGCCATTTATATCGGAGGTGATATTTAGCCGCACCAACAAAGCTCCTAAATATCACCTCCGATATAAATGGCCCTGGGAGTAAGTAAGTAAGTATATTCTGCTAAGAAGTTCTATTTTATAAAAATACGAGCAGAATATATCAATAACATATTTTGATTTTGGGTATCAGTAACTATCTCTCTCTCTCTTTTAAACTAACGACAAGGTTACTGTTATCAATAGTTAGTAATATACTCTACGTACCAATTCAAGGACTGTGGTATTAATGATGTCCATACTTGGTATAATGTACACCTTGCTGTGAACACGGAACTGCCACTTCTGATCACAATTATTCTAGTTCCTACTTCAACTGTGCAATCGAATGATTCAACTTGAGATACAAATGATCACTGTTCACTCCAAGTTCACCTGAGAAACTTAAACCCTAGAAACTAATTGTATTTATTTGTAGAAGACCAGGATTAAGGCATGTTATCTGAAGTTGTGTACTGCTGATATAATCGTCTGGTGTTTTTTGTAAATGGGCTGTTATCTTTCAATAATCTTGAGAGCAGTTTTACCTTACTGTTAAACGTTGTTACTTTTGTTATCTATGTTCACGTATAATATGAATGCTGTAAAACAGATAAAAAATTAAACTTTATACATTTATAAATGTGAACACAAAAGCAATTTCATATATATCCAGCACTAAATATCACTACTTTATCTATTATGACTCACTATTAATGAATAAATATAAATTGATATCAATTTATTAAATTACATATTTAAATTGAAAACTGGTGATAAGCAATTCATTCAATAGAGTATGTCTACTGTGAAGTATTATTTTTATTTCGGAGGTGTGTTGACCTTGTTGCACAAGTATTTGATAGAAACAATTGCAATTATCAATGTTTGTAGATAATGGCTTAAAGTGTTCACGCCTGAAATAAACATGTATTTTTAGTTAAAACATATTAAAGTCGTCCACTGTAAAAGTTTCCATGCTTAGTTTATTTTTGGCAAAATTTGTAAAGGAATAAAAAAAATTTGAAATATTGTTACATTTAGCTTTTATTTACCTTGGATATCTTGAAAACAAATGAACATAAAGGCTCCCAATTTGCACATAAATTCTTATTTTTATATCCTTTTCGTAAATGTAAAGGGGGTTTCATTTTGAAAGTTTTGAATAGGAGAGGCTGCGGAAGGAGCCGAAAAGTAATTTGAATTTAACCAGAAACATTCCCACAGTTTATTTTTATAACTTAGGCCTAAGCTATTAAAAAACTCACTCTATATAATGAATAAACGCTTGAACTGTGCGTGGCGGAAAATTATTTACGTTAACTCTAGTATGCTAATTCACTATAACCAGTTATAGGCTACAACTTTACCGTGGTAATGAAAGTGCTAAATCTTCTTTCTGACATAACTTCACGCATAAACGTGCACGGTCCCTTCAATTTTGACGAATATCGGATTATCGAAAAGAATTTTCATTTACATATAATATTATTCTATAAAATAACTTAGGTTTTAAGGCATTATCGTGTGCTATGTTTGAAACTAAAATGGAGACAGTTCGAAACCTAGTTACTTGCTCCTCTAACAACAACGTGTACCCTATCAGGTGTAAGGACTACTCTATCAGAGGCTAGCGTGCATCCATTCAGTAAATGAGATGCCATAATGTAGTAGCTTACAACAAAACCAGGTTAAACGCTATGGACAAATATGTAACAAACAATAATTAAAGGACATAGTTAACATTATCTATGAAGGAAATTGTGTGAAGGATGAGTACAATATATTTTAAACGTGTAAATGTAACTCTCCACTAACATTAAGATGAATGGGAATGAAGGATGTTGGTTATCAGTGTAAAGATAGGGGAAGATGTACCATTAACTAGTCTAGTGCTACACTCTAGTAACAGCTGCTCAAAGCTTTACTGTCCAGTGTGGTGCACAGTACACCCACGACAGTCTGTGATATTCCTTAGGTTGCTCATTCAATCAATATACGACAGCTAATAATTGGTTAAAATATTTATTTATTGTCATTACTTAAAAATAAACATTATAAAGGTAGATTTTATTTTTAAATGTACTCATTTTATTTTCATGTAATAGAAAAACTAGACTAATCAAAAAGGGTTGTAAAAACTTTAACCTGGTATATATTCTGTTTTATATACTGTACCTTGTAATGGTGTAATAGCTATCCGTGGAAAAGTGTCGTTCTCGATAAAAAAAAGTCAAAAATATAATATGGCTTAGTTATTTATAAACATTGTAGTAAAATATTGGGAATTTTAAATAAGCTTAAATGTTTACATTAATATTAATTTTATTGATACATTATTTTTTGTTGTTTTATGTTCGTTCCGTAAGGTTAGTTAATTAACAAAAGATAAAAAAATATCCCATTCTGAAACAGATGCTGAAGTGTCAACTAAAAAAATGTGTTTTTAGCTCATCAAATAAGTGCTACCATTCATCTAAGACGGAGTGCTAATATGGTGGTATGCGTCATAAAGAATAGAAAGAAAAATATAGAGATTAAATTCCAGAATAAAAGTCGGTATCATCACGCTCTTTCACGTTCTTGTAAGCTATGGCACCTAACTCACCAGAAACGCGGGGTAAAGTTGAGCTTTCAACTATCACATGACACTACATTCAAATTCATCAATATTATATGGCTAAAAGGCAAACCACCAAATTCAAATCACATTCAAATTCATCTCTAGTCATCTTAAGTATTGCAATTTAGCAAAATGGTTATACCGTGGGAATGTAAATAAATAAATAAATAAATTATATACTTGTTCTACTAAAAACTTGTTTTCCAATGAAATTTATTTCGTTTATATAATGTTGTAAATATAAAGTGGGCTGTGGCAAACAATTTATGTTACGTGAATACATAGTTTAAAAATACACTAAGCGAAAATATAAATAATCATGGCAATGTGAATACACATGTGATACTGCGACAGCAGTTTCGTAATGTAAAGAACGTACATATAATGGATTTAATCAGATTAATTTGTGACTGACAAAACAGTTTTTACCTAGTGTTTTCTAGTCCGCTATTTTCTTCGAATTGTTTGTTCAAAAGTTTTATTTAAGTGTTTTTAATTATTGTTTTTAACTTTTTACCGTGTTTAGATTGTATTTGTTTGATTAATTCACAAGATTCGTTCACACAAGAAATTTGATGTTCAATTCAAATATTGTAAACAAAGGCTTAACCTAAAATGTTTTAAAACCTACTCCTACCGCTATGACAGCCAGCCAGGCTAATGAATTGTTCCCGCTCGGACAAAGTTCGACGTTAGACATGAATGAAATGCTAACTGTTCCTCTTCCCGATAACAACAACGACTTCGTGAATCCAAAAAAGCGACATATTACTAAAACTGCAAATGCTTCTCCACCTCCTAAGAAGTACTACCTCGATGTGAGTGAGATTCATTCAAAAAAACCGATTCAAGATACTTGAACCAACCCATACCAATGTTGCAGATCATAGCTACTGTCTTCCTTCCTCACAACAAGGACATGAAATGGAACAAGGATCTCCTGATGATATAAAGAAAAATAAATCACGATCTAAGATCCCACCAATATTTTTGCGTGACGTAAATAACCACCAAGAAATAATAAAAGATATTAAGTGTAATGTAACATCAAGTTTCACAACTGAAATCAAAGCTAAATCGATCAAGATAAACCTAACAGAAATAAATGACTACAGGAAACTAACTAACTTTTATGAAACAAATCAAGTAAAGTTTTTCACGTTTAAACCTTCCCAGGACAAAAACCTTGAAGTGATCATTCGTAATGTTCCCTACTCTCTAACTGACGAAGAAATCAATCAAGAGTTATGTGACATGGGTTACCCGACCATTAAAGTATCAAGATTGTTCAACAAAAACAAAAGTCCAATGCCACTCTGTTTTGTAGAGCTGGAGAATTCGGAAAGTGGTCGTGATATTATGAACCATTGAACAATTGTTTCACGCCATAGTTAAAGTGGAAATTAAAAGGAAGTCAAAAAACATCCCACAGTGTCTGAGATGCCAAGACTTTGGTCACACAAAAAACTTCTGCAAACTGGACCCTCGCTGTGTGCGGTGCTCGGGATCCCATCTCTATTCAGACTGCCCGGTCAGTAAAGAAACCAAACCAGTGTGTGTTAACTGCGGCGAGGAACATACTTCAAATTACAGGAGGTGTAAATACTACCAGGGCATCAAGCAGAAATTGACCGGTCGCAAGAAATCCTCCATAGGGAAACGACCAAGAATCTCGTCCACAAGTTACAACGACACGACCCCGAAAACTCAACGAACCTAGGGAAAACTCAACCAAAATCATCTCCACCTCGATCTCCGTTGAATATGAACTCCCCCAGCTATGCTGAGGTGGCTCATCCGTCGTACATTCCTTCAACTGCAAACTCCGTAGAGGATCCACAATCTCTGGAAGCAGGTAACATCTCAGGTCTTGACGAAATAATAAGCAATGTAGTAAAAATACTCGTACCCCAGTTGAAAAAGGTTATTCAGCAGGTTATTGCTTCTTTCTTTAAAAATGCCCGTGACTAACAATCAGGCCCCAACTCTCTTTAAAAACTTAATTGTTCTCAATTGGAATGCCAATGGCTCTTGAAAGACAAAAAACATCTCTTTACAGATTTCCTAGTAAGACATAATATAGATGTTGCATGTGTCACTGAAACTCACTTCCTGCCCAATGATAAATTTAAAATAAGTGGCTATTCTATTTACAGACAGGACTCGAGTGGCTCCTCATGCCTCTGGGGGGTGTCGCAATTTTTGATCAAAAGAAACATAAAACACCACGAATTTCCTTGCTCCCCAGTTACAAAGTTTAGAAGCTGTTTCCATAAAAATATTTTTACAAAATGGACTCAACTTTTCATTAGTATCAGCATACTTACCTCCTAACAAACGTTTTGTTGATGAAGATTTTAATAGGATTCTCTATAATAATAGTCCTACTATTTTAATGGGAGATCTAAACAGTAAAAACACTTTATGGGGATGTCGCACTTAATAAACCCAAAGGGTAATAAATTGAATGACTACTTGATGCGTACAACTATTAAATATTATATCTGCTCCTGTAGAACCAACATTTTATCCGTGGCAGAGAAACCAGCAACCTGACATATTAGATATTGTTTTGTTTAATAATTTCAATGAACCGATAGTACAGCAAACCTTATGCGAGTTAACGTCTGACCACTTACCAGTAATTGTAACTTTTTCAATTTAACCCGATTTTACCAATCCTCCATTGAAACTAATAAATGGTAAAGTTGACTGGGCTGTATTTCATAACGAATTAGAAACTAATATTATCTTGCCGAATTGTTTACAGTCTTTCGAAGATATTGACAACTGTGTACTACAATTCACTGAGCTGATTAAAAATTCGGTTAAAAAAGCAGTCGCAAAACAATCACAAACCATGTTTTTGTCCTAATCGCCCTCCGCAAAGAATTCTTAATTTAATTAAAGAAAAACATGTTTTTAGGAGACGGTGGCAGAGACACAGGCATCCAGAAGATCGCATTGCAGCTTAACAGGCTCATCAGGAAAATAAAATCAGAATTAGATATTTTCAAAATTAATGACTATCAGAAATAATTTGAGTGAAATAAACCCAGGCGATAGTTCAATGTGGCTGGCAACCAAAAGAATTCTCAGAACGCCTTCTACGATCCCTCCCCTTCAACAAGGCCAGGAGACGTACCAGAGTGACTCTGAAAAATGTGAGGTTTTTGCGAATTATTTTGAAAATGCTTTTTCCCTAACCCTACTGTTAATTTGCAAACTGAAGATGAAGTCAACAGGTTTTTAAATAGCACAAATCTTATCTGCTGAGCTTCCCACTCAGTATATCTCAACATCTGAAATTAGAAATGTTATCCAATACCTACCGTTGAGGAAAGCTCCTGGGTATGACTTGATAACAAACTTAATATTAAAGGAACTCCCGCCAACAGCCCATCAGCTATTAAAAACTTTATTTAATGCATGCCTACACGTTGGTTACTTTCCTAAATCCTGGAAACATGCTGAAGTTATTGTTATCCACAAGCCCGGTAAGCCTGTTAGAAATCCCTCTAGTTACAGACCCATCAGCCTACTACCCACTCTGGCAAAAGTATTTGAAAAGCTAATACAGAAGAGACTATGCAGATTCATTGAAGATGCTCAATGTATTCCTCCCCACCAATTCGGTTTTTAGGGCAAAACATTCTACTACGCAGCAACTTGCGAGGTTAACACAAACAATAGTGCAAGGGTTTGAAAATAAAAGACACTCTGCTGCTTTGTTTTCTGGATGTTGCTCAGGCCTTTGACAAAGTATGGCACAAAGGCCTTCTGTATAAGCTATTTCAAACTGGACTTCCAAATTACTTGCAAAACATCATCGAATCATTTTTAGAAAACCGGGACTTTTTCCAGTAAAAATAAATTCTACTCATTCCACTGTTCGACAGATCCGGGCTGGTGTGCACAAGGCTCAATTTTAGGACCTATCCTGTTTAATATGTTCATGCATGACCTACCCATTCCAGCTCATTCTACGCTTGCTCTTTTCGCTGATGACACTGCCTTGATTTCCCAACATCAAGACATTGACACAGCAGTTGACATGCTTCAGACTGATACAGACCTACTGTTGGATTGGTTCGTTAATTGGAAAATCGCACTTAACCCTCTAAAATGTGAAGCGAAAATATTTTCGCTAAGAAAATTCAATCCCTTAAGGAATATAGAAATTCAAGATAACATCATACCATGGAATGAAAATGACAGAACTGTTAAATATTTGGGTGTCTTATTAGACTCTAAACTTACTTATAAACAGCACATAAATTCAAAATTAAATCAAGCAAACACAAGATTGGCACAAATGTACCCAATTATCAATAGAAGATCATCTCTTAAAATTAAATGCGCTCTTTTAATCTACCAAGGAATATTCAGACCCCTCTTAACTTATGCTTGTCCAGTTTGGGGTCCTTGCCTCCATAAATCAAAAATGAAACAAACTTCAAGTATTCCAAAACAAGTTTTTGAGAATAGCAACAAATTCTCCATGGTTTGTTAGAAACCGACAGATTCATAATGAATTAGAAATTCCGACCATCTGTGACTACATCCGAAAACTAAGTGCTACATTTCTAGAAACTCTGGACCAATCAACAGGTGCTGTCCATTTTAACATTGGCCAAAGAACTTGTCAACAGAAGACTGAAAGCACGTCTTGTTTCAAGACATTTTATTATAATTTGAAACTTACATTGTTTGTCAAGTACTAATTTTATTGTTTATTTCTGTTAACTGTATTATGTTATAGGGTGTCTCCATTGGAGCAAACCCACTAATGATAATATTTCTATGTTCTTCTGTTTCTCTATGATTCAAACTTCTGTGTATAATTATTTACTTAGTAGTAATTGAAACCAGAAATAAAGCTTTTGAAAAAAAAAAAAAAAAAAAAAAAAAGATTAATTTGTGTATTTCAGCTGATATTTTCAAGTTAAGGGTGCTTTGACTAACGCTCCTCTCGATGTAATACTCAGAGCCAAATAAGAGAAAATCTCGGTCACTTTCAAATACAAAGATATTTCACTCAAAGGCTCTGTAGAATGTTTATTTTTAATCTTGATTATATAAAATATTATCAGTAACACGCGGCTTTGCACGCAATGACGTAGGCTTTGAACGTGTATGAGCACTGCTGGTTTGAATGAAATTTCTGACGGTGATTTGAATTTGGTGGTTTGCCTTTTAGACACGACCAAGAAATATGTTAAAAAGTGTATATTTATGATCGTTGTAATTTACTACGGTCTTAGTATTCTTTGCTCCATAGTTGATTTTGTCTTGTTTTCCCGATTAAGAGAAAATGTTTAAACTGAGGATCTACATAGGCAGATTTGAGAAACTTCTTTTGTCAAAAAACTTCTAAGATAGGATTTATAAGTCTTTAAATTTAAAGTAAAAATTAGACAATAACTCTTTTTATTTTATACCTAATACTTGCTTATATCTATAATTAATTTGCTAAAAATTTACTAATTTGTTAAAAGTATGTTTTTCTAAAATCTTGGATTTTCATATCTGGATATCTTCCTACTCTATGCCAAACAGCGGTTGCAGAAAAGTTGAAATGGAAAGTCTTGTTAATATCCAGCTTACTCTCTCCTTTCAAGACTATAGTACTATGTAGAGAAATAATTGGAAATAACGGTTAAATAAACAGCGGTTGCAGAAAAGTTGAATTGGGAAGTCTTGTTAATATCCAGCTTACTCTCTGCTTTCAAGATTATACATGAAGATAAATTGGAAATAACGGTTAAAATTAATTAAATATATGGTTTTGCTGTCATAAAACAATGCCTATACAGAACAGTTGCATACATTTAACATGCTCTTTTAATTATTAATACTTTGCAACTTTAGAGACCAAGTGGGATTATTCCGGCTACTTTAGAAACCATTGGGGCGTAGCCCGAGGAATTTTTCAAAATAAGAATAAGCGTGAAAGTAAAGCAAACAAAAAGTCACTTTCGCATTTATAATAAAAATCGTTTAGGATTTTTGGTTATTTAGTGATGACCGATTCTCTATAACATCAGGGATTAATAACTCATAATAAATTTTCTTCTTCATGAGCAATTTACACCTCGGGTGGTGGCGAGTCCTCAAGATATTCCTTAAGATGTTTCAGAAGGCTTGTATGACTGCTGGGAGTGGTGATAGGTATCAAGGATTGCAATAATGACACGGGTGCTTATACAAAGAAGTGTTCCATAGAAGTATAGGAGGGTATTGATTCCCTTTAATAGCTTGGCTAGTTTTACGCAAGGTCTAGTCTCCTTGGAAGTATTGACCACTGACCATAATGTAAAAAACAGATCTCACGTATTAACTGTAAAGCCTAATATGTATTACATCAGATTGTATTGTATGTGGAAATCAATTTCTACAATGATATAACACAAGATTTGAAATAGTTTTAAACACATTGATTGATACATATCTATAATTATTAAACATGTCAAAATAAACGCGTCTAATTTAAAATAAAAAATACAAACTTTGCTCGCTTTGTTCTAATTTTGTAACCGCACGTTACTATAAATTTTTAAACTATTAATATACCTATGCGAAAACGATAGGCGAAACATATCCTGTCTACAAAGCGCATTTTCTTAACATGAAATTTCAATACTTCGTATATTGTGGTCCATTATATATATATATATATATATATATATAAATATATATATATATATATATATTAAAATTAAATCCTTCTTTAAAATAAATTTTAGAGCAATTAAAAATATTATTATTGTTAAACATCATGGATATATTGTTTTAAAATGTATGTTGTTAACAATACAAAGTTACTTCATATGCACTCCTCAGGCCACCTTTTGTGCCAGAGATGAACCTCCAAAAATAAACAGGTTTACAATAAAGTGCATAAAGGTATTTTTCAGAATATTGCGGAGATGTTTTCGATGTTGTATTATTGTAAAAAATTACGTTATTTAATAAGTTTAATATATTCACAAGCTTAAAAAAGGGATTTAATGTTAATCTGCGGATAATTTTCTTGTATACAACAAGACATATTACTTGATGGGAAATTCCACTATCATAATAGGACCATTTTCTTGTGGCCAAATCTAAGATGCTCTGTTCTCTACAAGGACAATCTAGAGGATGTGGTGCCCTTTCATGGCTATCCCCACCCCCCCCCCCCCCCACCCCCCCCCCCCCCCACCCCCCCCCCCCCCCACCCCCCCCCCCCCCCACCCCCCCCCCCCCCCACCCCCCCCCCCCCCAAAACGCAAATTTATCACAATTCTGTTTTTCTGACTCAGGAATGAATTCTTCTGGTTCGTTTGCACTTATTAATTACTAAATTGAGGGTATCCATTGCTTCTGAGATCCGATTCAATTTTCTTAAATTCTTCTTTTAGTCCATCTTTATCTGAGCACAAGCTCTTTGCTCTATCAAACAACGAGTAGGCTACTCCTTCTTTGACAGATTTTTGATGGTTGGATTGATAATTTAAATATTTTCCTGTGTGTGTTATCTTTCGAAAAACAGTTGTCTTAAGGACATCCCTATCTCTTAATACACACACATCCAAAAAGGGAAGCTTGTTTTTGGACTTCCACTTCCATTGTGAGGCGGATGGAAGGAGAAATACTATTAATGTGATTCAAAAAATTATTTAATTCAATGTCTCCATGAGAAAAAATAACAAAGGTATCATCCACATACCTCCACCAAATCTTCGGTTTGAACTGAGCTGAAGCCAAAGCTTTTCGCTCGAATTCCTCCATAAAGATATTGGCGAAAATAGGAGACAGTGGAGAACCCATTGCCATCCCCTCATCTTGACGGTAAATTTTACCCTCTAACTCAAAATAATTGCATTGAGTGCATAGTTCTAACAGTTCCATAATTACTGGCACGGGAAGTTTAGTTCTATCCTTTAATGTTTGGTCTTCTTTGAGACGTGATTTAATAATTCCGAGAGTTTCTGGAACTGGTACATTTGTAAATAGACTTTCGACATCAAAACTTACCAGTTTGTCAGTTTCAGTCAACTTTAGGGATTTTGACTTCTCTACGAAATCCCTGGAATTTTTGATGAAAGAGTCAGTTTTTCCTACCAATGGCGTTAAGATGTCCAAGAGGACTTTAGACAATTCCCTGCAAGGTGAATCACGAGAACTAATGATGGGCCGAAGAGGGATGGTAGGTTTGTGGATTTTGGGAAGGCCATACATATGGGGGATTTTTGAGTGAAAAAAATCCCCCATATCTGGTCAGTCGTAGGTGGTCAGTAGACGAGTGAAGACGCATTGTGACCTGTATTCCGTAGTTTAATGTTAATGATTAGTGTTTTGTATAGTTTTTGTATTGAGTGCATGTCTTTAGTGTTAGTGAAGTTGACAACAACATGTAGGTTGTGATTCCTGACTTAGGCGTGCCACAACGCTTTAGTAAGATTTGTTTATTTTAACTTAGTTTGTAATTATGTATTAGGTTAGTTCTTTACCTGAAGAAGAGATCAGATTGCAGATCTCGAAACGTAGTGTTACTGTTTTCTTGTTTCACTGAACGATGGCAAATGTCCGGAAAAATCCTGTTTCCTTCACAATCCTTCCATCGTCAAAAATAACCTTTAAACAAAGAATTGATTCTCGGTACGGACCCGGAACCAGTAAACAAATCAAAGACCTTGAGAGCTTGCATCTTAAATTAACTAAACACATTAATCATTTAACTTTCTTGCATAAATGTAAGGTTGAAGACCTTATGCCTATAGGGTTAACTCTAAAAACTCCTTTTCATAGTAGGAAAGCCAGTAAAATTTTGTCTTCTGCTTCTAAATCTTTACTTAAAGAAAGAATTGCATATCATCATCGTGAAAGATACCTCCTCCAAAATAGTATTGAGTGTAAAAAAACTGAATTAAAAACACTGATCGGTACAGAATTCAAAAACATTCTCGAAAGCATCCAAAATAGATGTATAAAAGTTTCTGAAACAGATAAGAAAAAGAAAATCTCCAAACTGGAAAAAATTAGGCCTAACAAATGTGATTTGCCTAAGGATGGCAACGTGAATACGGATGCAAATAATAAAAAATGTAATCAACCTCTCTTCAAAAATCCTGAATGAAGCGGAAATATCAGTCTTATCCAAGGGTTTAAACTTTTCTGTGGCACAAAAATCGGTAAAGGCACTGGATTTCGTAACTGGAATCGAGTCGGCTGTTTCACAGTTACCTGAGGAACAGGGTGACCGGTTTCGTTGTGAGGCCAGTCTTTTACTCAGAAAAATTCCTCCCACAAAACCCAATTTGAACAATAGAGGAGAAAAAGGCCAGGTCGATCCTTGGGAAAGACGACACGGTCAAAATCTTACCTGCCGACAAAGGCAACGCTACTGTGGTACTTGACTCAGTAGCGTATAAAGAAAAGATTGCGGAAACTTTAAATACTGGCAAATATACAGTTTTAAATAAAGACCCGACTGATTCATTTGAACGCAAAGTAGCAAACACCTTAAGAAAACATAAAGAATTTTTTTCAGATAAATTTAGATCTAAATTAACTCCTCACCACTCAAAAATCCCCCATATGTATGGCCTCTTCCCAAAATCCACAAACCTACCATCCCTCTTCGGGCCCATCATTAGTTCTCGTGATTCACCTTGCAGGGAATTGTCTAAAGTCCTCTTGGACATCTTAACGCCATTGGTAGGAAAAACTGACTCTTTTATCAAAAATTCCAGGGATTTCGTAGAGAAGTCAAAATCCCTAAAGTTGACTGAAACTGACAAACTGGTAAGTTTTGATGTCGAAAGTCTATTTACAAATGTACCAGTTCCAGAAACTCTCGGAATTATTAAATCACGTCTCAAAGAAGACCAAACATTAAAGGATAGAACTAAACTTCCCGTGCCAGTAATTATGGAACTGTTAGAACTATGCACTCAATGCAATTATTTTGAGTTAGAGGGTAAAATTTACCGTCAAGATGAGGGGATGGCAATGGGTTCTCCACTGTCTCCTATTTTCGCCAATATCTTTATGGAGGAATTCGAGCGAAAAGCTTTGGCTTCAGCTCAGTTCAAACCGAAGATTTGGTGGAGGTATGTGGATGATACCTTTGTTATTTTTTTTCTCATGGAGACATTGAATTAAATAATTTTTTGAATCACATTAATAGTATTTCTCCTTCCATCCGCCTCACAATGGAAGTGGAAGTCCAAAACAAGCTTCCCTTTTTTGGATGTGTGTGTATTAAGAGATAGGGATGTCCTTAAGACAACTGTTTTTCGAAAGATAACACACACAGGAAAATATTTAAATTATCAATCCAACCATCAAAAATCTGTCAAAGAAGGAGTAGCCTACTCGTTGTTTGATAGAGCAAAGAGCTTGTGCTCAGATAAAGATGGACTAAAAGAAGAATTTAAGAAAATTGAATCGGATCTCAGAAGCAATGGATACCCTCAATTAGTAATTAATAAGTGCAAACGAACCAGAAGAATCATTCCTGAGTCAGAAAAACAGAATTGTGATAAAATTTGCGTTTATGTCAATCCCTTATGTGCCGGGATTATCGGAGAAAATTAGAAGAGTAAGGTAGAAAGTACAACATTAGAACCGCGTTTAAAACACACAACACTCTTAGACAAAGTCTCGTAAAAACAAAACCAAAAAATGGCACACAGGATTCCAAAAACTGTGTTTACAGTATAAAATGTAGCTGCAATAGGGAATACATAGGCGAGACAAAAAGACCACTAAACGTAAGGATAAAAGAACACAAAGAAAACACGAGAAAAGGGTTTCACAGAAAAGTCAAAAATTGCACACCATTGTTGGTCCGAAGACCATCATATGAATTGGGATGAAGCCCACATAATACATCGGGAACCACATTTCTTCAAAAGGAAATTAATTGAGGCAACATACATTAAATTGGCAGACCAACCAATCAGTCAACCATCAGTCGAGATTAGGCCGCTTTGGTTGCCAATTCTAAAAAATGAACTAAAGAGAAAACCAAAAGTATCAAACGGATCGGATATTTGTAATAAACCAATGCGGAGTCACAATATGGTTTTAAGAAGTTCATCTCGCATGAACCAATAATAATGAAAGGGCCCATTCCTGTTCCCCTTCCCTTGTATTTCCGCCATCTTGTTTTAGCCAGCCGTCACGATTGCCATTGGCTAGTCCCTCTGGTCAGTCGTAGGTGGTCAGTAGACGAGTGAAGACGCATTGTGACCTGTATTCCGTAGTTTAATGTTAATGATTAGTGTTTTGTATAGTTTTGTATTGAGTGCATGTCTTTAGTGTTAGTGAAGTTGACAACAACATGTAGGTTGTGATTCCTGACTTAGGCGTGCCACAACGCTTTAGTAAGATTTGTTTATTTTAACTTAGTTTGTAATTATGTATTAGGTTAGTTCTTTACCTGAAGAAGAGATCAGATTGCAGATCTCGAAACGTAGTGTTACTGTTTTCTTGTTTCACTGAACGATGGCAAATGTCCCGGAAAAATCCTGTTTCCTTCACAATCCTTCCATCGTCAAAAATAACCTTTAAACAAAGTATTTTTATGTATGTGAAAGTATAGTACAAAAGCAAAATAATGTACTAAAATGCAAAAAAGCAACACTTAATAGTACAAGCGTACTTGTGAAGATATGGATAAGTAACGAAACATGATTCATTTGATCTAAAGTAGACTCATCTACAAAGTAACAAAGATTTCTAAATCAAAATTATTAAATATCTATATTATATCTATCTATATTAAATAGACTATGATGTATTAAAAGTTGACAATATTTGTTGTAGTATTGTCTTCCTTCATAAAAAACTCAAAATATAAAGTTTTTTAAGTTAAATAAAAACATTATAGTCTCACTTTCTTTATTTTATGATACTCTCATAGTGATTTTATATGTGTATGCCAATATTTTAAATGTGGTAAAATAATAGTATGTGTTACAAATCTATGAACATGCCATGACACAAGCTAACTATAGTTTTTAAAATTAGTTTTAGAAATTGAACTTGTGATAAATAAGTTAATTAGAGGATGATAAAAAAAACTTTGTGAAACAATTAAAACCTGAATAGAATTACTGTTAGATTTGGATTTTCAGTGACTTGGGGCTAAATTGTGTATATAACATAATAATAATCAATAACAATTTTGATTTAAACATACCAGTTCCATGTGTGGTTAGTAAACTTTTATGAGAGACCATGGGACTAAATAAAAATTCCCATCAAATGTTTTATTTGATCCATTTCAAAATAACAATTATTATTATTTACATGTAATAATTTACAACTGATATGTTTGTGATTTTGTATAAATATATTCTTTTCACGCCTGCTTATGATACATCGTCTCTATTAAGATATTAATTATTAAATTTACCTGTTATTAGCTAAGCAATTTTTGTTCATAAGTTGCCTTACAAGCTTACAATTTTTCAATAATATACATTTTGCCCCTGATCCACATGTGAAATCTTGCTTGGAGTCTGTGTAAGCAGCGGAAGTCAGCTTCTTGCTGTCTCCATTTGTAACAACAGAAGTCTCTCCATCCACCAGCAGGACTTCTGTGAATCACATATCTCATATTAAAACAAATATTATACAAAGTAGACATTGCTAATCATAATTTGATAAAAACAGGATCATGTTTTCAATAAAAATAGAATATTTTGCATAAATGTTAACCATTTTAATAAAATGTTGATCAAGATTGGATCATACCCAGAATCATAATTCAAATTTATAGAATTTGATTATACCCTGGATCAGTCTGATCACATTTTTGATCCATATCATTTGATTAATATTTGGGAGATATAACATTGTTTTGTGAAATGGATTAGTACATGCTAGTTTTGGTTGGTCCACAGTCAGCCTGTATATGCTCAGGGAGCGAATGTGTTACATTACTAAAATTACTCTAGTTATAAATTTTTATAACAAAGTAGAAGTACGCCAAACTAAGTGTTATAGAAGATCAGATATCGGAGTCTAGTTAATAGCCCACTGTTGGTCGCTGTATGTAATTATTTAGACGTGGGAGTTTCATTATTGGGCTCACGTTGTTGGTACTGTGTGTCGAAGCTCAAATGTGGATGTGTTGGATGTAGATCATTACGTTCATTTAGTACCCACAAGGTTGATCGTTATGTAGGTCTGGGTATGAGTTATGAGAATAACAATCCTATGTGGTCTTGTGAAATAAGTTCAGATGAAGGTCAGGTGGTCAATGTTATAAATTGTCACACGTTAATGGTGTTGTATGATAATGTTTAAATGTGTGGCTTAAATTTAACTGACTAAATTCTTTAACGTAATTACACATAGTTTACTTTAATAATTACCCATGTGATCTTGTGTAGGTGGTCATGGACATGATTAAAGTATGTTTTTATCCATATAGGCCTAGCACAGTCTTAATATTTTACCATACTCACTGACATCAATATCTACCTTGGGTTTTCTAAAAAATTATCCGCATTTTAGTTTACATCAAATTTCTTCATAGGCACATGTACTTCAAACACACCAGTTTTGGATATTTTTCCCAAAGTTACCATTTATCACAAACAGAATTCACGTATTAACACCTGTACTCAGTTTGTAACTTTACATCACTACTTCACAAATTTGAATATATGATTACATTCAACTCAAACGTCTGCTCTTTCACAAGAAGAAGAGTGACACATCCTTCCACTGTAATGGCCAAAGTCAAGAGAAGGCTTGGCAATTGCCCACAGGGATGAGGTTGACAAGACGGAAGTCGTAAGTTTAGCCTCTTACCTAAACCACTATGTGTAAATTTAATGTTTGTTAATAACCGTTTATAAATTATTAATTGTTTAGTAGCTATTACAGTTAATTAATTTGAATGTAAAGTTGACTTTTCTTTTTCTTTATTAACTATTTTAATCTTACATGTAATCAGGTGTTTAACATGGACGATTCTATTTCCGCTTACCAATCTTCCCGCAAAACTATTTGAAAATTTAACTTGAATTGAATTGATCTGTTAAGAGTGTTGTTACAGGGTTGAGTTTACATGAAAACATTTCAAATCTATAGATCATTTCAGTCTTGAGATATACTGCGGACAGATAGACAAATAGACATTCATACAAAAAAGAAATTGACATGAAAGTGATGATTCATAAAACTCGTTCGACATATCTTTGCCACGATTCATTTAGATTAGTGTTCATTAAATTTGGTTTGTATAATGTTTAAATAAAAATATCTACACACCAAGTTACTATAAAATTATGTTGTATGTATTAGAATAGATATGTTTATGTCATACGTTTGAATCTCTTAAGGGTGTACCTGTTGAATTTGTTTAAAAATTTATTTATTCTGCCAGTTTCTCGTTGTCCATCATGGTTACCCATAAGAGCAATGTAAAAATATTCGCTAAGCTCAGCCAAACCCCATGATGTGACATGTGCCACCATCAAACTCAGTGTTTCTCATATATAAATGAAGCTTCATGCACAATTTCAAGTCTATTGGTCAGTTTGTTTTCAAATTATTGTGCGGACGAACAGAGGAGACAGAAATTATATCTTTCCAGCCACATGAGTGATAGGCTTTGCTAAAGCTCAGCCAATTAAAGAGGGCAAACACCCAAGTTTTACCTGTATGTTAGGTTTTGTTAAAACTCAGCCAATTAAAAGAGGGCAAGTGCACTTCACACAATACAATATATGCACAGTTCATATTTCCAGTTCTTTCAACAGCCTGCAAGGTAAGGAGGGGTTTAAGCAAAGAAATTATCTTATGTTTAGGTTAGATGACTATCTGGATTTTGGTACCCACTGATATGTTCTTAAGGTGGGATTGATTTGATTGATTGGGTAGGTCTTTTATTATTTTGGTTGTGAAAAAGTTGTTGATGGAAGTGATATTGTGGCTTGCAGACTATTGGTTGACAGCTTTGTCTTTGAATGTTTTTCATGTAAGTGGCCATTCATGTGAGTGTGTTTCCACATTCCATTTATTTCCAAGAGATCAAAACCATTACAACAAATTAATTAATGACATTATTAAATAAATTAATAACAAGTGATAATAACACAAGTAAAATAAACAAATAAGTATAAACAGTGACAGTAATATTATAATAACAGGAATAGCAAGAAACATTTCTAAGCAAAAACAACAAATAAATAAGTATATAATAATTGTGCAGAATTCTATTCAAAAAGTTTATGTGGTTCCATAATATGCAACCTTTTCTCTGAAGCCTTATCATTGGACTGTTGATTGCGTAGGAAGTGGACACCACCTCTCTTGCAAAGAGGGCCTTAGATATTGTGTCAGAAGGAATTTTGAAATTGATTTTCCCCAGAAAAGCTGGGTAATCAAGGATTTCATTTACAAGCTTATGTAATAAAAAAATTAATATAGGTGAAGCATGTTGATTCAAGGGACAGTAAGTTTAGTAATGAAGAGAACTCATAAGCATCTGTTCGGCCGTAATCTCGCTCACTTGAACTGGGAACCTGTTTTGAGTTGCCCGGATATCACAATATGCGCTAAACAATTTGAAAATACAATATCTGATCTTATTAAAACTTCCTCAAAACCTTTAAAATAACTATTCCACACGCTCAAAAAAAATTAAAACCATGGATTACACCCGATTTGGTCAAATTGATTCGCATTAGAGACAAAATAAGTAAAAAATTAAAAAAAACAACCCTTTAATAATGATCTCTATCACTTTTTTTCGTACATTCAGACACAATTTAAGTAAATCTCTTAAACAATCCAAAAAACTATATTACAGAACTAAAACTTGAAATTTATCAAAACAACCCCAAAATGTTCTGGTCTATCGTAAATGAGCTTGCTGGTAAAATTAAGAAGAGAGATTCTTTTCCGATCCATAAAGTTTTACACCGGGATACTCCGTATATATCTCATGGTTTGTGTAAACAAGTAGCTAATGATTTTAACTCCTTTTTCTCCGCGGTTGGACACAATCTGGGCTAGTGCCATCGATTCAGGTGGGGACCCGGTTTTGAGTGATGCGGATTACAGACAGAACACCGTGTTCACATTGACCACTGTTACTGAACTTGATGTAATACGGCACGCGACTGGACTGCGTGGGGGATCCGCCCCTGGGACGTGATGGTGTCTCGGCTGATATGTTAAAAGACAATATTTATATCTTCTCTAAGCCCCTTCTGCATTTAGTAAATTTTAAGTATTTCTTCTGGCATTTTCCTGGATATCTTTAAAATCGCTAAGGTCATTCCCTTGCATAAAGGAGATAGCTTCTTAGATAAAAATAATTTTCCGCCCCCCCATCAGCCTTTTGAGTGTATTCTCCAAGATCCTTGAGCGTATAGTTAAAGAAACAATTAGTTTTCTATCTTTCTAACAATCAAAATCTTGTGCGAGTGTCAGTATGGGTTCAGAGACGACCGGAACATTTCTGATGCTCTTTTTGATGTCAACAGACAAATCAATGATGCTATATCTGACAACTTGCGCATTATTTTAATATTTCTTGATTTGAGGAAGGCCTTTGACAGCATTGATAGAAATAGGCTGCTCCTTAAATTGGAGAGGCCACTGGAGTTCGGGGGTAATGCGCTTTCATGGTTCTCAACCTACCTCACAAGTAGGCTACAGGACCGTGTCTGTCTGTAGGACCGAGAGCGACGCGCTTCCGGTGGACTACGGGGTGGTTCAGGGGCAGTACGCTCGGCCCAATTCTGTTTTTGATTTATATTAACAATATCTCTAAATTGAATTTATATGGCAATCCTGTTTTATTTGCTGATGATAGCTTAATTTTAATAAAAGGTATCGATTGGGGGTGATGCCCGTTCTAACGCTCTACATGACCTCATGGTCTTAAAAAAATGGTTTTAACCAAAACATTCTTTCATTAAATACATCAAAGGACTAAGTTTATGCCCATCTCTCTCCGAGAGACCACAGACTATGCCCTCGGCGACCTCGTGGGTTCACAATTGTGGCAGTTACAATAATGATCTTTGTTCGTGTGAAACTATTGAAAAATGTATCGTCTTATAAATATTTGGGTGTCTTCTTTGACAAGCGTTTTAAAATGGTCCTGCACATGTTGAATATGTAAAAAAGAGAGCAAGGAAATATATATTTGCGTTTAAACATTTAAGTGAAATTTTAAATGAAAAAGAAATTAAACTTGCTTACTTTGCCTATGCCCAATCGTTGTTCTCGTTTGGAATAATAGCCTGGGGTGGAGCGTATAAAACTCTTTTACAGCCATTTGCAAGTGGTTCAGAAGGCAATCTTAAAAGCCGGTTTCAAAAAATCTAGGAGATACCCAACTGACACTTTATATCAAGAAACTGCCATTCTATCAATTCGAAAAATCTTCATTAAAAACACTTCTTGTTCACATTTATAAACATTTTTATACAATTTTCTCTACAACTTCACATTCTCATAACACACGATATTCACGGAATATTGGTGTCGCATCAATGCAAATCAGTAAAACCTTCTCATCTACAAATTCTCTTTATATATCCCATCTCGTGTATAGAAATATCTGTAAATACTTTCCAGACAACCAAATATTCACCTCACCTTCAATACTTACATGTAAGAAACGTTCGAATGAATGGCTGTATCTTATCAGCGCGGAGGAGGCCGAGGCAATTATCACGGCTGACTACAGAAGGACCTGACTTTTGACCCTGCCTCCCCCCTCTTGATGCCCCTTCAACAGCACTGATGCCTTTAGATGGACTTTTTCTATTTTATACTTTTATTTTATTTTTTTTTTTTTTTTATTTTCATAACAGTTCGTAAAGAAATCTGCTAGTAATGTGTTTAGGGTTGTTCTGCAGGTAGACTTTTTGATCTTTAAAATACACCACTCACTCCTTAATTTTGTTTTTCTTCTCTTTAAATATTTCCTTTTAAACTATTTGTAGTACTTACGCTGATAAATTTCAATGCCGTATTATGTAGATACGCGCGTGCGCGCGCGTTTGTGTGTATGCGTCTATTGATGTTATAATATGATAATTAATCACCAGATTAAATTCGTCCAAAATCTCCACAGGGAAGCAACTCGAGCCTACGCACAGGCTTTTTCCGCCCATGTAGGCTCATTTCCTAGGCCACTTTAAATCTGATGTGTATAATATTTTTATGTATAATGTTGTTATGTAAACATTTAACTAGTATAGTAAACAAGACAATATAAATTTTAATAGTAAATTTGCACGCATGTAAATATTGTTTGGAAATAAATTATGATTCAATTCAATTCAATTCATGTAGTGGTGCATTTAGATACTTATATCCAAGGTACACACCAACGAGTCTTAGAAACCTTCTCTGGACTCTCTTGTTATTATCCCTCAGATACCGCTGATAAGTGGACAACACCACACAACAATACTCTAAGTGATGTCTGATCATGCAAACGTATATTTTTCAGACCTTTGCACCCTCAAGGTGCAAAGGTCTGAAAAATACTTAGAAACTCTAAGAAGGAGACCAAGAGTTTCAAGCGCTTTATTACATGTGTTTATGGTGTTCTCCCAACTAAGACTAGTGGTAAATGTCACCTCAAGATCATCGGTTTCCTTTACTCTCATGATCAGCATGTCCATGATACAATGCTTGAATAAAATTAGGACAATGGTGGGGTGGTAGTAATGCAATTTATTATGGTTAAGAGACATGTTTTCATCATACCAATGGAAGATTAAGTTGATATCTTCCTGTTGGAAAGAAGCACCATAAACAGTAGAGATTTCCCTGAAAAGCTTCATGTCATCGGCAAAAAGTAAATGATTGCATTTGAGAGGAGTTGATATATATGTTGAACAAAATCGGTTCAAATGTGAGCCTTGTGGAATGCTAGATGAAGCAAGAAAACTGTGAGATAATTCATTCTTGTACAAGGAGGGGCAGAATGGACTCCTAAAAAAAGCTTTTTATTTCTGAAAACTACATACAATGCCATTTAATTTTCATTAGGTTTTGAAAATTATATCATACAGGTGACAACCTTGACGAGCGATGCATTTTATTTTACAAGCAATGAATTTTACTTGAAGACCCCCACAGATATCCCACACAGATAACTCTGAATCCAGTAGAGGAATGGCCTCCTGAAGCCATAAGCCCTAATTTTAAGGATCATGATGGTATGGCAGACTCGGTCGAAAGCCTTTGAAAAGTCCAACTCAATCGAATCTACTTGATTGCCTTCACAAAAGGCTTCAGATATGTAGGTTTGGAATAGTACAAATTTTGTGGTTGTGGAAATGCAACAGATTCCTGACCTTGAAAACAATTTTAGTCAGTACTTACTATCCTCTCAAATACCTTGACCAAACTGGCAAGATGGTTTTTGGCCTATAATTTCTAATATTGTTGGCCGAACCATTTTTGTGGAGAGGTATAATATAGCTGATTTTAAAGACGTCAGGGAAAAAACCACTAGAGAGACATTTGTTATATAGAAGGAAGAGATGTTGAGCAAGCAGTTCTGCACAGTATTTAGACAACAGAAGGCATGGTAGATGGAGAGGGGGTGGTACCCTTTATATTCCTCAGATAACTTTACAAGACTTTTTTGAATTTTCTTGGGGTAGAATTCTGCACCTTATTGATATATTGGTCAAATCAGGTTGCTGATGACGACTTGTAGTTTGCTCTAACTATGGCATATTGACATTAGTTTGTCTAAGCTAAGAGACTTAATAGTGGCTGTAAATTATTTTCTTGTGAATAGTGATGGATAAGCTCCTTGGAAAACCATACTGGATAGACTGAGAGACCAGACTTTGAGACAAGAGAGCTCTTTTCTACACTGTCAGATATGGTGTTAATTAACACCTTGGATGATTCATTTAGGTTTTCATGACGATTTCATTCCAGTTCAAGCCCTGAAGACTCTGAAAACCTTTGCTTTGTCACAACATCTCATATTGGTGTGGTATGTAACATTTCTGTGTGACGACGTTGGCACTGAAGTTCTTAATTAAAGTGTGGGGTGGTGGTCATCCTCAGGAAGTAGGGGACAGGATTGGGACATGTAGTTATATCTTGAAAAGAGGAGAATACTAGATCAAGTATAACAACTCTGTAGTTAGGAATACGATTCACCTGTGTAAGGCCGAACAGTCGCCATACTTAGCAAGAACTGTGAGGATCCAATCCAATTCACAAGAGGAGGTCCAATCTTCGTTAGGTGAATTGAAGTCACCTAACAGGATAATGTTAAAAAGCCATGGGAGTTGACAATCTCCTCAAGCTCATCAGGTGGTATATAAATATAGATATATATATATATATATATGACAAAAAGAAGAGGCAATCACCCGCAGTGATGAGGTTGACTAGACGGAAGTCGTGAATTTAGCCTCTTACCTAAACTACTACGATTGAATTTAATGTTTGTTAAATACCGCTTATAAATTATTCATTTCTTTAGTAGCTATTACAGTTAAATGAGTCAAATGTAAAGTTTATGTATCTTTTTCTTTATTAATTTTTTTAATCTTACATGTAATCAGGCGTTAGTTATGGATGATTCTTTTTCTGCTTAATGATCTTGCCGCAAAACTATTATAAAATTGAACTTGAATTGAATTTATCTATTTTGTCGTAACAGGGTTCACTGAGTTTACATGAAAACATTTCATTGTCAATATATCAAACTTTTTTTTATAAATTGTTAATTATTTCAAGGAAAAAGATGGATCCAAGGACAGAACCATGCGGAACGCCTAAGGAAATATCAATTTATAATTTTTTTCCCTCTTAAACTTATGTATTGTTTACAATTTATGAAGTACAACTCAATAATTTTCATAAACTTTAAAGATATTTCATAAAAGTCTCATTCAGTTAAAAATACTATTTAATGGGCCACAATCAAATGCTTTGCTCAAATCTAATAGAGAAAGAGAAAATGACTCCTTATTTTCAAATGCCTGCAATGCCTCACTAACTATTTTAGTTACTGCAGCAGCTGTTGAACGGCCTGCCCTGAATACAAATTGGGATTCAGAAAGGAGGTTATTTGTTTCAAAATAATTACTGAGTTGATCATACATTATGGATTCAACGACTGGAAAAAATAGGGACAACTGAAACTGGGCAATAATTTTTTCAAAGATTTCCATCATTTTTATTTAAGTCTAGATTATCATATTTTTAACTGATTACAAGTGTAATATGGTCGAAGTGCAAATTGTTGTTATATACATTTTTTAAGGACTTTAAGGGGTTCTATTCCACTCATTCCCCATTAGTCAGGCCACTGGTGCAGCACTCAGCATGTGTATGGGCTAGTAGTGAATGAGTAATATTATTAACACTGCTTCTGTTTATCAGTTAAATGTATTAAAATATTAAATCAATATAAATCTAATTGATACTTTATTTGCTACTGACATGACAACAGAACAATTAAAATAATAAGTACAAGAAAAATATTAAAATATTTTGTTTTCATTAACATATTGTGTCTATAAACACCTTCTCTCAAAAACTAACAGGTCCAAGCGTTTAGCAGGAACAATATGTTTTCCATAATGAGATGCTCTGACAGTAAAGCAGAAAGAGAGAGTCTGGTTGATTTTAAGTAATTCAGAACTGAAATGTTTGAAAGTTCAAAGAAGGATTTATAGGAACAAAACTTGGTTGTCAGTTCCTTCAGTGTGAGACTTCTTCATCGGCTAAGTGTAGCGCAAAGCTTATTATCTTCACTCCTCAGTATCTATTACGACCTGGAGTGTGAGACTTCTTCCTCTGGTAAGTGTAGTGTAAAGCTTATTATCTTCACTCCTCAGTATCTATTACAACCTGGAATGTGAGACTTTCATCTGCTAAGTGTAGCGCAAAGCTTATCATCTTCACTCTTCAGTATCTATTAAAACCTGAAGTATGAGCCTTCTTCATTTGGTAAGTGTAGTGCAAAGCTTATTATCTTCACCCTTCAGTATCTATTACGACCTGGAGTGTGAGACTTCATCTGGTAAGTGTAGCGCAAAGCTTATTATCTTCACTCCACAGTATCTATTACGACCTGGAGTGCGAGACTTCTTCATTTGGTAAGTGTAGCGCAAAAATTACCATCTTCACTCCTCAGTATCTATTACGACCTGGAGTGTGAGACTTCTTAATTTGATAAGTGTAGCGCAAAGCTTATTATCTTCACTCCTCAGTATCTAATACAACCAGGTGTTTCTCCCTTCCTAACAATTTTGTTCTTTAGCCAGTAACTAACATTCCTTCTTCGAAAAACAGTTTCATCTCCTCTCTTATAGGTTGATTTTTCTTAAGACAATTACAACTGTGCTGCTCCTTCATTATTCCTTCCCTTGTCTTTAACACATTAACTGCCATGCCGACCCGACTGGGTAGGCAAATATTTTGTTGCTACTATGCATTGCCAACCCGATCGGGCCTCACCATGACGATAACATAGTTTAACTTTATTGCAGCTACGAGCATTGCATTTGGCTCTGGTAGCAACAATGTGGACTAAATGTTCTAAATAGATACAAGAATGAACAGAGAACGTTGTTTGAATTTGTTTCGCAAAATGTGGCTTCACTAAAACACCGCACAATATTATGAACTTTTATCTCCTGATCGGGTCGGCAAATTTATTTTTTACCAATTGTTGATATATTTTTCTTCTATACTTTCGTTAATTGATTTTATGATGTGATTATATTGTTTTATTAATTATTCTCGTTTCATTTACCTCATTATCTTTGTGAATGAAATTAGAAAAACTATTTTGGGAGCATTTATATTAAAATTATTGGATATAAAATAATATATAATATTTCAATATTTATAGAAACAACATATATTTTTAATTGGATACATAAAAGTGGATTAATACTTCTGTACTACAGATTAAAGTTTACTTGTGGATTTTCATAACGCATAGCCTTGTTGTGGTAAATCTTACAGTTTTTCCTTGATTTCCATTTGTTTTTTCCCTTGCCAATGAAAGTTGTTGACTCAGAAATGTAGTGAAGGCCCGTTGTACGCACTGCAGACAGAATTTCGTCGTCTGAACCCAAGAGTGAATACACACTAACTTTTCTCTGAACGTTTTGATGAAATACGAGACATGACTTCTTCTACGTTGAGCAGTAACCTCTACACCATTCTTTTACAATAGCTACGCATTGAAAACAGCTGTTCCAAGAAGCAGTTCTTCTGCAATGTATGTAACGAATAACCACAATGAAAGCAGCGAGTGCAAGTGAGGTTACATAAGTTGGCGTGAACTACACGACATATCAGCTGTGAGCAGGAAGCAGTTGGAAATGTTTGTTCAATCAGCCTTTCATTGCACACGCACAATATAGTAATAAAAAAGTGTACTGAAATTTCTGTCGGCAGATTTATTTTTCAACCGAAATTGCCTGAAAAAACTTTTTGACGACCCGATCAGTCCAAACTTAAACCCCACAGCCCATATCATATAATTTGCATAAATCGTTTTCATTTACACAAATATCGTTATATTCACCACAAAAACAATATCACATAGAAAACGAGTACAGAAAATTTTGGCATACAGGGAACTCTAGAATTCTTTATGGTGGCAGTTAACGTGTTAAAAAAAAAGTTCTCTTACATTGCTCTGAATCGTAGGCTGAAGATTTGTCACTGAATCTGGAAGTTCTGTTCTCATTATTCTACTATTTAATACTTGTGAAGGTGAATAGTGTAAGCCTAAGACAGATATGTTGATATTGAATTAAATATGTACACTCGTCATGGCTTACACCTAAATTCAAGAGGCAAAAATTGGCTCACTAAGCTACTATTGAGGAAGTGTACAAGGAAACTCCACAATCTCTGAGCAACAGTCAAGCAGCTGTTGTGGGTGTACTTGAGATAACACCAGCTGTTGTACCTGAAATTGCAGCAAGTTCACCAAAATCAGCAAGAATTCATGAAGTGTGGGGATGTTTAATATATTTGTATATAAAAGGGAATATACAGTACTTTGTATTCATGACTCTTGACTAAATACTGTATATGTATTATTACAGTACATCCTATTGTTTTTATTTTTGATAAAACTTTATTAATGGTTTGGTATTTTATTTATTGATCATTTATTAGTTGGTTAACATGTTAGTAATTTATAGCGTACCTTAATTAGTAGAATTTTAATGTTTTTCATTGTAGTTACAATGCATATTATATGTGGTGTAGGTTGTATTTTGACAATGTTTATTGTACATTTACTTGTATTTATTTGCAAGAAATGAATATTTTAATGTGAAGAATCTTTGTAATCTGATCCATCTACACATTTATAGGGATATTTGTATGTATTCTCACAGCTTCCTCAACTATAACATTATTTTTTGGGTAATGAGATGTACTTGTTGAAATTGCAATATCCTGCCTTAAAAACATACAACATTCATATGAGAAATTTTTGTTGATATGTAGATCTATTGGCTTAACCCTTGACTGATTGGTTTTTCTTCAGTAAGAGTACCCTAAAAAGTGAGTTTTTTAATTTTCGATTTGGTTTTTTTTAGGTGATTTGGGTTTGCTACAGTAGATGTGTTATGAAAAACACTCAAACATTTAATTTTTTTTGTTGCATTTATACAGAAATTAATCTAATTATGCACCAAAGTTATTATATTTACAAAATATGAGAATAAAATAAAATATTCAACATTCTCTCATAAACATACTAAGGTACAGGTTAGTAACAGTACACAAGTCTCCTCAAAAATCTTTGATTGTATGAAAGAGGCAGAAACAGCTGGACACATAAAGCGAAACGTCGTTGGTCTATCTGCACACATTGCATGCTGTCTTCGGCTTGTCCTTATCTGTAGCAGGGATGGTGTTGTGAAAATGTCGAGCAGTAAGTCTCAGGGGAGCATCTTAGCCAAATATTCGTCTGTAAGTCTTTCTCGTGCCATTTTATGTAATCAGTAATTACACAAACAACCACATTTATTTACTCACGGTAAACACAATAAATTGTTGGCGAGGTCAAAAACCATCTGGGTTTCGAGTGGCCACAGGAGTAAGAGTAAGTAAGTAAACACAATAAAACATTTACAATCAAGGCAACAGGTAACATAAAAGTGAGGTTAAAACCTGTATTCACTACGAAAACAGAAACAGAATCAGCTGATTACTTGGAACAACTGATTGAATACAGTCATATAGCCTGCATACTGTCAATAAAATTGGGTCTAAAGAAATAAATAACAGAACAACTGCGATCTAATGGGAACGACGAAAACTACTTGAAACTGTTTATTTATTTCGCTAGATTGCATTCGTAATCAAGCGAGATTATTCATCACGAAACATTATTATGAATACTGTGTAGCGTCATAGCACTTCACACGGCAATCGTGATTACTGCATGTGGCAGATAGGGCACTCCTGAATGCGTTGCAGGGTTTCTAGTCAAAGGGTTAACTTATTTATTTACATGCACTTTTACAGGTAAAAAAACCTAATTACAACAGAGCAGTACTAAAAACTACCACTTGTAAGCAAGTAAAAAAGTATTCATAACAAAAACTATTAAACTGAAAACAACACATACAAATAGTATACATATGTATACAAATAGTATACATAAAAATTTATAAAAAAAGCAACTAGCAATAAACAAGGATACAATCACTTATTAAATAGAATGAAAACTATGGTATCTAAGTTATGCCAAACTATGGTTTGTATAATTATGCTTATAAATATTTATATATAAAGCACAGTTAAATATACCCTTCTGAACTCACTTAAAATATTGTTTAAAATATCTCAATGTTGAGCCATTGAATTGAAAAGACGCATCATTGAGACTGTAGGAGATTTGGCTAATATATTAGTTCTAGAAAGAGGTATAGGAAATAGATGGTGGATTCTAGTTTTAATACCGGGAACATGAAAACAAATTTGCTGTAGAGAAGACAGGTCCTTAACTTCATGTCTAACAAGTTTAAACAAACAATAACAAATTACGTCTGGACTGGAGACTACAAAAACTGAACATGCTGAGTAATTGCGAGGATGCTGCTTTAGCACCCCCTTGGGCTTAGCTTAGCACAGCAAGGGGGTGCTTATTCAGTACATGGACATGTCCCAGTCACTGAATTAGCACCCCCTACCATTCAACCAGTAATACAAGCAGATTTGTCTTATAGAGATTTTATTTAATCAGAAATATAATAGTTTTTATCTGAATCTTGTGATGCTGTCACTCATAAGCTACTCTCTACGATTGAAATTTTGGATAAACAATGAAATAATATGTTTCTCAAATATGCCTACTTTCTCTTCAAAATTACCATACGACTTAATAATACATAAAAGGTGCTCAGACTAACAAAGCTTATGGAACTTAGGAGTCCTCCCTCTTGCACACATTGTCCTTTTTTATAAACATTTTCACTCATGACTGCTTTCTGAATTTTTTCTTAATATCGCTAATTAAAAGAATTAATTGAATCGTATCCATCATTTATTCTACTTCAATTAATTCTTTCAATTAATATGTTTACGAAATTAATTAACGCACTGATTCAGAATAAGCTACAATTTTCAACTTTGAGTCTACGCAAAGGTCATTAAAGCCCATTGTAGGCTCTGTCTCTAAGTTTTTTAATAATAGCAAAGTAAAACTAATGATAAATGCTGTTTTTAATATTAATTAGCTTTCTTAATTTCGACACCCTTAGATGCAAAACAATTGAAATACATGTTTCAGGCCTACCTACAGATAGCATTTAGTTCACACACACGTTTAATGAATTTTTTTTTTTAATATCTGTTGTTTCAGGACATATTTATTTATTAAAATTTAGTCATACGACCATCAGATATATTTGCAATAAAATACCTTATCTATGATGTTATTATTTCTAGAAAAGCGTTATTTATTATGTATGATTGTGCTTGTTATCTATTATTCTTAATATACAACAGATAACCTGAAGTCAATTTTATGTAGTTTTTTTAACAGACATTGTGAACATTTTAAGCCTTATGGTAAATAAAAGCAGTTTATTATTAACTAAGAAGTTTGTTTTGTCTGTCACTGTTCATACAGGCATTCTTTATTGATAAATTACAATAATTCTTAATTTATTAGAGAAAAAAGTTACTTGGAAACAGATATTAAGTGTTTCATGTACTTCAAATGAAGAAAATCGGATCTGAGTGCAATTGGCATAAGATAATCTGGAGCTGCTGTTTATTCAATTTTTCTATGGTGAACTACTCGCTGAGAACCTCAATGTCGACCATGTTTTGTCACAGTAAATCTTTGTGTATGTTATTTTATATAAGTTTGGTCATTAGATTTGTGATAGAATGCACTTAAAATGTAGTTTTTGCAATACCTAAGTAAAGTTGCTGATTTTTAAGTAGTTCAAAGTTAAAATATTTTAATAGCCACTATTTTGAAAGTATTAAAGACATTATCATAATATATTTTTTCAGCTGGCCTTCCCACCATAAACATTTGACCAAGACTTGGTAGGATTGAATTTATTAGGTTTTAAGATATAACTTTTTAGTTAAAAACACACACATACTTCCACCGACAGAGAGGAAACTAAGCAATGGAGATCCATATTAATCTGTATATCAATGTGTCTGTCTTGATCTGAGCAATAATGCTTTAGAAAATATTATATATTTATTGCTACGTGTACAACATGGTTTGTTACAGCGTTTTTATTTTTTGTTGATTATAGTTGAACTGGTATGGATATAACTGAAGCCAATCAACTTCACGAACATTATTGCCCTGCACCAACTCCTTTAGAAACGAAAAATACAATGGAGATAGCAGATACTGATTCTTGTAAACTTTACATATTGTAATTGTTTGTCCAGTGAGTGTGAATAATACTATTTGAACTGGTCTGTCCCTAAAAATTGATGATGCTTAGCCTCTGGAAAATTACAATTTCACAGTACAAAGTTTTCCCTAGTTTAATTGGTCTTAGAAAAATTCAAAACAAATAGATACTTGTTTTTAAAGTTGTTAATAGGTTTATATAATCTCTGATCATGTACATTTATTACACATGCCAGATTTAAGCAATATCAATCCCTCTGCGTGGTTTATACCATGGTTTCAAATTAAATTTACTTTAAAATAAAGTTGTATTTGAATGCCTAGAGCCTAGTTTTTTAACATAAGCGTATTCGATTTATAGTACCTTTTACAATTGGTAATTAATGATTTGTTTTTGAAATATTAAAGTTAAATCATAGCAATACAATAAGTATGCCCATTAAAAAATCACAATATTGGACAGTTTTATTCCTTTACTATTAAACCTAAACTACAGAAAGCCTTACTAATGATCTTAATAATATGTTTAACGAAAGTCAATCTAGCATCAAGTATTTCACCCAAATCATTCACTTCCTGAATCTTATATTGAGCCCTCCCATTTAATTTGTAATCAAATGAATGGTACTAATGTTTTTGGAAAAGGTAAGAACGTGATATTTAGATACATTAACCCTCCATCGGGCGCTTAAAATTAGAAACACCATCAGGCGCTCACGGAGGTTTCCTCCAGGTTGGCGAATAATGGATATCATAATCGTTTTCGTTTAAACTGTTTTTATTTGTTTAAATATTCATACTGATTTAATTACAATGTAATATATTCATTTTTAGAAATTTAATAAAAATTACACTCTTATGTAATGAATTTTCCAAATAAGAAATTCAAAATCTTAAAAAATGTTATTGTATAATAACAACATGATTAATTTTAAGGAATAATGCAATTAATTGTAAAAATGTTTAACCTTCTGTAAATATGTATAGAAATTAACTTAGTTTTTAACTTCTTACAAAAAAACAACTTACTTCAATTCTTGAGATATTATACAATTGTAATGTCAATTATTGCTCTGAAATAAAAATTTATTCTTTACTAAAAATTTTTTTACACACTGCACAAAATTTCAAAACATTTTCCTTCTGGTTGTTATAGCGACAATGTTCACTCCATAATCATTACTGAAATGTTCCCTAGCACACTGGTACTGTACTAACAAGTCTCTCGTCTTCATTCTCCATTTCACAAAATTCAAATAAAATATATAGTAAAATTTAAAAAGAAACCATCACAGGTCACACATTTAGGCGCACACGGATTATTACAACATAAAAACTAAACACAATAAGGCGCTCACGGTGATTTCGTCCAAGCACTACAAACACACCATCGGGCGCTCACGGAGGAATCGTCCAGTCACGCACGGAAGTAGACCTCATACTGACACATTTTGATAAATAAAAGCGGGAGGCTATTGTTTCGTTTCCCCGAAAGATGCTCGTGAAGTACACTGCGGGAAACGACTGCCGACATCAGAAAAGTAGTACTATTTTTAATAATAAAACATACACGGAGGAAAAACTCCGTTTAGCGCCCGATGGAGGGTTAAAGGAAAGTTTATGAGTATTTGATCTAATCATTTATGGCTACCAGATCTTGTTGAAGAGATACAGCATCTTCTATGACTCTTATCACTTTATACATTTTCAAATCATCCGCACATAGAAGAAATGACCCATGTGGAACCACCTCCTTGACGCCATCAATTACAATATTAAAAATAGACGGACCCAGATTAACACCTTGGGGCACACCTGATGTGACATCAAACAAATCAGACTTGTAGCCGCAATACCAGACATATTGTTTCTTTTGTGTAAAATAGCTCTTAAATAAAGTTGATATATGGTTGGAAAGACCACATTTATTTAGCTTGGCCAGTATTATTACATGATCAATTCTGTCAAATACAACTTGCAGATATTTTACAAAAAATATCAGTAGTCCTAAAAAACCACCTGTACTCCAAGTATTGGTATACCTCGATAACATAGTTTAACCAGCGGAACAAACAGATCAAGCTATTGAAAATATTTGTATGCATATATTTCAAGACATAAGCAAAAGCAATACTTCTCAGGTTTTCATGGAATACCTCTCCTAGCTTTACAAAATGTACCTCATTTTAGATTATAAAGTCTCTATTTTACTATTTACCAAATCTAGTAGATTCATTAAAACTACTCCTAAGAAAATCATGTACAAGTTAAAAATTGTGTTGGTTATAAGTGTTTACAGTAAAACTATGTAAGTTATGTGAGATTCTTTTATGAAGACTGATACAAGGGGTTTTGTAGGTTCAAAAATCAATTCTTTTTTAAATGTTTAGTTTTCTTTGTAGTTTCTTTATTTTTTGGCAAAACTGACTTGTAAATCTGCAGTACCAGATTGCTTCAGTATAAATGTAATAAAAACATAGCATAACAATAATTGTTATTTGCTTTAAATTTCTACTTGAAAATGTAAAAAATTATAATTTTCTGAAATAATTTCATAACACTTATATTTATGTATTCATAATAACATTTCTTTCAACTTAGTTAATCTGACAATTCTGTGAAGATATTTCAATATTGATAGTCAAACAATGTACTCACCATCATGCAATGCCTTCACAGCATGACTAAAGAGACATACAGCAATGATCCAGTGAAAGCCCACCATCATTGTACTGAATATGTGATGTGATCTGATGGTCCAACAGATACTGTGATTGAATAAATTTGATGTTCACTGGACAAAGGCCATCCTGTTACCTGCAGGATGTCCTAATTGCAATAACCACTCAACTGTTTACATATCAGCACATATATAAAACAGTTCCTGTTGGTGGTATCCTCTCTGCCTTTGCTAAACAGACGAGCAGTTTTACTTTTATAATTCTTGACAGTTAACTGCGAAAAATCGGTTGAACGTCTGATCAATAATAAACAATTTGTGTAAAGTAGTATACAGTTGGTAACAATAAAGAAAGAAACGTAATTCTAAGAAAAATATGTCAACTCTTCTGAGATACAAGAAATTAATTACAACTTTTGAAAAAAATCAAGAACCTCAGTTGGCAATATTTTTAGTTTATATTTGGATTTTTCAAGACACTGCAGTCATAACAGAATAAAGGTTCTGCGGCTATTCAAAGATATCATAGTTAATCACAAATTATTTGTATATTTTGTTTCATTCAGTTTGAAATTTTTAAATAAGTTTGGTTGAACAATTTATTTTTGTTTAGTGTTTCCTATTAGCACACTGATGATACGACTGCTGAAGCAGTAAGATGAGACATTTAATGACTACAGAAAACTGTCATGATAAATTAAATCCAAGAGCTGAGAGCCAATTTGCATTTCATAAGCACACAACTTGGTTTTTTTTGAAGTCATTAAAGGAATTTTTCCTAAAAAATAAATTGATTGTCAGCCAAGCTAGTTTTGGGGGATGTCGAACCGAGACATTACCGAAAGGGTTTGAAATATGAAACCCTTAAGTTAACACATTGAAAACTAACCTTTTGATGCATAAATGATAGTTATATCAGCACCAAAAACTAGATAAAGATACAAGTCACCACTTATTTGAGGAAAATTATTGTTGAATATTTTTAACTTTTTTGATACTATCCCATTCTGACCTCTACCCAAACTTGTGCGGCTGACAGTTCATTTCTTTGTAAAGGAAATTCCTCTATTGATTTCAAGAAAAACAAAGTTCATGCTTCTATCATGCAAACTGGTTCTAAGCTCTGGACTAATAGTTTATTATAAAGCATTAACATCATCACTGCGACTCTATACTGAAGAGACCGCTACTCTCCCTTCTATTCTGCACTGTATGGTGTCTGTCGCAGTCAAAGTGTAAAACTACTGTACAATAACTTAATATTTTATAAAATTTAAATGTTAACAAATGTTTCAGCTAATTTGTTGAATATTAGCTGAAAGTGTCAACAGCTGTTAGGTGCCAATTTGGATGGATTAGGAAATATAAATACTACTGTGAAATATAATTATTTCAGAATTACAAAATAATCCAGGCAAGTTTTCTATTCTTTCTCTTTACATAAACCTTCCTCTGGTTTTAATGAATATAGAATTGGCCGAATTGTTCAAGCCATTCTTAAGATTAACAATTAGCACGACATTGTGCAATTCCTTCTTACTTATATGATAAAATAATTAAAAATGTTTGATAAAATTTCAATAAATGTATTAAAATAAATTTTGCAAACTACAGCATTTTTATGTGACTTTTCAAAAACTTTTCAAAAATAAATTCTTATCTGATAAGATCAAGGTAACATTACTACTTTGTGTAACTATGTTACCATCACCATTATACAGTAGAGTCCCGATAGTTCGAGTCTCGATAGTCCGAGGTTCCGTTAAATCCGAGCCAACACATGTAAAAAAATAAAATGTGATATTGACATATTTGTACAAACACACTCGAGCGCATGTCTGTAAACTGAGTGCTAGGCTACTTGGAGAAGCCAGCAGCCTGACTCATCAGTCCCACTTCATTTGCACCGCCACACCCCCACCCTATTGTCAAGGCCACGGAACATCGCGCCCCGTATTGTCTAAAATAAATCAGTCCGTTGCTCATCACGTTCGACTGCCGTACGGTTGTTCTAGATTACGATCGCAGTGCGCTTACCCGTCTGTTATTTACAACGTACAGTACTTGTTGTCTAAATATTAAGTTTTAGTAAAAAAAGTATTTTCTGAAATTTTATGTGTTCATTGTACAGTGAACTATGAGTTCAAAAAAGTAAAAGAAAGTTTGTACCGATAAAAACAAAACTAGAAGCTCTTAAGACTTGATAAAGGTGAAACGTTAAAATATTAGCTGCCGAGTACGGAGTTGGTGAAGTGACAGTTGGTGACTGGCGAAGGAATCGCGATAAAATTGAAAAGTTTGCATCAGAAAAGTGCTCGGAAACGTGTAATAATGAGCGGAAGTCTATGAAGAAAGCAGAGTATGAAAAAAACTAGTGAGGCCCTATTTGTATGGTTTTGTCAACAATAAAAACAAAGGTTGTCCTATTTCCGGACCTATTTTACAGGAAAAGGCATTGTACTTTCGCAATGAAATCAATGAAGTTGAGGAAGATTTTACGGCAAGTGTAGGATGGCTTGACCGTTGGAAAAAAAACGTTTATAACGTGAGGCAGTTACAAATTTGTGGGGAGAAAACTCTCGGCGGATTCCGAGGCAGTTGTTCAGTTCTGAGAAAAGTTAAAAAATCTTATTAAAAGTGAAAATTTAAACACCTGATCAGATTTACAACTGTGATGAAACTGGTTTGAATTTTAAAACTTTGCCATCAAAAACTCTAGCTTAGCGGGAGGAAAAAGCTGCTCCGGGTCACAAAAAAAGCAAAGAGAGACTGACTGTGCTAGCTGCTTCAAACGCATCGGGAAGCCATAAATTAAAACTAACTGTCATTGGCAAGTCTGCTAAGCCTCGTGAGTTTAAAAACATGTCTATTTTCAATGCTTTCAACAACTTATACAAACCAAAAAAATGCATGGATGGACAAGCAAATTTTTAAAAACTGGTTTTTTAGTTAATTTGTTCCGGAAACCAAAAGGTTTTTGAAGAAAAGCAACCTACCCTCTAAAGCCATCTTAACACTTGATAACGCAGGATCACACCCAGATGAAGGGGAATTACAATGCGATGGCATACGCACAATGTTTTTGCCAGCCGAACGTGACCAGCCTCATTCAGCCTATGGACCAAGGCGTACTTGAAACTTTGAAAAAAAAAGTACAGACGCCGTTTATTGCAATCAATGTTTCAAACAATTGAAGGAGAGGCAACCATAACAGATTTCCTGAAAAGAGTCACAATCAAGGATGTAATTTATTGGATCGCTGAAGCTTGGAGCAAAATTAAACCAGAAACAATCCAGAAATCATGGAAAGAAAATCGGAGTGTGTAAAATTGAAAATGATGATGAAGATGACGATCTACCGTTAATAAATTTAATAAACAGACTTTCTAGTTGCAATGGGACAAATCAAACTGATATTGGAGAGTGGATGAGTAGGGACGAACAGTTAGAGACAACAGACGACAACCAATAGTTGAGATGGTCACAGACATGACAGCTGACGGGAGTGAGGAAGAAGAAAGTGTGCAGGAGACAGACCCGGCAATGACTCACAGCGACGGCTACGCGGCACTGGATGCGGCCTGCGCTACGTAGAGCAGCAAGCAGAGGCGACAGTGGAGACACGTTATTGCTTCGGCGGTGGAGAAGACATGGCTGCCCGCAAACGCTGCAGTGTGGTGAAACAAAAAAACTCTAGAGAGTTTTTTTTAAGTAAAACATTGCATCTTTGGACCTCTGTAAGTAATTTATTAATGCTGGTATTTGTAATAAAAGCATATTTTCTTTTGTTTGCCTTCAGTTTCTAATTATAACCCAATTTTTCTCAAAGTGTTCCGTATAATTCGAGTTCTTCACAATTCGAGGTACATTCGGTCCCATTCACCTCGGATTACCGGGGACTCTACTGTATATGACAACTGAAACTCAGCAGAAGATAACATTTTTATTAAACCCTGTTATAGATAATTAATTGGATGTTCGCCCAATGCACTAAATGTAAGAAATTAGACTCAATATAAAAGAAAAATCAGTTTTTATAAACAATTTTATTTTAAAACTTTACATTTGTGACCAACTGCCATCAGCTGGTGCATCAGCAGCTGGAGCGGGGGCTGCTGCTGCTGCTGCTGCAGGAGCTTGCACTGAGATACCAGCCTGCTGGGCCAGCAGGAGTTGCTGCTGCTTCTTCTTCTGCCTCACTTGGGCAGCGATACGATCTAAGTCCCTGCGGCCTTGTACAGTGATTTTGCGCCCACCGTCAGGGCACTTCTCTATCAGCTTCAGGTTTTCAAGAGATTGTAGTGCCTTGCGGGCCACACCACCTGCAGAGCGGCAGAAGTGTGCTGGGCACACACCGTTCCTCTTGCGACCTGTCACAGAATATCTGGCAATTAAACAATAGTTGTATTTGATGTACTAGTTACTTGAAAAAATTACTGTTAGGCTTTGAGTTATCTTAAGGCAGTAGAGTGTAATATAACATAAAGAAGAAATCTAAACTCTTGAAGGTTTCAAGATATTGTTACTTTCCTAGTATAGGCTACAAAGTCTTGTATTTTTACTTCATGAATACATACGAGGGTCTTCCAGAAAGTAAAGAACGTTTTGTTATAAGTCAATAAAAACAAAAGATAAGAGCATGAAAATTTATTTATAAATACTTATAAACTTACTCTATTTTTCTACAAAATCGCCGGAACTGTCAAGGCACTTGTAGCGTGGCACCAGTTTTTCTATACCAACGTTATACTGTTCTGCCGCCAAGGAATGAAGCCACGTTTTTACTCCTTCTTTGAGGTCTTCGTCACCCAAAAAGTTTTTTTCCGCCTAAAAACACTTTCAACTTTGGAAACAAGTGATAGTCACTCGGAGCCAGATCTGGACTATACGGAGGGTGTCCGAAGATTTGCCATTTGAAAGAATTGAGTTCTGCTTTGGTTCGTGCACTGCAATGAGGCCGAGCATTGTCGTGGATCAGCACCACTTTCGACGACAGCATTCCGCGTCGTTTGTTCTGAATAGCGCGGCGAAGCCGATGCAAGGTCTCGATGTAGGCCTCTGAGTTGATTGTTTCGCCTCTCGGCATGAACTCCACATGGATTAGGCCTTTTCGGTCCCAAAAAACTGTTGCCATCAATTTCCTGGTGTTCAAATTTGGGTTTTCTTTCCTGTTTTTTTGTTGGTGAATTCGAGTGATGCCATTCCATTGACTGGAGCTTTGTTTCCAGGGTTCGATAGGAAACCCAAGTTTCGTCACCCGTTACGATGCGGTCAAGAAACGCATCACCTTCTTCGTCATACTGAGTCAAAAACTCAAGAGCTGCTCCCATCCGTTTAGTCTTGTGGACATCAGTAAGAATCTTAGGCACCCAACGAGCACACATTTTCTGATAACCAAGACGTTCAGTCACTATTTCGTGCAAAAGCGACCTTGAAATTTGTGGAAAAAATTCCACTAGACCACTCAAAGTGAAACGACGGTTTTGTTGAATTTTTCCATCAACTTTCGCTGCCAACTCGTCAGTAACGAGTGACGGCCTTCCACTTCGTTCCTCGTCGTGCACATTAGTTCGACCTTCCTTAAATTGAATGCACCATTTTCTCACTGATGACTCGTTCATCGCATTGTCACCGTAAACTGCCTTAATTTGCCTATAAATTTCAATAGGTCGAACATTCTGTGCATTCAGAAACCGTATCACACTACGCAGTTCACACTTGGCGGGATTTTCAATTAACGCTGCCATTTTAAACTTTCACAGCAGACGCAAACGTGACCTCACGGTACCGCTACTCAGCTCACACTGAGGCAGTAGGTGTGGCTAACGAACAAGCTATCTACCGCAGTGGTGGGGGAACTGCGCCGCCCGTGATGCGCAATCGTTCTTTACTTTCTGGAAGACCCTCGTATTTAATAAATTACCAAAATACCAATGAATCTCTAATATCAACTTTAAAATACAATTAAGCTGTTATAACTTTAATTGATTGTATGTATTATACATATCTAAAAAAAAACACCTTTTATTTTACTAAGTGCAGTTTACATTAACTGTGGAACAATACTGCGAAAAGAGATTGATTGACATTAAGTCAGAAATTTAATCTGAGCAGTGTTGCCAAAATGTGTTGCAATAAATGACTGACTTAATAAGTCATTTATTGCTATTAAATACAAGTAAATTTATAATAGGCATTGTCAAATTACTTAACCTAAACTACATACTAGGACTTTTCTTTTCAAAATCCGTGTATACAAATATAAAACTTATTGACATAATGAAATTTATTATCAAACATTACATATATATATAGTATAAGATTTATAGTTGTTTTAATAGAGTGCGCTTCAGAAGAAACTTGGAAGCAACAACACCCAGTTCACAAACTGGCCGTTAAGGCTAAGTACAAGTCTTTTGAAATAGGTCACTTATGTTATTAATAGACATAAGTCAACTCTGGAAGTACTTGCACATTTTATAACTCACTATTGAATGTCCTAGGTGTATACTATGCAATCTGCCTGAGGAAACACATTGTTTTAATGGTGAGGACCTTGAGGTTAAGAGAACGACTCTATATGGAACCTCTTAGGCAAGTGATGAATTTGACATTAGCATTAGACAGAAACTCTTATATTTTGAAGGTATAAGGTTTAAGGTTGATGCACTAAGAAATAGGAGTCCTTATATCCCCATTTCAACCCTATCGAACTGCATAGTGGTACTGAGAAAGAGAATGACTATACAGTCCCGTGGACTAAATAATTGTAAATAACAGAAGCGTATCAATTATCAATCAAAAGAAGCTATTAGAAATTTTGCTATAAAAAACCTATTTCATGCCAGGTTTGAAAGGAACTCTGGACTGGAAAGACTGTAACGACTGATAGCAAACCAGTAATACATACATGGAGCACTAGTAATATCACGTCATAAAACATACAATAACTAATATTTTGCCAGAAACTAATGGCTTCAGAGTAGGTAAGATTGTGCAAAGTTAACTATACAAGGTAAGTAAAATTGCTATTCTGTGTATTCAATTAATCTAAAACTTAGTTTAAAATGAATGCATGATATATCTTGTTAAAGTGTTCAGATCCGCAAAACCAAGCAGAGCCATGAGGCCATCTTGTGTGAAGAATCTGGTTTATGTGGGATGAAATAAAACACAACAATCAACATGACTGTTGTAGAAACTTTCATCCACATCCGAATAAACTTAACTGAGTAGTATCAACGTTAAAAATTACTTAAACATGAATACTTTATAACGATCTAGATTAATTAGGTGCTGCTTACAAATTGCAAAAAGATTTATATATATATATATATATAAAATACTTATATATATATAAAATACTTATATATATATATATATATATATATATATATATATATATAATACTTATATTGTTTTGGGACTGCATCAATTACTATCTGAATTCCATTGAAGTTATTAGTAGTATTTTGATTCAGACTATTTTAATATGGAATTTTTAAATTTAAATTTATTTTTAATCATCTTAGAAAAATCACTTGTGAATTTTTTAATTTAATCCCTAGGGCTCTAAAAGCCAAATTGTTTAACTTTGAAAGCCCATGAATTAAAAGATTATTATTCTCAGCTAAACAAAAGTCTTATGATAATGTGAACGTACAAACATATTCTTAATTTTAAATTTCTAGATCTACATGGGTATCTTGTAAGCATAATTTCGATTATGAAAGAGAGATTTTTCTTCTCCTGCTGTCAAACAAATCCATCTGCAATGTTAACCCCTTAACAGTTTTTTAGTATCCAAAGTTAATTTTTTGCTGAATTTTTTTCTGTTTTTTTTACAGAAACAGGTTTTTGGAATTTAAATATATACTTTTTATGAAAAACACAATTATTATTAGTGGCTTTAAAAAATTGTTGTTGTTTATGTATGCTCCACCTTGGAAGTCATTTTCGTGACTGTTTCATCACGCAAACAAAGCCAATCATCTATTTGTGCATCAGATATTTACATTGTACAATATAACACTAAAAATAAATCCATAAATCCTCCAGGATGGGTGATATGCAACCATGGGTCTGCACAGTGCAACTACAGTAAACTCATCAAGGTGCAAACACAAAGGACCAAGGAAGTGCTGACATGTAGTAGAAAATGTCAGAACTACTTTTGCAACACATGGTTGTCATAGAAATGCACTTTGCACAATATTATGGCACACAACAGAATAAAAGAGGAACAATATAACAATGCATAATATTATGTCAGTATCAAACTTTTACACAATCACTGTGAACATAATATTACATAAAAAACGTGAAGGGGTTAAAATGGGGTTTTATATCAATAGATTAAAGAAACATAAAAAAAGAAAAAAAACTGTCATGTTTCTAACTAATGAGGTTGTTTTTGCCAAAGCGAGGGGATATCAACCATGGCCTGCTTTCATTACAAAATTCGAAAACAACAAATACCACATTGTATTTTTTGGCACAAATGAAACTGCATTGTGCAAGGAAGCAGACGTTTTCTCGTATAATAAATATATATCAGAAAAATTACCAAAAAAGAAATTACACCTACTTTAAAAATTGCATTAGAGGAAGCTGAAACGCATGTTCTGCTCAATCCAGTACAGAATGCAGGCAATACTGATGAATACACAGAAGAGATCTTTACAAACGACCCAGCTGAACAAAGTTCAATTGAAGTAAATGAAATAAACAGCCAGCTACGATACGAAAAAGAAAAAATGGAATCATCCCTACGTCTGGTGGAGGAAGAAGCTACTGAGATGTGCATGAATTTTGAGAAGGAGATAGCCAATCTCAGAGACCAAATAAAATTGCTTGAAAGAAAATTATGTATGAAAGATAAAGAGCTGTTGGAAACTGCACAACAAATTGGATAATTATTGCAATTTAGATGAACTAAACTATCTGTCCCCAAAAATTTTGATTTCAACCAGTACACAGACAAGAAAGGAAGCTTCAGAAAATAAAGCGAACGAAGAACTTTTAACTAGACTGGAACAATACGAAAAAGAACTTAATAGTAAAGAAATACTCATTCTTAAACTTCGGGATAACATTGACGAACTTAATGAATCAACTGAAAATAATAAGTGTCTCCACTGCTACCCACCTCTACAATGCTCTGATTTCTCAAATGTTAAAGTTCACTTTCGGAACAATGCCAAAAATAGTTTGCCTCTCATACAAAAAAACAGTTTTACAACTGAAAACCAGTTTCAAATTCTTGAAATGGAAGACATTGTTGAAAATGATAAAACAGAGGAAAATTCAAGGCCCACTCATAAATCAATTGTAAAACCAAATACTAAAACTAATGCTAAAACAGAAACTAACCTTCAGCATGGAAATACAACTTCAAGGCCCAAACTGATCATTCTAGCGGACAGTCATGGGAAAAAGCTCAGTACTATGGTTGAACAAAGGTCATCTTTGAATGTGTGTTCTTATGTTAGGCCAGGAGCAAGATTTGACCAGGTTGTAGAAGATGTGGGAGAGATCACAAAAGGTTTGACCAGCTCTGATTACCTCTTAGTGATGGCAGGCACAAATAATGTTGAGAAATCAGGTGTCAAGCAGCTCATGAGTGATGTTCATACATTAATTAACAATACAAAGCACACCACCCTCCTGCTGGCTACACTACCCATGAGGCATGACCGCTGGGAGCTAGACGAAAATATTACAAAAATAAATGCTGAACTGGAGAACATTAGCGAAGTGCACGATGGCATGGTGAAACTTCTTCCCCTCCATCTCCTGCCTCGACATATGTTCACAGTGCATGGTTTACACATGAACCAAAGAGGTAAAAAACCGGGTTGCTGAAATGATAAAAAATCTTGCCATGAAGAAAGTCGTTGAAAGTGAAAACTGAAGTTCAAATATCAACCTCAACATTACATACTGGAGTAAAACCAACAACTATGCTCATTCCAAATGAAATCTACAAACAAGTGGCAGAAGAAGTAACTGCCAGTCAACAGGTTCCCCAGTTTCTTCAAACTCCAACAACAACAGGAACACTATTGAAACTGCCCCTGTGCGTTCTTCTAGAACTACCATCTTGGCCAAACTGGAAACATCATCCTCAACTTTAGAGTCAACACTATTACCAGAGACAAATATTAATGAAACTGCCTGCAGAACCACAGCAAGCTGAGAAACCTACTCCCGAGAGCCGTACTCCAACATCCACTCCAACGGTGTCTCCCGGTGATCGCAGCTACGCAGAGAAGCCACAGCTACACCTAGAGGTCACAACAGATCACAAGAAACCACCTTCTCTACACATCTCAAGCACAACACTCTCTCTGTAAACAGTTGCCCAAGTCCCCCTTTTACAACCCTAACTATGTCACCAAAAAATATTGAAGCTTTTGATGTAAAACCTTCCTCTTCTTTAAACTCTCCAATGTCAGAAAATACCTTACAGGGATGACTAATCAAACCAATTGCTCATCCAAGTGTCACATTCCCAGTACATTTCCTGCTTCCTCCAATAACATAGTCAAAAATACAATATCAATTTTACATCACAATGTACAACATCTTCCATCTCGCTTAGATTTACTTGAAATTTTCCTTAAAGAATCAAAAACCGGATTTAATTGCACTTAGCGAACATAAAATGACAGTAGAAGAATTGGATTTGCTACAAATTTCAAACTATGTAACAGCGTCTTGTTTTTCAAGGGAATCGGGTCGAGGTGGAGGTGTTATAATTTTAGCTCATAAAGATATAGATTTTAAGAGTGTTGAAATGCCTTCCATTCAGTCATTATTAATAGAAAAAGAGTTTGAGTATTGTCTAGCAGAGATAACAACAGGTAGTTTTTCATTTATATTAGGATGTATTTACAGATCTCCGAACTACTCAAATCTGTACCAATTTCTTCACAATTTAGAAATACTGTTAGATGTTTTGTGCACAAAATTTAAACAAAATTGTAATTGCAGGAGACTTTAATATAGATGTTCTGATAAAAAATGATACTTATAACAGATTTGTAAATATTTTGTCTATATATGGTATGAGGTATATGGTTAACTTTCCCACCCGAGTAACAGACCACTCTAAGACTGCAATTGACAACTTTATTACTAATATAGAACTAAACAATGTTCGTATAAATGGAGTAATTACTCAAATTTCGGATCATGATGGTCAACTAATGAATTTGATGAATGCAGTTTCTGATAGCACAAATTTAACTAGGAAAGAAGTAAGAAAATTTAAAAATAGTAACATAGACATTTTTTGCAGACATCTAAGCTCAGAATCTTGGTCTGAGGTCTACCAATCTACTGTTAATCTAAAATATGATAGTTTTTACAGTATTTTTAAACATTATTTTGATATAGATTTTCCTAAACGGTATGTAACAGAAAAACCCCATGTAAAACAAAAGAATGGATTGATGAAGAATTAATTATAAAACAGAATGAAATTATAGAATTGGAATCCCAATTTAGAAGGTTTAAAGATAACAACTTAAAGTTATTAATCAAACATAAAAAAAGAGAGCTAAAAAGTAATATAGCTAATAGTAAAAAAACTACTTTGAGGAAAAAATTGTCAATTCCAAAAATAAGATTAAAACCACATGGAAATTAGTTAACATGGAAGCAGGTAAACAGCCAAAATGTAAGGCAAATATTAAATTATTTTATCAAGAGAATTACGTAACAGACCCAATTGCTATATGTGATACTTTCAATGAGTTTTTTTGTTAATGCAGTCAAAGACTTAGTGTTACCAGAAATTACAGAATATTCTGCAAATTTGAATTTGTCAAATTTCCCTACAGTGGGCACAAAAATTTAAATTTGAAATGGCAACAGAAAACGAAATTGAAAAAATAGTAAATTCTTTTGAAAACAAATACTCAACAGGAAATGATGACATCCCTATTACGATCATTAAGGTAGCCTTGCCTTTTATCAACACTCCGCTGACCCATATAATTAATCATTCTCTAATTTCAGGAGTATTTCCTGAAAAATTTAAATTAGCTCGTGTCATTCCTATTTTTAAAAAGGGTAATTTGGAAGATGTCAAGTGTTACAGACCTGTATCTTTACTTCCTGTATTTTCAAAAATTTTAGAAAAAGTAGTTTTTAATCAATTTTATAAATACCTAGAGTCTAATAAGATACTTGACAAAGAACAACATGGTTTTAGGTCCAACAAATCTACTATAACAGCCGGTGTTGAGTTTATAGAGTCGATTATTGAATCTGTCGATAAAGGTAAAAAAGTAATTGGAATCTTCTTAGATTTGTCAAGAGCCTTTGATAGCGTAGAACATAGGAAGTTAGTGGATGTGCTTCAAAATCTAGGAGTGGAGAACACTGAGTTAACTTGGTTCAAATCATATCTATCACAAAGGAAACAATATGTTGAAATAGACCATTTCTTGGATAGTAAAAAAATTAAGTATAAAGAAAAATATTCCTTTCACCTTTTAAAAGTACAATATGGAGTCCCACAGGGATCGATTTTAGGTCCTTTATTATTCCTGTGCTACCTAAAAGGTTTACCTGGAGTAGTACAGGATATCAACAATAAGGTCTGTCTTTATGCAGATGATACTAATGTAACTGTAAATGCAAAAACTGAAGAATTAGTTGAATTTTCATCGTACATTGGCCTATCATTAATAAAAGACTTTTTAAACAGTAAAAAACCTTCTTTTAAACTCATCTAAATCTAGTTTTGTTTCCTTTTCAACAAAACAAACAAGGAATACAATTTTTTCCTACAGTATTTGTGGACAATGAAATATTGGAGCAGGTGGAGGAAACAAAATTTCTAGGCTTGACTATAGACGAAAACTTAGCCTGGGAAGAACATGTTAATCTTGTAATTCGTAAAACGTCTAGCGGTCTTTACGCTTTAAGGAGACTAGCCCATTCATGTAATATTGAAACTTTAAAAAATTTATATTATGCTTTAATCCATTCACATATTTCCTACGGAATTTGCATTTATGGATCAACAACAAAAAGAAATATGGACCAACTTTTAATGCAACAAAAAAGGGCACTAAGAATCATGTTTAATTTGAAGCAAACAGACTCTGTTAAACATTTGTTTTCAGAACTTAATATATTTACAGTTTACAGTTTGTACATTTACGAGTCAGTTAAATTTGTATTTATCAATAAAAGAATTGCAATAGGTAATACATCCCATAGGTATAACACTAGGTCACATAGATTGGTTGAACCTCATAAATTATTATTTTTCGAAAAAAACCCACTTTTAAAGGAAATAAATTTTTTGAATATTTACCCCAAACCATAAAAAAAGATCAAAACCCTAATACCTTTTTAAGTTTGTTGAAAAAAATTCTTAGCACATGCTGCTTTTTACTCTATAGAAGAGTTTATTTCTCACAACAATTAAAATGTCAGCAATAAAATATGTTAGTTTAGTGGTTATAAAAATTTTTAATTAAGTATAAATGAGTGTGTAATGACATTGTTCTGTCTTTAGATTGTTTACAATTCTGTATTGTAATGATAGTGTACTACTAAGAAAAAAAAATATATATATATATAGAAATAAGATAAAATATGACACTATTCTTGTACTTACTGTGCAAATATGAATAAAGATGATTGATTGATTGATTGATTGATTGTAATACAAATCATGCTATTCCTGAAGTCATAATTCATACAAAACTGTCAAAAAATAACAAATGTTCTTAAGCCATTTCCCAAAGGGCTTATAGACACAACATTTTCAAAACTTTGAATACCTCCTTGTGAAATGATCAAAAAGTATTATAACTTTTGTTTTGTCTTCAGAGTTGTCATAAAGAGCTCAACATTTTCAAAACTTTGAATACCTCCTTGTGAAATGATCAAAAAGTATTATAACTTTTGTTTTGTCTTCAGAGTTGTCATAAAGAGCTGACTATAAAAATTTAACCCAGGTAAATCACCCCAACTGCAGGGACGGTCTAACAACACTGTGAAAAACCACTTTATATAGTAACTATAATACTTTTTGACAAAAATAATAGTAGCATTTGATAAAGGTTGAATCAATGTATATTGATTAGTATGAAATTGATACTTTGATGCAAGCCGGAAAGAATTTGTATGTTATTTTGATTCCAATCATTGCTTTGAAAAATCCCGATAATCCAACATCAGATCAAGGATGATTTGAAATGTGATCTGAGGTTGGCAAAAAAAAAACATCCTTCAAGATAGTACCCAAATTCAAGCTCAGATCATGTGAGTGCTTTTAAAGGTTATCTTTAACTTTAGGACCACTAGTAACAAATGTATAATAGGCTAATGTTACTAATAGGCTGAATTGCATCAAAATGTGGGAGAAAAGGCACATATTCTACTTTATGTACTGGTTATTCCATACTATTTCATTATATTTAGGCCTCTAAGCATGTTTTAATTTGGCCATATTTTATGATTATCTTTAACCCATTGCGGATCGTATTGTTTTGGTACGCGGGCACGAATTAATTTACGGCAGTGGCCGCACACGAACAGCAATGGAGCACCTCATCGTATCGTTCGCTTTTGTATACTAGAAAATTCAGCTGTGAAGATATTTGTTGAGATGGAACATGGGCCTGCTGGGGTATCCATGATGTAGGAACGATAACATGCGAGCAAGGTTCCGGGGTGGCAGGGATGATGTCTGAAACATAGTCTAAATAAAGCGGCTCGGGCGAAGCGATTACAACATCTGGGCCATTGTCTAGACTAAACCCAATATGTACATCTGCATCGATTAGTTACGCAACTAAACTCAAAAGTATTATAATAACAACTGAGGAAAACACCCAATCAGAAGCGCTAAAAAGCAGAGAGTAAACTCATATGAACGATTTTTTCAACTTCGACATACAACTGCAATCTGTAGGATATTTATTAAACTTTTAAAAACTCTAAACATAGACCATTGTTAAACACTCTTAGTTGACAAGTGAAGACGATCGCCCGATCTATCAGACACTAATAGAACTATTTGGAGGGAAACTTAAAAGCAGATCGCTGTTGCGACCTGAGCTCGTCATCGTGCCGTTAGGCCCGGCCGCTGCGTGACGAGCCCAGCTCGTCAGTGATCCGCAATGGGTTAATTGCATGGTATAACTTAAAGTGTAAAATAAGTGGTATGTAGATATTCTCAATTTGTTTCAAATAGTGTTTGTTGTTTTTTAGTGTTTTATGTTTTTAAATTTCACATATAGAATATCCTGCTTAGGCTTTTCTATTTTAAGCAACATTTGCTTTAGCCTGTTGAACAATTAAAATATTTTCCATTCAATAATAAACATTTAAAAAGTTATTTTTATATGTGTTTGGAACTGAACACTTTAAACAAATTTTTTTTCTTTGGGATACTTTATTTTTATATGTTTGGAACTGAACACTTTAAACAAGTTTTTTTTTTCTTTGGGATACTTTCACCAAGGTTTTGTCTAATAAAACCCAAGTTATTGAAAATGTGAATTACCCTCCGATTGTTCGTTAATATGCTCTCTACTGATAGATGGAACAAGCAGCACCTGTAATATTATACTTTAAAGGATGGAGATTGACTTCTTTAAAAGAATTCACAACATGATGAGTCCTGTGGAAGCAATGCTAAATTCAAGAGCTCTAGTGCCACAATTATTAATTTGCTGAATAGGATTTCCAACTCCAGTTTACTTTTTTTTATCGGAGATTCATTAATGACATTACTTGAGCTAATATATTCCCACTAATCAGTTCAATGCTTGTCAAATGCTTCACTCAATATGTCTAGAACTGCTGATACAAAAAATTATCCCCAGACTCTACATCTTCCAAGGTGGTGGACTAAATGCCAGAAAAATCTGTAGCTTGATCATCCTGCCTTTAGCAGTGAGACCAGTACTCTCATACTTAATGCAAGATGGGTCACATAACCACAATATAAGAAAAAAAAATCTGCCTGGCTGACAAACCTTAATACTGAAGGACGATCTTAACAGCTGCGTGTTGAATAAATGTAACAAATTCAGTTTTAAGTGTACAGTATATACTGTTATTACTAATATAATTTTTGATGATTTCATTAATATTAGTAATATGCCTTAACTTACTGGTTCAAGACAACCAATATGTAGCATATTATTTTACTTCATAACAAATAAACACACTTCATAATATCTGAACTAAAATAATTATCAATCTTACTAATTTAAAATCCATTGGTATCAACATCCCAACATAAAGGCATAACGTTTTACTGCAAGCAGCACATAATAATGGAAGTATATCCTATTTGGCATAGCATCTGAAGAACTGACCTCCAAACATCTTGGTGACTGCACCTACTCCAACGGGAGATCGAAAATAGATGTGCCTAACGATGGCTGCACACCTGGTGTAGTACCAGTCTTGGTCATATGGAGCCAACTCCTTGTACCTTCCACTCTTCACAATGTCCACCCAGTCTGGCACCTTCATCTTGCCTGTCCTAGTAATAAACTATAAATCAGTTGTCTATGCATTTAAACAGTGGTTGAGGTAGAACTCAGAAACTAGTCAGATAACATTATACTACACTTTAAAAACAGTTTTCAAAAATATTATGTACAAACTCTGTCAACAACATTAGCATAGTTTATCTACAATACAATCCAATAGCATAAGTTAGATTAATTTATGTAAAAATAGAGTAAGACACTTCTATTAAAACTTTTTCTGTTTGCCTCTATTATGTATTTCTTTTGTTGGAGAACGAAATTTCATTTTTGTTGTTCTACACAGTGTTCAATAGTTTTTATACAAGGTGTTTGAAAAGTCTGGGTACGGCTTAATATTTTACAAACCATAGCAGATAACATCTATAAACTTTGCACAGTATCATATGGCTATGTAAACTATTTTTCCTTGCTATTACCACGACATGCCAACCATGGGGGGACGGCCAACAGAGGAAAACATGGAAATCTTAAATTAAAGCATGAGTCGAGTGATACCTCATTTGAAAGAGCTCACTTAGTAGAGTTGAATGCCACAAACCGCATCTCAAAAGGTTTATCCAATCAGAAATGGCGGGTTGTTTTAGGTACACATTGCTAAGTACATTATGCGCTGCCATTTCTGACTGGATCGTCGTATTCTGATGCGGTAGGCGGCGTTTCACTCTACTAACCAATGGTTTCACTGATTAGAATTTATAAAAATAACAAAAAAATTTAATTCAAAAATTAAGTAGTAAGTTAACTATTTCACCAACAATGAATAATGGTAGAACTTAATTAATTCATAAACATAAAGACAACAAATTCATTTTAGTTTTATTTTTTGTGTTATAAATTTATGACATAATTTGCTAATTAACCCTTTGAGTGCCACGGCATATTTCCCAAGTCATATGCATAAATTGCCGGAGCATTTCCTTCTGTTTTGCAAGCGTGTGTGGAAAAAAACTATATTAAAAAAACTATTCAACCGATTTGAAAATTTTTTTTTTAGTTTACGTGTGTTATAAAACAAGGTATTTTTTCCATATAATATTATAATTTTATTTTTATTTACACAAAAAGAATATAGGTTATAACAAAAAACTAAAAAAAAAAATTTCTAGTTTGAACTAAAATTTTATTTATACAATATTTTTTTTAATTTTTTTTTACCTATACCATATGAAAGAGCATGAAAAACTGAACAAAAATCATGCATAATATGGTGTGTTACAGTAATATTTAACCAGATACTGCAATATATACAAAATACAACAAAAAGCAATTTTTGTTCAAGTTTGTCAAAAGTTTAGAAACAATATTATGACTATCCTATTTCACTCAATGAAGTAAGACGACTGTAAAATACTAATTATATAAAAATATACACAGGCCTACGATATAACCTTACTTCTATAAACTTACTTCACCTAAAATCAATAGTTTGATTGGAACTTGCGTTTTACTTCATCACCAATCCAACAATAAAATATACGTCACTAAACACGAAAAAAGAAGTTTATAAATGCATTGTAAGTTTTACTGAACACAATTGCAGAATAGTAATAACAACAGTTTTCAGCATAAACACACGAAACTAGCACAATGTAAACACACAACAAACGAAAACTGTGTAGTTAATGGCAACAAGTAGCAGCTGACCAACTATTGCGTCATCTGTTTTTTTTTCTGATGGCAAATAACTACAAGGGGGCGGTGAACAATAAAAATCAATCACAATCGATTGTTCGAAACTTGTAGATTGCCGTGAAATAAGTTATTTGTCAAAACAAAAATGAATTATATGTGATATTAATTAAATACAAATCGTTTTCTACTGGGTAGATGCCGGCAATTTATGCACATTTAACAACATCTACTATGTAGACGCTGCGGCACTCAAAGGGTTAAAAAAAAGTCATAATAATGTACTTCACAATGTGTACCTAAAACAACCCGCCATTTCTGATTGGATAAACCTTTTGAGATGCGGTTTGCGGCAATCAACTCTACCAAGTGAGCTCTTTCAAATGATGTATCACTCGACCCATGCTACACACAACATGGGTCTGTACTAACTACAGATAACAGTATAAATATAAATCATTTAGGCCCACATACTATAAACACATTTTTTCTTAATTATTCCATTCTAGTTTAAAATTTTAAAACAGCTTTTAGTGTAATAATACTTATCCGATCCTCGAACATTTTTAGCTTAAATATAATTTTTTATCATCCTCAATCTAATTTTTTAACCTCTTAGAGACTATCTGATAATATAAAAAATAATCCAAGAATACCTCTCTATTTTGAAGGTATTTTCATAGTTTTAGATATATATATTATGATATAATTTATAGAGAAAAATTCAAATAAAAAGTTGTAAAGTAAAAAAAATTGCTGATTGTCCATTTGCTTCTTGTCAAGCAGATGACATCCACGTATTGGCACAGCGGACGTGTGGCATTGCACAAACATGAACATAAAAAAATATAAATTGTTAGAAAAATATAAATTATAAAAGCACAACATTTTATTGATTAGGTTATCTATCTAAAATTTGTACACACAAAGTTAAGCAAACAAAAGTTTTAAACGATCAGTAATTTGGATACTGCACATCAGCTGTCATCCTTGAATAAACGCTGCAGACTGTGGTGATACACAACATAAATATATGATATACAAAATGCAAGAAAAATATTACGATAATTTGTTAATAAGGTTAAGTACTTATGGTTTTTCATACACAAAATATGACAAAAATGTTTAGCGATTGGTAATTTGGATACTGTTGATCAGCTGTCATCTGAGAAAAGCCACTTATAGCACTATAACACTGTGTCATATAGATGAGTACAACTAAAATTTAAATGTTTTATGTACTTTAGGCATATTAAGTACATGTTACAAATTTAAAGCCTAAAAATGCTGTACATCTTTTTAATGAGAACAATGAGAAGTAAAACTTACACATAAATTACCACGATAAGATAGTAAAGTTAACTACGGATAATTTCAATACTAAACTATAACACGTATTTACACTATTAACAAAATTATATTTAGAAATTAATGGTGTGGCAAGACTTGGAAAGGAATCTACAAATACAATAAGTAGTTCCAATGGATAATCCTGCAGTTCTGTTTGCCCCTTTTTCGATCCAATAAAAATCAAAAACGATTGACTGGTTGAACATAGGGCATCTTTTTACAAATAACATACTTCTTACGTGAATGTGTATTTCAATATAGCATTTAGACTTTTATTAAGAAGACTTACTTTTTTAAGAAGGCAGAAAAACGCCTTCACAAATTTATGTTGATCAACATCCTTAAGTGTCACTGACGGCATCTGAAACCAAAGATTACAATTGGCATATTTAGAACCAAGTATTAACATGACTAGATTACATAATTTGGTTATTAAATACATTCACTTGTCACTCAAAATGGTTTTCATATACAGGGTGTTCATTTGAAAACTTCAAACTCGTATTAAAAGACTTATAGCCCAAGTATCGAAATTCTGTAAACTGGAATGTATACTACTAATTGGGGAACAACAACAAATTTTTAAATGGGGTGCTCACCCCGTGCCCAATACCCAAAGATAAAATTTGAAATCATAACTAATACCTTGTGGGTACTTTGGGATTATACCGACCACACCATAATGAAGAACACAAAAATATAAATTTATAGAAACAAACATGATAGAACGAAAAAACAACTGTTTAATTACAAAATTACAAGCATTTCCAGGTATTGTGACCGGTATTGTTGTCGCTGTTATCTTATCTTTCTCGAGAATCCAGATTACGGCAGGCCGCGCGGCATCACATGATTATTTAAGTTTTTTGCACGGTACATAATTGCCTTTCCATTACAATTCAATTTATATTTCTGATCAGCCCCTCTAGAATTTGATATTTTACTGATAGGTACTATCTCGAGGGATGTTTTTCTTTCCTTCGGTGCTGCGCCGCGCTGATGGCCGGAGGCACTCGCATTTTGGGTGGCAGAGTGTGATCAAGAATAAAAACAAGTTTTGAGTGTTTTTTTTTTCAATAAAAGAGTTTAGTTTTTGTTTGGTAATGTTTGTTTTTGTTGAATTGTGTTTGGAGAAATGTAGGGGTAAAACACGGAAGTACAACAAAGCGATGCACCAGCTGAACGGGCGGCGAGACTCTGCAATCACGTTATCTACTAGACCGCTCGACTTTGACCTCTGTCTGAGGATGGGGAGGGATTTGCGATAAGACAATTCCTGTTTTATATTGACGAAATATTGTTCTACGCTAATATAGTAATCAGTAGAAGCAAAATGTCAAATAACGATTCATGTCTGGGTGTGGTCGGTATAATCCCAAAGTACCACCTTGTGACACCTAAAATTAAAGCTCATAAAAAATGCTGTATTTTGGTAAAAGAAAATTGAAATCAGCGAAACCGTTTGGTATGCAATGAATACGTAAAAAAAACTTTCAAAACTGTGTAATAGATTTCACGGATAAAGATAAGTAATACGAGTACACATCATTGTCATAGACTAAACAGACCGGTATATAGTATATAACAGCACACTCAGATTAGCTGCAGGGAGCAGTTAACTCTGAAAATAATAGATAAGGCTGCAGTATAACAAATGGCCAACAACACAATCAAATGGATGAATGATAATAGAAATGATTCGAAACATCGATATTCATGACAATCCAAAGGACTGAAAGCAAAATGTCAGACCAAATAACGTAATAGATATTCTAAAGAACAATATGGTTTTGCTAGTTTTTAATCTAAGAAATTAATGTATAAATATTAAAATATAATATATAAACAAGATAGTTACAACAACACAATATCATTTACTTATGTATTTTCAAGGATAAATGTGACTGCTTGTGAAACACATGATTCACGTACGTCAGTGTTCTTGCCGTCATTAGTCAATAACGAAACACATGATTTTGACTGATAATGTCAAACTGAATTTTAACTGTCAAGTTTTAAGCTTTTAAAATCGTATTATAGTAAAGCTATACTTTTAAATGTAAAATAAATGTACTTGTTTCAGATTACATAAACAACTAAACTTAATTTAAACAACGTTTAAGCAGCGTAAGTACTTATGATTACTTTAGCCAATCAGAAATAGTATTTCTGCAGGTACCGATACCGTCAAAAGTACATTCATTCATTAAAAAGTCAAAGTTTGTTTTGATTTCAATTAAAATTAGTATTTAAGTTACGGTTTCTCATTACATTCATAATTTAAATTCAGAATGTTCAAGTCTTCTCAAGATCGTTTTTTAGATAGTACTGTGTTTGTTCTTACTTTTCTTATAGCGAAACACTATTTGATTTCTACTTTTAGTTCTAGTTTTCATCTCATCAATACAAACTGACCAATTTGTATTTAAAGGAGCAAGATAATTATCTAGTAACTATTAAATAACATTGCTCAATGTTTATAAAAACATTTTGAGCAATAGGCTATCTGCATAATCATCGCCACTGCTCTTGTAGGCATTAGCCTTCTCCTACATGAACAACATTAGCAGATAATGATAATAATAATAATAAATTCGTTTATTTGTCGTAAAACATGTTACATGCATTGACAAAGTCTAATTCAGCTACAGACTAAGTAGCATTGTCTCTAAATAATATTTAATAAGTATAATACATAAATATTATATATACAACAATATAAGACATCAATTGTCTAGTTGATAATTTATACTAGTTATATTATGAGTTTATCTTAACCCTTTGCACTCCTCAGTCCCTAAGAGGTGGACATGGTGCTTTTACCTGTTGCACTCTGTGAATTCTCGGCGCAGCTGTGTCCGTACACTCCTCAGTCCACTTCTTATGACCCAAGGTCATGTTCTCTACTACACTGAATATAGATGGTGCCAGATGTCTGTTCCACTCTGACATGTTATTCACAATCACAACAACAGGTGATTTTAAAGGGGCATTTTAAAAGGGACAATTTTAAATGATCGTTTTATGCTAAAGCGTTGCTTTCATTTTTCTCTTATTGATTATTTAATATATTTTGCATGGATTTAAAAATCAAAGTCTTAGATATATTTCTTTAAAGGTAAAAAGCAAAATTACTACAAGCAAATCCACAGATATAAGTAGTTAATTCTAAGGCAAATTTTAATATATATATAGGTGTTTGAAAAGTCTGGGTACGGCTTAATATTTTACAAACCATAGCAGATAACATCTATAAACTTTGCACAGTGTCATATGGCTATGTAAACTATTTTTCCTTGCTATTACCATGACATGCCAACCATGGGGGGACGACCCACAGAAGAAAACATTGGAAACCTTAAATTATTTAGAACTACGTCATCAAACTGTAACAAAATATCTGAACGAAAATAACATACAAGCAAAAACAAGAATCTCATTGGTTGTCACAACAACGATAGCTCACTGGAAGGTAATTGTTTGGGTTTGTTTAAATAGTCATGAGTCACCCAGCTGATAATTGCCAGCTGAGTTTCAGCGGGCAATCATCTTACAAAACAGACTTCAAAAATATTATTTCATATTTATTACTGCTGTTTTACATTAAATAAGTGGCATAAAAATTAATAAAACTATTTAAAAAATATTTTATTCATCTATAGTCTAGTCATCAATAGAAAGGGTTATTTTATTTTGTATTTTAACCCTCGCGGTGATAATAGTATCGGCCGCGACGATTATATCGTCCGCCCCGGGTGATATCGTCGCGAGCGCTACTATTATGTAAGCGCTTTTTTAAACGCTAATTCCTTCAACAATTCTCGTTGAAATCTAATGTTTCATATAGTGCTGTAATCATCGAATTCTGAAGTTTCTTTTATATCCTCTATGGAATCTAATAGATTGTTTTAACGGTCGATATATCGATGTTTTTCAACCAGTTGTTTTCTGTTGTTGGTGGTGTCTGCAGTAATGGTGTCTGCTGTGTTATTGTTTTGAATTGTGCTTATTTTAGTGACAATGGATAACAATTTAGGCTCAGATCAAATCAGAGATGTTTTAGATGATGAAATAAGTGATTTGGAAGATACTAGTGATATAGATGTGCCGGAACTTGATTCAGATGTATCATTAGAGGATTATTCTTCTGGCAGCGGTGAGGAATATGTTCCAAACTTTGAAGACTTAGAATCTTCTGAAGTAGATATTTCTCATCATACTGTAAATAATAGTGATAGTGATGAAGATGATACACCTAATCCAAATAGGCCTATTCAAGAATTTTCCAATCCCATGTGGTTGAGAACTTATACACCAGAAGATGCCATTGATATTGAATCAGAGTTCAAGGTTAGAAATCCTGGTACCAGAAACCTTCCTCCTAGAAACTCAAAACCAATATCATACTTTTCACTGTTTTTCACTAGTGCAGTATTGAATAGTATTGTCAGGGAAACGAACAAATATACCAATAAGACTATCCAGACTAAAAGAACTTCAAATGAGATGAGAAATGCATCTAGGCTACAGAAATGGATTGACCTGACACTAGATGAACTAAGAAAATATTTTGGAATCCTAATAAACATGGGCCTATTTGGTAAAAAAAATTTAAAAACTTACTGGGATACAAGATTTGAACAAAAATGTCCCTTTTTTTCTCAAAAATAATGAGCTGCAATAGATTCCAACTAATTAATTCGATGCTTCACCTAACATCACAAGAGACCGTAAGGAGAGGACAGCCAGGTTACGATCCCTGGGTCAAAATAAGGTTTTTATTGGAAAGCCTCAATGAAAATATAAAAAAGTATTTTGTTCCCTTTCAAAATTTAAGTATAGATGAGTCTATTGTTGGGATGAAAAATAGATGCGCGTATATTCAGTATCTTCCCAATAAAAGACATTCCAGATATGGAATAAAAAAGTTTGAACTATGTGATAGCCGTTCAAATTACATCTATCACATTGAATTGTACAGTGGCTCAGATTATTTGGAAGATAACTGTGGCCCTTTCACCCAAAAGGTTGTGATTCAACTTCTTGAAAAGTCTGAATTATTAGACAAAGGCTATCACATTTTCCTCGATAATTTTTATACCAAAATTCCACTTGTCGAAGTTTTGAGTCTTCGAAACACTTTTGTTACAGGGACAATTAACAAAAATTCTAAAGGTTTACCTAAATCTATCCTATCAGCAAAGCTTGGAGAAAGAGGAAGTATTTATTTTAGAAAAAAGAAGTTACTTTTGGTCAAGTACCAGCAGAAAAAATCTCGGAAGCCAGTTTTAGTCCTAACATCGGCCTGCCATGCAGAAGATCAGATGGTCACAAGCAAAAAAGGATTGAGATGTATGAAGCCTTTAGTAATACATAAATACAATCAATCTATGGGAGCTATTGATGTCAGTGACAAGTCAATATATCATTATTCTTGTACTAGAACTACTCCTAAATACTGGAAAAAACTCTTCATGAACTTCATTGACATCGCTCTGTTCAATGCATTTATTTTGTATTCAAATAATACTGATAGACCAGTTTCAAGGTATGATTTTTTAGTACAAATAGTCCATGAATCTGGTAAACAGTCAAGACAATATTCCCCAAAGAATCCAGCCAGGACCAGGTGGTGATACAGGCCACAAAATTGCTCATCTTGAGGGAAGTCGCCTGCGCCTTTGTGCTGTTTGTGGTCCAACAACCTCCAAAAGAAGCAGATATTGGTGTCCTCAGTGTAATTGTGGTATTCACAAGGAGTGTTTTCCATATTTAGATCACTACCCAAGGCCCCTAAAGCCTGGGAGGAAGAGGATGAGGCCCAACAGTGATTCCGAGTGAAGTTTGCTCAGAAAAAGAGGTGTACATAGTTTCATTATTGTATATATAGATTGAGTTTTTTTATGAATTGAGCCATACATGTGTAGTTTTTCTGAATGTACATAAAAAATTGAACAAAATGGCTATTTCAGATTTTTAATTTTTATTTATACATAATAATACTGGTTGTGAGAATTTGAAAAAACTTTTTTGCAAAAGTAAATTTTAACATTCAGCAGAGTACAATGGATCATCATATTACCGTAAGTTCACTTATAGTATTATTTTCCGATTCCTTAGAATGTACAGAATAAAATGATATGCAACACAATATATTACAATACAGTTTTTGAGGTTTAAAAAATGTTTTATTAACATGCGCACATTTAACACGTTGACTGCTGACGGCAAATACATGTAAATTGCCCCAGAACCTAAAGTCTAATATTTATTAATACACTTACTATTTGCTATCAGAGGCTGATTTATGGGCAGATAATAACGTCTGTGATCCAAAATGGCGGATTACATGACGTCATAGATTGACCCGCGGATCCGCGGGGTCAGCACGCGGAAAGTTTTGTCGCACAGAGCGCGGCTAAAAAGTTCTAATAACGCGAGTGGCTACCGTAAAAACAATCCAATTTTAAACTATTTCATTATATAGTGCAAAACAAAAACAAATAAAACTATATACAATATTTACAAGGTCTTGAGGGCATGGCTTTTACTGCTGGCCTCTGTGATGTATGTCAAAACAATTGACAGCACAAAAGTCCTGGTTTACCTGGACAAACAGAACATGTATATGTTGTCATCTTCCTTTTCTTTTCATTCTTGTAGCATACCCTACAATCTTTACGTTTTCTGTCACCCTTTTTATCCCGTTCTTCATTTTGTACAAGTTTGTAGGTTGGGTTTCTTGGCGGAGTAATGAGAGGAGGAATGGGTCGTCCATCAACATAAAAAACCAGTCAATCGGTGAACCATTACCTGGTACATCTACTAGCAATCTATTGTTTCCGGTGATGAAAGGGATCTGTCTTAGTCCATTTGTATTATTAACCCATGAAGGGTTTATTACAATATCTTCACTATCACTACCCGAACTGTCAACAGCAGTGTTTCCACTGGATTCACTATCCACATCTGATGCTTCATCGTCAGTAGCACTATTTTCTGTAGCACGGTTGGCAGACATGGTGAAATGCGATATAAAACTTGTATAATACAATATTACAATGTCACTACACATAAATAAACAACTCACTAAGAACGCATCACTTGCACATGCTAAAAACGCGGGAAACAGAAACGAAGTACAAGTCAAGGTCAACTCGGAACCACACGCCACGCTCAACGAGTACGAACCGTCCCGGCCGAGAGCTGGGCTCACACTGAGCAATAGTCGAGACTATGGCAACGCCCCGCGGATCCGCGTGGCGCGCACTGCTACGCCGCCGCTTACCCCGCGGGGCCCGCACTGAACGTGTTAATCAAAATATACCCATCACCATGGGTAAAAACATGTATCACCCGGAGGGTTAAGAAACAGATAAATAACATTTCCCCCAAAAAATTGTACAATCTTGTTGATTATATAGTTTAGAATCAGCCAAGATATGGCAGAACATTATATATATAACAGAATTATTTACAAAAAAATGTAATATAGTTAAATGTCACTGTCCATAAGAGGTGGCCAGAGGAGTTTAGGAGCATTTTAGCATCGGCCACTACATATGGACCAGAGGAGTGCAACGACACGGCTCACAACAAAATATTCAGAGTTGTAGAGGATATGACCTTGGGCCATAAGGAGGTGGCCAGAGGAGTGCAAATCACAAGTACTGTCATGCGGACGGGGAGTGCAAAGGGTTAAAACAATCATTAAAAGTCTATTTTGTTAATAGAAAAAAAATTCATCAATATTATATAAAGGGTTTTTTTAACAGCCATTCATAAAGTTTATTTTTATAAATTTTAAGAGGGTATTTTTCTATCAAATGTGTCAATTTGTTTTACACCTTCAAGCCAATTATAACATGACTATTCAAAGATTTGCTCAGTCGACAATATTTCCATAAAATGTTATTTTTGTTTCGTGTGTTATAATTATGTGTTTGTGTATGGTTTATTAAGTCCTTATTATTTAAAATATAAACAGATAAGTCAAACAAATATAAATTAACTATTGTAAGTATTCCTTGGTTAATGAAAACAGGTTTACAATGATCAAGATATTCAGCTTTACGAACAATTCTAACAGCTTTCTTTTGAAGCACCAGTATTTCCTGAACTCTAGCACTATTTCCCCACAGTATTAATCCGTATCTCAAAATTGACTGAAAGTATCCAAAATATGCAGTCCGAACATAATTTTCGGTACTTTGGGATTATACCGACCACACCAGTATGAAGAACACAAAAATAGAAATTTATAGAAACAAACATGATAGAACGAAAAAAACAACTCTTCAATTACAAAATTACAAACTTACAAGCATTTCCAGGTATTGTGATCGGTATTGTTGTCGCTGTTATCTTATCTTTCTCGAGAATCCTGATTACGGCAGGCCGCGCGGCATCACGTGATTTGCACGGTACATAATTGCCTTTCCATTTCAATTCAATTTATATTTCTGATTAGCCCCTCTAGAATTTGATATTTTACTGATAGGTACTATCTCGAGGGATGTTTTTCTTTCGTCGACATCAGCGCGGGGCAGCACCGAAGGTGCTGTCGAAGCCCGCGCTGATGGCCGGAGGCACTCGCATTTTGGGTGGCGGAATGTGATCAAGAATAAAAACAAGTTTTGAGTGTTTTTTTTAATAAAGAGTTTAGTTTGGTAAATGTTTGTTTTTGTTAAATTTTTGTGTTTGGAGAAATGTAGAGGTAAAACACGAAAGTACAACAAAGCGATGCACCAGCTGAACGGGCGGCGAGGCTCTTGCAATCACGTTATCTACTAGACGCTCGACTTTGACCTCTGTCTGAGGGATGGGGAGGGGTTTGCGATAAGACAATTCCTGTTTTATACTGACGAAATAGTCTTCTACGGCTAATCTAGTAATCAGTAGAAGCAAAATGTTAAATAACGATTCATGTCTGGGTGTGGTCGGTATAATCCCAAAGTACCTAATTTTCACTTATGCAGCAAGATAGACGTCTCAATAAAGAAATAATTCTAGATAATGTAGTAGACAGAAAATCAATGTGAGGTCCCCATGAAAGGATTATTATCAATATGAATTCCTAAAATTTTGATTACACTACTTGATTCAAAATTAAAACTATTTTCAGGAACTGATTTTAAAGTAAACAAAATGTTTTGAGTTTTAGTTTCATTCATTAAAATGATGGCACTAGCCTAAATAAAGAAAGCTAGCAATGATTAATTATGAATATGTATAGGTCAAATGTAGTATTTGATAGTATCAATATTTAAAATCGATAATCATAATCCAATTGTTGGTGACCTCTTATAATACTGTAGCCATAGATAACATATAAATCATAGACAAATATAAACACAAATATGCAGCATAAATGTAACCATAAATTTCAATTATTAAAAAAACAAAGTTATTTGTTATTTCCTCCTCCTAAAAGCATAAATATTTTTGTTTCGGAGGATGAGCAGAATACATTAATAGCATGAAACTCAATAACAATGTGAAACTCATGATTTGCCTTTAACCCCATTGATACCAAATTAAGCTAGGATAGTTTGGCCAAATAAGTTATTCCGGTACTTTGGGATTATACCGACCACACCAGTATGAAGAACGCAAAAATATAAATTTATAGAAATAAAAATGATAGAACGAAAAAACAACTGTTTAATTACATAATTACAAAAATTTCCAGGTATTGTGATCAGTATTGTTGTCGCTGTTATCTTATCTTTCTCGATAATCCCGATTACGGCAGGCCGCGCGGCATCACATGATTATTTAAGTTTTTAGGCACGGTACATAATTGCCTTTCCATTACAATTCAATTTATATTTCTGATCAGCCCCTCTAGAATTTGATATTTTACTGATAGGTACTATCTCGAGGGATGTTTTTCTTTCCTTCGGTGCTGCGCCGCGCTGATGGCCGGAGGCACTCGCATTTTGGGTGGCGGAGTGTGATCAAGAATAAAAACAAGTTTTGAGTGTTTTTTCAATAAAGAGTTTAGTTTTAGTTTGGTAATGTTTGTTTTTGTTGAATTTTTGTGTTTGGAGAAATGTAGAGGTAAAACACGGAAGTACAACAAAGCGACGCACCAGCTGAACGGGCGGCGAGACTGCAACCACGTTATCTACTAGACCGCTCTCACTTTGACCTCTGTCTGAGGGTGGGGAGGGGTTTGCGATAAGACAATTCCTGTTTTATAATGACGAAATATTGTTCTACGCTAATCTAGTAATCAGTAGAAGCAAAATGTCAAATAACGATTCATGTCTTGGTGTGGTCGGTATAATCCCAAAGTACCGTTATTCCAATACTATCAGTTCAAATTAATACAGGACTTTGATGACAAATAAAATATATGCTAGACATCAAATCTCATAACCCATAACAGTCACTTACGGAGGTTAGAAAACAGCAAAGCCAACAAACACAAGTATTTTACCTTAATTATAACGTTATTGGTATCAATTTACAATATCGTGACCATGGAAAGGTATGTTCATTTTTTTTCCCTGTAAACTAACAATTTTTCCTGAAAATAATAGTGAAAAAAAAATCCGTCGGCAACGAAAATCAAAGGAGTTACGATTTTTTGAAATTCTCTGAAAAACTCTGTTTTTGACAGTACCTCTGGCAACACTATCCATATTTGACAGTTTGGTATTACTCCACGGCTCTCTCAAATAAAGAAGGGACGCCACTTTGAACTATTTTGTTCCTCCGTGTCTATTCTTAACCACCTAGTTCAGTAGTGGTAATGGCACACCTTTGTATTGGATGTTCATTAAGCTAAGTGATAAGTTACTGAAATGATGCAGACTAGTACGTTAATCCTGTCAACGATGCCTACCCGCTGCGCAGTGTTGCGCACTGCTTGCTCTTTTAGAAAAAAAATTAACTCGAGCTTGCAAAAGTCGAATCCCAGATCACGTGATGCCCCTGATGCCCGTGCTCCTTAACGCAATAATGCCCGAAAGGCATCAATATAATACAATAATATTCTTTCCCCCCCAGTTTATATGCACCTGTGATAATAATACTAGGCTATAAATGCCCAACCCATGAAAAAAAGTCCATTTTCCATGGTCATGGTATTGTAAATAAATACCGTAACAATGTGAAACTCGTGATTTGCCTTTAACCCCATTGATACCATATTAAGCTAGGCTAGTTGGCCAAATAAGTTATTCCAATACTATCAGTTCAAATTAATACAGGACTTTGATGACAAATAAAAAATATGCTAGACATCAAATATCATAACCCATAACAGTCACTTACAGAGGTTAGAAAACAGCAAAGACAACAAACACAAGTATTTTACCTTAATTATAACGTTATTTTAATAGGTCTTAGCTAATCAATCTGAGTAAGGTATATATATATTTGGAATTTCAATGCAATAAGTTTAAAATTTGTTATATTGCCCACGTGTGGCACCAATCATTATGATAAATAGTAGCCTATTTAACAAAATACAATAGTTGTGTAAGAAATAGCGCTCCGAACTTTACCTTCAAACACTTGATAGTTCTTATTACAACTTTAAATTGCTTTTTTAAGGGTTGTAACTAGTATTTCATTAAAATAACTCACTCACCTTTCAACGATCTCCAACTCCAATATATGACGACAGTAGAGAAAATGGCCGCCGGCCTGTTGTACCTTTGCGGAAAAGGACACGTCTTTGGTCGCAGCCATAGAAATAGTTTTCGAATGGGAGTAATTTGCCACCCAGCCCAGGAATTAGGTATATATATATACATATTATAATATATATATATATATATATATATATATATATATATATATATATACATATATATATACACACATATATAATATATATATATTATACATATATATTAGTTTAGTTTTAAATTCAAAAGATATATGGGAAGTGTTAAAAGACATTTTAATGAAGCATAATTTTATTTATATCTACACGTTCTAGTTTAGTGACTAACGCACTGCTTCATTAAAAATGTCTTTACACTTTCCCATATATTTATTTATTTATTTAACGGGCATTGCCATTTTTACAGTGCTTACAAAGTGTGGTGCACAACAATTACTATATAGCATTTACAATACTGTTTTACATGCCTTAAAACAATATCAGATAATAAATAATAAATGCTCCAGTATCCATACTTACATACACCATATATATATAACCAAATAATAATAATTATAGGATAATAATATATAAATATAAATAATAATATATAGATGGATATACCCATGATATATAGATAATAAATGAATACAACATGTACATGTTATATACTTACATAACGTAACTAAACAACCAACAATAATCAATAATTGAATAGATAATGCGCATAACAACAACTACTAACTACTACTTAGAACCAATAACAAGAACAACAACAACAACAATAATAAATAGTAATAAATAACAATAAATTAAACTCTATTAATGCAATACCTAAAAACAGAAACACTTTAACCTAGACATAATAAACTAAACAACAAAATAATAAATGTACCCAAATTTACAATCATAAACGAGTAAATAGTGAAAATATTACATATTAATTGAATCCCCCCCCCCCCACCCCCCCCCCCCCCCACCCCCCCCCCCCCCCACCCCCCCCCCCCCCCACCCCCCCCCCCCCCCACCCCCCCCCCCCCCCACCCCCCAGTAATTTTAATCTCAAAGTATTTCAATTAATCAAACCAATTATTTAGTACCTAAATGTATAATTTATTTTTCATTTTCATTGACCAGTTGTTTTTAGTATTTACTTAATGCTTAACTAAATGATATTTTATCCATGTCTGCTTTTTACCTGTGCAGATAACAAAAACTGGGTACATTACAAAGACGTAGAATGAGTAGCTTTGTTGTTAGTTAGTCAGAATAAATTTTACAACATTCATTCTCATAATTTTTTCTCCAACTCTACTTGGATGGCTTGACATAGGGATGAGGCTGGAAAATAACCGGACTGAGGCTGAAATCAAATTTACTTACCAATATTTACAATTTGATGTTATTCTCTTCAATGTGCTCCCCTGGTCAATATCTACACTTCTCCAAGCAAATTTTACACTGTCCGTACCAATGCTGCACATCATTTTCTGTAACCCTGTTCATGACGTCTGTTGATTTTTTTTTCCTTTTACTGCCTCTAAAGTCTCAAATCTCACTCCTTTCAAAGTTGACTTGACTTTAGGGAACATAAAAAAGTTACAGGGGGCCAAGTCGTATGAGTAGGGTGGATGATCTAAGACAGAGGTATTGTATTTGGCTAAAAAAGGTTTTCACTGATAAAGCATTGTGGGCTGAAGCATTGTCCTGGTGGAGGATCCATGAGTTGTTTTTTTTACTAATCGCTCCATTCTCTCTATACACGCACACTTAGGGTAGTCAGGATGCTAATGTAATAATTCTGATTCATTCTCGAACAAGGTTACTTATCTTTTCAATGTTAACATCAGATTTTTTATGACGATTAGTCTGCCAATGCATGTGTCGTCACTCGTGTCTTCGTGGCCATCTTTAAATCGTTTTTTTTTAAACTACTCAAACCGCCAATACGAATCCTGTTATTCTCTAACCACACCTCATATTCTATAGGGTTTGTGTTTTGTTATCTGAGTAGTGGTGATTTCAGTGCATTAAAAATGTCTAAGCTGCATTTCGGAGGCAATAATAGCCAATAATACTCTGACAGGGCAGTCTTTACCAGCCTGAATGGATGTGGTGGGCATTATATTATTGAAAACCACAATATTTCTAAATTTGTTGTGTTAGTGCTCATTGTTTAGCAGTTAAGGATAATAATTTATTATCCGATGAATTTGAATAAAACCTCTTGTCTCATCCACAAAGTTCCGATTTGTAGATGTGCTAGCAGCTTATACTGGACTTTGTAATGATTACTAATGTTACTAATGTTTGTTATAAATAAAAATAATACAGGGTCATCCACGAAGATATATAGAAACTGTGGGAGCTCATTCTACATGTAAAAATAAAGTTTATACAAACATGGGTCTGAAAATTCTTTGTTAGCAAGTTACGGCTAGCGAAAGATTTCAGCTCACCATATAAAACAAGATTTTCATTCTGGTAAGGTAGATTAAAATTGTTTTTGACCTGGTAAATTGAATAAAATAAGTCCCAGAACTGTAAGTTAAGTAGTTTTTGAGAAAACTAGTGTCATATTCAAAAAATAACTTTTTTTATTTCTCTAAGAAACAGATCCAAATTTTTAGTAAAACTTATAGAAAATTTTATTCTGAATCAAAACAATATAAATTAAGTTCACAGACATACATATATGTTTAATGTAACGTAAAAAATGTAGGACTAATTCTTCTAGCTTTTGAAAGTTTGCGGTGAGTGTAATGCTGTCTATATTCTTCAACAGCAGCTGTAGTACTGCCTTCACATACATCTTAAATAAACACCATATTGGTGTATTCCTCATTTGTAAATGATTGTTGCATTCCTACTCCAGTAATGTAATAATTACTAGGGACAGAACAATACTTAGATGGATTGAAACTCAATTACACAAATTGGTTATATTTAAGTTATTTAACTTACAGTTCTAGGACATATTTTATTCAGTTTATCAGGTTGAAAACCGATAAGAAACTATTTACTTCTTAACCTGCCTTACCAGAATTTCAGGACGACCTTTTTGTCTTGATAAGCTGAAATCCAGGCGAAATCTTTCGCTTGCCGTAACTTGCAAACAAAGCATTTCCGGACCCATGTTTACATAAACATTTAAAATTATTTTTACATGTAGAACGAGCTCCTATATTTTCTGCATATCTTTGTGAATGACTCTGTGTAGTATGAGGCATATCGCTGCAAGCCTGGGTTATGGCAACTGCTGTTTAATGCACTTAGGTCTAAGATATGTTGTTAAAACTTTGCATGAGTATAAAAGATTAGTGTCTTGTAATAGCATTAGTATTAAAATAATTAATTGATATCTTTTTCCATTACTAATAAATAATAAAGGCTAACGGCCAGACTTGAAGGAGATATTACAATCTCATGATCCATTTTTGAATAGTTGAATTTTAAATTTAAAGAGCAGTATTTTGAGACCCTGAACTTGGAGAGAGAAACAGTTTTTTATAACTACCAGTGAAATACTGTAGATTGAATTTTCTCTGCAAACAATTCCCAATATTTGATACAATAACTCCAATGGTTTAAATGATAATTGAAATATCTTAGGCCAGTGTGGAGAAAAAATAAAGTCGAGGTCTGTAGTTTTCTTAGTGAAAGCACGTATCATTTAATTTGATGGAGCTGTATGCTCGGTCACTCCTGTTCTCTCAACTACAGTATATATGCCATCCCACAATATAAAAGGAAACTAATTTTGAGTCCCCAGAATAAACTAAATGGTTTGAATTTGTCAATGCTGCCATCTATAGTAAAAGATAATACAACTGTCATAACTATCTAGTGTATTTCATAACTACAACAGAGGTATTTTGTTCATGCAAACACAAAATTCTGGTACAAGTATTTAATAAAATGTCTATGTTTTATTCTTATATATAAGCAATATACATGCCAAATTTCATAAAAAAATTGTCCTCTAGATTTTGTGTGATTGAAAATCAAATATTCAAACATCTTTCTTCACATTTATAATATTAATAGGATAGTCCCAAATAGTAGTTAGTTACCTAATTCATGGGGAAATTCTTCACATGCGATACCAATGCTTATGCTGATGCCTGTCCCTATGCTGTGAGAATAACCAGCTCCGATGCTCATGCCATCAATAAAGTTGTGTAGACCATCTCCAAATATGATAATCCAAGCAACAGTTGCCACCTTCTGGCTTGTTTCTGTCATAGTCAATGATGCCCTCTGTTGTCAATGAAACGTGTTAAAATACTTTTAGATAACATAAATTAATTAGACTCAAACTATTTATTTGAATAAGCTGCAAAATATAAATAATACGAATAGTAAAACTAAAAACAAGACATTCATACAAAGGTTGTAAATAAAAATGAGGAAAAATGAGTATTTGTTTTAATACTAGACTACAATGTAATGTCTGTTTTATATAAGAACTTCATTGTCATCCATCATATACCATATCCAATTTCTAGTTCCTGCTTCAGACAGCCAGATAGATACATTGACACTTAGAAGTCTTATTTATGAGAAAATGTTAAAATTCATGTGTGTATTTTACATTACAAAAATATGAAACATAGATTTTTTTCACGTATTTTTATGAACAGACAAATTTTGGCAATCTTGCCATTATCGTGGAAAGTCAACCTCAAGTAAACATTAAAATTTAACATGCCAAAACATTTGTTGGTTAATAAAAAAAATGTGTAAGGTTTTCATTAGATAATTATTTAGAGCTTACCCAATTATCTAAATATACATCAAACGATTTCACAATGTCTTCATTTGAGTGTATCATAGAAATTCTTTCATACCTTCTATTCAGAGTTTTGACTATTTTTCAAATCTAGAAAATTAAATTTAAACGATTCCAGAACATATAAAATGGATATATATTTGGCCCTTATTTAAAGTCTAAAAATTGTCACTATCTGGAATTTTTAAGAATTAATTGATATATGTAAATAAAAATATAGATATGAGTCCTAGCATATGCCCTTGATATGATAGTCTATTCATTTGTCCTTATTATGAAGTATACGACTCATTAAGAGGGCATACTAGTTAGTTGCAGACCATGCATCTGAGGTTTCATTTTAATATAAGGATTCATTTTTAAACTGTGATATAAATAGGAATTCATTCGAAATCTGTAAATTTTTCACTTCAGAAACTTAGAGTTCAGTGTTGTAATGTTAATTAATGAATTGTTAAAACTATGATTATCTGTTTACTAATGGTCTATAACTTATGTTCAAAATAAAGTTTCATATGGAAAATGTGTACTGGGAATACAAACATACTTTTATTGTATTTCCTGAAAACCTCATAGTTTCATGGTATTTGTGTTGTCAGAATAAAACAATTGAGTCTCTCAGATAGTTTTTCTAATCACACAAAACATTTATTTTTAACTAATCAACAAGGATATATTAATTAGTTTGATGTGAAGTCAGTGTTTATGAAATTGAAGAGATAAGCTCTTTACATATACTATCATTACTTAACACGTCATTTTAGAGCTTATGTTACTTAACATTTAATTGATGATCAAGTATTATAAGATGATAAAGTTGAGTGTTGGATACCTATAATTGTTATTTGTGTAAGATTATTTTTGGTTGTTGTTATTGTATTTGCCTTAACTAAAGCCAAATTGAAAAACAAGCATTGTTGGACAAAACATAGACTTGAACAAGATTATTGAGGAAAAGGTATTACAGAGTTATTTTTTATAACACGTTTAAAATTATTGCAAGTTTATTACTATGTAAGAATTTTTTCAAAATTCATTTCTGTTACAAAATGTATGTTTTAGATTCCTACCAAAATGTAAAATCAATATCACAGATGTTAAAACAAATTTTAGAAAGTACATTACTAACTTAATTCTGTGAACAATTAAATCAATATTACAACATAAAAAATTTAACCAAAAATTCAGGATTAAAGGATTACAGTCTAAAAGTTTACTATATAGTCAGATAAATGAGGTAATTCATACAGCCAGTTTAGAATGCTATTGATGAAAAATCAATGATTTCCATTATAAAGAGATATGAGTCAATTGTGAATTCAGAATGATAATGTGGAAAATATAAGATTAAAAACTGAAAAAATGGTAAAATTCCTTGAAATTATAAAAGGAAATTTTTATAGACAATACAACCATTCTGCAGTTTTTATGGAAAGGTTTATAAAGTCTAACCAAACTCACATTTATCAGTCACAACATAAGTAATTTATTCCAGCAACACCATTATAAATATTTAGATTAAGGAAATATGTATACTCACTTAGTTTTCATAAAGTATACTCATGAACAGTAACAGATACATCATCCACTCAATTAGAAGCAAAATCAAAAGAAATATTTACTGAGTCCAAAAACAATGGATATAACTTTTGAGGTCTAGCTTCCGTCAGTATGTGATTTATATAAAGATGTATTTTGCACTCTCCTTTACAAGAAATAAAGAAATCTTCAGAGCAACTGTAGATGTAATCTAACAAGTGAATCAATCACTAACCTTGGCTTGTCCTGACGTGCTCAACAATCCATTTAGTTCAAACTCCTTGATGCCGAGTGATCCACAGGTGTGGCCATTTGCATTGGCTTTAAGTCCATTTTTCTTCTTTGACTGATATCAAACAATTTATTATGACCCAACAGAATCTAATCTAAAGTACACATTCTACCTGAATCCATTAATTCATATTAAACGAAACATTTGTAATTTTGCAAATAAGGATCTGATAATTTTATTAGTAATAAAAAGTAAAACTGGAAATGGAGATTAAAAGTTTAAAACCATGAAGTTTCAATAAAAGATTCAATTTACCATTTTGACTGATAGAATTAAGAATTGAATACATATTGTTAACATCCACAAAATTCTAATAGAAAAGTGCATATGCTGTTTAGGGCATCATCAGATATACAATGGCTATTCAGAAAGTAAGTTACGTTTCCATCTGATGCTGCAAGGTACGCACAAATTACATATATATATATATATTGGTTTGCTCATGCTTGGTACCTCAGTCAGTGTCCAGCTGGGACAACAGGAACATCTCCTTATATTCAAATTTGAAATGTGTGCTACAATCGAAAATCCCTCCCATTGTAAAGTGCGGTCTGTAATTAGTTTTTTGTTGACAAAACACCTAAAACCGATAGAAATTCATCGGGAACTGTGTGAAGTGTATGCGAACAACGTAATGACTGAAAGTTCTGTCAGGAGCATTGTAATTGATGATCTGGTCACCATAGTTGATAAAAAGATTCTTTAAAACCGCTGTTTCACAATAACCAGCTTTCTCTAAGTTTCCCACAAGTTTCATGGACTTTAATTGTTTGAAACTTGTTTTCACGGAAGCTACTACAAATTTTGTGCAAGATGGATGCCAAGAATGCTTACAAATTCACCATAAAGAACAACAAATGGGGGCAGCTTTGATGTTTTTGGAGACGTACCACAGTCATGGTGATGCTACTGGACTGAATCATAGCAGGAGACGAAACCTGAGTGAAACATGTCAATTATGAGACAACATTTTAGTTCATAGTTTCCATAGGGTATACAAGTTCCCCTAAAAACCAAGGAAATGTCTGCAAACCTTGTTGGTAAGGAAGATCACGGCATCAGTGTTCTGGGACAGGCAAGGTGTTCTTATTTGATTTTCTTGAGCATAGTGCAAACAATAAACTCTGAGCATTTGCCAAACATTGCAAAACCTTAGAAAGGCTGTCCAAAACAGTGCCAAGGAATCTTGTCATAAAACATTTTGCTTTTGCATGACAATGCCCGACTTCACACGACAAAACTGTACACAAGAACTCTTGAACTCACTCAACTGTTTTCCTTATCCCCTGCAGTACTGATCTTGCTCCAAGTGATTTTCACTTGTTCCCAAAAATGAAGACCTGGCTAGCGACACAGCGTTTTGACAACGATGAGGATCTCCAGATATGTGTCACAGAGTAGCTGAGATCACAGGTGGCAGAATTCTATGACAGGAATTTCAAATCTTGTCCACAGCAATGATAAGTGCATGATTATGCCTTTGTATGGTGATTATGTAGAAAAATAGTATTCTAGTCCCTCTTTCACAGACATAAAATAAAATACTTTTCTTGTACTTGGTTTATTAATTTCAAAACAATCCTTACTTTCTGAATAGCCCTTGTGTATATGATGATGCCCTAACCGGTGAAAGCGCTTTTATATTACAAATATTGTGGAAGTAAAAACATCTTCAATTCTTAAACCTTATTTCTTCCATAAAGAATATAATGCAGAAGATATTTAAATTAAACAAAGAGTAACCATGTGAAATAATCCAGATTTACCTTATTTCCTCCAAAGACAATCTTTGTTAATGCTTCGACTGAAAACAACACCCAGAAGCTAAACCAGGTGTACATGGCAACTTTGAGGTATTCATGATTTGGATCATTTTCTTTTAGACTGAATCCCTGCAACAACGTTTAACAAACAATAAGTTTAGATTATTATATACACTGCATAGATCTAATGGAAACCAGTCATAGGTCTGGAGAAGATTTCATATTTACTTCCTCTTTCTCATAAAGGTAGAGTAGGATAAATTATGTGCCAAAGAATTTCAATTCAATTCAATAATATCTTTATTCACACATTCATCAAGAATGGTTACAGAGTCAACACATGCAGTAAAAATTGATGTCATCAAGAAGTAGGTAAACTAGTTTAAAACTATTATAAATGCAAAGAGAAAATATCTTTAAAATTTGATATCAACTAACATTTCTGTAAAATAAAATATATATGAGGAGAAAATATATGAATGCATATACATACACATACATGTCTTAAATAATAGCATTAACAGAATTAAAAAAACTCATTCAAACTATAAATTGTAGAGTTTATCAACAGGCTGTGCAGTCTTTTCTTCAGAGTTTTAGAGTCACATGTTTTGAAGTTTTCTGGAAGCATGTTAAAGAGTCTTGCATCGCTATAGGAAGGCTTCTTGGTGTAAAGGGTTGTTCTATGCGCTGGAAGGGATATATCATTTGCCCGTCTTGTTGTGTAGCTGTTGACGTCACCAACCCTTGGTAATCTTTCTCTTGAGGCGTGGGTGATTACCTCGATGATGTATATGGACACTACTGTGAGTATCTCAAAAGATTTAAAAGCCTCTCTACAAGATTCTTGTGGCTGTAGTCCTGCCATGATCCGCATAACCCGCTTCTGTAATACCAGGACACGATGAAGGTTGCCGGCAGATGAACTTCCCCACAGAGTTATTCCATATCGAACATGTGATTCGAACAGAGCGTGATATGCGGCTTTCAAAGCGATAGAGGTACCAATGGATTTAATCCTCTTCATTGCAAAGATTGCAGAGCTAAGCCTTGAACACAGTTGGTCGGTGTGATTGCTCCAGGAAAGGCCTTCATCCAGAGTTAGGCCTAAGTGTTTTGTGTTGTCAACTCTCTGAAGATCTGGGGGCTCAGTCAAGCATTCTTTTAATCGTCCAGAAGCGAGATATTTTGTCTTTGCAGCGTTAAAAAATAGGTCGTTATTTGAGCAATATTGTTGTGCCATACTGACTGATATGAAGGTACGAATGTCCAGGTCTTCAATGGCATTGCCACTCGTTACAAGAACGGTGTCATCAGCAAACATGACTGGGTAGCTTATATTACCCAAATACTTAGGTAGGTCTGCAGTAAAAAGAACAAACAGAACCGGGCCCAACACTGAACCCTGGGGAACACCTCTTGTAACAGCCAAGGGCCCAGATCTTGCAGTCCTCTCTGTTCCATCCAGGTTTTGTTTTATTTCAACGACCTGTTCTCTTCCCGTTAAGTAACTCTCAAACCACTTGACTGTAGTCCCTCCAAAACCAAGAGATTTAATTTTGTTGATAATTAAACTATGGCCCAAACAGTCAAACGCCTTACTTAAATCAAGGAAAACACTTGTAACTGTGTTTCCTTCCTCCAAGTTGTCAATGATGTGTTCTATTAAATCGGTAAAAGCACTTGTGGTTGATCTTCCAGGGATAAACCCATGTTGTCTATCAGGCAGGAGATTGTTGAGTTTAAGGTGGTTTTGAATTCTGGTTAAAATTATTTTTTCTATGATTTTTGAAATAGTTGGGATTAGGGATATCGGCCTGAAATTTTGTAGCTCCTTTTTGCTTCCCTGCTTATGAAGGGGATAAACTTTAGATATTTTGAGTTTGCTAGGAAAAATCCCTTGAGACAAAGACTTGTTGATTATATCTGTAATGGGTAAAAATACTTCACCAATGCAAAACTTTAGCAGCTTAGAGCTCACGTCATCGATACCTGAAGAAGATGTTGACTTCAGTGACATTATAGTGTTAAAAACTTCACTGAAGGAAGTGAGTCTCCATTCCATAAGTGAAGTTCCAAGAAAAGAAGTATCACTCATAACAATGGCTCTTGATTGATTGTTTTGCAGTAGAGTTTGCTCGGCTATATTGGAAAAAAAGATATTAAAGTGTTCACACAATTTGTCTGGGTCTTCTTCTACCTTTCCTCCAACATCAATCTGCCATCTTGCCCCTGCACTGTCTTTTCTTAAAATTCTCTCACTATTGATGACATTCCAGATGGCTTTAGATTTATTACTTGACTCAGCAATAAGGCTTTCATTTTCTTCCCGTCTTAGAGTTTTTAGTTTTATATCATACATTTTTTTCTTGTTAAACGCATCCACTTTGTCTTGCTCACTTCCAGTTTTTTTTATATTTGTCAAGCGCCAGGATGAACTCTTTTCTAAGGCTGTTAGCTTCTGGGTTGAGTAGGGCTAGAATTTTTCCTCTATTTTTTTCCGTATGCAAATTTTACGTGGACATGTGATGTCAAGGGCTATTGTCAGGGTATCAATAAAGTTCATGTAAGCCTCGTCTGCTGTGGCTGCCTGATAGACTCTGTCCCATGATTGAAGTGACAGGATGTCCTTGAAGTGCTGGAGGTTGTCAGGATTAAATTGTCTGTGAGTAGTTCTAAAAGCTTCATTTTTCTTTATTGGGGCGTCAACGTAGCAAAGCTGTCCCATATGATCTGAAAGGCCCGTATTTTCCACTATGACTTTTACTCTGTCAGTGTTAAGATTGGTGCAGACAATGTCAATGGAAGTAGCAGAGGTATTAGTGACTCTTGTAGGAGGCAACGGTATTCTGGTTACATCGAAGGTGGCGAGTGCTTCGCATAATGCTACATTTTCTCTTGATGGAAGCAAGCAATTTACATTGATATCACCAACAATACAAATTCCACTGTTGTCACAAGGAAGCAAGCTGAGGGTATCAGTTAACAGGGCCAAGGCATTGTCAAGAGGAGCACTGGGTGGTCGATATATCCCAAGAATGTATAAACATGATTTCCTGTTGAATGTTATCCTGATTGAAGACATTTCACATACGAGTTCTTCTGAATGGTCAGCAATATTAACACTCTCCACCTCATTAGCCATGTCAGTGTGCTTGTAGATGGCAACACCACCTTTCCTGTGACTCTCTCTGCAAAATGCAGTTACCAGACAGTAGTCCACCAAGCATACATTTTTCAAAGTTAATTCACTTAGTCCATGTTCTGTGAGGACAACTAAATCGGGCTTGTGGATGTGTAAAAAGTGATTTAATCTATCGATTTTATTGCACAGCCAATCTATGTTCTGATGGAAGATTTGAATCTTGTCTTTAAATTTGAATTCAGGAAGATTCTGCATCGAGTTTTGCTTCTTTGAGTTGGGTCTAAAAAAGTCTGGGTTTCTGAAGAGTTTGAATTTTGGAGTGGTGATTTAATTGTTAGTACGGGTTGACGGCATAATTTTGGATCCACCGTGACATTCAGTTTTTTTGACAGGGTTTGGCTGGCTCCCTCAGTGGCAGTTTGATTCAGTTTTTTGGACAGGGTTTGGCTGGCTCCCTCAGTGGCGGTTTGATTCAGTTTTTTGGACAGGGTTTGGCTGGCTCCCTCAGTGGCAGTTTGATTCCGTTTTTTGGACAGGGTTTGGCTGGCTCCCTCAGTGGCAGTTTGATTCAGTTTTTTGGACAGGGTTTGGCTGGCTCCCTCAGTGGCAGTTTGATTCAGTTTTTTGGACAGGGTTTGGCTGGCTCCCTCAGTGTCGGTTTGATTCAGTTTTTTAGACAGGGTTTGGCTGGCTCCCTCAGTGGCGGTTTGGTTAAGATTATCATATGTAGTCTGGTTGGATAAAACATGAAGCTTGTCGATATAATCATTAAAAAAATCCTCGTAAGTTTCTCCCTCTCTAAGCACCTGTGCAGTAAATGGAGGTGACTTCATTTCCTTGCCATGCGCTTCCGACAGATAAGTTTTGTGTTTGTTCTCTGTAGGTTTGTCTAACTCTATTAAATCATAAAGTGTGTTCACAGGATGCTTTATTTTCTCACTACCTGAGTGGGAATTTTGGGATTTTTTTATTTCAAAGTTTTTTCCACGTGACTTTTTTCTTATTTGAAAATAACTATTATTTCAATAACTATTGTTGTTTAAACACATACAAGGTGTCTCTGTATTATACCAAAGGTTTTGTGAGTGTTTTCCTCACAGCATTAAGTAATAAACTTGTTATTAACATTTTGTTGATACAGTTCAACAAAATATACCGGCGGGGTAGAAAGTGAACAATAATATTTAATGGTGGTAGATCAGTCAATACCTCAATATAAAAGTCATTAACATTTCAAAAGAAGCTTGGCTTTCAAAGTATTAAAACTTATTGAAAATGATAAAGTTGTTTGAAATTTTTTAAATATTTTAACTGACAAAAACAGCTATTCCAAATTTTAAGAATTCTGAAAAAATAATTATGATATTTGTGGGTTTAATCCAAATTTAACTGACACTAAATTTGACACTTTCATCTGAAGGTTGTCAAAAAGAATGAGACACAAATGTCTATGTATGTATATAACAAAGCCGAGGATGTGTATATATATATATATATATATATATATATATATATATATATATATATAAATATACTTACACATAAGTATTCTTGTTTGTGTATAATTTTACTACACATGTAGTATGCACTGATACACACCATGGTACCGGACATAATTCTGTCATTATTAAATTCTTTATTGATTAAAATAAAATATTATAATGGTAGTATGTAAAGTAAAGTAATGTCTTATTTTTACCAGACGAAGTTAGGGCTAAGAAGCCCTCTCTAACACTTAACCTGGGGACCAACGGCTTAAAGGTGACTTCCGAACCACCATCATTGGCCGGGCAGGCAGGCTACTTTTTTGTGATTTTCAAATTAGTCATGTCTAAATTAAATTGTTCAGATTAGAGATCATACCTCAGGAGGAGCCTAGTGGCTTGTGATAGACGATATTCAACTGGAGAAACAATTGAAGATAATTAATTCGTCTTTTTCTATACTACTACCATCCAATGTTTATTAGTCCTTTGAATGGAATCTGATCAAATCCTTAGTGGAAGCCAGTAAAGCTTGCGAATCTAATCGGACAGGATTAGATAAGGAGTTGGTATTAGATCAAAAGGTTGCTTGTGGGCTTCTAACTTGTGCCTGAATCACAATTTCAAAATACCTGACAACGTCATTGCTAGAAGCCATGAGGTTCTGGATTTGGAGCACCAAGAGTATAAAGGTAATATCTTCCAATGATCTTAACTGATCTCAACTATGTCTGGATTTATTCTCAATATAACGGTATTCAACAACACAATTTTTGAAAATTAAAATGTTCAGGACTCTGGTGCAATAAGACGGAAAGAGGCAGGTGCTATATTTTCTAAGACCAAAACGAACTTAGAGATCAGTTGCAAATATCTTATTTTCCATGTAAAAGTGCGTAGGTTTGAGCTCTCATAGGTCAAGAAGAATTGTGTAGCCAGACAACGTTTTTATTACCATGTCACAACTCATGATACCTAACCGTTCAGATAAAGTTATCGTCCTTATAGTTTATCACGCAAAGTGTGAAGAATGGGTCGTTATCATTATAAAAAAATCTTCTCTTTATAAAACCAAAAAAGAAATTATACAATATAAGCCATTTTTAAACCTTTCTTTGCTAACCTCTAAGACAAGATTAAGTTTATATAGTTATATTGATACACTCTCAATTGTGTTGGCACACTTTTTATAATATCTACTCTAAAATTGTTTTCCTCTTAACATATGAACATTACAAATCATTAAAACTGTATTTTCATGGATCTGCCAAGTCTCTACTATTGCTATTGCTAAAAATGTGGCAAAAATGTTTTTGGATATTTCATAATTTCCCCACAAAAAGTCTTTATTGAATAAATTAATAGCAAGTCAATCAAATAGTTTTGTATTTGAAGAGACATTACTAATTCAGTTACCACTTAATAGTTTTCATACTTTAAGTGCCAATTTTGTAAGATCATAATTTAATATAGAAGATATGATACTATAATACAAAAGCACAAACTTAAGAGATACCTCAGGTATGAGTTGGAAGATGGCTGTAGAAGAAAGAGAGCCAACGGCTAGTCCAATGAGAACTCTCATAAACGTGAGGGTAGAAAGGGCTGTTGAAGATTGGCCATAATACTGCGCCAAAAATCCCAGAGAGACTGATAAGTGCTACTGATAACCCACCAAACATCCACACTGAAACCACAAATACAAATACATTGTATCTATCCTTTTTTCACATATGCAGGATGTTTTTTTTATATTTGTCAGATCATTTATTGTTCTCTATGTCCAAATAATACAAATACCTTACTACATATTATAACATATATATTATTATATAAAATGGCTTCTGAGCCCCAGACAATGATCTAATTAAGATTAAATTTACATTAATGTAAATTATGTAAAATATTTACAATGTTGCAAATATTAAAAAAAATGTTTACATTACAAATATTTACATTATTTACAAATATTATATTTACAATATAAATTATTTGTTATTCACTGTTTTATTAATTCTTGTAGTAATTTTGAAAGAAGTGAGTTTGGTTTTGTAAGTGATAGTGAAAGTAATTAGATGCAATGGAAGCAGATGAATTTGGTTGTAATGAAAGTTGTATAAGGCCTGAAAATTACATCAACAAAATGAAAATCTCATAAAAGAATGAATGTTGTAAGTAAAATAATTACATTTAAGAGTAATGAAGTGGGGAATAAAACGTTTATAGTGGCACATGTGTTTTGTAGAAGTACCAAAGAAACTAGACTTCACATTTCTGAAACAGATAAATTTTGCTTGAAATTAATTACTCAAAAATTTGTATCTTTGTGACAAATAATGGTCAGTTAAAGGAAAACATTGTTTGTAAAAAGCTGGTATTGCCATTCATGACATGAGTAATAAAAAGATTAAATACTTTGATAAAAATTTTAAACTAATTGGAATGTTCCAGAAATATAAGTGTGGTAGATATTTTAAAGGTATTAGAGTAAGGCGTAAAAGTTATTCTGTCTTTAGCCAATCTGCAACTTGGAACTTTGGCTCTGTGTACAAATTTGTTTGTTCACAGAGCAAAATCAAAATAAATAAGAAATTACAAAGAACAGAATAGTACATTGTACTATTTAGAATATATATTGACAAGTTTTATATTGTAATAAATAATACTTTGTAACCAGATACAGAATTTTATTTACCAGCCTGTTAATAAACTTGGAGAAAAGTGAACTCATTGCTGGAATGAGCCTTTTCTTCTCTTGCAGTATGTGTACTAGTAAAGATATACAAATTATTACATGTTTAATTAAAACTATTAAATTATTTAAAATTCTAGGATATTTTGTATACAGTTATAAAAATAAATTGCATTGTAAATGTTTAAGGGTTTTAAAACAAGAATGTGTGATTCATATGATGTAGTAGTCTATTTTTATGTTTTTCTGATTCTAAGGAACAATTCTTTAATTTATCCAACAAGAGATAATAACTTGTACATGCCCTATTTTTAGTCTAACATGTATTTTTAGCATTTGTTGTGTGATCACAGGTAGTTTAACTAATGCTATAACTAAACAATTAAAAAAATCAATACGGTATCATCTGTAGCAACGTTTCATAGGTCCATAGTGTTTGAATAAACTAAATAAGTAGTCTTTGTTGTCTTTGAAATTTGAGGCTGTCGCAATTTAGGAATCGTTCATATATATATATATATGGTTTTTTTAAAATTAGTTTATGTATTGGATGAGATATAAATATGATAAATCTTATAATTTAAAAGTGTTTGGACTATAATTTTTCACACTATTTCTCAGTCATTTTAATGTTTTTATTTTTATATATAGTGTAATTATATTAAGTTTTGTCTTACAAATTTCAACTTGAACAGTTTCAAAAAAAATTAGGTGAGGTTTCCATTCAGTGTTCATGCTTCAATTGTTCATGCAGTAAATATAATGGACATATGAGTTCTTCCATCAGCAGATTAAACATTTTGGTTTAAGCAAGTGTTGGTTTTCTAGTAAATAGATTAAGATGGTTGTGTGTGATGGTGCAATATTTGAAGCATGTTCTGTGTTTTACTGGTGCATCTACAGGTGTCTTGTTCAATCTGTAGAAAACTGCTTGGGCAGTTTACTTCTTAAATATAAACTTTCAATCATTGTATAAATTCTAAGTTCAAAGAAGGTTGTTTGGCAACTCTCTTGGAATCCAGGAACTGTAAGGACAACTATTTTTCTCTTTATAAGGATTCTTTGTAGATGTATGGTAGATCCTCCCAAGGACATTATGCCATTCCTTAAATGGGATTTGAGGAAATGGAGTAGTAGGCTGTTCTAGTTGATTATGAGGTGCTTAATTGCTTGAGCCTACGAGTGGGAAAGATTCCTGTGCATAACTTCTCGACTTCACCACTTCATAACAAGGGAACAAACATGCTCCAATATCAAAAGTCTTATTTTTGCTGGAGTAAATTAAAATACCAAGGTACTTTGTAGTGAATTTACAATTAAAATTAGATATTCCCATGTCTGTATTCTCGCTTTTGTAGTAATTTTTGGCAGCTTTTTATTAATATTGAATCAGGTTGTTTGAAACACATAATGATTTGACAACATTACAGACATATTCTGTTCTGTATATGTCAGTTGTGAATTAGGTTTTTATGTAGCAGGTGTAATGAAAGTATCCTCGGTATACATAACGTTTTGTGATTTGGCAGATTATTAGGTAATAAAAGGACTGGACTCAAAACTGAACCCTGTGGAACTAAATATTATGTTGTGTTGTAGTTGTGACTGGGTCTTGTCTATTGTACTATTGGTTGTATACCACATTACAAGCTGTTTCTTGTCACTCAGGATAGCTATGATCAGTCTGTAACAGTTGTTCTGTAAATTAGATTCCTTGATAGTTAATCAATTTGAATTCTATCATATAATTGTTCTTGTTTTTCAAATCTTAATTTTAAATTCATCTTGCCTGGCAATGTAATATTTATTATAATTGCTACAATTCATTTGTTTAACTCCTGAGTCATTTTACTAGATTTTTTCAATATGAAACAACTGTTCCATAAATGTATGTACAATTTTATTTTTATCTGATTTATGACGATAAAGCATTGTATCAGATTCAAAACAAAATACAGTATTTAAAGGTTGTCTTAAAAAATATTATATTTAACAATGTGTAAATGAAAACATGTTTCAATGTTCTATTCATTTAAAGTTATCAAGAATTCATTTACTTTTTATATTACAAACTCAACTCACAAGACCTAATTAAGAGACATTTATCCAAACAACCTCCAAAATAAATCCCTACTGTTTTATTATTATTTTATGCCTATGTTATAATGTACTTTAAAAGGAGAAAAAGTATTCTCTGAAACATCACATGAATTAATTGAGAAGAATAGAGTCATGCTTGTGAAAAAAACATGATGGAATACGGAAATTTTAATACGGCAAATAAGTATCATCTTTTTTTAAATATTGTACACAAAAGGCTTCAAATGATTCTAGATTTCTACTACACGAATGATTTTACTGTATGTACATGGTTGTTTTAATTATGCTAAAGCCATAACAAAATGAGTCCTGTAGTAGCAATATGGTGTAAAATAACATTAAGTATGGACGAAAATCACCAAATTAATACATTACCCATTTTCTTATAAGAAATTGCTATTATAGCACTAAAATATTTCATTTTAGATTTCCTTAATTCACAAATTATTATTTAATATTAATTATTTGAAATATCACAGTGAAAATGGCAACAGAAGATAACAATGTTAAAAATATTAATATGACGCACTATTTTAAGAAAGAGCAAATGTTGATGAATCAAAAAGTGAAGGATCAAAGTTCAGTGATATATTTATCTCTCATTACATTGCTTGTGTACTTTGTGCCGATTATAAATTAATAGGGCCCACATATGGTTGTTATTATTACTCTACTTTAAATCATTCAACAATAAGGGAATTATAACTTATTTAAGAAGTTAGTGAAATTTAGAAATCAGTGTTGTTTTTAATTCAATTTTCAATCCAGTAAACATTAAAAATATCTTTTTTTGTACATCTTAGGAGACATGTATTTAACAATTAATTCGTATGTCTTCCATCTTCTCAAAGGTGTGTCATAAAACTCCAGTAAAAATATTATTTTGAAAATACACGATAAACAATAAAACATGCAAGTTTATAAACCGAACAAAGAATTGTATTTTTCTTACATAACAATAATATAGTGATTACATAATAAACTATAATATACACAAAAATATAAACAATATAAAATATAGTAAATATTTATAAAATAGAAACACCATTAATAACAAGATGAACCATAGACTGATAGATAACAAGATAGATATTAGAACCAGTAACGAGATAAATGTATAACAATATAAAAAATAAATAGCAGAATAATGGGTAACAAATAACAATAAACAATTAAATATCAAATCCCCATCAAAACCTAAATGATTTTATTAAAAATACAAAAAAAATTTTGTATGGGGACAGAAATGAATATTGATGAATTGAATATAATACAGATCAAGCACTGACTCTACACTAAAAATAAGATTGGTCATATGGATAAAATGTCACTTCATTATCACTCCACGAACTTGTTTCTTGAATGAGGCAAAAGAGACAATGAAGAAATGAATCAGGCTTCTCTAACTCAATGACCTCAACAGACCGCTATTATAGCTGTAGCTTGTAGGCAACTTTTCTGCTGAAAGATAGATTTGGATCTCGTACCACAAGGGACTGCAAAGTCAATACTGTAAAGCAACATACAGCAGTCAATGAGGCCGTTTACCAGTTAAAAGAGCAGGCCAAGGTCAGAGATCCTGCGCCTCAACTGCGGGGACTGCAACTCATAGAGCCTCTCCAGAACAGTGACAGGGGTCTCGAGATGTCCATAACCAAGTCTATAACCCAGCATTGTGATACACGATACACGGATATTTTGAGTATGTGGATATGGATAATTATGGGTGGTAAGGACACGGTATGGGTGAATCATATTCAAGTATGAGTAAAAAAAAAAAAAAAAAAAAAAAAAAAAAAAAAAAAAAAAAAAAAAAAAAAAAAAAAAAAAAACACCTGAGGAGAAACATCAGTGACAGAGGAGATTTGAAGTTTCCTGGTTGAATGGAAGATGAAGCCCAAGAGTTTACTTGCTCTGAAAACAACATGGGCCAAGTGTTTATGTGGGCTGAGTGTAGGAGCCATGTTGACTCGCAGATCCTTCATCTTAAATGCAATATTCAGGGATGTTCCATCTATATTGTAGTTGAAGAGTGTAATGTTGATACACACAAAAGACATAACTTTACCCCTTTACACTTGGAGATGTTGGGGTCCATAATGTTAGAACTACACCAGTCCACTATAAGCCAAAGAGCTCTGGAGGACATCTTGATCCTCGATATTGCGGACCGTAGAGAAGATTTTTAAAGTTATCACATATCATTTCCATATTTTGTTTTAAACATTGTGGATCTCCAAATCCATAAAAAAAGTCTTCCAGAGATGAAAAGTACCTAGACCCATTTATTTTCACACAAGAAAAGACTGTATTTAAGAAGTTTTAAATTGAACCAAGTGCTATAATTAATTAGAAAGCAGAAAAGAAAACAGCTGTACCACACAAATAATGTGAATACATCAAAGAATAAATCTATTATGTGTGATGTGGCTATATGTTGGACAACTTACCCTGTGTGGGGGTGGGTCTGTGGAGTCGTGTTTCGGGGGTGCTGGAGAGAGGGGGAGCACCAGATGGATCCAACAGCAGCCATGAACAGTTGCCTGTCGCATTATTCACACCCAATAGGCCTCCGTGGCTGCACTTTAAACAAAAGTAATCACAGATAATACATTGATGTAAATTTATCAAGAAGGGAAGGGGGAGCACCAGATGGGTCCAACAGTAGCCACGAATAGTGTTACCTGTCGCATTGCTGACACCCAGTAGGCCTCCGTGGCTGCACTTGCACATACACGGACTTTTTGCTTCTGACGGTTGTCGTGAGTCATAATACGAGGGGTATTAGAAAAATAAGGTTCCCATGATTTTTTTAAATAGACAGCTCTATATTTCTACATAGTGTTATACATCAATTTAAAACTTAAAAGTTAAGCTATTTTTCCATATAATCACCGTTTCTGTCCAAACACTTTTGTAGACGATGCTGCAACTTTTCTATCCCCATGTTGTAGAATTCTGCCGCCAATCGTTTGAGGAATCGAGTAATCTCTTCCTTGACTTCATCATCGGTACTGAAGCGTTGGCCACCCAAGTGTTCCTTTAATTTTGGGAATAAGCGATAATCACTTGGGGCTAGGTCTGGGCTGTAGGGGAGATGGAGGCACAATAGTCCAGCCAAACTTTGTCAGCAGTTCTTGAGTTTCATGTGAGACATGAGGTCGAGCGTTGTCACGGAGAACGTCCTCACGCCACTGGACAATCTTCCTCTCCGGCGGTTCTGGATCGCGCGTCTCAGTTTTCTTAATGTGTCGCAGATAATCTGTTAGAGTTTAATGTTGTTCCATGAGGCAAAAGTCGATCAAAAGCAGGCCCTTCCTGTCCCAAAAGACGAAACTGAAGGCCGTCCACTTCGGTTTTCATCGTGAATTTCCATGCGGCCTTCACTGGATTCTCTACACCATTTCCGAACGTGTTGAACAGATATGCAGTTTTTCCCATAATCTTCGATTAACTGACGATGAATTTCAATAGGTGAAATCTATTTTGCACTTTAAAAAACGTATCACAGCACGAATTTCGCATCTGGCGGTAACAACAATAAAGAGCTCCATCTTCGAGGGCAGCTAGGCCGGCACTTTTGGACGTAGGGAGGCGCGAGTGGTATGGATAGAGAGAGGGAGCAGCTGATGAGTAAGACTGTGTCGCCAGATTTCTCCCATCATATCGCATTCTGTCTCGGCGGCAAAGGGAACCTTATTTTTCTAATACCCCTCGTAATTATATTTTTTGTACTGCAGGGTACAATTTACAACAATTGTATTTCTAAAATCAATTAAAATAAAAGGCAAAAACTAGTTACTATCAAAAAACAAATTCAGAGTAAATAAATAACTATAACTACATTTTGACATGTGTCACATGTTGTCGGTATCTGTATTTTTGCTGACTTTCTTTAGGTATCAGAAGAGGAGTTTGTTTACATATCAGAAAAAATAATTTTTTCATTGTTACTGAAGACTATCCCAGGAGCCTATCGCAAACTTGCCAACAGAGTAAAATGCTCAATTGTTTAGGATCATTGACACATCTGATCTCTTCAGGGAACTTATTGATTAGCCTTACACCACACTGATATGGTAAGTATTCAAAAGCAGTAGTTCTGTGCTGAGTGTTGTGAGAATTGTCCCAGGATCTAGTTCTGTATTGGTGGATGTCGCTAGCATAAACTGATTTACACTTAAGTTAGCAGTACAGCGCATCACAAATATGGATGTTAGGCAGTCAGCAATCAAAGCTCCCCAAAGGCTACTTCACATGACTCTCTTTGATTTAATTTTGAAATGATTCTGACAGCTTTCTTTTGCGTTCTAAACACTGTATTAAATTTGTATCTAGAAAAGCTGCTCCACAATCTCAAATCATAAGCTAAATGTGGATGTATTAGACCAAAGTAAGCTGTCTTCTAATATCCAAGGAACAGAATTTTGCCACATCACATAAGACATAAATGTTTAAGGCAACCTTTAAACAAACAATCATATCATGACAGCCCTCGATCAAGGTGCATCCCAAGAAACTTGTTAGATTCTTTTTCTATTATGGCTTCATTCACTATCACAATTGATTGGCATTAATTTTCATGTTGACAGATTTGAGCTAAGATCTCTGATTTGCTCGGTACAGCAAGCTTGAGAGAAAAGACTGTATTGGTTAATGATTGTGAATTGTTTAGAGCAGTTTAAAATAAAAACAGTATGTGCTCTCACACTTTCTATGGCAATTACACAGTCTAAAGAAGAAATCTTTATCAGCACCCAGCAGGGATCACTTCTGGCTGGTTTATTCCTTCCAATTGAACCTGCCACTGGGCACAGCAAAAACCGATGTGTCACTTTAATTTGGGCAACCCTATGCATGTCCAGGAGCGGCACATCACTAACTGCAAATGTCAAGATTCTGGGGTGCAAAGGCAGTTCGATAGATCTAGTCTACTGTGCGGGAGATGACTGGTGAAATTTGGTGGGGTTCGTTTCCTAACTATCAGAGGTTCTTGCTAGCCTCAACAAGGGTGTGAAACTCCCTGTCTGCTTTGACTGGAGAGGTTGGTTTAGAGCTGGCCTCCCCTTCTTCTGGGGGGGACATGACTTTGAGATTAGTGCCCTAATTCTTCCTCATGGAGGAATTGGATTCCTCATGGAGGTGGCCCCTACCCCCTTACCTTACCCATCATGAATATCCTGTCACTCCGGAAGCAGCGCTAAGGTTCTTACAGGACTAAGTCCAATTTATAAGTTTCTTGTCCTAAGAGAACAAAAAAAATCTTTATCTGCAGAATAAGTTGATCAGAGGGTTCGATTCATCCAGGAGATTATCTGACCAAATCAGAGAGGCTCTGGTGGGGGTTTTTATTATCCGGGGTTAAAAGAACAAGGAGTTCTCTTCTAGAGGAATTTGTGTATGTTACAAGAATAAGTAGACCAGGAAAACAGGTATTTCTGAAGGGTTTATTCATCAAAGTGCTGTTTATGAAGTGTTACTTTTAATGGAGGGGACAACCCCCCCCTCCCCGATAATATGTTTACTGGAAGCTACATTGAGTGAAAAGTTTAAATTTTTTATGTGAGCTAATTTAAGAAAGAAACTTTTCAGATCAGTTTGATCTGCCCTTATATACTAATCTCATATCCATCAGATTTTGACCAGGGAGTTAAATCCATTAAGTTATTTGATGACAAGAATATTTGGTGAGCCAACCTAAATTTCCCCTCTCCCTCTTTACTGCGGCTAGTATGTACTAATATTGTACAAAACAAACAAACTTGGACCAATGCGTATAGTAAATTATCACTTTTAAACCTTTGGAATTTTCTGTATTTTAAAATCTCTCTGTCTCTATCTACTACTTCCATTTTTTTCAATTTTTATCGTAAGAGGGTTTTTTGAATTAGCCGTTACAGATACGGGAAACATACAATGGACCTTGTTTATTGATTGTCCAATTTTCTAACTGACAATTAAATTAAATACTGCTATCGGGCTAAAATAATTATATTTAATGTGACTACTTGATTAGCTAAGCTCTGTTTATACTCTCAGTACAACATGAAATTCATAGTAAGCATGTTTACATTTTGGTGGAAAGTAATTTATATGCCTGAGACTGAGTGTTAGAATTTACAGAATTGTTTTGTTATTACGTCATCCAGTTGCAATCGTCGTGTCAATAACTTCTAAAATATTACGTCTAAGTTCAGCTACACACTGACTAATCCGTTTTTTTATATAAAAGGAAATACTTTTTTGAATACTTGATGTCTTATGTAATATTGAAATATTCATATTTTATTGTTTTCAGATATAATTGTTACCAAACAATAACAGTTAACAATTATTAGGAAAACTATTATTGGAAGGTACTATTAATTGATAATATTTAAATAAGCGGTTTATTAACCGATCCAACGGAGTATAAAAAATCCTGACAGAAGGTAACAAACCACCAAAAAAGTTACTTTCCATGTGTTACTATGTCACATAATTAAATGTCATATGATTGTATTAAGTTTGTATACTCTGCAATTTTCTTGTTACCATTCTATCTAACCATAAGGCCAACGTAGAAATTTTAGAATTCACTTTACCTTTTCATTTTGATACCTTAAAAATAACAGAATTATTTCTTGGACCATGAAGAACATATGTACCAAAGATTCCAGTCTCTTTACATGTTTCTATCAAGCCAAAGAAAATATGTTGTTCCAACGAATAAATAGGGTAATTATAATTTTATTACAAACAAATAATTGCAATGGAAATTTTGTACAGAAAATAAATATTATTGTTTTATAATTATATTCATAAAAACACTACTATACACTTTTTGGATGGAAATTTGATTTTTTATTACTACTTTATATTCAAAACAAAAATAGATAACTACAAGCTTTTTTGAAATGAAAATAATTAAATAACTTTACAAAAATAAAATTGTTACTTTGTCTTTGAAGTAAAAATTTTGTTCAAAAAATGTACTATTAGAAGGGTTTGCAGTTAAAATTTATATATTTCTTAAAAAATGTTGTTCTTTCCATGATTATAAAATCAAAGAACTCAGATTTAATAATTGTATCTGAATTTTTATTTATTGGAAAGAAAAACGACATGCGACAGTATTTATATAATTCAATGAAGTATTTTCTCCGAATTGAATTACAAAAGGCATTAAAATTCAGAGTAAAAACTTTCAATTTTAGCATTGCTGTAGATCTAGAGGGTTAAACACTAAAAACAGAAGATCCAGCCATGAGGGGCATATTTTATATGTATTTGATATACCAAAACTAAGAAAGAAAACATGACGAAGAATACGAGAATTAAATGTTACTATTTGATATACCAAAACTAAAAAAGAACTCATGACAAAGAATACGAGAATGAAACATATGACAGTATGTGATGTACCAAAACTAAGAAAGAATTCATAACAAAGAATGAAACTTATGACAGATTTGTATGATATGCATGAAAAAAAAAACCATTATTCTCAGACTAATTCACACCCTAGTTTTGGAAATAAAAATTGTTGAGGGTAAGAGGAGCATTAAAGTAAAGTCTAATTGTTTATACATTTCAGTTCAGCTGTAATATGTTCAGTAACTCAAACTTCTTGATGATTGCGGTAAAAATTATTAACAAACATTTTAAGATAACAATATCTAGACCTTTTTTACCCCCTATTGAAGTTTTAATTTAAATAATAGTAAACACGTATTTCAAAATGCTAGATAATACCGTAATACTATAATATAAATATGATAAAACCAAGATTTTAAAATGAATTACTCAAATGTTAAGAAATACATAGACATTCAATTCATATGAATTTTCTATAGGTAAGTATAAAATGAAACCACGATATTATTAAACTCGTATTTTTATAAAATAGAACTTCTTAGCAGAATATATCAATAACATATTTTGATTTTGGGTATCAGTAACTATCTCTCTCTCTTTTAAACTAACGGCAAGGTTACGGTTATCAATAGTTAGTAATATACTCTACGTACCAATTCAAGGACTGTGGTATTAATGATGTCCATACTTGGTATAATGTACACCTTGCTGTGAACACGGAACTGCCACTTCTGATCACAATTATTCTAGTTCCTACTTCAACTGTGCAATCGAATGATTCAACTTGAGATACAAATGATCACTGTTCACTCCAAGTTCACCTGAGAAACTTAAACCCTAGAAACTAATTGTATTTATTTGTAGAAGACCAGGATTAAGGCATGTTATCTGAAGTTGTGTACTGCTGATATCATCGTCTGGTGTTTTTTGTAAATGGGCTGTTATCTTTCAATAATCTTGAGAGCAGTTTTACCTTACTGTTAAACGTTGTTACTTTTGTTATCTATGTTCACGTATAATATGAATGCTGTAAAACAGATAAAAAATTAAACTTTATACATTTATAATGTGAACACAAAAGCAATTTCATATATATCCAGCACTAAATATCACTACTTTATCTATTATGACTCACTATTAATGAATAAATATAAATTGATATCAATTTATTAAATTACATACAGTAGAAACCCCTCATATCCGGCCACCACGGGACCGAGCCCCTGGCCGGATAACGATTCGGCCGGATAAACCATCCTACAGTACACAGCACTTGACGAAACAAAACAATTGTACTGTACTGTACTAACCGCACTGGAAATAATCAACGAACTGTTTACAGGTTAAACCTATTAGCTCAACTGAGGACAACACAAGAAAATGTAAACAAATAGATACACAAAAATAACGCAAGAGTCGTGGGAGACTAGTGCGTGCAACTGCGCGTCTGCAAGCCGTGGTAAATAAATTTCGATATTGGCTTCCGGGAAGTGGCCGGATAAACCGAGGTGCGGTAAAACCGAGGCCGGATATGAGGGGTTCTACTGTATTTAAATTGAAAACTGGTGATAAGCAATTCCTTCAATAGAGTATGTCTACTGTGAAGTATTATTTTTATTTCGGAGGTGTGTTGACCTTGTTGCACAAGTATTTGATAGAAACAATTGCAATTATCAATGTTTGTAGATAATGGCTTAAAGTGTTCACGCCTGAAATAAACATGTATTTTTAGTTAAAACATATTAAAGTCGTCCACTGTAAAAGTTTCCATGCTTAGTTTATTTTTGGCAAAATTTGTAAAGGAATAAAAAACAAATTTGAAATATTGTTACATTTAGCTTTTATTTACCTTGGATATCTTGAAAACAAATGAACATAAAGGCTCCCAATTTGCACATAAATTCTTATTTTTATATCCTTTTCGTAAATGTAAAGGGGGTTTCATTTTGAAAGTTTTGAATAGGAGAGGCTGCGGAAGGAGCCGAAAAGTAATTTGAATTTAACCAGAAACATTCCCACAGTTTATTTTTATAACTTAGGCCTAAGCTATTAAAAAACTCACTCTATATAATGAATAAACGCTTGAACTGTGCGTGGCGGAAAATTATTTACGTTAACTCTAGTATGCTAATTCACTATAACCAGTTATAGGCTACAACTTTACCGTGGTAATGAAAGTGCTAAATCTTCTTTCTGACATAACTTCACGCATAAACGTGCACGGTCCCTTCAATTTTGACGAATATCGGATTATCGAAAAGAATTTTCATTTACATATAATATTATTCTATAAAATAACTTAGGTTTTAAGGCATTATCGTGTGCTATGTTTGAAACTAAAATGGAGACAGTTCGAAACCTAGTTACTTGCTCCTCTAACAACAACGTGTACCCTATCAGGTGTAAGGACTACTCTACCAGAGGCTAGCGTGCATCCATTCAGTAAATGAGATGCCATAATGTAGTAGCTTACAACAAAACCAGGTTAAACGCTATGGACAAATATGTAACAAACAATAATTAAAGGACATAGTTAACATTATCTATGAAGGAAATTGTATGAAGGATGAGTACAATATATTTTAAACGTGTAAATGTAACTCTCCACTAACATTAAGATGAATGGGAATGAAGGATGTTGGTTATCAGTGTAAAGATAGGGGAAGATGTACCATTAACTAGTCTAGTGCTACACTCTAGTAACAGCTGCTCAAAGCTTTACTGTCCAGTGTGGTGCACAGTACACCCACGACAGTCTGTGATATTCCTTAGGTTGCTCATTCAATCAATATACGACAGCTAATAATTGGTTAAAATATTTATTTATTGTCATTACTTAAAAATAAACATTATAAAGGTAGATTTTATTTTTAAATGTACTCATTTTATTTTCATGTAATAGAAAAACTAGACTAATCAAAAAGGGTTGTAAAAACTTTAACCTGGTATATATTCTGTTTTATATACTGTACCTTGTAATGGTGTAATAGCTATCCGTGGAAAAGTGTCGTTCTCAATAAAAAAAAGTCAAAAATATAATATGGCTTAGTTATTTATAAACATTGTAGTAAAATATTGGGAATTTTAAATAAGCTTAAATGTTTACATTAATATTAATTTTATTGATACATTTTTTGTTTGTTTTATGTTCGTTCCGTAAGGTTAGTTAATTAACAAAAGATAAAAAATATCCCATTCTGAAACAGATGCTGAAGTGTCAACTAAAAAAATGTGTTTTTAGCTCATCAAATAATTGCTACCATTCATCTAAGACGGAGTGCTAATATGGTGGTATGCGTCATAAAGAATAGAAAGAAAAATATAGAGATTAAATTCCAGAATAAAAGTCGGTATCATCACGCTCTTTCACGTTCTTGTAAGCTATGGCACCTAACTCACCAGAAACGCGGGGTAAAGTTGAGCTTTCAACTATCACATGACACTACATTCAAATTCATCAATATTATATGGCTAAAAGGCAAACCACCAAATTCAAATCACATTCAAATTCATCTCTAGTCATCTTAAGTATTGCAATTTAGCAAAATGGTTATACCGTGGGAATGTAAATAAATAAATAAATTATATACTTGTTCTACTAAAAACTTGTTTTCCAATGAAATTTATTTCGTTTATATAATGTTGTAAATATAAAGTGGGCTGTGGCAAACAATTTATGTTACGTGAATACATAGTTTAAAAATACACTAAGCGAAAATATAAATAATCATGGCAATGTGAATACACATGTGATACTGCGACAGCAGTTTCGTAATGTAAAGAACGTACATATAATGGATTTAATCAGATTAATTTGTGTATTTCAGCTGATATTTTCAAGTTAAGGGTGCTTTGACTAACGCTCCTTCGATGTAATACTCAAAGCCAAATAAGAGAAAATCTCGGTCACTTTTAAAACAAAGATATTTCACTCAAAGGATCTGTAGAATGTTTATTTAAATCTTGATTATATAAAATATTATCAGTAACACACAGCTTTGCACGCAATGACGTAGGCTTTGAACGTGTATGAGCACTGCTGGTTTGAATGAAATTTCTGACGGTGATTTGAATTTGGTGGTTTGCCTTTTAGACACGACCAAGAAATATGTTAAAAAGTGTATATTTATGACCGTTGTAATTTACTACGGTCTTCGTATTCTTTGCTCCATAGTTGATTTTGTCTTGTTTCCCGATTGATCTACATAGGCAGATTTGAGAAACTTCTTTTGTTAAAAACTTCTAAGATAGGTTTTATAAGTCTTTAAATTTAAAGTAAAAATTAGACAATAGCTCTTTTTATTTTATATCTAATACTTGCTTATATCTATATTTGCTAAAAAATTACTAATTTGTTAAAAGTATGTTTTTCTAAAATCTTGGATTTTCATATCTGGATATCTTCCTACTCTATGCCAAACAGCGGTTGCAGAAAAGTTGAAATGGAAAGTCTTGTTAATATCTAGCTTACTCTCTGCTTTCAAGACTATAGTAAATGTAGAGAAATTGGAAATAACGGTTAAATAAACAGCGGTTGCATAAAAGTTGAATTGGCAAGTCTTGTTAATATCCAGCTTACTCTCTGCTTTCAAGACTATAGTAAATGTAGAGAAATTGGAAATAACGGTTAAATAAACAGCGGTTGCAAAAAAGTTGAAATGAAAAGTCTTGTTAATATCCAGCTTACTCTCTCCTTTCAAGACTATAATACATGTAGAGAAATTGGAAATAACGGTTAAATAAACAGCGGTTGCATAAAAGTTGAATTGGCAAGTCTTGTTAATATCCAGCTTACTCTCTGCTTTCAAGACTATAGTAAATGTAGAGAAATTGGAAATAACGGTTAAATAAACAGCGGTTGCAAAAAAGTTGAAATGAAAAGTCTTGTTAATATCCAGCTTACTCTCTCCTTTCAAGACTATAATACATGTAGAGAAATTGGAAATAACGGTTAAATAAACAGCGGTTGCATAAAAGTTGAATTGGCAAGTCTTGTTAATATCCAGCTTACTCTCTGCTTTCAAGACTATAGTAAATGTAGAGAAATTGGAAATAACGGTTAAATAAACAGCGGTTGCATAAAAGTTGAATTGGGAAGTCTTGTTAATATCCAGCTTACTCTCTGCTTTCAAGACTATAGTAAATGTAGAGAAATAATTGGAAATAACGGTTAAATAAACAGCGGTTGCAAAAAAGTTGAAATGGAAGTCTTGTTAATATCCAGCTTACTCTCTGCTTTCAAGACTATAGTACATGTAGAGAAATTGGAAATAACGGTTAAATAAACAGCGGTTGCATAAAAGTTGAATTGGGAAGTCTTGTTAATATCCAGCTTACTCTCTGCTTTCAAGACTATAGTACATGTAGAGAAATTGGAAATAACGGTTAAATAAACAGCGGTTGCAGAAAAGTTGAATTGGGAAGTCTTGTTAATATCCAGCTTACTCTCTGCTTTCAAGACTATAGTACATGTAGAGAAATTGGAAATAACGGTTAAATAAACAGCGGTTGCAGAAAAGTTGAATTGGGAAGTCTTGTTAATATCCAGCTTACTCTCTGCTTTCAAGATTATACATGTAGATAAATTGGAAATAACGGTTAAATTAATTAAATATATGGTTTTGCTGTCATAAAACAATGCCTATACAGAACAGTTGCATACATTTAACATGCTCTTTTAATTATTAATACTTCGCAACTTTAGAGACCAAGTGGGACTATTCCCTACTTTAGAAACCATTGGGGCGTAGCCCGGAGGAATTTTCAAAATAAGAATAAGCGTGAAAGTAAAGCAAACAAAAAGTCATTTTCGCATTTATAATAAAAATCGTTAGGATTTCGGTTATTTGGTATGACCGATTCTCTATAACATCAGGGATTATAACTCATAATAAATTTTCTTCTTCATGAGCAATTTACACCTCGGGTGGTGGCGAGTCCTCAAGATATTCCATAAGATGTTTCAGAAGGCTTGTATGACTGCTGGGAGTGGTGACAGGTAAGTCTCTCCTTCCAAGGATTGCAATAATGACACGGGTGCTTATACAAGAAGTGTTCCATAGAAGTATAGGAGGGTATTGGTTCCCTTTAATAGCTCGGCTAGTTTTACGCAAGGTCTAGTCTCCTTGGAAGTATTGACCACTGACCATAATGTAAAAACAGATCTCACGTATTAACTGTAAGCCTAATATGTATTACATCAGTTTGTATTGTATGTGGAAATCAATTTCTACAATGAGATAAACAAGATTTGAAATAGTTTTAAACACATGATTGATACATATCTATAATTATTAAACATATCAAAATAAACGCGTCTAATTTAAAAATAAAAAATACAAACTTTGCTCGCTTTATTCTAATTTGTAACCGTACGTTACTATAGATTTTTAACTATTAATATACCTATGCGAAAACGATAGGCGAAACATATCCTGTCTACAAAGCGCATTTTCTTAACATGAAATTTCAATACTTCGTATATTGTGGTCATTATATATATATATATATATATATATATATATATATATATATATATATTAAAATTAAATCCTTCTTTAAAATAAATTTTAGAGCAATTAAAAATATTATTATTGTTAAACATCATGGATATATTGTTTTAAAATGTATGTTGTTAACAATACAAAGTTACTTCATATGCACTCCTCAGGCCACCTTTGTGCCAGATGAACCTCCAAAATAAACAGGTTTACAATAAAGTGCATAAAGGTATTTTTCAGAATATTGCGGAGATGTTTCGATGTTGTATTATTGTAAAAAATTACGTTATTTAATAAGTTTAATATATTCACAAGCTTAAAAAAGGGATTTAATGTTAATCTGCGGATAATTTTCTTGTATACAAAGACATATTACTTGATGGGAAATTCCACTATCATAATAGGACCATTTCTTGTGGCCAAATCTAAGATGCTCTGTTCTCTACAAGGACAATCTAGAGGATGTGTGCCCTTCATGGCTATTACACAAACTACCTCAATAATGGGATACCACCAATGTCATACGATGTTTCACTTACAAACAATGATCAAAAGAGTAATTTGTTTACCTGTCTTTGTTGTTGCTGAATTCCCTTAAAAAAACACACTCATAATTCTTATATTATTTTAAGTTAGAGGTTGGTTACTGTAGGAGGTTGAAGTACGTAGATGTTATGGTAACTATATTTCTTACAGGTATAAAAGATGAATGTACAAGGCTAGATCAGAATTAAATTTAGTACGTTTAGGGGGAAAGTTGAGGGTACATGCAACTGTGGGGAAGAGTGATGAGGGTCCAACCGGAAGAAGATGGGCTGCACTGCTACCAGCTGTTTTGTTTCAATAGCACTGCAACCGGCGGTTTTTTTGCAATGCAGTTTTGGAAGTGTTTTGAGTAGGCTATTTCCTTCTGTCAACAGTTTGCTACAATATGTTATTTGAAGTTGTCTGGTTTTACAATAACTTGTTTTTGCAATAAGTATTTTAGCGTGTTCAAAATGCTAGACGAAGAGGAAACATTAGTTGAGCCTATAGTAGTTCTAAAAAGGTATATCGTTTGGAAGAGTGTCAGACATTGGGAAAAACGTAGGTTAAGTAGCAATGTAACTTGTAAAGACTGTAAATGTTAAAAAAATGTTAGTGTTTCAACTCCAGAGCAAAGGAAAGTTATTGTATCTTCCACAAGGTAACATCTTCGATGAAGTCGGTGTATCTTTGTGAACTGATTACAGTCAGACAAGTGACTCAACACCGCCCAAGAAAAGTAGAAGACGAGGCTGACTTCACAGTTATTTCTACACTTAAAAATTTCTATGAGTAAGTTGTTTCTATGATTAATGTTATAGTGTTTTCCAGTTTTATTTCTAAATACTTGTATTATAAGCACAGTAAAATCAACTTAAACAAATTGCCTTTCAATGTTGAAGTAGTCGTGCAGTTTTGATGTATTACACCCAATATTATAATATTGGGTAGTCATGCGTATTGTGTAATATCTTGTTTTCGCAACTTTTCCTGGAAGGAAACGAGACACGGTTCTTTTTAACTAAGTAAGAGATTACAATATTATTGTATAGATTTCTAGGTGGTGTTTATTTTTTTTTTACCTTAAAAAAGCTTCTTTCAATACTGTTTTTGTGTAGCGGATTTTGAATTATTTATTTTAAAATTATCTCGTGTGTAGAACTGTTTAATAGTTTGATTACGTGAGTAGAAAATCATTGTAATTTAAATTTGGATGATTAACCAAAGAACTAAAATTTTACTGGAGGATTTTTAAAACTGTAGTGTGTCAGTGTGCTATTTAATTCTGTATAAAAATTGCACAGTAAATAACTATCTTATCATGGCACCCACATTCTAGCTTAATTCCGAACTCCTTGAAATATGCAGTAGTTTGTATAATGTTTTCTTTAATGTTTAGTTTATACAAACTGTATTGGTTTGCCTATCTTGAATGATTTGTAGGTTTCCATCATAAAATTATGTAATTACGGTATATTAAAATGTTATTCACTGTAACATCCAGTGGTTTCAGGGTTTAGATACTAAAATAATCTGGGAAAAACTGATATCAGTTGTAAAAAATTGTATCGGTACTTCGACTTTCAGCACATATCTCATAACACCACCTGCAAATATTTCTCCGGGAAAAGTTTGCACTACTTTCTTAGGCTTTTGCTTGTAACAGTTTTTAAATTGACTATCTCGTTTTATTAAATTGACTATCTATTAATTAAATAATTAATAGGACAATGAATAATAATGGGCGATGTTAGGTCACACCAGAAGACATCGGGTGGCGATGCTGTACTAGAGAAAGAGTTGTCAGGTCACAGCGCATACGTCCAAGCGAAAAATTGTTCTGTACGCAGTGCACCTGATGTACGTGAAGTGTGTTTATGGGTACGATCTCTCCTGAGTTGGGCGAGTCCCACACGCTCGTACGTCGAACATTTTATTGACAATCCAATAAGGTAGGTAGCTTTTAAGGAACATTCACTTTTTACTAGGTATTATTAGAAATTATGTACGTAATCGTGCATTTAAATTTAATATCGTTGGCTCAACAAGTGATTTTGTGGCACGAATTACAGAGTAGACACTGCCTCGGAGATTATTGGGGCAGGGTCGATTGAGTGGGCAGCGGTAGCGGTACCGGTAGGAAGTACCAAGAGAAAGTGTCAAGGTCCGACCAAGCTGCAAGGTCGCTCACTTCGCCTCTCGTTCTCGCTCAAGTTCTTCACGGATTTCCCACTATTTGGCCCCTTTTGTATTGAATCCAGAATTAAGAAATTTACTGGAAGATTCGCCCTAAAACATTACAGGTTCACATGCCCCAACAATATGGATGTTAATTGATATTAATTTGATTGTAATTTTTGAGTCCCATCAGTTGAAAAATGCGAATCGTTAATTGACCGCGGCCATTAATTAAATGAGACGAGATTTTAATGGAAGACACACATAATATAATCACATATAGAGCACACATTTTCAACATTTATGGTTTTAAATCATTTTTTTAAGCTACCTCTTAATACATTTCTTTTAGAGAAGGGTAAATTAAAAATGTATAAAGTTTGTTATATACATTCCTTTTACCAAAATTATGAGCCTACATAGAACAGAAATATAGTTCCCATCAGTTTTTTTTTTTAAATAATCTATGTACTTATACCTTTATTCTGTAAGATTTCAAGATGGCGAGATTTACAAATTGTATAAAATACAGTAACATAACTTAAAATTGTCGTAGCAACAACGCAAAACGCAAGAAGAATCCATTATATTACTGTATTTTCGAAATTAGTATGACACACGCAGAACATCTACATTTTCCTGGCTGCGCTTCGGAAGGGATGTTATTTTAATTTGGCTGGGCAACGAACTAACCAAGACAGGGTACACCGATAGGATGAATTGGGTATGCTATAAGTTACAGCAGATATGGTTTGTGTGAATTTTCTGAACAGTTTGGAATTTAGAATTCATGAGCTGCCTTCGCCGAATTTCCCATGGACAATTCTGTCATGGGACTATTTGTTGTGGGCATATTTTTAAAAATCCATGTATTACAAGTGGTCGTATTGTATAACATTATATGCGTGTTACTTGAAAGGGAAAACAATTGACGATGACGATATTATCAGGGTAACCTTCACAGCAGATATCCCCGTGCCCTCGCGAGTCTGCGGTCCACGCCACTCGGTGACCTTAGAGTTGCTCGCTGCACTCACACTACGAGTACTCACGCTGTTCTTTATATAACCGTCAAACAGAATCAATGTGCTCCCAGGACGTTTTAAACGTAAACTATCAACAAAACACATCGTAGTTGGCTTGCTTATCTCGTGTTCACATAAAGATATCTAATAGTTCATTATAACACAGCGCAATCTTTACATAACAACGCGCGTCAATTACTGTAATTGTCAAAAAACAATACACCATACACGTTTTATTAAAACTCTTATTATACACTGACACGTGAACTACTGTACACCAAGGATAACGAGTTTCGTGACTCAGGATTATGTGGAACTAATTAGACTACAGACCGTTTTATTGTAGTAAAATATCCAATACTGCTTATTTATGAGCACTATCGGTTGGGAAATACTACAACTACCGGTAACGAATGCGTTCGCAATACTTTTTTTATTTTTTTGCTAGACGTGGAGCCGTAAACTTATTTCCGTAAGGAAATAATATTATATATATAAGTAAAACACCTTGAGATATAATGCGGTGGTAGATAAAAAATCGAACAGGAAGTGACTAAACAAGTAACAATTATACTACCGACGGCGCTGAGCCAATTTACCACTCTTGGCTCAGTGATCGGATTGAAACAATACGACACGACAGTTAAAATACCAGCTGGTGTACTTACCGCTTGGAGAAATGTGAATAGAGGAGTTAATGACGTATGCATAATGCATTACATATTTATTTAGCTGCACCTATATATAATAAAATGATAACTAGTTAGGTTAAGTGCGTTAAACATTCCTTGGATTAACATTGCTTATTGGATTTATTTTTATAAACTGAGCATAAATAACAGTTGCAGATACAAAGAAATATACCAAACTGTACTATACACATTTGTTTAAAATCTATTTTACATGCCTCATAGTAGGAGAACTCATATGCATCCCTGCAATTACTAGAATTTTGAAGGTTTGTGCCACCAAACCCATATGCTAATTCCAAACCTACAACAATTACGGAATTTAGTATGTATTTACACATGTCGCACGAAACAAGCATACAAGTTGAGAAAAATACAAACAGCAAGTATAATATTTTTTAACATTTTTTAACTTCTCGACATGGCTCATTACGTTAGGGAGGAGCTGAAGGCACAGATTAGGGTCACATGCCGTTAAACCTTAGACAACAGTCACGACCACTGTCTGAGTTGGTGTTTTTGAAGGGGGTTCTTTCTACGCCAATGGCATTTTAATTAAGGATACTAAACTTGTTTAAGTTAGAACGGTTCAAATCCTGTTACAAATACGAGTATTTATTGACATCCCCGGGAATCGAACCCGTGACCTCTCGGTTAGAGAGCCGAGCCCTACGCTACGAAGGTCAATTAATTTGAGAATAAATGGTAGAGAGGGCTTGACAGCACTAACATTTCTTATTGCATTCCATGATTAGGGCCATTCATCCCGAACATCCTGGCCAGCAGCCGAGCTGACACGCCAGTTCATGCGACCAAACAAGGGTGATATGATACTCACCCTTCGTGTTAGAATCAGAAATTAATATTTACTCCGTGGCAACAAAAATAATACTCATCCATCGTGTTTAGTAGTAGTACTTCCGCAGTGACACCAAACGTATTGCTGATGTCAGCAGATTTACTCGCAAGGTGTCACCAAACATAATGCTGATCATCTCTGGCAGCAGATCTACTAGCACCAAGGATAAATAAACACGGTGTCACCAAACATAATGCTGATCATCTCTGGCAGCAGATCTACTAGCACCAAGGATAAACACGGTTCCACCAAACATAATGATGATCCTCCTGTTAGCAGATCTACTGGCACCAAGGATCAGCACGATGCCACTAAACATAATGATGATCCTCCGTGTTAGCAGATCTACTGGCACCAAGGATCAGCACGATGCCACTAAACATAATGATGATCATCTTTGGCAGCAGATCTACTGGCACCAAGGATCAGCACGGTGCCACCAAACATAATGATGATCCTCCGTGTTAGCAGATCTACTGGCACCAAGAATCAGCACGGTGCCACCAAACATAATGATGATCCTTTCTGGCAGCAGATCTAATGGCACAACTCCATTGAAAATAATGTCGATCAGCGACCCAGAACGTAAGGTGAATTACTCGTATTTAATCTGTACGCCTTTGCATGTTCAAATTCCTTTTGTTTGTCGGATTTAACAACAAATTAAGATCTTATGTAAATAGTTTATGGTTCACACATATTGCGTTTCAGACTTTTAACTCTTTGACATAAAGCTCACGCAGTTCCGACAGTTTGGTTGGTTGTTACAGCTATATGTCAATACATGTAATGGTGTAAATTCGACACTGGCACCATCTGTTGTAACAATGTAATAATGTGAGATTCTTATGATAATGTAAGTTTGCAGTATTATCTATCTAAACTAAATTGAAAACCACTAATATGTATGATTAGCAAACCAACATTAACAAGTAATTGTTAGCTGAGCGTTTAGCGAAGCCACTCTCGCTAGCACCAGTCGCTGAAGTAAATCCGATTTTGTCTCCCTGTACGCACGATAACTATCGTATGGGGCTGACACTTGGTGTGAAACTGCGCCTCTATTATTTCCATATCGACATTGAGAATAATGTGTCAGCACTGGGAGTCGCGATGCCTGCCTGTCGAGTACTCCTGTTCTAGTTACATTAATCTTATGGGTAACCATGTTGGCAATGAGAAAAACAAATTAGTAAACCAATAGAGTGTATTGTCACTCATAAACTATTTTCAGTTATATTATCAGTTCATTTGGAACATGGTCCAGAATTAGATGTTTATCAACGATAAACATAACACGCAGCCATAGGGGTGTTTTATGCTTATGCCTAGAATATTGATATTAAAACAAAGGGAATACCTCTCCTACTCTGAAACTCGTTAGGGGTTTGTCTTCCGATCATGCAGATTTTATTTATTTGCATGGCTTTGAAACGCAAGTAAACTAAGTTACCTATTGATGACGAAATCAGATTTTTCCCTTTGTGTGTCTCCGTCTGCACGCACGACAGCTTTCGTGCGATTTAACTTAGAGGGTTGAAATTTGTTATGAAAGCCCTCCTCTACCACTATAACGAAATCTAAAATGGTAATGGTCTATAGGGAGTCTTTCTCTGGGCCAGGATGTTGGCCGCTGTGGGGACCTTTGGCGCACTGTAAACCTTGTTTACTAAAAACCGTTTATACTGGTAACGTAGTTTTCAAAAAAGGTTATAAATAATACTAAATACCTCAATAAATTAAACATAATGTATACTGACTTAATAAATAACAACAGTTACATTAATTACGAAATATGGCCTTCTCAAATAGATAGTACTTTTATTTTTAACGAAGACGACTCGAAAACCCTTGTTTGTGAAAGTAATATGCAATGTTTTTATATATGATGTTATTTTATGATGTTTATTCTATGATGATTATTTCTTATTCTTTGTTCACATTTCAAACTTCGTTCGGTATTGTAAAAATTTAGAAGTTAATTGTACAGATTGTATTGTAATATTGTACATATATTTGGGAAATAAATCAATTCATTCATTCATTCTTGCGAAGATTTAAATTAATAGTCTATGTATTTAAATATATATTACTTGTAAAATACATTACTTGTAATAGGCAATGTTCTACAATTTATCTACCCACGTTTTATGTGACATGGTCCACACGTTGGGAACTGACTAATAATTATTGTTATTACAAGACAAAATTACAAGTCTACTAATTAATTGCAATCTAACATGATTTATTGCTTCATTATGCTTAAATTATTGAGTCCGCCAATAATTGTTTACTTGAACAACTTCATCCATAAAAACTATATAGATAACTAACGGATAATTATTACTATCGGACATATATAAGCCTAATTGTCTGTTATTATATAATACTCGTGTACCTAGAAACATAATAAACATTGACTAACGCCATAAGTCAACACCCAGGTGTAGGCCTACTTAAATGAACACTACCAAATTAGTTTTAACTCGAATTTATAGAATGTCTCGTTAGATTCACGAACAGTTTGAGATGTTGTTAAATTATCATAATTATTACGTTATTTTTTAAATACTCGTACGACGTACGTGACCGGTCTCCTTTTAGTCCTTAAGTCTTGCCTATCCCCATGGCCTGCCTACTGGCCTGTGTAAGGATCTTGTTAAACAGAATGACGAGGATAGACATTCTGTATTCTATTATGTAAAGTTTGTTGCCTTATTGTAACGAGTCCACATCCGACTCGTACTTTACCAAATAAAAATCAAATTGGTGCTACCACGTGCTAAGCAAACACGTGCTACCACTCCTCTTGTGTACCACGTCTGTCACAATTTCAAGTGTTTCATCCTTCAAAGGTGATCAATTGTAAACATCTCGTGCCCCCATAATTTTCGGTGGAACCAATAGAGGTGTTTTTCTTTCCTAAGGAACATTTCTGTGATATATGGTTGTGATTAAATAAATAAGTATTAAATCTTGTGGTATAGGATGACGCAATGTTGAATTATTCGTTTTACATAGGTCACAGTAGACGTAGGTCATATTTTTAGAGATCAACTTAGTTTACTTATCACATACCTGTATTTATAGCTAGCCAAATAAAATTGAAATTTGTGACCATAGACTGTATTTCCTTCCTTAAAATTATTTAAGTTTAACTTTTTGTCATGCACGGGTCCGTAAAGTTGTTTAGAAAATGTTTGTGCATTATTTTAGAACACTGTTATATTTAAGCGAATAGAAAATTAATGTCATTTGTGGCAATAGGTTATATCTTCCTTTTTTAATATCTTATACTTTTAAATATTTAGTTCTACATAATATTTTTTTAGTTTAGATTAATTAACCGGAGGTGTGGGGTGGGGGGGGGCGGTCGATCTATCTTAATAAGTGTTATACAGTTTTTAATTTTGTTTTCTTTCTTAACCCAGATCAATTTCATTTATTTTTTTTATAATTTATTAATTAAAATAGACATTAAAACTTCGTTCAAAAGCACGCAATTTCATATAGTTTTTAAACAACTAAAATGTTATACAGTTCGAGTATAACATTTTAGTTATACGCATCAAATAGTCAACTTATACGAATTCAACAAATTGAACAAAAATTATTTTAAATGTCGGGTTTATAGGAATTTTACATTTTTTTTTATTTGAGTCGTGCACCCTTTAGAATACGCAATTAAAACAACTAATAATAAATATACCCTGCTTTACAAGTCGTAAGCGCATTTTCAATAGCGTAGGCTACAAAGAGGATTGTAAAAGCTTACAACAATTAAAAAACATCCGTCTCGTTTACTGAAATGAAATCGTCTATAAAGTTACCTTTTCATCAGAAACCCTCTACGTAGTTCCGTGGGATTTATTGATACGTATCCCGTCGAGATTTTTGAAGAAAATGAAAGTCACATGCGAAGTACCTTTGAGTATGAGATTTCAGGTAAATAAGTAACTCAAAGCTGATATCTAAAAAAAAAACTTGCATTGGTTGGTATCAAATTTAATACCGTATGAAGTTCCACTTGCGTTATCAACTATAACTTCGCTTCGTTGCCATGGCAATGAACTAATAACTCTGCCCTGTGCGTCGGAACCCAAGTGTAAGTAAATCAATCACAGAGATAAACTAAACATTGTGGAAAATACTAACAGAAAGTTATTACACTATCAACAGATTTATGTTGTCTCATTTTGTAATTCAAAGTATGAGATGTAATTTTAAGGGGCGTACAGTAAGTATTTTTTATTATTTCAGTGCTCAAACTAAAATTTACAAATGTTGTAGAATCCAAAATCTTACTGATGTTTGAAAAATAATATTTCTTGTTAATTATTGTTTTTCGATACGTTTTGTATGATTTTAATTAGACTGCGTTTCTTTACTATGCTATTTGTTAAAAAGGGACTGAATTTGTTGTTCCGCTTTAGCAATTCCATAAGAAATTTTTTAATGTAAACACAAATTAGTTAAATTATAAATAATACTACTTACGTCTGTCCTAAGAACACATCCGTAACGATAGTCAGCTTTACAAGGAATGTGTTCATAGCTACAGCTGACGCTCACAGATAGCAGCACTATCCACAGACACCTCATGACTGCCTGGTACTTGTGTGTGTTGGTGTACGCGTGCTCAGCTCCACATCCCAGACCCTACTGACGCTGCCACAGCGCCTCCACTACACTCTTATCTTATCTGAGCGACCAGCACCAGCGCTTGGCCAATCGGAGTCAAGTAGTTATTGTAGCGCCAAAATATGAGAAAATACGGCAAGAGTTCAAATAACGTGATCATCCAGAGCAACATAAATGGGTTGTTTTAATGGACTCTAATCACCTCCCACCATTTCTTGGGCATGGCCAGTTGACGAGTTTGGCAGTCTCAGAGCGAGTAGTTAATCATTTGGTGGATTTTAATCTCCAGTCTATGTTCATAAGGTGATCCACTGTACTTGGCCTTCTTCAGGGACACATATAAATACACATTTCTGGATTATTAAATCAAATAAACCATTTTATAGCCATAACATCGCATAATATATAGTAATCGTCAAGATAACAGTTTAAAATGTTGAACCAACACACCATATTGAAATCCTAATCAATCATACAGCAATCAAACTCATACCTACCATATTTATTCTTGCCAATTTTCCCACTTCCAGTGCCGGTTGACAGTCTTCTAACTGTGCCGTCATCTAGTCGAATGCCATACTCAGCACTATAAATTGCTTTTGAATCTATAAAGCGCTTCAAAAGAATTTTTAACACATTTGGTATTGATTCTGGAACTTGTTGATTAAACTCCTGTGAAGTGTTGTATGGTGAATAATGCACTTACATTGAGTTAATAGGGGATAAACGCAATTTCGTCTAGACAACAAAGATGTTTATTTTAGGTTTCTAATATTAATTTTTGTTACAAGGACTGTGGTCCAAAGTATTTTAGTTTTAATCCATTTTAGAATAATAACCTCATCTCAGGCCTTTTTTTACTATGAAGAGACAGAATGGGTCAAATAGTTGGAAGTGATCTCGACACAACCCACCGCACTATATACGAGTAAATGTCTTTGCATGGATAATCTGAACAATATTTTTTCCAATCTGATTCACTTCGGAATTCCTGCAAGGGAAAACAAAAAATATGAGCAAATCTTGTAATTGTGTTTAATGGATAAGAATTTTATAACAGAATAAGATAATAAGGAAAATATTTTTTTTTAATCTGCAGGAAGGAAAACCATAGAACTAGGAGCTAAAGGTTATATTTTTACATTTAATGATGAGAACATAAAGTAAACTGTAAGTTTTAGAAGAATTAGGGCTTAGTGACTTTTGGTGAACTGAAATCAAACCGAGTTCCAATATTTGTCTGTCAAGTAAGTCACTCTAGTTACATTGATCTTATGGTTTAACAAAGATAAACACAGAATAATTAAATTAGTGGACAATCTTTCTGTATATAACTTGTGAGCGAGGCGCGGCGCGGAGTGCACAGGCGTGTGTCCCTGAGTGACGAGTGACGGCAGTAAACCTATTCAGGCTTTCATTCAAATAATAAATATCACCTAACCAACCTCCCCCCCCCCATATCATTTAACAGCTCCAGCACTGATGAAGCTACTGGTAACAACTGTACCATCCAATATCATACTAGACTTTTCTGGATAATAACTTTTAATTTTTGTTTATCACTTTAACTTCCACCGTAAACTTCTTCCACAAATAGGTTTACAATAGGACAATGAAAGTGATGGCGAGACGGCAATCACCTACGAACAAAGAGCCAAATAATAATTCTTTGTCTGAGACCAGCGTTGTGCCCAGATTATTACGATGCACAAGTGTTCGTCTCGCGAGGAACTTGTGATGTAAATATTGACTAAGATAAATTAGCTTGAGACAGAAGACATCACATGTGCACGATTACGTGATCCAACCAACGATACTACTGCGCCGATAATCTCGAACTGACCCCAATGTGTGAATCTACAAACAGATCACATATTTACAGTTAATATAGGATATTCAATCTAGTAATCTAGCAGGGAAAAAATTGGAGAGAACTAATTAACTACATATTATAGTAATCTACTATTAGTATTTATAAATATCAAGGCATTGCATTATGTTTTCGGGCTATTGAAATTACACTTTAGTACTGATATGAGTACACTGCTACAAACTGCTCTTAGGCAAATATAGACTACAGTACAGGCTACATTTTACTCCTGACCTTCAACTTATGATAATTCAACTATAAGTGTCATAAAAAAAATTATGGTTGCCTGTAAAGTCGGTTTTACGGGCGAAGATTTTACGTGACAACGTCTTTTTCTCGGTAGAATATTTATTGATATGAATATTATTAAATTGCACAATAGGAACAAGGAATTGAATGAAAATAAGAATTGCACAAATTTTAACTATAGAAATATATTTTGTTTACTTAAACATTGTACATAATTTGAAATTAATTACAATTTGTTATTGTAAATGGTAAAGTTGAATAAAACATTTACTAAAATTGGAATTTGAAATTCTTGCTAAACACAGTTAAATTCTAACTCCGCGCGTGGTGATTGGTCGGTTTAGTTCGTTTGTTTGGTCGCACTGTTATGACAGGTTAGAGGTTATAATTTGTTATTTTAAATGTTTGACTAGCAATACGCGCTGTTTCTTCTCAATCGACTGAATTACGATTGATTGCAGAGTGATTTAAACTAATAATTTACTTAACACTATCAACATTTGTCAATAGTATGACATAACCTATAAACTCAGTTTCTCAACTTTTGTGTCAATCTAACAATTAATCAATCAATCATAGTTTACGATAATGAAATATCAGTGTACAATTATTTACCTTTATTGTTGTAGTTGTTGTAAATGACGAATCTAAGCACTCCACATTTTCACGAATAAACATAGTTATCTGCTTTATCCCGTGCGGCGGACCCACAGTTATCTGCTTTATCCCGTGCGGATCCCGTGCGGCGGACCCACTGGACGGGCATCGTAACGTTACCGGGCGTTACACTTTTTCATGAGTGACTCCGAGCCGCAACCTAATTTAAGACGTTGTCACGTCAAAACAATAACTAGTAAAAGGTTTACGAACAGTTCCTGAAGCTGAAATGATAGCGCCATTGTTCTGACCCCACGCATACAGTCCTTGAGCTGCTGATTGACAACGAGGCTAAAAATTTTTAAGACAAATTTAATTTAATATTGGTTGATCTCATTTTCAAGCGAAGTTTATAATAGCTAGATATATTTGAACTCTTTTTAAACCACTGCGAGCTGCGAAATTTTGGTACCGTTATCAACTTTTTCGTAACGCCGTGGAGTGCTAAAACAATATTTTTTATTTCCTCTTTGCAAGAAAAAAAGTAATTTATTTTCTCTTTAAGACAGGGTAAAAAGGGAATACAAATGAAGCCTACTCTAGCATTATATTACGGTCAATTTAGACATTGACCTTTGCAAAGATTCCCAGAAAGCTGAAAATTTGCACAGATATTAGGGACACAATTTTTATGAAATTGTGAAAAGTCCCCATCGATCCCATGTCTGAAAAAGTTTTATTCAATGTCAAAGGTCGCAAAAATGGGTTTTTTTAATTTTTCAGACAAACATTGTTGATCATGCAGTTATCTACAAAAATTTTCGCTACACTTTCTTTCTTAATGCACTCCATTTTTGAGAAAAAACAATTACAAAATTTTCTTAGGCTGTATTGTCTATAATTATAATATGTACATGTTTCCACGCCACCTCTAATGTACTGTACCTAACGCGTTTTTATGTGGTTTCCCCGGAAGGCTTATTCCACAGTCTATTCCAGTACAATTTAATGAATGTTTGGTTATCCTTCATCTTTTTAGTTGATGCACTCTTGTCTTCTTCTCTCTCTCTATTTTCTTCTTCTTCCTCGTCTTCTTAAGCTGACGTAAATTGTACTCACAGCGATACATCAGTTGTTTTGTCGTTGATTTGAAAATCTTCTGTTGGAAATTTAACACTTGAACACGATTGGCCTTGACAAGTTGTGCACGCCAGTAAACAAAATAAGTCTACTATTTTGCAGCCCCATCTTAAGTAACCCTCCTCTTTGCAGTTGAAAAAAAAAAACAGAATTAAGGGGAAAGAATTTTCTGGTGCAGGTGGAAGAAGCGTCTGGATTGGTTCCAATACATTATGACATGCTTCCACCCCATTGTTCTGGGTATAGTTGATTACCAAGCCACACCTGAAACTGGTAATATCCGTTGGTGATTAGAGTTTCTGGTGAAGAGTTGATATCTTCGAAAGCTTGTGCACAATATATTTGAAATATTTTCAAATATTTTCAAAAATTGTCTTTTTTAAACAATTTAATATTGTTGTTTTACCCCTTCGAAACATTGCTGATGTAGTATCACAGCCAGTCATAGCATGTAAAAACAGTATATAATTTTTACATTTAGGATAATCCGATAAACTCATATTTGAAAATATTTCCTGTTGTCCTGTTTTATTTATTGAAACCTTTGCCGGGTTTCAATAAATAAATAGTTCTTTCAATTGGAGTTCCAGAGGTAAGTAATACCAATAGATCAACATCTTCACCAACAACAACATTCATATCAGTTAGATTGAATTTACGAGTATTTATTGCAGTTTCTATGATGAGTACATCATTATCATTGTCAGCTTGCTTGACTGGAATATGTTCAGCGGTTAATTTTTCTTTTAGCATTGTAATTAACCGAGACTTATTATGAATGTGTGACAAAAATGTTGTTGGCTAGTTGAAACTTTCATAAATTGATCAAAAATAATATCAGAAGATGCCGATGTTTTTGCCATACGGCGACGTTGTTCGGTAGCTTTAATATTTTCGTACAATCTATATAACCGTCAAATACGACAGCTACTTTTTTACAAAAATGTCTACATACATATTGGACATATATTTATATTAAGATGTTGCTAAATGTATCTTCTCGATCCCAAACCACACGGTGCAATAAATAGCCTCCATCTACAGCGTATATAACATTTAAGTTGTCAAAATGAATGAATATCTACTTTTTTTAACAATCAAAAATATCTGATCTGATTTTTGTGATTTTCGCATTCCTACCTCATCAATACAGCACAAACTTTAGCAGAGAATATTTGAGATAACTACGCGTTTTCACTACGAAGGAATTTTGAAGACTAACGGTGACACGCGAACAATGAATGGCAGGGAAATGTCGTTCAAGGGCTCATGGTCCCTTAAAATTAGGGACTCCGTTTTTAACATCATACTCTCAGAATTATCGGTCAATATGAATGTATTAGTCAGGCAGACTTATAGTTTTACTTATATTATAAGCCCAATGATATCATACGCAGTTTAGTCATGCTTATTATGGACAATACAGCGTGACAAAGTACTGTAATTGTTTTTTCTCAAATATGGTTAGTGTTATGAAAACAGGGCAAGGACAATTCTTGTAGATAATTGCATGATCTACAATTTTTTCGGACATATTTTATCATAAAACTAACCGTTTCGCTGAAAAATTAAAAAAACCCATTTTTACAACCTTTGAACTTGAATATAAATTTTTTCAGGCATGGGATCAATGGGGACTTTTCAAAATTTTATAATAATGGTGTCCCTAACATCTATGTACATTTTCAACTTTCTGGGAATTGATGCAAGGTTACCCCTATTTTTGGGCTAAATTGACCCCACTATTCCAAGCCTTCCACGTTTTGGTGTCCCTAACATCTATGTACATTTTCAACTTTCTGGGAATTGATGCAAGGTTACCCCTATTTTTGGGCTAAATTGACCCCACTATTCCAAGCCTTCCACGTTTTGGTGTCCCTAACATCTATGTACATTTTCAACTTTCTGGGAATTGATGCAAGGTTACCCCTATTTTTGGGCTAAATTGACCCCACTATTCCAAGCCTTCCACGTTTGTATAATACTAGATTCAGATTCAGATAATTCTTTATTCATAGGTATTACAGTCAATACATTGAATAGTGTCATTAACTTAAGTATTCAACATTTCTTAAAATTAGGCTAATTTTACTTTATTGCATTTATAATTTTATAATAACTAGATTTTATAATTCAGTAAATAAGTTAACCTTGAATAAGACTAGTTTAAATGTAATATATTATAAAACTAGCTATCAAGATACACTTTACTACAAAACCGCTTTTAGCAGACATTCTTAGTGTGCACGACAGTAACGTTCCAGAAATAATCAGCTTGTAATGTTTGTAATTAACCATGTGGTACGCATAGAGTTTAAACTAGCTATCAAGATACACTTTACTACAAAACCGCTTTTTTAGCAGACATTCTTAGTGTGCACGACAGTAATGTTCCAGAAATAATCAAGCTTGTAAGTTTTTGGTAATTAACCATGTGGTACGCATGAAGTTTAAACTAGCTATCAAGATACACTTTACTATAAAACCGCTTTTAGCAGACATTCTTAGTGTGCACGACAGTAATGTTCCAGAAATAATCAGCTTGTAATGTTGGTAATTAACCATGTGGTACGCATGAAGTTTAAATAGCTATCAAGATACACTTTACTACAAAACCGCTTTTAGCAGACATTCTTAGTGTGCACGACAGTAATGTTCCAGAAATAATCAGCTTGTAATTTTTTGGTAATTAAACTATGTGGTACGCATAGAAGTTTAAACTAGCTATCAAGATACACTTACTATAAAACCGCTTTTAGCAGACATTCTTAGTGAGCACGACGGTAATGTTCCAGAAATAAATCAGCTTGTAAATTTTTGTAATTAACCATGTGGTACGCATGAAGTTTAAACTAGCTATCAAGATACACTTTACTATAAAACCGCTTTTAGCAGACATTCTTAGTGTGCACGACAGTAATGTTCCAGAAATAATCAGCTTGTAATGTTTGGTAATTAACCATGTGGTACGCATAGAGTTTAAACTAGCTATCAAGATACACTTTACTACAAAACCGCTTTTAGCAGACATTCTTAGTGTGCACGACAGTAACGTTCCAGAAATAATCAACTTGTAATGTTTTGGTAATTAACCATGTGGTACGCATAGAGTTTAAACTAGCTATCAAGATACACTTTACTACCAAAACCGCTTTTAGGCAGACATTCTTAGTGTGCACGACAGTAACGTTCCAGAAATAATCAGCTTGTAATGTTTGTAATTAACCATGTGGTACGCATGATAGTTTAAACTAGCTATCAAGATACACTTTACTACAAAACCGCTTTAGCAGACATTCTTAGTGTGCACGACAGTAACGTTCCAGAAATAATAACTTGTATTGTTTGGTAATTAACCATGTGGTACGCATAGAGTTTAAACTAGCTATCAAGATACACTTTACTACAAAACCGCTTTTTGCAGACATTCTTAGTGTGCACGACAGTAACGTTCCAGAAATAATCAACTTGTAATGTTTGGTGATTAACCATGTGGTACGCATAGTTTAAACTAGCTATCAAGATACACTTTACTATAAAACCGCTTTTAGCAGACATTCTTAGTGTGCACGACGGTAATGTTCCAGAAATAATCAGCTTGTAATTTTTGGTAATTAACCATGTGGTACGCATGAAGTTTAAACTAGCTATAAAGATACACTTTACTATAAAACCGCTTTTAGCAGATTTCTTAATACGACGGTAATGTTCCAGAAATAATCAGCTTGTAATTTTTGGTAATTATCCATGTGGTATAGTTTTAACTAGCTATAAGTATACAGACTACTGTAAACCGCTTTTAGCAGACATTCTTAGTGTGCACGACGGTAATGTTCCAGAAATAATCAGCTTGTATTTATCATTAACCATGTGGTACGCATAAATATCAAGCTTTTTTAGCAGATTCCTTTTTATTACGCAGACGATTCTTAGTTGTGCACGACGGTAATGTTCCAGAAATAATCAGCTTGTAATGTTTGGTAATTAACCATGTGGTACGCATAGAGTTTAAACTAGCTATCAAGATACACTTTACTATAAAACCGCTTTTAGCAGATATTCTTAGTGTGCACGACGGTAATGTTCCAGAAATAATCAGCTTGTAATGTTTGGTAATTAACCATGTGGTACGCATAGAGTTTAAACTAGCTATCAAGATACACTTTACTATAAAACCGCTTTTAGCAGATATTCTTAGTGTGCACGACGGTAATGTTCCAGAAATAATCAGCTTGTAATGTTTGGTAATTAACCATGTGGTACGCATAGAGTTTAAACTAGCTATCAAGATACACTTTACTATAAAACCGCTTTTAGCAGATATTCTTAGTGTGCACGACAGTAATGTTCCAGAAATAATCAGTTTGTACAGTTTTGTAAGTGGTCATAAGGTACGCATGGAGTTTAAACATATGCATAAGATTGTAATTTGTTGCAGTTAATACATTTTACCTACAGCAGTTTTATACTATTACTTTTACCCTCGGCTTCGCTCGCATTTATGCTATTAAATAAGCATCGGAGATCATTACTATAGAAATGAGTTAATATGATTATTATGTTTTATTTCTTAGCTAGGATTATCAATTCTAGAAATTACTGCACAAAATGAAATTTCTAAAACATAAAATATGCTTTATTAAATTACTACAACAACATGTTAAAATATATTTCACTGCAACGAATATAAGTAATTTTGAATTCAAACAATTTAAAAATATAAAATGCGGAGTATCAATGTAAAATATTTTTGTAGACTATATTTTACGTTTTTTCCGTCAGGTGCAAATGTGTGTAAATTCCGGGCTGTCAAAAATGTTACTGTTCACGGCTAGTCACCGTGTCGCACGATACTCAGGGCATTACAACGCCTCTCATGTTCCCCACGTGGAGTTCGATCAGCATGATTGACAACTTCGTAATTATCTGAAGGCCAATTTTCTAGTGCACTTTTAAAGATCTTCACCAAAACATTGTGACTTTGTAACATTCTTTGAATATTCGATATCGTTTCTCTTTCTACTCCTTCAATATACTGGCAACGACGGGTTACTTAATTTTGTTCATCACCCATAAAATAAACCTGTACAAATTTATGCAGATTTTTCTGGAAATAGTGATCCAAATTGATATATTTTCCCTTGTACAGTAAAAGGTTGGTGAAAATAAGGGAATTCTTATCACTATATTAACTCCAAAAGATGTCATTTGAAAGCATGAGTTATACTTTCTTGTTTTGCTTAGGAATTGCTTTGACTCATCTGTAACACAACAATAAAGTTTTTAAAGGTTCTTCTGGTTCACCAAGTAATGGAAGTGAAACTTCAAAAACTGGAACAGTTTCATTCCAGCAGTTTCATCTTTCCATTTGAAAGCATCGCAATACTGACATTTTTTATTTATTGAGTCAATAACAATTAAAGGATGATTATGATATTCAATTGAAGGGTCATATTGAAACCCAGTACTATTAAATACAGACCAATCCTTACGTATGAAATTTCAACGGTGCGTGGTCAGCATTTCTGCATTATGAATTCTCGCATGCGATTGTTCTGGCGTTTCTATCGCTCTTCTAGCTGCCTGCAGCGCTGCTCGTCTTTTTGAACAAATTTGTGCCTGAAGAGGCGTTTCGGTTGCTCTCAAAACACTTTGTCGCTGTGTCTTGCTGTCATCTGTTGTCTTTTCTCAGCTCTGCGTGAACCGCAGATTCTTGATTCCATGCAACTTTTGCTGCACGGGCCCGCGACAAATTTGTAGATAGACTAGATTTCCGTTTCCGAGGCATTTTAATAAGAAGAACGGAGTAAAAAATGGAATTAGTGAGTAAATTCTAAAATTATGAAAACCATCCAACCTCAAAAATGACACCTCAAAAATTCAAATATAGAAGAATTCCAAACAGCTGAAATTATAATCAATTATAATTGGATGGACGGATTGGATTGGATTATATGTTAACGTGACCATCGATAATACAGTGTGGCGGTATTACAGTACTCAGGGTTGAAACTTTATAACTGGAATGCTAGATGGCGTTGAAGTAGCTAGATTTTGAGAGTGTTTGAAATTTTTTTAATTTTCGTAAAAAATAAACTTTTTTATTAATAAAAAGTATCCTATGTTACTTCTAATACCTCCAAGAATATGTGTACAAAGTTTCATGATCGGTTTAGTAGTTTTCACGTAAAAGCGTAACAAACAAACTTACATTCGCATTTATAATATTAGTAGGGCAAGTTTATTTTCTTCTTTTTTATTTTTTTTTTTTTTTAGTTAAATATATTAAACCTTGCATATTGGACAAGGTTCAAACAAATTCAAACACATTTCTACTGTGGTCAAGACGAAAATAAGTTTTATTTTCTTTTATACTTCCTTGGGGCAAAGTTATCGTGATAACAAATGCAGTAACTATTGAGTACGTATTTTCGAATTTAAGTAGTTTTTCAAATTTCCCCCCGCAATTATAGTTTTTTTATTTTTTTTATTTATTTTTTTTAACTAACCCATATGGGTGTGTGCAAAACTGTATGATTTATAGAGGCTGTTTCGATTTGGTAATTATTTTGGATATTTATATTGTCTTAGAATGAAGAGACAACGCACAGAACATACTTATCGCTTTCGCTAATCTAGTCGTTCACCAATCTAATATTGATATGATTTGTTCCTTGAGAACTTTATGTATATCAAATTATCTCTTTATGTAACGTATTAGCAAAATGTATAAATTTTACTGAACCAGTTAATGTAATCTTAGTGTTGTTTTTCCATATTAGTCCTAAACTGAACATTCGTCAAACAGCTCAAAACTGTGGTCATAACGACTACTACAGTGAGATTTTCCATCTGGAGTCGTCATAGTTTAAAATTTACTAAAACGGCACAAAAAATAACGAATAAATAAATAAATAACGGAACACATAACACTAGATACGCGTATCAAACACATTCAACATGACACAACATCGTGGCTGGCAGAAGTCAGGATAACTCATTGTCACCAGAAGTAGAAACTATATAGAAGTAGCGTTATGACTACTGTTTGAACTGTTTGACGAAGGTGTGTGTTAATGTCAATAACTTTAGTGCTTTTATATAAATGATTAAAATTCTAAGTACTTTGTGATTAATTTTTAATAAAATTGTAATATTTACAGTGTACCATTTAATGTGTATCCAGTGTAATTCAGTGTACCAGTAGAATTATTGGGGGGGAACTTAGTTCAGAAATGGCTACATAAGTTATAAAAAATTGTTTCTTTTACGTATACGTGTTGTAATAATACGTAGTGGTGGCATACCACCCAGCCAGTGGGGAAAGAGTTCCGAATAACATGTAATAATAATAATAATAAATCTTTATTGAGTTCAAAATTGTATACAACCATGCATGTATATGCATGTATTAAAATACAATTGAACTGTATAAATCAATTTAAACACACGTCATTTCACTTATTAAACATTTTCAGCTCTGCTGATTACAATTTAGAACAGAACTAGAGGATTGAACCAATTAATTTTAAATTTTATCCCAGCGCCTTATTATAAACCCTTCAACAGAGTAGAACACCATCGATACCAACCAATAGGTTTCTCAATCAAGCTTTGAATGTTTTTGGATAATTTAAATTTTTTTATCTCATCAGGGAGCTTATTTATCAACTTAACGCCAACTTCTGATGGTAAACGTTCGAACGTGGCAGTTCTGTGCTGTTGAATACGGAAGTTATCCCGGCCTCTAGTCCCATATTGGACCAACTCACACTTGAATCGGCAGTTCAGAGCAACCTGAACGATATAGAGACAGGGCAAAGTTAGCAATTCAAGCTCCCCGAGGGAATTTTTACACGAATCTGAATTTCAATTTTGAAATTATCAAACAGTTTTCTTTTGAATTCTAAATACTCTAACAAATGTGTTTTATAATAGCTGCCCCACAGTCTCAGCCCGTATGCTGTATGAGAATATACAAGGGAAAATAGGCCTTTCTTTGTACACCCAAGTAACGAAACTTTGAGAGGTTTTGTAAAGCATACATTTTTCATTTTTCAAGAAGTGTTATGCAAAAAAGCAAAAAAAAAAAACACGAAGAAACTTTTGAACAGATGCCTTCTATGTGATCGTCCCATGTCAGGCCTCGATCAAGACACATCCCAAGGAATTTGGTAGAACCATCACAGCAGCGCAATCCTCGGGCTCATATTGCCGAAGGTAAAAATGTATCATTTTGATTTGGGACTGTTTGTTCTCAGGTTCAATGTTGAGAAATACTGAAATACAAGAATTCAGTTCCAAAAAAGAATTGATTTCTAATTGGTTTTTTGTTTTGGATTTGAAACATAGTGTTGTATCGACAGCGTATTAAACCATTTTACCTGTTATGAGCGACGAATTCAATCCGTTGACGTACAAGAGAAATGGTACTGGCCTAAGGACAGATCCCTGCGGGACACCATAGGCCATGTTTACTTAACCATGTTAATCTGACAGGGAATTCGCAATCTGCACACACTGGCTTCTATCACTGAGATAAGACGAAAGCCATTCGTGTGGCAAATCTCAAACACCACTTGTCAACTGACACAACAATGTCTCATGAATACACAGTCCAATTCTTTGGACAGATCGAGGAATATTCTTAGCACATGTTCCCGCCTCTCCAGGCCATCGACAACGGTTTAGGTTACATTTGTGACGGTATCGGTAGTAGATTTGCTTTTTCCGAAGCCACATTTGATGAGAACAAAGAACATCAAAACGTTCAAGGAACCGTTCTTATTAATCTTGACAGGAAAAGCTTTTCAAAAATGTTGCTCATGAATGGAAGGAATGAAATGCAAGGCAACGATTTTTTTTTATTTTTTTTAATTTAACTTTCGCTGTTTTCAGGATGGAAAGAAAAATGCCTTGAGCGAAAGACATGTGGATCAAATTTTTCAGAGAGTCAATGCTTAAAGCATCTTTTTATGAGCCACATAGACATGCCGTTTATGTCACGTAACTGTTTTGGTTTGTATCTTTGTATCACACAGGACAAATCCTCCTCACTCACTGGAGACAGTGCCATGGAAGAGACCGGACCTATCAATGCCACTTGGTTGGAACATTTGAAGGATGGATCGGATAACGTAACTGACTAAAAAGGCGTGGAATTCGCCTTCTAATGTTAATAGACCAGTAGTTAATTCGTTTTGGAGTCTGAGTTTTGGAATTTTTGACTGTTTCATTCATTAAGGCTAGATTGTTAAATTTTGTATGATGCTCCAAGCTGTTTTGGACAGATTTTCAGTATTTGTTAGTTTCTTTTCAATATCACTTGCTTTTGCTGTTTTTGTATCTTTTTGATAAGTGGTCTGGAAATTTGTATAAAAAGCTTTAATTGTCCGTTCTCTGTTTGCACGAAGATGGAATTGTAAAATTTCAAACGTCCACGTAATTTGACAATATCCTGAGTCATCCACGAATTCGATTTTGTCTTTTTTAGCTCTCTAAAGTTTTTAAACGGGCAAGCTACATTCAAAAGTACACAACACGATCTTGGAAAGCGGTGAAAGCTTTATCGACACTTTCAAAGTTATTTAAAAACTCCTATGACTCATTGTTTTAATGAATTCATAAGAGCGATGTTTTTCCGAAAACCAAAAGTCCCTTTTGATTTTGGATGATGGAAGTATAATTTTGGGCCTGAAATTATTAATTATAGTCTCCTGAGCATTAGTGGTCAGATATGGTTACATCCAATACAGAGATTGTGACGTTTGGAATGTTTGTGATGACGTTGTCGATGGTTGTGCTCGATGTGGTGGTCACTCGTGTTGGCGTCTTTACTGACCAGATTACACCGAAAGAATTAAGAATATCACGTAGCCGCTTGGTTAAGGGGTCAGTGCGGTCCAAAACATGGATGTTGAAATCGCCAGTTATAATAAACTTGGAAGACTTCAACCAGAGAATTTAGAAAAATTTCAAATTTTTCAAAAAAAGGTGTTGGTTGCTACATCCATTTGGAGAACAATATAAACCAATTATGATATTATTTTCGGAATTCAGGCTTATTTTTTACTGCACCCACTTCAAAATAAAAATCATGATCGACCTTGAAAGAAAGAAATTCTATACCAAATTTTACGACAATTGCAACACCTCCCTCTTTAAAAAGGTGCTCAATTAAAAGATTTTACCAATTCATAAATCCAGAACTTTCCGACTGTTTCAAATCTGAAACCGTGCTCTGAAATTGTAGGTTGTGCATTTTGGTGCACCACCGAGAAATGTTTTGTTGAATATGAAATTGGATTTTTTGTTTCGATTTTGACACTTTAGCTCTGCGTCTACCTTGTTTTTAAATTTTTTTACGAACATACAGTTTGTTGTTCTCCTGAACAGTGGAATCTCTCTCACATTCCTATGTTAGTGACGTTAACTGTTTCTACGAATTACTAATAGGCCTAATTCCAACTAATAAGAATGACAAGTTTTTTGACATAAGACTTAAGGAAATCACGTTGTTCAATATAAGCGTCCATTTTCTTTTTAGTCTTATTATACATACTCTAAAAGGTTAATATCCTTGCCATTTATCCTTGAGACTGATAAACAAAATTCCCCCACCCCCCCCCCCCCCCACCCCCCCCCCCCCCCACCCCCCCCCCCCCCCACCCCCCCCCCCCCCCACCCCCCCCCCCCCCCACCCCCCCCCCCCCAATGCTTGACCTTGAGTTTCAAGATTATGAATACCTGAATAAGAGGAAAAAATTGCAGTTCTGTGAAATGTTAGTGGTCCCTATTTTTGTAAAACATTATAATGATGGGGAAATGTCCAAACCCTGTTATGCTTACAACAAACTATCCATCCTCAATAATTGAATCTGTAGGGACCTGGCATTCTAAATCGTCTTGTTGGCCATCTTAAAAAATGTTCGAGACATAAGCACGATAATTTTGTATTTTTAGGCAGAATGTAGTTTAACTACTCATAATAAAATAATTGATTAGTATAATTGCTGGGAACTTATAACTAACATTTACTGTTGTGTTATAGGCTAGATTGAAGAGGCAGAAGAAACTTATAGTCTTGGTGGGTTAGAGTCATGTGGAGGTAGCCGCAATTCAATACTTGGGTCTCAGATTTATGAATTTTCAAGTAGTTTCTGGTGAGTTAAATCCTAGTAATGTATTAATAATTATTAACCTTGTCATTTGGTTTTTGTGTAATGCGGTTTTGTTGGTGCATGTTGGACACTTTTTTCTAGCACTTATTTTCTCCTCACTAGAGGACAAATCATTTCATTTTTGGCCAATAATATTTTTTGTCTTCATTAAACCAAAACAGCTGATAATTTTCATCCCAAATTATCATGGTCAGGTTGTTTTGTTTCAACATCACAGAACGCATGTATACAATTATTGAATGTACACCTTCTTAATATTTGAATTGTTGAGAAGGTTTGGTTATTTAAAATAATGATCTGTAATTAAAAGAATCAAGAATCAAGAAAATCTTTATTGTCTTTAAGCCACTTGACAATGCAATGGACAACTCAAAACAGAACCAAGAGAATTAAAGAGACGAAAGATCACTTTTTATTATATCTAAAAGGCTAACCTACTCACTATCACACCTTTAAAACCCATCAATAGCGTGTAATGATTAATTAGAATGTAGAGTCCAAAGTAATATTTATCATGACACATGTGGAATTAACGCCATCACATTTTTAGTCATTAAAAGAGAAGAATAATAGTAAAATAAATGTAAGTAGCAGCTTCTCCGTCTAATATAATATATAACACTAATCTAAATACAGTATATTGCACAATAAATTTAAATAAGTAAATAAAAACAAGTTAAGTAGATAACAATAAAACAATAAAAAGTAAAGCAATAAATAAATAAAAATGCAAACCAAATTAACATTAAACAATGAAATATAGAGTTAATCAACAATATTATAAATAACTAAGGAGGATAACTTATCACAACAAAATCATAACTATTAATAAATAAACAATAACAAATATCTCAGGTTTAAGTTTCATTTAAAGATAGAAAATGTTGATCTTTAACTTTAAATTAAAACAATTACTCAATTTATAAATTTGAAATTCTAAGTCTAAACGATTGGATGTACGAAGTCCTTCATAATAAATAACATCATTAAAGGTCGTGAAATTATTAAAACATTTATTAATGCCTACATATTCCCTAAAAGGAGATAGGTTGTTAAAAAAAAAATTATTCCCCAAGAATAAACATAGTCTTAAAATTGAAATTTTTATAACCTAAATTGATTGTGTAGACACTACGGGCAGGTGGTCCATTACCGAAAAACTAAAGTTGGCCTCCCCATATTGTATAACAATAGGTGGCAATTTTGATTAAGTCTTCAAAATGGATTGTAAAAATTAATACCAAACCTAAACAATTTAGTAACGGATGTCCTGTTTAAAAAAAAGTATTTTTTTTAATAATAATTATGGGTTAAACAATACCTATCACTACCAATTCTAATAAAATCACCCATGTAATAATGATAAATATTGGTCGGGTTTTCCGTTTTGTTTAATTGTGAAATTCACATTTTTGAATTTTGTGCTTTGAGTTCAGTGTTTGTGTTTGGTACATCTATGTAGGTGTTCATGTGAATTATTGCACCAACACTCTAATATTCTGTTTGGGGTCGATAGGTTACCCTCATCAACAACCTTATCATGGTCACACGCCATAACACTAGTCGACCACCTGCTCGTATCATCCCTGGCTATAGACTGAATCACCTACAGTGGACGTCCCAAGCCGCTGTGGTCACCACGCACCATGAAAAAAGAGAAATAAAAAATATTAATGTTCTACATCGCCCAACACTATGTGCCTGCCCTCAAACAGCTCGAACACCAGCCCCCCTCTCCCTCGACGGAAAATGCTTCCAGCACTAGAATTTAACATGCCGAGGTAACTCAGCGACCTGTTATTAAATTCCCGATGCCCAACTAGTTATTAGTATTGTGGCCCCTAAAATATGCTTACCAATGTAGCTCTTATACTGGCACTAGCATATCAAAGTTTAAGCATACATTTGTACTCATGTGACCAAATTGTTTTTGTGCATCTGATCCTTCAACTGCCTAATCAACCACAAAATGTCTAGTGTACTCACAAAAGTTTAAGAAAGCATTATAAGCAAATCATGTTGGAAATCCAGAAGTGCTTGTACCAAACATAAATTAATTTAAGTCTTTTTCAAATAGGTTTGGTTGACAATGATTCTGACATTGTGCACTCTCAATTTTCAAGTTATTGATTTGTTAAGAAAAGGAAGAAGAATGAGATTTAAGATGATACCATATCCATTATCAATTCCCCTCCATTGCAATAAAAAATAAAACACTTCCACTATCATCTCAGTTTTTCTGTGTTTCACAATACATGTCGAAACATCCCTAAAGAAGATTCATTCTGTGTGTATAATTCATGTTCATATACATTGGACGGATTTCAGGAGAACAAGTCCGCAACAGCATCAGATTTTTTCAGATGCTGCAACATAAGAGCGCAAGGTGATCTGGAGCTAAACTTAAACTTTGCGTTTTTGAATATCAAACCCTTCCGTACTATAGACTCGTACAGTATATGATTGCTCTTTATGTTGTTTTCATATATTTCGATTATATATTCCATGCTTTGATCAACATCATTGGCTAAAAGATAATGGGAGATAATGGGTGGTAATAGTACTATATTTGTACATATAGTTTATGGGAGTTTATAAGTAGAATAATTCAGTAATGCTCCTGACAAACAATAAAGTTACGGTTTTTGAAATGTTTTTGTTTTTTTTTCGGTGAATAAGTGATATTATAAAAATTCTATTTTTTTAGGATTTGTGATTGGCATATCATTATTACATTTTGAGGACCATATTATTCTTTGAAAACGAATCCTGTATCAAAATATTAGGAGTTCATGTTAGTTTAGGGGAACGTATAAAAGTTGAAAGTATTTTTGTAAACTAATAGAAGTGTTTTCTTAATCTACAAAAAAATCCTTACAAATGGAAAATAAATTGTTATATGTGCACTAATTCCTCGGCGAAGTGGTTATTACCAATTTTGGCTCAATTCTTTTTTGTGGGGTATTGTTTGAAGTACCCAATAATGGTTTTTAATGAATGAAAATAATCAGAAAAGTATTCCGAATGTTTCACAATGTTTGATTATTAAGATTATAATTACTTAACAAAAACTCATTCCAAATTTTAACTGACAGTAAACGAGAGCGTGCCAAAGATGTAGGACATTTGTTTACATGTCCCTATACTTGGGGGAGACCCGACAAGTGAATAGCAGGAAGTATGTATGCTTGTCGCTTTTTAGTCTTAAAAATTGTGGTGTAATAATAGCTTTATGTGTTGTTAAATTTTGTGCCAGTTGTGTAAAGTAAGTTGTCAGCGCTTTAATAATCAGGTGATAAATTTGTGATACACTTCCAAAATTAAATGGAAGAAGGGGGGGAGTTAAATTTATTATATCTGTTGTTAATTGTGCATGGACATGAGAATACATTTATTGTTTATCAAAGATTGTAGATCATAAGAATAAGATAGACAGTAGCTGGACAGAGTTTGCAGTTTGGAGCTCCACCCTTTATCAAGGATATAGATGGATGAGAATGAAGATAATCAGTTAAGCTGGACTTGAGTCAAAGTTTGTGACCCCACCCAGGCTCATTTCTGCTTATCATTGGCAGTTTTGATCCTTATCATACCTGAGATGCTATATTTTATTCAACAAAATATCCAGTCTAGCTCAGATGGTAGCCATTACTGAGCCATCAAAAACTTATTGAAACTGGATATATGGCGTGAGATTCAAACTCACAATTGATGACAGATTATTCTTTGCTACCAAACCAGAGTAAAGTTTCGGTTTTCATTACATCAAAACTACTATTATAGTATTGTTTTACTTGGAATTAATATATTTATCTTGCCATCCTAGTTATTTTAATCTTTGTAATATCCTAGTGTATTGTCTAGTTGATCATCTCTAAACTCAAATTACTTAAAGCAAGTTCATCATTGTCACAACAGAATATAAAGTCAATAACTATAAAATTAACAGATGCTAATTATTTGCAAAAGTCATGAGGACATGCAGCCTGGCCTGCTAACTAAAATAATTAATGTGGACACAACAACATTTAAGAATAATACTAAAATATCAAGTACGGGTTTTATGGACTGGAGAGACGAACCTAGTAGGTGTTAGTGATTTACATAATTTTGATGATAACAAGGATAGGTTTTCATTGAACAAATCCAAGAACGAAACTTTTAAAACGGCACTGAAGCAAGCTGAAAAAGAAAATGTAACTAAAAAGACTTCAAAACAAGCTGTAGCTAATAATGCATTATTAAGTAATGCATTTTTCTCCTTCAACTGAATTAAAATGCTATGAAAGCACAACCTCAGAAAAAACAATTAATTACTCAGGTGATGATTTAGTGGGAAGAAATTGCTCGTGGTATTTCAAGTGTAGCAAAAACATCACAAGCTACCAACTGCTACCAGCAGCCCCTTTCCTCAGACCCCAGTAAATAATGCCATTGTAAAGAAGCCCTTGCACTCAATTATAAGTAGTGTTGAATGTGGTACCAACACAAGATAATGGGATTTCACTGTGTTTGTCTGTTTTGGAAGGTAGTTGGCTCATGGATGATGCCATCCAAGTGTACTTTGATTTGCTTGAATCTGTTATTGATAAAGAACATTCAGTATTGTTAATGAAACCAGTAATAAGTCAAGCAGTTAAGATGTTTTCAAGATGTTATCAGTATCTACAGCCTCTTGAATTAGCAGAAAGTTCCTACATTTTTTATTCCTGTTAACGATGCTGAAGAAATATTTGAGGATTCATATGTACAAATGGGAATGACAAAATGATGGGCAAGGTCACATTGGAGTTTGTTACTATTTGACAAATCTAAGGAAAAGTTCTGTTATTATGACTCTATGGGAAAATACAACCTAACTGCGGCAGAAAAAAATAGTCAAAAAGATCTATAAATATATATGTTCAGAAGGAGAGCCAAAAATAGAAATATGTAAAACTCCACAACAAAACAACTGTGTCGACTGTGGTTTATATATGATAATGATCATTGAGCTATTGTTGGCTCAGATTGTAAAAAGTAAAAATCAGAAAGTTTACCTTCCGGATTTTAGTGAATTGGACATATGGACCAAGAGAGCTCAACTAGCCATGATGTTGTTCAATAATAAACATTGCTATAGCACCTTAAGAAATCTAACTTCTCAAATGATCAATTCTGTGAAGAAGCCTGTGAGTGAACAGAAAGAAAATATAGGACAGGAAGGAGTAGTCAAGGTCTCAATTCCCAATAAGCCAACCCAATTCAGTTTGACAGACTCTACGATAGGTCACCATAAAAACTTGAATGACAATCAATGGGAGACAGCTTCAGCCAAGAGGAGTAAAAAAGCAAACAATCATCTTACAGAAAAGTCTATTTATTCTAAAAAATGCATTTGAGAGTCTTGCTGATGGTACAGAAGAGAATCACCACAAGGAGCAGAGCACCCTGGTGTCAAGAAAACTAAGTAAGGATCTCAAGTCACTTGCACCAAGGTCAGGAACTCTTACGAAGTACACATAGAAGAACTCCAATCTAAGAGATGAAAAAAAGACAAGTTTTCTTGTCATTGGAGACTCAATTATAAAACATGTCTCTATACCAAATGGAAAAATGCATTGTTATAGAGGAGCAACTAGCCACACAGATTGACAAAAAAATTGTTATCTATGAGCAAAAGTACTGAAAAACCCCCATACAGTCTTCATTCATGCTGGTACAAATGACCTTAGTAATACCTACTGCCCGGAAGATGTCATGCGGAGCTCTATATAATACAAATTTTAACTGCCAAAAAAGTCATTTCAGATGCTTGTTTGGGTTACCAACAGCATTAATAGCAAGAAGAGATGTATCACCTGGAATACTATATCAGAACAAACCAAAATATAAGATGGCTATGCAAAGAACTTGGTGTTATCTACCTCAACGTGGGAAATTACTTGGACAATTCATGTCTGGCAAAGGACGGTATTCATCTTAACAGGAAAGGGACTTTCTTTCATCCTTAGTAAAGTCATTGCTAAAACAGCATCCCTATGTGAGAAAGTTAATCTCAGACCTACCAAATTTCTGAATCAGATTGAGGTAAATTGTATGGGATAAATGCACTATTCCACATTTTGCAAAAGAAGAGAAAAGCAGTCGATCAACAACCAAAGGTACCTCAAAGAACAAGTATCACCGTGGAACCATCAACACCATCGACATCATACAGGCATTCCACCAGCCACCCTGAGAGTCACACAGCCCCTAGCCCGCCCACTGCAGCCATTTCCCAATCCACCGGTTTCTGCAGGCTCTCTACTGGACATGAATGCTTATCCTCCACTGCCGGCTGTCAGCTTCGTGTCAAGTGGCGATAGTGATGGAATGAATGTGTCAAAGTCTACAAATTTTGCATCTCAGCCTGATTTTTGCTTTAAACTGGAGCCGAGCCAAGTCCCCAGTAATTACTTAATGAAATCTGAATTGAATGGATCAGTCCAAATTTTTTCATCAGAATATGGAAAATCTCAAGTCTAGATTATCTCACTTGGAAATTATCCTTGATGAATTAAAAACCTCATATAGTAGTTTTATCCAAACATAACACAAAAATGAATCAAATAGAAAGGATTAATATAAATAAATTTTTAGTCACTAGTTATTACTCACGTGAAAGCACATCTAAAGGGGGAGTAATGATTTTGGCTGAGGAAACAGATGAATTGGAGACAGGTTGTGATGCCCGATATTGAAAAATTGTGTGACGATAGGATATTTGAGTGTTGTGCAACAATGTTCATTGTAAATAATGTAAAATTTATTTTGTTGTGAGTCTTTACCGATCCCCTAATGCAGATGTAAAACAAATTTTTTAGATAGATTAAGTGTTTTTGATAGGATGTGTTCTAAAGCTCTCCTCAAATATAATCTTAGCAGGTGATTTAAATATAAAAACATGTTAAACAAAAACAGGACATCAGTCAGTTTTCCAAAAACATTTTGAAGAGTTACAATATGCATTGTCTAATTAACTTTCCAACGAGAGTATTCCAGGGCTCGATTTCAGCAATTGACAACATTTCTACAAACTTTAAAAGGGAATGTTTGGAAATTAGTGGTGTAAGTAACAATGCTATCTGATCATGATGGGCAAATTTTAAAAATAAAAAATCTGAAACAGTGTAATGGACATAATGATTTATTACATTGAAAACCGCAGGGATTTCTCTGCACTTAATATAAAATTATTTAAAAGATTTTCTAAAAAAATGAAACTTGGGAAAAAATCTCTCGCTACCTTAGCTCCATGCAGTGATAAATATAATATCTTTAATCAAGTTTTCACTTATTATTTTAAGTGGTGTTTTCCAATAAAAATGTTTAAGATAAAAAAATAATCCATTTAAAAAAATTAACTTAAGATGGAGAAACAAGAAATCATAAACACTGGCAAATATGCAAGATCTACCAAAGATGAAGAGCTATCTAGTTTTGTCAAATTACAAACCAAGAATTATAGGGAAAAACTATTACTAGCCAAAAGGGAATTTTTCAGTGATAAAATCAGTAAGGCTTCCAATGTAGTAAAAACCACTTGGAATATAATTAATTATGAAGTAGGAAATAAAAGATGTAGACTAAATAAGAATTGTAATATAGTACTTCAAGAGAACAATTCATGCATAGAAAATCCAGAAATAGTTTGTAACATTTTTAATGATTATTTTATAAATATGACTAATAGAAAAAATGAAAATGTCCAACCATTAACAAGTTTAAATATTAATGACTTAGATGTAAGAGTTGTAAGAGATGTTGAGAATTTGTTCAGTAAGTTCTTTTGTCTAACTCCAACAAATGTAAAGGAGGTCCAAGAAATTATTGTCTCTTTTTGATAATAAACTGACTTGTGGTTACGATGAAGTGCCATTAAAAATTATAAAAGAAGTTAAAGAAGAGCTAAGCAAAATTCTTGTACATTTTATAAATTCTTTCATTTGTTAGTGGAATCTTTCCTAATCTACTCAAAATTGCTAAAATTATTCCGATATTTAAAGCAAATGATACATTCCTTAAATCAAACTATAGACCTATTTCCTTGTTACCATCTATATCGAAAGTTTATGAAAAAGTAGTATATAATAGACTGAAGACTTATATAGAACAAAACAAATCAACGACACCCAACACGGATTTAGGAAACATAAATCAACCGTCACAGCAGCAGTAAGTTTTATAGAATCAGTCATAAATTCAAATAGACAAAGGGGGAAGTTGTTATTGAAATTTTTATGGACCTCTCTAAGGCCTTTGACAGTGTTGATCACCATCTTTTATTATCAATATTATATGATATTGGAGTTAGAGGTATTGCACTGAATTGGTTCAAATCATATTTGACGGGTAGGAAACAGTTTGTTGAAATAGCTCATAAGTCGACAAATAGAACTTTAAACAAGATTTAAATTTAAATTAGAGCAAAGTGTAATTGGAGTCCCGCAAGGGTCAAATCTTGGACCTTCTTTCTTTTCTTATTTTATTTGAGGAATATTGAAAGCAAACTATCTTATACTGCAAACAGTACGTTGTGTTTTATTTGCAGATGATGCAAATCTAAAGGTTTCTGGAATTTCGAAAGAAGAAGTTGAATTCATCTCAGCAATCGAATTGGCTAATCTACAACAATTTTTTAACAACAAAAAACTTATTTAAATTATGAGAAAACTAAATTCATTAACTTTAAAACTAAACAAAATAATAATGATTATGACTTTGATATTCTTATAGGACGATTCAGAGATTGAAAATGCATCAAAAATTAAATTTCTCGGATTGATCATTGATTGTCACTTGAGCTGGGATGAGCACATTAAATTTGTGCTTGGTAAAATTAGTTCTGGCTTATATGCAATTAGGCAAATGTCTTGTTTATGTACTACTGAAGTGCTAAAACAGATTTATTACGCTCATATACATTCACACATTGCTTATGGCATAGCCATATTTGGTGCCACAACTAAGAAAAACCTAACTGACATTTTAAGGGTGCAACAAGCCATTAGAAGTATACTTAAGCTTAAATTCTCAGAATCTGTTTAGAAATTGGTTTAAAGAATTAAAAATAATAACAGTTTTTGGACTTTATATATATGAAACCATCCTATATTTTAAATTCAATCATGGCCAACAAATTAACTTAGAAAATAATGTACACAAATAATAACACACACCATAAGAATGAAATCATCAGTGATCATCATAGACTTGAAATATACATGAAAAAAAAACAGTCTGCCTCAGTGCTTGGTACCGTGCGGACGTGTCTCAAGCCGGCTCCGCAGCGTTAGAGGTTAGGTTATTGTGCAATCTAAGTAAATACGTGTAAAAGCTAATAAAATATTGTGAATTAAAGATAAACCAAGTATGCCGGGCTTGTGTAGCGTCTGTAAGAAATGATTTTGGGGGATGATCACTGATTCTATAACCTGTTCTGGTGGATGGCAAATGTGTGTTCCATTTACGATGTGCTGGCGTAACATCAGAGGCAACTGAAAACTAGAGGATCAAAAAAGGAATGGGTATGTAGTAATTGTAAGACTAAAATCCAAGTTGATGCTGGTGAGGGCTGTGGAAAATCTCAAGCTTTGACACAAGAGATGTTAGTAAAGATTTTACATGAATTCAAGAAAGATATTGTTGCTGAGCTCAAGAACTATGGCAAGCAGTTTTGAAGAATTTAGGGAGTCTTTGCAAATGTTCTCAGATACCATAGACAAGGCTTCTATAACCTGTTCTGGTGGATGCAAATGTGTGTTCCATTTACGATGTGCTGGCGTAACATCAGAGGCACTGAAAAACTAGAGGATCAAAAAAGGAATGGGTATGTAGTAATTGTAAGAGCTAAAATCCAAGTTGATGCTGGTGAGGGCTGTGGAAAATCTCAAGCTTTGACACAAGAGATGTTAGTAAAGATTTTACATGAATTCAAGAAAGATATTGTTGCTGAGCTCAAGAACTATGGCAAGCAGTTTGAAGAATTTATGAGTCTTTGCAAATGTTCTCAGATACCATAGACAAGGCAAATGAAAATATGAAAAAGCTGACTGAAAAACTATAAGGAGCTTCAAGAGCGAGAATCAACAAAATTAGGGCTAGTAATAAGGAGCTAAGAGAAGAAGTGGATAGTTTAAAGATGAGAATGAGACAAATTGAGCAATACTCGAGGAAATCAAATATTGAGATTCAGGGCGTTCCTGTAACCAGTAACGAGGACCCTGTCCTAATTGCCGTTGATGTGGGGAGGACTGTGGGTGTGGAACTGAAAGCAGAAGATTTGTGATGGCTGCTCACCCGAGTGCCTACATTCAAGCCTAGAGCCATACCACCACTCATCGTCCAGCTTAGGGACCGGAAGGCTTAAGAATACGTGCATTTGCAGCCTACAAGAAAAACAAAAAGTTAAGTGCTAAAGACATAAACCCAGCGTTCTCGAACAACATCGTCTACGTGAACGATCATCTGACCCCGGAAACCAAGAGCCTTCTCAGACTGGCAAAGATGAAAGCAAAGGAAATTAACTATAAGTATTGTCTGGTGCAATGACGGCAAGATATTTATGAGAAGCGAGGATGGTCAAAGGTGTATCCGAATCGACTGCGAACAGGACTTGTGTAAAATAAAATAAGTTCTATTCACCTACTTATGTTTCCTAAGGTATTTGTATTTATTTCTACAGTATTATTTTTAATTAAAAATATGTTTCTAATGAATTTTAAAATATTTAAGGCCACATTTATTAATCAGTAATAGTTTAACAACAAATGAATTTGGATGATGAGGAAGAAGTCATTTGGCCAGTCTCTTATACTCTAGATAATGTTTTTTCCAGACACTAGTATTTGAAGGTTTTACTTTTGTTCATTTAAATGTTAGATCCATAAGAAATAAATTTAACTTTTTTACAAACACAAATTAATAGTTGTAATAAAAAAATTTGACTTTATAATTTTCAGTGAGATATGGATTAAGTCAGAGGAAGTAGGACTCTATAATTTTAGATGGATATAATTTGTATGCGACTTGTAATGACAATTATGCTTCGGGTGGAGTGATGGTTTATGTTTCAGATAATATCATATGTAATAGCATTCATAGTGATTGTGAAAAAATGCTGACTCTGTAATTTTGAATTTTAAGCTGAATAATATCAAATATACTTTGGTTTCTTTATAATAGACTTCATGATTACTCAATTAAAAACTTTTTAGAGGAAATTAGAGGTTATATTGAGTGCCTTAGAAGGTAATTTAATTGTATTTAAGCCGATGGTAACATTGACATTTTAAAAGATAATTGTTATTCAAAAAACTACTTGACCTTAATGAGTAATTATGGTCTTTCATGTTTAGTTTAAACAGCCAACTAGGATGGGTAAAGATACAGAAACGTGCATAGATCATGTGTTTATTAGGTTTAGGTATTTGAACTCTTTTAAAATTGAAATTTGTAATTTAGGTATATCAGATCATTGTTTAGTAGCAGTCAATTTTAGTAATAACCGTCGTAAAAAGGACTTTGATCCCACGATGAAATCAAATTTTTTAAATATCAAAAACGGTTAAAAGATATCTAGAAAGCTCACATTGGGATGAGGTAATTAACTCACAGGATGTTAATCTGTGTATGGATAAATTTTTACAGTATTGTTAATAAAGCAATAGAGGTAGGTACAGAAAGTAAAGTTATATCACGCAGAGAGAGTAAAGCAAAAGCCAAAAGCCCTTGGATAAATAAATATATACTAGACAAAATTAAAAAACGAAATAGGTTATACAGGATAATGTCAAATAGGCCCTATGACATGCATTTCAAAAAGCTTACTTTAATAGATTTTCTCTTAATTTAAGAAGTTTAATAGACAATACCAAACACGAGTATTACAACAATTTACTTACTAAAATATAATGGAAATTCGGCTGAACAATGGAAAATAATCAATAATATCACTGGATGTAAAAAGAAAACTGACATTGAGAGGTTAACTTTAAATGACGGAATCGATTATTGAAGAACCGCAAGCCATCTGTGACACGATAAACAAATACTTAATTGACGTTCACGAACAGCTGATTGTTGACAACACAGGTGGCGCGGCGGCAACTACAGCGACGGCAAGCGGCACTAGCCAACTAATAAACACTGGGAACGTGCCAAGTGCACAGCAACGTTCATTCTCTTTTTAACTCCTGTTTGATCGCGAAGAATTAAAAACTATCATCAGTAATTTTGAAAAATAAACGCTCTAAGTGGTTTTGATAATGTAAACTATCAATCTAGTAAAAAGTTGTAAAGGATATTTTTGCTCTTCTGCTTGAACATATAATAAATTGTAGTTTCCATACAGGGGTGTTTCCAAAATTGTCTGAAAAAAAGTATCCGTAGTTCCGATTTCCTAAAAAATCTAACGCAATTAAAACTGGATAATCTTAGACCAATAAGTTTGCTTTCTGTGTTTTCTAAAATATTTGAGAAGGCAATGAAGTCAAGGTTATTAAACTTTTTCAGCAGGTTTTAATTTTTTCAGTAAAAAATCAATATGGATTTTTGGAAGGTAAAAGTAACGGACGAGCATGCGTTGTCCGCGTTTTTTGGAGAATGTTTATACAAAAATAAACAGAAAAAAACAAATGTACAGCTGTTTTTTGTAGACTTTCGTAAGGCCTTCGATTTGGTTGATCATGCATGTTTACTGGCTAAAATGGAAAATATAGGAATTAGAGGAAATGCATTGAACTGGTTTAGGCAATTTTTGACCGAACGCGAACAAATTGTCCAAGTGTAGGGGATGCTTAAGTAAACCGGGAATTATAAAAAAAGGTGTACCGCAAGGATCCGTTTTATCAGCTTACTTTGTTTTTAATTTTTTATTAATGATCTTTTAGAAGTCCAATTCGAAGGAAGGGTAACCGCGTTCGCTGATGATGTTGCTTTTTTGTTTTGGAATATAGATAGCCAGAGATTATGTAACAGTGTAAACGAAACACTCTCCTTCTTGAAATAGTTGGTGTTTAGAAAATAAAATGTGTGTCAATGTTTTCAAAAACAAAAGTTTTAAATTTTTAAAATGAATAGGCCCTTATTTGAAGAGATCCAATTTAAGTATCAATTCATTAAATTGTCAAAGTGAGCCAAATTGTAATTGTCTAGCCATAGAAAATGTGGGATCCTTCAAAATAATTTGGGGGTTATAATAGGACAGGGAATTATCTTGGAAGGATCACATTGAGGAGCTAACAAGAGGATTAAAAGGGAGCATCTCGAAAATTTTATTTTTTGAGGAATATGACCAAGGGCTTTTAAAGATACTCTATTTCGCTCTCATAAAACTCTAAAATTACAATATGGCATTCATTGTTGGGGAGGAACTTTCAAGAATTTAATAACAAAAGTAAGAACAGTGCAGAAATCATTATATTAGGATTATTTTACATAAAAATAAAAGAGAATCATCTTTTAATCTATTTAATCAACTAAATATATTACCTTTACAACATTTATATATCTTCAAGGTTCTTCAAATATTCTTTATTCGTAGTGGCAATAATGAAACCGAGCTTATAATGCATCATCATAACACACGTAGTAAATCAGCCAATTTATTAAGAAAACCAAAAGTTTCAAAAATCCTTAATGACAAGATCTTTTATTTTTTTAGGTGCAAAACTATTTAATGAAATACCAGCAGACATTAAATTGTGTAGATCAAAAAATTAGGTTTAAAAATAAAATTAAAGCAATGGCTTTTTAACTTTGAGGACACATCAATACTGATACATATTCTGAGATAGTCTGATTTGGTATATTTTGCTGAATGTGAATAAGTTTTGAAATAATATTTTGAGTAAGATTATGCTATTTTTTTGTTATTTTTGTTTCTTTTACAGATACTTAGTACAATATTACAGTTCAATCATTATTGTTATTAGTATTTTCTTTTGTGGAACTTTGTTAATTTCAATTTGATTATATCTTTAGCCACGACATTTTGTTATGTTACTTATGATGTCACATATTTTTTTATTAGAAGTGAAGCTTTGCTTTTGTCTAATTATGTTCTGACTATTGTTTTTTTGTATGTTGTTTTATTGATTTAGGTAGTGTACATACTGTGTTTGGTTAAGATGTTTGCACGAGCTCGTCGCACTATTTATTTTTGTAAAGGTAGACTCTAAGTTATGTTTTTTTATGTATTGCTAAACCATCGCAACTGGTTAAAGATGGTTTAGTATTTTCAAATTGAGTAATTTATGATTAAATTGTAAATATTTATCGAAAATAAAATTGTAAATATTTATCGAAAATAGAATCATTATCTCATTAAAAAAAAAAAAAAAAAAAAAAAAAAAAAAATCTGTGTATATCGGTAAAAGAATTTCTGAAAAAATATTCCTCAAAGCATAAAGATGGAAAATAATATTAACAAATTTAAAAGAAAACTAAAAAACTATTTGATTGATTTAGTGTTTGTATTCAATAGAGGAACTTGAGTATGTTTAGTACCTTTGTATATATAAGTAATGTATGACACTATTCGATGTACCGTATTGTACAACCAATGAATAAAGAATTATTGATTGATTGATTAGATTGATTAATACACTTAAATGTCAGAAAATGTTAAATATACAGTGCTTGATCAGTTGTATAATTTAGATTGTAAACACAAAATTACTTTATAATTTTTACTACAGGTTGAACAAGTGATGAATTTAAACTATCTAACACATTGGAAATACTATTTCAACTCTGTCACAAAACCCACCTTAATGAACAAAGCTATGAATGTTTGCAGATAAGGTATTCGAAAACTGGTTGGCTCCCTGTAGATTGTATATGAAATTTTTAGTGTGTTTTAAGGAAAAACGGGGGGATGGACACAAACCGTCTCAATGAGCCACTCTTTGCCAGACTTCAGGCCATAAAAAACAACAAGAGTATCACGCTTTAAAACATTTTTATAAATAATTACTTGAAATGTTGAATTAACTAGTTTCAAGGATTTTCTGTTCTTCCCTTTATATTGGAAGCAGAACAGAAGCAAGGAAACATACTTTTCAAAGTAGTTTTTTAAGTTTACACAAGCTTGTATATTCTTGATCGGGGTAAACCATCAAAATCAGTTTTATAGCATCAGAAATATTGTAGATTATTCAACTTACTGAAGTTTATAGGGTAGAATGTCTCTCTGTATACAGTTCTGACAGTGCCATAACTCAAGATATAACGTGTAAACATTCCTAGAGCTGAGCTCCTACAAGCTGTACTTCAGAAAGTATAGGAAGAAATAAATCATCTTAATACATAGAATTGACAATCCAGTAATTCAATATTCTGATCAAGTACTTTGGTGAATGGCAATTAATTTTATTTCTATTTTCACTGAATAGACAGTCTGCTTTGTTATAGTGTAAAATTACTAATATTTTGTCATTTGTCTGTTGGCTAGGTATCTTATCCCCCTCCTCCTGCACCCGGGGGTGGGATGTTGGAGTTGAGATTGGCTCCCGACTATTACAACATTAACTTACACCGTTCCGAGTACTACCAACCTCCATCTGAGGTACTCCACTCCCAGCGGCCACTATGCAGACCGTCTATTTCCGGAGTTTTCCAGCAACGAATACCCTGCCTATGCATACGACAACCCCAGCAGCAGTGTCAGCAGTAGTACAACTGCGAGCACACGCACGCGCCACTACACACACAGGCGCACCCCTAGTAATGTCAGTAACGCTTCTAGCTGTGGTGGGACTGCCACTTCCAGTGTTAAACCCTACGTTTAGCCTAGAGGGCGAGACCACTGGTAGGTGTCACATTATATTTATTTTACTATTTGCCTATACTTTATAACCTTAATTTAATCTTATTTTGAACTTAATTTAAAGTTAATTTTATTTAAATTTACATAATACAAAGCAATTTTGATAATATATATTTAAACTAATGAAATATTAATAATTTACCTTGTTTTTATTCAAGTTGTGTAAATTTCCTGTATCTGATAAGAGGATGAGTGGTTGAGAGGGATTGATCCCCGTAACTCCATCTCTTTAATAAATGCATTTTCATTTTCATATTCCTTCAAGTCAGCCATCCTGTCATCTGGTCTCTACCAAAAGCCTCAAAAATACGATTTTTTTTAATACTTCTTCCTCTATTCTAATATTCAATAGGATTCCTTCTACATAGTTTTCTCTAAATTGTTTTTAAATGTAATTGTGTTTTTAAATGTACTGGCAATCTGGAATGCATTTCTTTAAAAAATTGTACTCATGCACATTAAAAGTTATTTATTTTTTATATCTAGTAAATGAACTCAGACTTTAAACATTTAAATGAGATATGAAATAATGATTTAATCATAATAATTGGGAGTGCTGATGGCCGAGTGGTCTGACGTTGGACTTGAGTCTGAGTTAGAGGTAGCACAGGTTCGAATCCTGTCTGTGACTGTTGCAGTTTTTATCAGTACCATCGACCTTGTACTGTATCGACTCTCCTCCTTATTCTGTTTGGTAAAATCCTTCGCACAGGCCAGTGGCCCATGAGGGCGGACAGAATAAGGCATAAAAAAAAAAAAAAAAAAAAAATGGTTTGTTCTAGGAGAGTATCAAACAGTATTATACAGCCTACAGTGGATGGAGTAGGAGTTCCGGAGGAAAGACCGGTTCCAGGCAAAAACTCTATAGACTCTACAGGCTCAGAGCGACCAATGACACTTGAAGTTGGTGGCACCAGACTGCGCTCCAGCTTGAAACGTTACAACTACTCTCCCCGCAATAATACTGGAGGATCTTCTTCCTCTTCTGGTCCCGGTAACTATTATTCATTATTAATCATAATTATTATTTTATGCATAGAGGGACATGCTAAACCCACCTATAACCCAACAATGAATGGATGGATCAGAGTTTATTGCATACCCCTAATACAATAATTGATTTTAGGTGTTATTCAATATGTTGCCATCATTAAAACATGTAATACTGAACAAACATTATTTATTCAGATAGTAATAAGTTTTAAATTATAATTATTATTCGGTCAGTCCACTAACTCAAGTGATAATTAGAAAACACAATATTGACAAACAATATTTCACCTAATTTAGTGCAGATAAGATAACTGAGTTATTTGAGTATCGGAATTAAAAAATAAAAAATAACTGCACTATTTAGAAGAGACAGAGGGTAGTTTATTTTAATTTTATAAATGTGAATAATCAATTTAGTCTTTTAAAATTCTATAATAAAATAGTTAATACATAAAATAACGTGTACTTTGAAGAATCGTTTATTCATTGCTGAGAGATAAACTAATTACTTTTAGTGATATTAATTTTCCAGTATTATTGAATATGTTATCAATGCAGGAACACCAACCAACCCCACGCCACCAGATAGCCTCACCAGCGAGGACAGCAGCTACGTCTCTGCCAAGGAGAGTTCCTCCAACTCCGTGTCTCGTGTGCGGTTCTCTCCCATCACTGCTACCAACCTGCTGGATCTACCAACGCATGGACAGACGCAGGACGTGACGGTACCCTCTGCAGGCCCGCAAACGTGAGACTTCACGCAATAGGCGACCTTCCATCACTGACTTGGAGCGAGAGTTCCTCTCATAGCATCACATTTGGCGTTAGTCACATTGAGGCTGTTTCCCACATGTCTATAGAGCAAACACAGTAGATACATTTTAATGTGTATTTTATAAACACCAACACTAAATTTCTCATTAAGGCGTAAACTAAATTTTTTCTAGCTTGAAATTAATATTTTTAAAGTTGAGATTACTCAAAACATTTTTAAAAGTGTATGTTTTATTTTAAAACACTGGGTAATGGTGTGAATTTCCACTTTTGACTATATTTGGACTTGGACATAGTATTTTAAAAAGAACAAATAAAACAGTTTATTATCAACTTGTAATGAAAAACATTTACATTTATACTTTGATCTACTTAATTGGGACTCATCTCTTCTCTTGATATATTTGTTTCCAAGAGCACATTCTAACTGTCATATTAAAAGATTGGCAACAAATAGTTTCGATGTACATACATACATTTTTCACAGTCACTGCCACGAACATATGGAAGCAGCTTCATGTCAAAGCGCAGCCACAAATACTCTATATCTAGTCGGTTCGAAACAGCTACTCTTAGTGCTTCACTCTTGTACATATTCTACTATTAAGATGTCTTAAGAACTATACAGTACTTTATTTTATCCCTCCTTCATGTTCAAATTTTCATTCACAAGACCTTTATATTGACACATTAATTAATGATTATTCCTAATTTTTTACATGAATAAGACCAAGGTTTGTAATTTTAAATCGAAGTGTATTACTAAGCTTGTGATATTTTTTGTGTAATTTGTACATCTTTGTATAGTTGTACAGCGTAAAAAGGCTTTACTTGCAACCTGATAAAAGAATAATTTTTACTAGATATACTTTTTTATGTTTTTTATAAAATGTGGTCCCTGAGCCAATGTATTATAATCATGCTCACTTAACTTTTTTATTGTATTTTAATTTTTAATTTTTTTTATTTAATAAATGTATAGTCAGAATATGAATCAGGATTGCAAATTTAATTTTAATAACAGTTAAGACAATAAGAGCATTGCTGTTGTAAGATACATAATGCAAAACTATTTTACTATAAAATGCAATTTAGTTTAGGTGTGAAGATTATGATGTATCAATAATTCTCGCCTGATTTTTAACTAGTACGAAGAGTTTTGATTATTTGTTTATTAATGGTCTAAAATGTATCAATTAAAATTTTTTTAACCAATTTAGTGTGTGGATTAAATACAGTATACTTTAAGTCAATGTTTACGTATGAATGCTTTATAAAATTTTTCATTTTAAATTTAATAAAAAAATAAGCAACGTAAGTTCAATTTTATATATTTTTTTATGTATTTTTTAAAACTAACTTTAAGACTTTGTTGATAATTTTTGTTTTTAATTTCTTAAATTTCATATATCCCTTAATGAAATTCCTGAGATGTTTCAAATACACTTCAGAACTCAGCAGAAGCCGTAAACCGCTGAACTAGGTTCATGTAAAGAAGAATCTACTATCTTTTGTTAATTCTTTATGGCTGTTTTTAATAAACATAATTAATTACAAGGGGTGTGCAAATGATCAAAGGTTTGAATGGAAAATAAAGAAATACTAAGATATTATAACATTTCTCATAACATTCACTATTTATCACTTTCGGATGAATGATTATGTTAACCATTCCAACTTATAAAACATGTTTGTTTCCCGGTTGGCCCACAGACAGCCAGAATCTTCTTAATACTCATTACAATGTATTGTATACATTTTAATAATGTGTTCATTCGATATAATTAAATTATTTATGACACACACATATAACTTTTAATATTTTAAATAAAGTTATATATTTTATAGTATTTAAACATAATAAATAAATTCCTTGTATTCATAATAATGACCATTACAGACTGCTTGTAGTTCAAAATTATTTTTTTGTATAATTGCACTTTAAATTTATAAATTTTCATTACTGGTATTTATGGAAGATATGTTATGCAGTCAAATAGAGCCAGCTGTCAAGTATATTTTATTGAAAATTTGTTTTGCTGAATTTAAGCTATAAGTAATAGTTTGTGTAAAACTTAAACAAAATATAACTTAAAACCATATTTCTACGTATTTTTATGTTTGTAGTAAGTTTACTGTAAAAAAAAAATCATTTTTATCAACATTTGATGAGAATATTTTTACTTTAAACTATATTATTCAAAGACGTACAATTAGGTGTGTTTTTATGGTACATTATTTGCACACCTCTTTTCTTCTGTTATATATGTTTTTATTTCTTTTAAAAGGAAACCAATTCATGCTCACAGATTGAAATATGTTGATGTACAAATGAAATTGTAAAACATAATTTGCTTTATATGTTGTTTAATGAATGAGCCTTAATGTAAACAACTATATGAGTCCAACATCTCTCCTCTATCACCTTAAACAATTTAGTAATCAATCTTTTGGCTATAAATCATCTTTAAGTCACTTTAGAGTTTTTCTTTAATATTATGTCAATAAAGGTGACCCATTACAAGTGAACTAATAAAGTATGAATATATGCAGCATTACTCTTAAGTGCAATAATATAGTATTGTATAGGAATTTTTATTTTTATTTATTATTTGTGCAATATAAAACTGTGAACACTACTCCAAAAGTATTCATAGTTTTATGATTTTGTTTAATATTGAAACAATTAATAAAAATGATTTTATACACTTTAGTTAATTACTATATAATATTAACTTTAAAATTTGTGTTTTCAAATATATTACAGTAATATTTTATTTCCGAACAGAAAAAACATAAAACATAAATTTTTAAATACATAAAATGTTTTATTATTATACTCCAACTATGCATAAGTTTGTTGTATGACAGTTTATATTTTCCTAGCTATAATTTATATAAAGCATGAATAGAATGTTTTTAAATCGTAACTTAAATGCGAAAAAGGAAAGCTAGAGATAGTTTAAGGGCCACACACATATTTAGAAATTAATTAGCAATAATTATGACATAATTGTTAAAAAATCAAGTTTATTAGTAATTTTATGTTTGAAAAATTAAGAATATTAATGCATATTTGTTACAAGATTATGGCAAATTTAAAATTGTGTGTTTTGTGGAATTTAGGTACCTAATTAATTTGGACCCAAATTCAGAAAAACTGTCAGTTTTGTTGATATAACAAAAATATGTCCCTCCATCATATGTCCCATTTACTTCATTTAGTATTTCTATGTTTGTATTTTGATGCATACATTACTGATAAATGGTTAAAGTTTCAGTATTATATTTTGTATGATTTTTTTGTGTTGGTCATTAAGCTTCAAGACAAATTCATTACTTCTAAAACATGCGTTGTTCTAAAAATTGTATGTTACTTCCAAGAAACTAACACATCTGAAGAAAATTAAGAAAATATTATTTACAATGACCCAAAAATTAAAATATTTGTAACCTTATTTGTTAAAAGCAGATGACATAATTTTTATTGTTTTTTTGAATGTACAAATGAGTGAATTATATTATATTTATCTATATTTATTTATTGCAGTTTGAAATTAAAATGTTCTGTTAAAATGTTAATTTTCTGTCATTATAGATATATAATGACACAAAATTAGTGATAATTGGAGTGTAGTATAATTTTTTCAAAAATTATTTAATATACTACTAAAATTATGTTTTGTTGTTGCTCAGAGATTATATTCCAGTGATGAATATATTGTTAATAAATATTTTGTGATAACATCCATTTTTAAAACCTAGAACCGTAAGTAATTGGTCAACAATAAACCAAAAATGATGTGTACTCTTTAATTTTGTAATGTGAAGATAAACTTTACATAACCATGATAATACTCCTAATGTTATAATCATACATTACTTGCAATTTTGTAGAATGAAACCTATTTGTAATCTTCTATCTTTTAAAAATTTACTGTTAGTGTGAAAATTTAAAAGACAAAAAAGCACTAAAGTGCTGAACATTAAGAAGACAATTGTTTTAGTTTACGCTATGTACTGATAATAGAATATGTAGTAATGACTATGTTTAGTGTTATTCTATTTTATTTCTGTATCTTATTAATTTGCATTTGACTATTCCAGTTAAGCTGATCCTTTCTTTAGTTTCTGAAATTAACACAGGCCTTCAAATCTGTAACACAAATTATGAAAATAAATTTTATCAGAATTTAATCATAATTTGATTCATCGATATCATTCCGATATGTGCTAGAATGTTTGCAAAGGTAGTCAATGAAGTTCATAGTGGACATGTGTTTAGAGATTGAAAACATCTGTGTATCAGATTAACACAATGTTTAATGCAAAGGCATCATTTTACATAAAATGAAGTTGTTCCAACAAACTTTTATAAACAAAATATATTGTATTGATGGTGATTGGGTAGTGTTTGTGACTTACTACTGAAAATATGTTGCATTGTGAATTGAAATCCATGTTTTAAAGTCTTTAGAAATTATATAGGACTTAAAAAAGAAATAATTTTACTATCAGCAAATTCAGGTTGTAAAATTATCAACAGTAGAAATTAAAAATGGTTGGATATTTCAGATTCAGAGGCAAGGCAGCCCTGGATTGGAGACAAACAGTTTGTGTTGCTTGTTCTTATGCATGGTTTTTTGAGGTTATGTCTTGCTTAAGTGGATGGGTTTTTAATAGTAATTAATAAATTATAAGTAAGTAATTCTTTTATACTCAAAGTATGATTTACCTAAAAACTTAATTCCCAAATGGGTGGTGGTGTATAAGAGTTGTATTTTGTATTTTTATTTATAAAAGCCAGAGGTTGCATGGATAAGAGTAGGATTAATTTAAAACTTTTATAACATTGTTAACATTTGTCAGAGTGGTTTTGTCTTTAAATTTTTATTCAAATGACAGTCAGCCATAAATGAAGGTGGACATTAAAGTAAAAAATAAATTAAAGATATAGTATTCTAGTTCTAGTAATTATGTTATTATTTTAATTTATGATTATATAGTTGTTTATACTTTTAAAAAGTATTTGCCATTTTTTTATTTTGCATGTCACAGAGTAATTATTTTAATGTAAAACATTAATTTTAGATAGTTTATTTTTTAATGATTGAAATGTCATTTTTAATAAAACTACTTGGAGTATTATTTTATTGTAGGTGATTAATTTATTTAATAGATAAAAGCTTAAAGGGGCACTCAGATCAGTAAAATAATTTTTCATAAAAACATTTGAAATAAATATAAAAGTATGTTTGTGATACACCCTTCCTTACCATAACTACAGTATGCTATTAGTTGTGGCAGTAAATGTTGTAGAAATTAACAACATTACATGTACATCTGACTTGACTCCGCGGTTCTACTGGGATGTTTCTTCTAAACATCGCCTAACGAAAGCAATGCAGGCAGATTGGTTTTTCTTTCTGGTAATTTCGTAGAAATATACATGAAAAAAGTTTTTGGTACTTGACCAGGGAACTTAATGTGGCTTTGTGCTAAACTTACTTCAGAAAACCACTAGTTGTTAAAAAGTTTAACTTTTTGTATGAGTTTTAATATCTTTTCCCAGTTCAATATTCAAATTATACATACTTAAGCAAAAAACTGTATACACAGGGTTGTAAATTAAGTCCTAATACACCTGGATATATTCCAAACGGATTTGAGATATCGATGTAAAAACTTCACCATATCTATTAAAATACTTTTATCAACTTTTTGAAGGATAAAAATATTTCCCTTCCCTTTTAAAAAGGGGAATAGAGGGGGTCATTTTAAATTTTCAAATTACAACCCCTATCGTGTGACATATAATATTAAAGGTCTATTCAATTAATATTTTTATCCTTAAAGTCCAAACAAATATTTTAAATAGGTATGGTGAAGTTTTTTTCATTGATATCTCAATTTGTTTGGAATATATCCAGACGTATAAGGACTTGATTTACACCCTGTGTGTGTGTATATACATATATATAAGTAAGTGTACATTTGCGTAAAGCATGTACGTTTTATATCAGTTAAAAAAAAACCCTAGCAAAATCTGCCAAAATGTGCCTGCCAGTATAGAAGTTTCTTGAATGGTCAGTTGGATGGTTAAATTAAGGGTATTATTAATCCATTGTCCCCACTTAAGGCTATAGTATAAAGTTGACTTCTTGTGTAATTGCCATTTTATTTCACATTGACCCATTTTTTAAACTCAAATTATTTTAAAAATAATATTAAATAGTCACTTTTGACCAAATTGTTATTTTGATTGATTCTGCATTGAAAACTGAAGTAATGAGGTGGAAAGTGAAATTATTACTATGCTGAGCACTGTACACTTCATACTGCTGTTTTTGTAAACTTAAGATTATGACGGCATTTATATTAATCTTTTTATAAGATGGATAAGGGACATGCATTATTTTATGTACATTAATTCCCTAATTAATAGATAATTAAAGATTTATAATACGTCAAAATAATAGTTTGTATTTACAGAGAGAGGTTGATAACTATTTATAATAATGGTCCAGGACAAAACAGGTGGTCTATATCTTTTACAATATTAAAAATAAAATTATATTTTTAAATCAGCGACCATGCTGACACTACATGTTTTTTCTTTTATTATCTAGCCCCCTTTCTTTTGGGTTGCTGCATTCACCAAAATCTAAATAAGGTATGTGTCATGGCTTGATTCAGGCAATGTGTTGTGTATAATACCAACTGAATTAGTCCCAATCAACAATACAAACTTTTAAATATTATCCAGATCGTTATTAATTGACAGTGTATTGTTACATTTCTGTTTTTTTCTTGTGTTTTTTTTTTTTATCTTATAAAAAAGAACATTTATTTAGTGAGAGTGGATTATAGTGATAATGGAGATGTGAATTAAAAGATGTCTACCTATTCACCAGATGTCTACATTAATACACATGTGGCTAAATAAGTGAATATCACTAATGCTGAGTGGGGGGGGGGGGGGCCCCTTCAAGTAAATGTTTTATTTATTATCCCAAAATGAAGAATATCTTTGAGTGTAATTTTGTTGGGTGTAACGTTCTTCTATAATGGTTTGTATACATAAATCAGTGTGTTGAATTAAAATTTTTTTTATGTAATAAGTTTTTACATGCACAGGAATTACTTTTTTTAAGCATATTTATACATTTTGGGGCTTTTGTCACCATAAAAAGATGTAAATTAATTCCATTATTATTTGATTAGTGCAATCAAAATTATCTATTTTATAATGAATGATTAACAAATATCACTTAAAAATCAATTATGAAAATAAGATTGTTTTTGTCCTAATAATGTTTGTTAGACAATAAATTACAAAATATAGAATCCTATTTATTATAAACTAATAACTGAAACTCAAATTAATAGAATTCAAAATAAATAAAATCAGAAAAACCAAAGAAAAACTTGAGTATATATTTAGTTTTTATCTGGCAATAAAAAAACAAAAATGGTTAAATGAGTTATGATTGTTAGTAATAATCCAATAGCTATCTAGTAACAATATAACACAATGACAAGAATTAAAGTAATGCCTTGGTAATTTCTATATACAATGCAAACTGCTTTAGCTCAATAACCAGTATGAATTTTAGTATGCTTAATAATCTTAGCACTTTTAGTGCACCAAGATTCAGCCTAAAAGTTGCAGGTGATTAGTTGTGGAAACAGATCTACCATTCAAAACACGTATTAGAAATGGGCCTGAGTATTGATTAGGAAAACTATTTATCAAATTTTGTTGCCTTAATTCCCCCACCCCCCCCCCCCCCCACCCCCCCCCCCCCCCACCCCCCCCCCCCCCCACCCCCCCCCCCCCCCACCCCCCCCCCCCCCCACCCCCCCCCCCCCATGCATTTTATAATTATGTAAACAGGAAAAAATATATGCATTATGAAATAACAAGGGTATAAGATATGATAGTCTTTTGGCCACAAATGTTTCAAATAAAATGAGTATATATAACAATACTCTTTTATTGAGGAAAAAATATAATTTTTGTAAGATTAGTGTCGAGCCAGGTATTGCTGAAAGCATTGGTGTGTTCAGAAGCACTGCATGCAAGACTATGATTTATGTGAATACAAAAATTAACAGATAAGTCTGAGTATGATATAAAGTTAATCATATGTATATCAAATGTCAATAACAAAGACAAATTTGGTTAAAAAATTGCCATCACTAAATGCTATTGTAAATTTTACTAATTTAATCCTTGAAAGTTTAAATACATAATTGTACACAGCCACAATACTATGTGATTTTTTCAAGGCTTTTGACCTTATGGACAGGAAATTATTATTTGGCAAAATGGAAAATTATGGTATTTGAGAAGTGGGATCTAATATTATAAAACGTTATTTTCTTAATCAATTTCAAAACTTGCAACTCTCAAATGCAGGATAAAAAAACGCATTCTGATTGGGAAATAATCAATGATAGCTGCTAACAAGACTAGAGCTACAAGAAGAGATAGGAGATAGATATTAGGCCCACTTAATGTTTCTTATTTTCTAGCAGACCTACCCATAAAAATAAATCGTCATCATTTGTACTATCCAACACACAGATGAAATCTGTGGTTGTCAAGGAGAGGGATTCTCGATTGGGTACCATCATTCTGAACCGTTTTATGATTCTAAAGATCTAGTTTTCAATCAATGCCCTCAAGTTCAATGAAAATAAAATTAATTTAGAATAATAATTATAACATAATGCAGTTTGGGGGGAAAATCACATAAATTAACATTTGTAATCAAATTAAAGATTTTACTTTTACATTGAACAAATATTGTTTTTAAATAAAAAGTATTTTTTCCCTAAAGATATTAGTGAAGAGCTAATTTTGAAGTCTTATCATTAAGACTTCAAATGGAATATTTTTCTTTGTTCCAGATAGTTATTAATTGTTGTTTAACAGTCAGGAGAGGAACAACTTTAATATTATTTTAAAAGAATATTCTTAATTCAAATGCATGCATTAGAAATTATTAATAAAACACTTTTTATTTAATTTTACAGTTTTCTATTTAAAAATTCCAAAATAATGACTTTTTAAACTTATATTTATATGAATTTAGTAAATAATATAAACAAAATATAAAAGTTTTCCCACTGACACAAATAATACACACTACACACAAAAATACTTTCTATATAAGTAACAATTTTCAAAATGATAAAAAGCTGGTACCCAACAGAGAATTCTTTTAGAGAAAATAACAATAATTGTGGTATTCTAAGCATATGCTTCTATTCAAGAAATGGATATTTTTGAGAATACAGATTTTTACTTTTTAGTGACTAATATTGTTTTTTTGTCTGATTTTAATTTCTTGTTAATACCAGGGTTTCAATGTTTTAAGCTTAAGAACTATATAAAAAAGTCTTCCGTAACAACCTGTTTAAATACCAATTTATGTAATGTTATAGTTCTGCAGTGTTTAAAATCAAACTTCTGTAATTAACCTCTATGAAACAACTGCCACGCTCCAGTATTTTTAGAAATAAAAGTCTATTGTCGACATAATATACATAGTTTATCATAACAGGTTGTTAGAACTTTAGTTGTTTATATTTATTAGGAGTTGATGTATTGTTTATTTAGGAGTTTATTGTTAATTGCTGATGTTTATTTAGAAGTTACAAGTTAAATTTATTATGAAAATAACTTTTTACAAAATTAGATCCCATTTCTCAAATTCCATAATTAGCTATTTTTACAAATTGTACTCTATCTCGTTTTGCCCAGTATATGTGTATGTTTTTTTTACTGAAAATTCATTATCTCATGAATTTTAAGTCCCAGTATCGTAAGGGAATAACTTTCATTTGGCACCTGATTCAATTACATGTTATTATTATCATCATATTAATGTACAGATATACCTCTAATGTTAATGGGAAGCCTCATAGCAGCAACAGCTTTGAATACACCAAGCATGGTGGCAGCACTAGCATAGTCTGCATCCATCATACGAGAACACTCCTTCCGGCAAAGTCCTCCACAGTTGAAAGTTGTTCCCTGACCTATATGACACAAAAACTTCATTATTGTTGATATATATGCATTTTATACTAAAATTTCAGATCAGTGGTAATCAAGTTAAGTCATGACAGCTATTGAACTAGCTAATAGTAGATTAAGATGTCAACTGACAGTGAGACAAGAGCTCCACTACCAGCTTTGGCTTCCCATTCCTTGAGAAGCAACTAGACAATGACATCTCCTAGTCCACACCAAACAAGCTCTGATTAGTTCATCAACTTCAATTCCTGATCAATTCCTTGATTTAGTAAAAGCTAATGAAATATAAAATTTCTGATTGTTTTAACTGCTCTCTAGTAAACAATGATTGAACTAAGAGTTTACAGAGGAACACAAGTATGTGCTGAAATCTGACAGGATTTTCCAAAACTATGTATAGAGTTCACTATTTACAGTACAATATTTCTTGGATATACAAAGTGATTCAGAACTCTCAACCAGTATTTTTAGGTATTATTCCTGGACTTCAGAGAAATAAAAACCATATTAAAACTTTCAAAACTCAACAACTATACCCGTATAGCCGCCATTTTGTTTTTTCCCTTAACTATTTTAAATTTGAGAATGGCTTGTTGTAATAAATTGAAATTTAGTATATACATTTATAACCTAAAGGCCTAATTACAAAAACATTTCAATTTTTTTAATCTTTATTTTCAAGATAGCGGCTTCCTAAATCTTGCATTCTTAACTTTAAAAATTACATATAATAAAAAAGTCAAAGTTATTACATTTTAGTGAGACAATTTAGTTTCACATACAACAAAAATAAGAAAATCAGTTTACAAATAAGTAAGATAACGTGATTTTTAAAATGGAGTACTAAACAACATCCACTGTGATTATGTTACAGTTTGTGAGCCACAACAATCAGCTGTTTTAATTTTAGCTGCTCTAATCAGATTATTATAACTTACTAGCTGACCAGGTGAACTTCGTTTCACTTACGGTACCTCTTAACATAAACCATATTAATTTAAACCCTTATTATGTATTGCAGAACCGGGTATTCATTCTGATTTACTGTAGAACACAAATGTGCCATACCAATACGACTGTTATCATTATCAGTCTCTTGCTGGTCATCAGTGCGATTAGCGCGTGAGGTAGCTCGCCGCACATTCGATCTACTTCGACGACCTATGTTAGGTCTTTTTCTTCTCGGTATTGTAAGCAGTATCTGATATTAATGTTTTCTTGCACTAATAATGTTAACCTATAATGGCGACAGCTTTTTTTTCACGTCCAGTCAAGACAAACCACAGATTGAAAAATATTGCGTAGTGCGCCGTCCAGATACGTGTGAAAAGAACAAAACAAAAGAAAACACAAACAAACAAAATTAAAGAATGAAATTGATAAATTTAGTTATTACTATTTAAATGATTTATTTTTAACTTTAATGATCAATAGGAATATTTTATAGATGATCTAGCTATAAAGTAGTTAATTTGGCAACACCGGGTCTGTGAATTTCAATGTATATTTCTGAACGCACCCAACACAGACTAATTATGGATACATGAACATCAATCAAACGTTTGACAGGTAAGAACAGTTTGTATGAGAAAATCAAATTGTCGTCTTTAGTATTTTCCTTGCAATTTTGTTATATTTTCTCATCGTTTAAACCTTCCCTGGACTTCCACGAACATTTCAAGACCAAAATTAGACAAATCGGTTCAGCCATTCTCGAGTTTTAGCGAGACTAACGAACAGAAATTCATTTTTATTTATATAGATATTGTTGAACTGTAGTTATATATCCTCACTTATTGCAGGATTTAGGTTTCTTTTGATTAAAATATAAAAAATTAAAAATGTTTAAAATCTACAAAAATAATAACTTTATTTATTTCTAACAAATTTACAAAAATGTTTAGACTATAACAGAGTACAGAATAATTTTGAATTAGAAAACCAATTTCTGCTGTTGGATGAACAGTTTCAGTCCAATATTCAACAATCGATATTTTATATTCCCACAGCCAGTTTGATTACACATCTTGAATCGTGTCAATAGAGTTATCCCCACATGTCAAATTTGATCTTGTACTTTTTTATATATAAATTCAAGGGTTTATTAGCAGCCATATTTAAATTATTATTTTTGTAGGTTATAAACATTTTTCTTTTATTATGTTAAAAAAACACCTATATCCAGCATTAGGTAAGGATATTATGACCACAGTTCAACAACTAACGTTATAATCAGCTGATTAGAGCAGCTAAAGTTAAAACAGCTGATTGTTGTAGCACACAAACAGTGCTGTCGCACAATGGCAGTGGCCATTGTTTAGTACTAAGTTTATAAAGTGCATTATCTCCCTTATTTATTAGCTGATTTTCTTAAACTTATTATCATTGGATCTGTAATATAAAATTAAAGCATCAAAAATATTAAAATATTTTATTTAATTATGCCTTTTGGTTATAAAGATACATAAGAAATTTAAATTTATTACAACCGGCCATTCTAAAATTAGAAATAGTTAAGTGAAAACAAACAAAATGGCGGCTATTCGGGTAGTTTTTGAGTTTTGAAAGTTTTAATATGATATTTTTGTGTCTTTGGTCCAAGAATAGTAGCTAAAAATATTGGTAGAGACTTCTGGGACACTCTGTATTATGACGATAAAAGGATTAAACGGGATGCATCAAAACAGGATATTACGTCATTGGCACAGTATTATACGAGTAACATTGCTATGAACGTAATGTTACATTAGAGCATGTTTAAGGGTTAAGGGTAAGGGAACAGCTTGGTTGTTGACAAATGTTTGTATTCTCACAAAAAATCTCTAGAAAAGTGACCAAATTGCAATATTCTGAAAATGAATGAAATTTGCATCCATTACTTTAAATATAACATGAAATACATACATGATATTTTACATGAAATTTAAATATTTTATGATTACATTTTCATGAATAAAATCTTCTCTGTGTACAGTAAATCTCCAGAACAACGTTAACCAGCTGAAGTGTTTTCATGCTATGTTAAGATTTTGAAAATAATTTACATTAAAAGGATTGTATATATGTACAACTAATATAACATCACCTTGCATTTATTTATTAAGAATGACGCATTCATGTACATTTTATGTATGGCTTGAATAAAGATATTATTGATTGATTGATTGAGAAGGAACACATAAAATAGGGAAGAGTCTAGAAACTAGATGGGCAGCAATTCCTTTCAACTTGTTCCGTCTGTATGATGTGGTCACTGTTCCATATACAATAACTATGTTACTTAAATGGACAAAAATAGAAATAATATAGCAAAGTATATATTACAATCTCTCAAGGATATTTTCATAATATCTGTTACTGTTAAATCCAGGCATTATGTACATATTTTTATAGTAACCTATTAACAATGCTTTCAGATTGATTACGAAATAGTTGTTGATAAGTTAATTAGCTTGAACGTGTTGGTTTGAGACTCAATGTTTTATCTCAATCAGACTCCACAATAAATTTGTTTGATGACTTAAAATTTAAAATTGAGGATTAAAAATATATGTATATTAGATATAAAACCTAACAAATAGTACTTCTTAGACCTGGTACAAGATAAAAATGAATAGTATGCATCCAATTCTACTAAGAGTTTCTAGAAGGCCCTAAGACCTCAACCACCCAGACTACATAAATTTATGGTGACTACACTGGAAACTTCATTTAAAAATCACCCAAGCCCCTACAAATATCATGATTATATTTTCATACCACAATATACGTGACCCATTACTTTCATCACTTACAATTAGTCAGTTATAAATTTACTATACTTTCATAATTTAACTCCAGAAATAGAGGCCTAGACGTCCATTTAGACTATAACTCATCCTCATAGTGATTGACCTGTGCTAGGATCTATAAAACATAATAAAGAACAGTGTCATTCAGCACAAGCTCTACAGTAGTACTGACAAATAATGTTAACAAACAGACATATTTGAACTCATATCTAAAGTCAATAGCCTTAGACTGTGCAGATATCACCTCATCAAAGATTTGCTGCAAATGTGTTCAAAAACAGAAAAAGTGGCATTGCAGACACTGCTGTACTAGCTCGATTGAAATAACTTTCAAATAATACTTTGTCAGATAAAATGATTAAGATTTTCAACTTTAAAATAACACATTGAAGTGGCTATCATCAGCTTAATGCGTTGACTGGGGCAGACGCCTTACAGTGTAAAAGGCTTACTAAGAATAGCGAGTCTCACTCAATATGGACCAGCAGTGAAGGTGTTAAAATACAAAATACACAGTGAATTCAAACATAAATATGTTGAGAATAAGAGTGAAACGCTCATTTTCTTGTAATTTTTAACAACTCGCAATGCTCACACAAAAGCTACAAGATTGAATATTTTACAAATTAAGTAATATTTATCAAGGCTATAAAAACTCACAATCAGTATGGTTTAATAATAAACGTTTTAATGTTTAATGTTCATTACCTGAATAATTAGGGATTGAATGTGTTTTTAGCTGGATTTTTAGTTTTCTAAAGAAGAAAACACTGTCAACTTCTACAATACAATTAATTAACTGTATTTTCTTAGATAAGATTTATTCCTAGATTTTATTTCCTTGAATACCATGTAGCTCACTTACCAATCATGATGTATGGATTAACTTTTGGGTCATCACTGCAGTAATTAAGATCAAGGAACACTGGAGGTTCTATGGAACTGCTACCAATCGTTAACAAAGCTGCCATATGGTTCTCTTTCATCCAGCGAACATCACGAGCAAACACTTGTACACCATAGGGACACAAAAGATCTCTTGCTCTCTATAAGTTGAAGAAAAACTTTTGTAAATCTATTTTAAAACAATCATATTTACTGTTTGTTTTTTAATGAAACATACAAGTAGCATAAACTTAATAATAGCAACTGATTTCTATTTAGTAAGTTCAGGTTTTTTATCAAGAAAACAATTTTAATATTGAAAATGAAACTGTGTGAGTTTCTTTAAAAAAAGACTCTTCTTTTGTTTAGTTAATTAATATCTGATATAATATCAAACTATAAAACATGGTTATGTTATTTTCAGCCAAACTGATTACTGTTATTTTTTAGGGTATTTAACATGAATTTTAAGCAGTCTGAACTTGTTATTCACAAAAAAATACCTCACTTATTTGTTTTGTTTTGATTTCCAAAGTTTTCCATTATTTAATACATAACAGGACATTTTGTTTTACTAGCCACAATAATAAGATATATTTCCATTGTATTTTATAATACCTAGTGTTTTAGAACTTCCTGTCACTGAACCATCTGGCTTCTGAAATCACCAGTGTGTAAGTACATTACTTCTGAAACTACAGAACTAACGTAATTACAGAGGGTGCAAAGAGGTGTACCGAACCCCCTAAATTCTTACATGAAATTTTGCAGTAACATATGACAGTGAGACAAGTATGTAAAACAACAAGTACAATACTAATATAAACTGGATATGATTTGTACTACTCATCAGATACTGATCGCCTACTCTGTAGGCGTGTGGCATGTTCTTGTGAAATATAAAGCACACAGACCGCTGAACAAAATAAATAAAAATTAGTTGGCCAGAAGTAACATGTGATTTTTATGTCTGCATTTTAAACTGTACCATTCAAGACCCTCCGTTATGATTGCACTCACAGAGACACAATGTAAATCCGCCCTTGTTCTGAAACAATCTAACCTCTGGAAGCATTTGGCCTTTACTACCTACTTAGGATTAAGAACACCAAAATATCGCTTCACCTAGAATCGAGAAAACTCCATCCTCTAGGGTTGATTATTATTCCTTCAGTATTGTTTTATGTGACAGTCTTGATCACCACCACCTTGGAATGGTTACACATAAACATTCTTCTGTAGACAGTAATCCTATTTAATCTATCAACAGCAGTCAGACTTGTTCAAGTTTTAGTCTTGTTAGATAGAGAACCATTCTATTTTTGTTTCTATTACAATGTTTATTAACTTTATTAAGCTGGTTTTCTTTAATCAATAGGTTACTTGATAACACTGAGTGGCCTAACATATAGAATATAACATCTGTTATTGTTTACTCCAACCAACCAACCAAATTACATTGTATGAGCATATTCTATTCTAATATGGTTATAAAAACTGAGAGTAATATAAATAAAAATACAAAAAATACATTTCTTTTCTTGGTAGCTAAATAAGGGAAATAAATTATACAGATTATAATGAATTATAATATAAACGTTATGATATAACACTCATACACCTCTAAATCTTTATATAAGTGGCTGAGTTAAACACCCACTTCCTGGTCGTGTTTTTAACAATACTTCATGGTCATCAAGTTTCATGGCAGCAACATCTTGTGGTAATTATCCTTAGTTCGTGAGGCCCAGATTTGTTGTATTCGAATCAAAAGGAAATATTTTCATATTGAAAATGATTGAGGAAATTTTAAAATATCAGAAAGAAAATGTTTTGGATTAGGACATTAGAATAATTTTTTTCTTAATAAGTAAGTCAGTAAATGCTTCATCTTAGGCTTATTGACATTACCATACATCATTGCATTATAATAAAATATTATTATCAGACTTGAAGGCTAGAACTATAATTAATTATACTAGTGTAAACTCCTTGTATTAAAAATTAATATGGAACTTATATTAAATCCTTGAAGAAACCAAATATTCCCTTTGTAGCATACTTAAATAAATACCTGTTACCTGAGCAAATTGTGTTGGAGTAACAAAATTAGAAGGAGTTTCACATAAGCAGCGTACAATATTCTGAGATTCTGCTTTGGTTAAGCCTCTCATCCAGTCATCCCTGAATAACATGAATGACCATTATTCAATAATACTCTTATGGAATCTTTACAGTTCAAGATAAATGAGCTGATAATGGGATGTTGGACATTTGCGATTGCTATATGGACTGAGTGTTCCACTTTCTGTTGTGAAGGTATGTAATGGGTTTGTACTCTTGACTTCTGTGCAGTGACAACATCTGGGTTCATTTTCTCCTGTCTAGACTTTAAGGTGTTGACAGATATGATACTATTTTCCTTTTTCTTTTTCAGTAGCAGTCCATTGCCTCACACTGTACGTTTTAAGTACATGTTTATGTATTAAGTTTTTTACATCCCAGGAAGAGGAAAAATTTCACCCCTCAAAATGTAGTATTATACATTTTGTAACATATAATGATGGTAAATGTCCGAAATCCTATTATTCTTTCAAACCTTCCATTGTCAATAACCAAACTTTAAACAAATAATCAAGGATCTGATGTGGTAGTTTAAATTGTAAAAACCTCAAGACAACATAAAAAGATTTACAAAATAAAAAGTACAGCATTAGTTTCAAATGGTTAGAACCGTTGCACAATGAACCCTGAGTAGAAAATCAGAATGGAAGTTAGTGTGTGAGAATGCACAGTAATATGTATAAAGTCTTCAGTATAGTTTTTCCTTTTAAAGATTTTAATTGTAGAGGAAACATTAAATTATTGAGATTACAATTGCTATAAATTCACTTTCATAATTATTTTACACTAAAAAAATATAATATTGCAACCAGAAAAATACTTTTAGAACTGTTTTACTCATAAATGTAACTAAAATGTGTACTAGCCCAACTGGATTATACTTCATGAATTTGTAAAATTAATTTTAAAACATTTTTGTTTTTTATTTATGAATGATCAAAAACACTGTCTTATTTACACTATATTCTGAAATAAATGTGAAATGGCATCAAATTGCTCACATCGTATATAATATTTACAGAAATATTATAAATATGTTTAGAAATATTTTTTTATTAGAACCAAGCAGCTGTAAATATGGTTATATTTATGTTTCAAAATATTTGGTGATGAAGACCCGAAATATATAAGTAGTATAAACTACCACTAATTTATGATTGTACTTAAAATTCAGACTGTGCAACTGTAATTTGGTTCATACATGGTATACACAAAAAAGGATGTTTAAGACATTCTGTAACTTACAGCACTCCGCTGTACATTCCACTTACTCAGCTGTCTTGGCCTCATCAGTGACTCCTGCACCTTCTTCCTTTAACATGGATAGTTTTGTCTGAGTAGGTACATCAGAGTAGTACCAGAGTCCCAGAGCAGACCCTTCAGCTGCAGCTTCCGGTCGTTTGAAGTCTTCCACAACAACCTTGAACATGGAAAGTTTACTCTAAGCAGATAAGTTGGAGCAGTACAAATGTCTCAGAGCAGATTCCTAGCTGTCGCTTCCAGTCCTTTTTCAAGTCCTCCAAAACAACCATGAATATGGAAAGTTTACTCTAAGTGGATAAGTTGGAGCAGTACAAATGTCCCAGAGCAGATTCCTAGCTGTCGCTTCCAGTCCTTTTTCAAGTCCTCCAAAACAACCATGAATATGGACAGTTTGTCTAAGTGGGTAAGTTGGAATGATACAAAAGTCCCAGATCATATTCCTAAGCCATCGCATCTGATATCTAAGTAATATACATGCCAAATTTGGTCTAAATCTGGTACCAGGTTTTGTTTGATTGAGTATCAAACATTCAAACACCATCCCAAACATGTGCATTTATAATATTACTAGGAATATAGAATTAAATTATCTTTATTATACAGTTTATAATTTGTATAATATTCAATACACATATAGAATAAAGTTGTTTGTTGCAGGAATATAACATCAGTGGAGAGGAGGAATGAGCTCTGTCTTTTTGTACCTTAGTTGGTACAAAACAACCTCATAATGTTGGCACTGAAACAACAAAGACAAACTTCAAAGCTCTTTTTAACACTTATGTAGGATTGAAGACTCTTGGAGCAATTGGTAAAAATAGTAGTAAATAAATGTTAATAAAACCATACTTATTCAATATATTTTATTTTGGGGACGAGGCCTTACGAAACCAAAGGGTTCATCATCAGACGACTCCACATATTTTGTTATATATTACAAATGATAGAAGCACATTCAGAATAAACAACTGTAGCCTCACCTCTGTCACTCCAACTTTCTGAAGTTCTTTGGCTCCAACCCCTGTGGCAATCCTTACATTTTCTGCCTCTTCATCAAGATACTCAGCATCACTGAATTTTGTGTTCTTTGGACCCATTCCTGACACCGCTATAGCAGGGTATTCTTCACTTAAATTTGACAGTATTGTGACTTTTCCAAGTTTACCAATATCACCTCGTAATCTACAAAAAATGTAGACCAAAATAATTTGATTTAAAACAAACAACAGTATAATACTCTTATATGGTAACTAACTGTAGTAAACTTCCTTGCAAGGTTTATCTATGTAAAACACATCTAAACTCACAATTTAAAAGTTTAATTTTAGGAAAAATCAAGCAATTTTGGTTTGTTTACCATATGAGAAACTTTGAAGATAAAGAAATAGACAGAACAGAAATTGAAGGACAAGTTGAAAAAATGACAATCAAAATTTACAGTAGTATGGCTAGAATTGTTCTCTACAAGAGATATACTGCAAGTAGTAGGGGCTAGATCAAATACAAATTAAGTTTTATTGTAAATCTGGATATTTTGATGGTGAAAAATATCTTTACTCTAATGTTCCTGCTTCAACCCACCTATCATAGAGCGTAGAAAACTATGTTTGTTACATTTTGGATAGTTCTGTGTTGGCCATTGGTATTATTGCATCTCTAGACAGTGTTAATTTAATTATTAATAACTGTAAATAAAACTTATTTTAGATTCTGGCAAGTAAAATTGTAGTATCACATGCCAATATATCACTATAAAATGCTGATTAATATATTATATGAATTAAGTCCACCTGCCAGATAACCAAATGTTTAAATATTTTGCTAATGACATGACAAGGCCAATTTTCTACATCTGTTAAGATGTGGTGTTAATGTTTAATAAAGAGGAAAGAAATACATAATGCTAGCTTATAATCTGTTTCCAATGTTATCTCAAATCTTTAATTACTCTAGCCAAACAAGTTTTGTATGAAATCTCTGAAATATTATTTGAATGTAAATGTGGCCAAAAATTTAAGAGTTTATGAAAATAATTTAATAAACTGTGAACCATTTTAAACGTTTTTAACTTTTAGTCAAAGAGAAGCCCTAATGAAAATAATCAGTAAGAAACCAAGTTCTATAACAGCATGTAAATTACTATATAACATTTTAAAAACAAAAAATAATCCCAAATACTCTCTTTTTTTGTCTTGGTGTCCTTGTATAATTCTGAAGATGGTTGCTTAATCTATATTCCATTCCTGTTAACTGGTTCATATATTTTTCTAAGGATCTTTTGTTCCTATTTTTCAAAATCTTTTGTTTAGGTCTGGCCATGAATTTATGATACTTCTCTTGCGTATAGTGCTTCAGAGAGTATAACAGTGTTATAGTGGCTGACTTTTGAATTGATAGATATTTATTTTTTATTATAGTAATTCCAGATCAGCAGCTGTAGGCTTCCTGCTGTTTTGTGCTTGTGTTTGGTTTACTACAAAGTTGAGTTCAGATGGTCCAGCTTTCCCCTAAATATTTAAAGTGGAGGATGTAGATATTTTTCCGTAGTATGTTTTAATGAAGAGAGGTGTTTGATGTTAATCATTCTACGAATTGTGTTATCTCATGTTAAATTTGATAAGCAATTTTTGAGGCGGTATTTTGATGTTCCCTTGTCTCCCAGAATCCGATGACCAGGTGTATAATGTACCAGACGTGTGGTCAGTATATTGACTAATCCCCAGAATAGTGGATTCATTTACATCTTTTCCATCATACGAATGTTGATTTTTCATAAAGATTTAATTAATTTATACATTTATATTTTAACATATTAAATTTATAAGATAATATGGATCTTGATATAGAAGCATTCATTATCATAACTAAATTTACTGTTCTTTTACAAATACTTACTAATTCTCTTACAAATAACACGTTTTAAATTTTAAGCTCATTTATTCTGTATACAGTTTTACTTTTTAGTTCTTGGTGGAATGATACCTTTATTGATACCAGCACACTATACCTATAACATTAGTTAACACATGAATGTAATTTCATTAGTAATTATTTAAAAAATGTGCAGGTCATTGTTTTTAATTTTGAGATCATTGCAGAATAGTTAAACAAATAATATTTGAGTTTGCACAAGTGTCAATGCTCCAACCTGGGGCCAGTGTCAATACCACAGTTTGTGAACCCAGGATAGTGGTCCAAATCCGCACAGTCCAAGCTGGGACACCATCCAATTTGTCACCACTTCCCAACCAATATATCACTGCTACCCTCTACAGGTGATATATATATATATATATAAATGAATGTTTGTGTGTTTGTCCTTTATGGAATCGTAAACTATTTGTCCAATCATTATGACAGTTTGTATGTATGTGTAATTTTCCATGTAGAAGGTTTATATGCTATGCCCATTGATGTAACTCGCCACCAGGAGGCGCTGCAATAGATAAAAGTTTTCAAAGCGCCTGCACATTATAAACTGCAATTACAAGACAGTTATGTATATTAATAGCCAAACACTATTTGAAGGCGCTAAATTATTATGTATATTTGTCTTTAAAATAACTTTCTGGTTGAACTTAAAGCTTGAGGTTCGGACCAATTTATAATAAAATACATGTACGTGTACAATGGCTGTAAACATACACGTTTGACAAATTTCCTTGGTCGTGGCAACAAGACAAACTCTACATCGGTACCTATTGGAAATATAATTCACTTGAACCAGAAGTGCTCATATACAGGCAAAGTGTACGAAAAGCGTGCGAAGTCCGGGAAACAGCTAGTATTGTGTATTGTTTCATTTCGTGTATCTTTTCCCTAAAAATCTGAGTTAATGCTCACTTTCTGTGTGGGCATGTCAATGAGATCAGAAAATGTTTTCACTTCAAAATTTGACATAGCTGGCATTTCTGATTAATGATTGAAGCTAAGTATTCAGTCCATTGAGGGTGTTTTCCTGATTATGCACTACTGCAAAACGACAAAATTTGGCAAATTAGTGGTGGAGCAGCTGTGTACATCACGTAGGGTTTGATGTTTAAAGTTCTCTATGGCTCACCATCTGAGTACTCAGCTAGGCTTGAATTCATCTAATTAAAATTGTCTTGTCTCGGATGTCCTATTACTGGGAGTGTTTAGTCAATCTTCTGGGATAGGACCTTTGATGGACTTTGAAAATGCACTTCTGACTTTTATGGCTGCTTATAGGCGTATCTTGAGAATAGGTAGTTTTAATATTGATTTACTGTTTACTAAATCAAAATTTTAACTTCTGCCGCTGATTACTATGTATGTTCATGTAATCTTACTATATTACACTTTGAGCAACACATCATGCTCTTTTCTTGACCTCATGGTGATTTGTGATCAACAAGACAAAGTGTATCATACACAACTTCCAATTCTAGCAGTTTCTAAACATCATCACATCCATTGCATTTTTAATTTTAAAATACAAAAGGTCAAAATTCAATAAATAAAATACAGAGATTTTAGAAATATGGATGAGGCTACTTGTGGTGGTAGATGTTCTCCAAATCACATAGCAGAGAATTAAGAATTTAGATTGTGTTGATTACACTGTTAACGGTTTTAATGGTTTTATTTTAGGGGTTTATGACAAACATGCTCTACTTGTTTGTAACCAAACATTTAACTAAGAGGTGCTCTTTGGCATAGATAAGTAAAGTTCTTAGCCTGATGGCTTCTTTTAAGGGGAAGTCGGATGGGCCTATCCCCGCAATGTTAATTTGATGAATTTTAGGTACCATTATCTTAAAAACTATAAATGGTAGCCAGTTAATTCTTTTTTTATTCTGCTCCTTGTACTTTTTCTTAGCATTTTGAATACAGGGTTATAAAAAAAATTTTTTCATATAAAAACGTGTGACATTTTTTTTTCTTTTTATACAAAAAAATATCATAAAAAATTACAATTTTACCCTGATGTATAAAATTAAGTACTGAACATAAGGCAATAATATGTATTCAAAATGTAGATTATTACTTAGGGAACAAATTAAAAAAAGAATCAACAGGCTACCTATAATAGTTCTTGAGAAAAGTGTACCTATCGAACAAAAAACATAGTTTTACAGAAAAAGCATTTGAAGTTCATTGTAACCAACTCTATAAAAATACAAAAATAAACTACAGTTAATAGTGTCCAGGGGGCATATGCTGGGTTATCTGGATCCTCTTCTTCCTCAAGCAACTCTTCCAGTCTTAATTTGGTTAATTTTGCCCTCTGGCACTTCTTTTCTAATTCCTCGATGGCATTTTCTGCTTGTCGGATTCGGATCCCATCTTTCTGTTTCATTTGTCTGACCAAATTGTTGCCAGGCTTGTAGCCTAATTGTTAAAGCTAAACATCTCACAATATTACCTTGATTGAAGCAAGCAACTGTGACTTCAATAGACGCTATCTGTACAAACCTGGAGACCAACAAAGTGACTGTAAATGTTTCACATACTGGACTATCAGACCACACAGGACAATTTTGTACCATAGAGCTACCTGAAAGGTGTTCAGTCAAATCGTTCACACAAACGTACGCAGACATCTGAATAAAAGAAATCTTTCTGAATTAAAAAATCTCGTAGCTGCAGAAAACTGGGAAAATGTCTTAAACACTGACAATGTTGACGAAGCATATAATAACTTCAGTAATACCATTGTAAGAGCTTTGGACTGTACATGCCCATACAGAAAGTCGCAGATTACCCAGCGACGGTCACATATAAAGATGGTCTACAATGAAGAAACAAAGGTCCTGAAAGATGAATTTCTTAAAGCTCAAGAAAATTATAGATTGACAGGAAACCAGGAAGACAAAGCTGAAGCTGCTAGGAAAAGAAAAAGAAAACCTATGACTTGAAGCTTAAACAACTTAGAAGTGAAGCAAGCACTGAACACATTGCACAGGCTAGTAACAAGAGCAATGCAATATGGGGATGTCATAAACAGTGAACGGAAAGCAACACATGAAACTTCAGAAGTAACTATGACATGCTTAAAAATTGGTGAACAGGAAGTGACAGATGCTACAAAAATTGGCAAATAATATTAACTCCTCCTTTTTTCAAAAATTGCTGAAGAGACACTTAGGAACCAAGTGAGGCATAACTACTCGCAGGAGAACCTCACTGAAATTGCAACCCCTCTATCTATCCTTCATCCTGCAACAGCTGAAGAAATACAGGCAATTATAAATTCCATTAAACCAAAATCATCAGCAGGTATTGATGACATATCTTCAAAAAATCATCAAAATCTGTGGAAGAACTCTTCTGACTCCAATTTTAGCTATCTGTAACAGGTCCCTTTACCAAGGCATCTTTCCCTCCAGACTTAAAAATTGCTAAAATATATCCCAAAACACAAACAAGGAAAGAAAGATGAACCAGCCAACTATAGACCCATCTCTCTCCTACCTACTACTTCAAAAATTATTGAGAAAATAGTTCTTGCCAGACTACTCACACACCTTCAACAAAATGGCCTCTTGACAGACAAGCAACATGGCTTTACAAAAGGGAAGTCAACAACAACTGCAATTGCTGATCTGGTAGAGTTCATAGTAGAGAACATAGAGTCCGGCAACACCATCTCCAGCGTATACTTAGACCTGAGTAAGGCATTTGATTGCCTTGGTCACGATCCTCATTTTGGCTAAATTAAAAAGCCTAGGCATTATATAAAACAGCCCTAAAATGGTTCGAAAGCTACCTGAAAGGACGGACCCAAGTAATAAAGGTGAAGAAAAAATGAACATGGGCAAACAAGTACTGTGCGATCAGATCCAATACCAACAAGAAGAGGCGTACCACAAGGATCAGTCTTAGGGCCAGTACTATTTATTTGATTTACAAATGACCTACCAAAGTACATGACACCATACAGTGAAACAATTATGTATGCTGATGACACTGTGCTCTTATTAGCCAGTAATAATAACGAACATTTGGAAATTGACACATACATATCTGTCAACATGGCACAACAATACTGCATGAGTAATGACCTTGTTTTTAATCAAAATAAAACTAAACAGATGTATTTTGGAAGAAATAGAAAGGACTCAACAGCACTCCCTGATCTTCAGAATGTAAACATGCTGAAACACCTAGGTGTAACACTTGATAGTGATTTATCATGGAAAAAATCATGTAGACAATCTGTGCAAAAAACTAAGCTCTGCCATATTTGCCATAAAAAGAAACCTCAGCAGTCAGTTCACCAGAAGCTTCAAAAATAGCATACCATGCCCTTTTCCAAAGCCACTTACAATATGGAATAGTTGTTTGGGGGGGAACTTCAAATGCCAACCTGCAGCGCCTACTGAAATTGCAAAAGAGGGCTCTCAGAATAATGACTGGTCAAGGCCCAAGAGAAAGTTGTAGAAATACATTCAAGGATTTGAAGATTCTTACAGTTATTTCCATTTACATATTGGAAACTGTTCTCTTTTGTGTTACTAGAGACCTAACAAGGCATAGAGATCTGCATGGACACAACACAAGACATGCAGGCAACTTCCACCTTCCGGCACACAGAACAGCCACCTATGCAAAAAAACCATCTTATGCTGGAAGCAAGATATATAACACACTGCCAGAAGACTTGAAGACCAACAGCCCACAGAACCTGAAGAAGGAACTCCGGACCTGGCTCCAGGAAAAGACCCTTCTACAGCATGGAAGAGTTTCTTCAATTGGAGGGACAATGCATGAAGACCCAACTCATGAGGAAGAAGATATTTTTTGTCTTTAAAAAACTTGACATGTATTCTAATCTTGATGATTATGAATAAAGAATTTCTGATTTCTGATTTCAACAGCCTCATATACACCTAGTTCAAGGGTTGACCTTAGCATAAATGTATTTTAGGAAGTCGAGACCAAATTATGTTTGTTGACGGATTCATTGGGGTTTTGTGTACCTCCGTGTAAACATTTCCTTAGAAGGTCTGGTGAAGACAAGTCCCTAAATATTGGTTTTATTTTGTCCATTACCACCTTTAGTGCAGGTGGAAATGATCTTTATGATCATTAGGCCTCCTTATTGGCCATCGCTCTCTGGTACTTGCACGTCAAAATCTCTTTGCAATTCTTTAGAAAAACAGCTAGTAAAAAAAGAACTAACCATCAGAAAATCATAAGTGAAGTATTTTCTGAAAAAGAATGAAACAGGGAATACAAAATCACAAAAAAAAACAATTTTCGGTAAAAAAAAATATTTTGCCCATCCGAGTCCCCTTAATTGTTTTTATAGAAGAGCAAGGTGTTCTCAAGGGCACACATTAATGGATGGCTATTGTCACCTCAGGAGTAGAGTAAAACAATTTTTGCACAGTTCTAAATAGGTTTGAGATATTGTAATAAAACTGTGAGTGCAACAATTTCATGGTAAACTTGATTTTGCTTAAAAGACCAATTAACAAAAGCAAAAACAAAACATTGGTTTTTTACTGTTCAACAATGTCTAAAATTAATCATTGCCTATATAGAGATTACTTTTTTTATTTACAAGTAAGAGGATCCACCCTACTAACACATAAAACAGTTATAAAAATACTAGTTTACCCATTTAGTGCATTGATCACTTTCCCACCAGTAATCTGATCCACTTTGTAAGCTCCAGGGCTGAGTTCAATACATGTCTCTTCTTTACTCTTGTTTTTACCTTTGTCTTGATCATACACACCAACAACAAGACCTTTGGCACCCTAGAACCAGTTCACAGGACACTTATATAGTATTGCATTAGAACAGTATGTATAGATAGCATCACAGAAGTAAGACAGTCAAACAGAAACATTTAAAAAGTAAAAAATAAAGTTTTTACAATGTTATATTTTCTACCAAATTTAATTTACCGAGAGTCTCAATCTCTGATGATGCGAGTGTCATCACACACCACTACTGTGCCCCTTGGTAGCAAGTGTGTTATATATCTATACTATTCCTGATATAGTATATAGTGTCAACACTTTGGCTACCTAGAGTCTCAATCTCTGATGATGCGAGTGTCATCACACACCACTACTGTGTCCATTGGTAGCAAGTGTGTTATATATCTATACTATTCTAGATATAGTATATAGTGTCAACACTTTGGCTACATAGAATCTCAATCTCTGATGATGCGAGTGTCATCACACACCACTACTGTGTCCCTTGGTAGCAAGTGTGTTATATATCTATACTATTCTAGATATAGTATATAGTGTCAACACTTTGGCTACCTAGAATCTCAATCTCTGATGATGCGAGTGTCATCACACACCACTACTGTGCCCATTGGTAGCAAGTGTGTTATATATCTATACTATTCTAGATATAGTATATAGTGTCAACACTTTGGCTACCTAGAGTCTCAAGCTCTGATGATGCGAGTGTCATCACACACCACTACTGTGCCCATTGGTAGCAAGTGTGTTATATATCTATACTATTCTAGATATAGTATATAGTGTCAACACTTCGGCTACCTAGAGTCTCAATCTCTGATGATGCGAGTGTCATCACTTACCAGTACTGTGATTTTCAGTAGCAAACAAGGTGACAGTTGTTTTTGCTATCTCAACAAACACTAATTGTTATTTTTATGAATAAATAAAATTTTTAATTATACACTAAAACTTATGTCTTTTTTCAGGAGTTTATATTGTAATTTTCAAAAAGGTAGCATCAATGGTTGTATATTTTTTGTTGGTTTTTTTGGCATTTAACCAAACTATATCATCTGAAAAAATTACAAAAATTGTTTTGGAGCGTACACATATGGAATTATTTATAAGTCATTTATACAAAATATTAAAGAGTATTTTTTGTATATTACGTGGTGTTTACAAAACATTGAATTTTTATAGAGTTATTGTAGACTATGACAACTTGTTTTGTTTACTGGCATTGTGACAATATTATTCTGTGAGAGAAAAATATGCTTTTCTTATAATTCTATCAAACAAACACTCTCAACAGGTGAATTTGAGAAACATAAGGTAGTTTTTGTCTCTTACTCTTCCCAATCTTGGTGAAAAAATGGTGATCAGAAATTTAAACAGCAAAGTTTTTAAAAGAATTTAAACGTAGTAGAAATAATTTACTCCAGATATATAATCTTTTATATTTTAATATACAGTGGTATATCTTTATTCTCTAATTATAATCTAGCTCTTGTTCCAACGAAGTAAAAATTACTACAAGATTGTATATTATATGTTTACCAAATAACATCTAAAATCAATTATGGACAGGTCTGAGACTAGCCCTAAAATTTTTATTTTTATTTCTCTGACATTAGACATTAGACATACTTTATTTGCACAAGACGTTTACAATATGTACATACACATAGAAAAACAGGTGCATCGTCAAACCTTATAAAAAATTAATAAGGTCAATTCGTATCAATTTACAATTACAGAGAAAATAAAATAATTATCCTAAAAACCAAGACACAAATCACTTTCAAAATATTCTTGTAATGAATAAAATGCTGTGTTTCAATAGTTCATTTTTCAATTTTTCTTTGAACTCTTTTTGGTTCATTTCCTTATATGCCGCAGGTAAACCATTGTACAGCTTCAACCCCGCATATATAGGACTTTTTTGAAAAAGAGCTAAGCGATGGGATGGATATCTTAAAACGAGGCCATTTCTTGTAACCTTGAGGGACACCTGTAGATATATCCTTCCAATTAGAAAAAAATTTTGAATTGTTATCCAATATAACAGTTCTTTGTTTTCGATCTGTGAGATAGGATTTCAACAGACTAAAGCAATTTTTTTTTTATACCGTAATCGTTTAATTTGAGTAACAATACTCCATGGTCCACGCAGTCAAAGGCCTTAGACAGGTCACAGAAAACACCCGCTGTAGCCTGCGACCTGTCAAGTGCCACCATCACCTCATTTGTAAATTCTGTGAGAGCTGACCTTGTCCCAACATTTTTGAAGTTAATTTTATGCTCAACAAGTTATTTTGCTCTAGTACATGAAAGCTGATTCCAACCTGATAATTTGATAAGATTAAAACTTTTAAAAATGTTATAAATTTACCTGTGCTGAACTGCTGCTACTTTCTGATGAAAATCTTGGAAAAAAAGGAAATAAATTTTGCCTAAATACGTTTTGTGTTAATTTTCTGAGTGAATTCATTTTTAAAGATTGTTGAAAATATGTGTGTTTCTTGTGGATGTTACTGTATTACTGACAACAATGTTGAACTTAATAAACATTGTAAATGGTGTAGACATCAGAGTCTGTTGTTTCAGACATATGTTTATCTTGTTGTGAAGTTTTACCACATAAAAACTATACAGTTAATCCCAGGTGATATAAAACTGCATAGCAATACAAAGCAACTTCTTTACTGATTAAATAAATCAAACATAAATATATGTGGACTAAATTATTTGACTGATTTTGGAGTGTAAAATCTAAGTATAATACTCTCAACTATTTCGCTGCCAGACGATTTGCTCACTGCCTGTTTCAAATCAGCTAGGTCTCTCATCAGAGAAATGCCTAAAACTGCCCGTCCAGTTTTAGACATTTTGCAAATTTTTACTGAAGGTTCATATAATTATCATTATTTATACGGTTAGATTTTTTGTCTAAAGAATCTACATATTAGATTCAGTAATAAAATAGTTTACATTATTACTTAAAAAATATAATTCTCTTACCTTTTTGTTTTGAGTCTTTTTTAGTTTAACATTATACAAAGAATAAAGATCAAACTCCATATCTTTTTCCACAATGATTAGTTAACATAGAATATTTTTCTGAACTAGTAAAAAAGGAACATGGATTTAACGTAATAGTAATAAATAACATTTTTGTTGGGTGTTTTTATAAGCACAATATAACAAATTCTTTTTAACTCTGTTAGTTTTCCTATAGATGTTTAATATATATATATATATATATATATAGAAAAGATTATTACCATTATTTTTCAAATATTACATTGTTTTTATTTTTAATATAAAAAGTTACTACAATCCTTGATGCCAATATTAAGGCAAAAATATCATTGTTTTAACATCTGTTAATACATATTTCAATTAACTCCATCAATTGAGACTGTGAAGTACTTGCTTTTATTTGTTTTCCTTGCACTAAAGGCATAAAAGCAATTGAAGTTCACTGTCAGAATTGTGAAGTGTATGTACAAAACAGTAAGAGTAATGAAACAAAATTAAAATGGGAAAGAGCTTTAAATTATGTTCCTGATGAGAAATGGAGCGGATCACTCTCTGAGGGTCACCAAAAATTTTGGTGCGGGAAGTGAATGATAAAGTGAAAATGAAAAGACATTTCACAATTTCAAGTTCCTCAAGTTTTAAGAAGTGTTCTCTGTGACATTTTTATTGAATGTTTATACTATTGAGGAACATGGTTTGTTGCATAACAATATGTCCCTCTACATGCAGCAAAACGAACTCAAGATCTCATCACAGCATTTTGCTATGAACAAATTGATAAGCCTCCAAACAGCTCCAATTTACCAAATGACCATAATCTGTTTTTTCAACAGAAGCATCTTGAAGGATAGCGCCCTAATGACAATGGCGTAAAAATAATTGTGTCACAGCTGCTGTTAAATCAGGCAGCAATCTTCTCTCACAACGGTATATAAAATGTTGTTTTAAGATATAGTACCTTAAGATTAATGTCAATTATGCAGAAAATTAATTTCATTACATCAGAATTCGGTTTAGCGGCATTGACACAAACTCTGTTGAGACAATGTGCTCCACAGGGAGAAAACATAACAGACTTGTTTTTTTTCAAGTATTCTTGACTGAATACCACTTGTGTGACGCCGCAAATTGGACCCGTTGTCATAGCCCCGAGAGCGACAACAAGTTAATGGTATTTGGAGAGATTTCAATGTCGACAGTATTTCATTGGTTATTACCTCGCTTCTTTTCCCAGTAAAGTTCATAAATTCAATAAACCTTTCACAAACTTCAAATGAATTTTCCTCTTAATTTTGAAATAGCGAAGAATTAGTATATTCTGCTCTTGATGGGAAATGTCAGGGGTCACATCAATGATGATTCCTAGAAAACAAATTCTTCTCTTTGATGTAAAATGGTTTTCAATATTCTTTCTGCACATAGAGAAAATAAACTCATTTTGAGAGCACCAAGATAAATAGTGAGCTTGGCCTATTATACCTTTGTTCATAAGTTCTCCTTTACTTTTGCTAGATATTCACAAGTTACCTCGTCATACTTTCCCCTCAGTTCCAATACTCCTAAAAAATTCTCGTTGTGTACATTTCCGATTTGAGTATTTTCCTCTTAAAACGCTAAACCTCTAAGCTTAAGAATAAAGTTATTTCCAGTATTTTTTATAATACAGCTTTCCATTTGACCATTTGTTGGAGGTTACTGTCCATACCATGACCTTTCAATGATGTTTGATGAGTTTTCCATTCAAGGAAGTGTTTCCAATGCTTCAAACTTTTTTCATGCATAGGTAATAACTACCTTTAAAGTTTTTTGAACAGTGTTTTTAGAGGAGAAACCCCTTCTTTTGCCAATTTACTTTGATATGATTGAAACATGCTGCATAGTAAACAATGAATAGTGATTTTTGATTTGCTCCACATTAACGATTCTCGTGGAAATTGTTTACTTATTTTGTTATTAACTTTCATAATAAGCGATCTCATAAAAACGTTTTTCTGTGAGGTTGGAAGGAAACGATTTTGATCTGGTTTAAAAAGTAGAAAACCCAGTATGAAATAATGTTATTTCCTGTCTCAGTTTATCAGTAATTACTTCAGATCAAGAACCAGGATAATTTAAAATAAAAGTATTGCTATTATTTGTGCTCATACCATGATCATATTCATTGTTTGTTTTCTCTGATTGAACTATTTGTTCATGTTCAGAATCCATAGCATCTTGTTTGTTCTACTTTAAAATGGATTGCTCAAAAGAGCACGTAGGCTGGCTATATAAGGCTGTTGTAAATTCTGATATTTGAGACTGAATATCTTGTTCTTGTTCTTCTTTTCCATGATTGGGAACCTTTCAATGGTCTGATGGTCTTTAGCTACTTTTACCAATTTGTCTTACTGGAATTTTCTTTTTAATACCCAGATTTGTGTTTATAATTGGACATGTTAATTTCGATTTGTCCTTGTTAATGATCTGAAACAATTACAACCCAGCTATAACATATTTTTACTTTTAATTTTTTATAATTGTGTTGGTATAAGCATAAGTCTATTGTTTTACCCCATCCTATTTTTTTAGATGTATTTTACCCCTCTAGGGATAAATCTTAAAGTTATTATTAGTAAAGAGTAGTGTTCTTACCTTTTCTTGGTTCTTCATTGAGATTGATAAAAGAATATGTACAGATAAATACTGTTATGATTCATGAACCACAAGCACCATAAAAAAACTAATAGGAAACTTGATTAAGATATCACTATTAAATTAGTAGGAAACAAAAAAAATCACTTTTTTTAATGGCAAGACATAAAATTATGGTATTCAATTCATGTCTAATGAAGTTGACAGGTGGACTGACTATGAGTGGTCGTGTACAGAAAGAAAGAGATGCGAGCAATCGATGCGTTTATTTTTAGAACAAGGAAGGAAACTAACTGCCAGCACAACACAGTAGTGGTGGCCTAGTCTGATGAGCCATGAGTGGTGTGAGTGCAGACTGCAGATGGAGGGGATGGAAACTACTAGAAAGAATAGCATGTTTCACAGGACGTTGCCTTTTCTGACAATGTTCCACATTGCAGTAACTGACATTGAAAGATTGGGCATTATTGATGCATTATGATGTCACTTTATATGACACGTTTGTATTATTATGCATAACATATACAAAATAATGTGTTACTTGGTAGTATAAAAAGTAATATTGTTTGTATTTTCATCCACTTATTTTATTCAACAAAATTACATATAAAAAAATACAGACTACTTGTGAATGTTTTTAAAACACTTCTCACACATAAATGGGTTTTAGAAACGTTTGCAGCAAATCGTTTCTACTTCTACCATTTTTTCCCCCACATTACGTACTTTTTATTAGAATAATCAATTGTATCATAAACTTGCTCTTTAATTTGTTGCCCTTTTACCAGTAAAAGGAGATGATGTCAGTAAGTCGTGACAAGTAGCTGTTACTTGCGGAAGAAGAAGAAGTAGTTCTTGTTGTACGCCGATGTGTGAATAGGCCGATTCCTCTTTGAACTTAATAATAGAAACTAGACATTTCTTTCCTGAGTATTGGGTATTGTTTTAAAGTTCAAGATAAAAGAAACAGTCTATATACTTATGAGCGGTTTATTTTCGATTAATATAATAAAACTAAATCGTGTTTATAACCACCACAAAATCTATTATAACACTTACTTTTGATCAAAATTAAAATATTGATTTTATGAGTCTTTACAAAAATTATCTCAACACAATAATTTATAATATATACAAGTTTAAAGTGTATTCTAATATTTACAGAGCACATTTAAAGCTAGTCTAGGTACAATAATCTTAAAGTAAAAAAAAACACGTGTCGACAACCTAATGAGCTAAGTGCTGCTGACATGGCACACTATCACCTCTCCTGGAATGTGATAATACTTTGTCTGTTTTGGAATGTTTTGTTGTCCACTTCCAACCTGGAAGTAACCAGCGTATTCCATTAATAATAATTTTATAATTAAAACTCAACATAATCCTCTTAAATTTTGATGCATATTAAAATTAGTTAATATTAATGAGTTAAGAAGTAATTTGAAAACTTCGACTAATTGTTAAGCATTTTAACATGCATTTTTGTGTTATATATACTAGGAGGTGCAGTTGAGTTTAATACCTAATGAAGCAATTAAAGAATTTATTAAAAAGATTAAAAACTATAATTTAGTAACTATAGTTAATTAACTTTTCACAATTCGTTTCACTGAATTCCATATGAAATCATATATTAATTACAAATACTAAAATTATTAAGTACTATTAGCCATTTTACTACTGTTAAGTAGATATAAATAGTTATGTACCATTTAACAATTTTAAAAAAATTGCTTGAAAATGGAAAAAGCTTAAAACCTAAAGTTCTGTCTTAGGTTGAATGTGTCAACACCATTAACAATAATACAATCTTGTTACAGGGCCAAACTGTAATGATTAAAACGAGATGATTCTCATTCCTAATTTCCACTCCAATTATTTATTATCATAAAGTATGATTTCATGTTTTTGAAAAGTGATTGCACTTGAATTCAGTATTAAGCTCTCTTTTCACCTGGCAGTAGAAGTCCTTTAATACGCTCAAATTATGCCTTACGTATTCATTTAGTAATCAATTTTTATATAATTTGTTACTACTTGCATATTAGCTGTGATCAGTATTTTGTTCTATTCAGCTCTGAAATAGTTAAGTAGGTGTGCAAAATTCCTACTGAAATTCACAGTTCATATTATAAAAATCAAAGAGAACAAATTCTATTTTTGTGTGTTGATCAATAGTTCTATATTTATTTGTGGATTTCAATGAACAAAAACAGTAACCGGGAACATACAACACCAAACTGTGATTGTAATTCATTAATAATTAAGGCAACAAATTTGATAAATAGTTTTCCTAATCAAAATCAGCCCATTTCTAATACTTGTTTTGAATGGTAGATCTGTTCACAACAATCCCTGCACTTTTAGGCTGAATCTTGGAGCACTAAAAGTGCTAAGATTATTAAGCACTAAATCAACAGGTTATTGAGCTAAGCAGTTTGATTTATATAGAAATTACAAGACATTACTTTAATTCTTGTCATTGTGTTATATTGTTACTAGATATCATTGGTATTACTAACAATCATAACTCATTTAACCATTTTTATGCCAGATAAAATAATATATACTCAAGTTTTCTTTGGTTTTTCTATTTTATTTAGTTTGAATTCTATTAATTTGAGTTTCTGTTATAGTATAAAAAAAAGGATTCTATATTTTGTAATATTGTCTAACAAACATTATTAGGACAAACAATCTTATTTTCATATTGATTTTAAGTGATATTTGTTAATCATTCATTATAAAATAATATTTTTATTGCACTATTCAATAATAATGAATTAATTTACATCTTTTTATGGTGACAAAAGCCCCAAAATGTATAAATATGCTTAAAAAGTAATTCCTGTCATGTAAAACTTATACATAAAAATTTTAATTCAACACACTGACTTATGTATACAAACATAATAGAAGAACGTTACACCCACAAAATTACACAAAGATATTCTTCATTTTGGGATAATAAATAAAACATTTACTTGAAGGGGCACTCAGATTAGTGATATTCACTTATTTAGCACATATGTTTAATGTATACATCTGTGAATAGGTAGACATCTTTAATTCACATCTCCATTATCTATACCACTCTCACTAAATAAATGTTCTTTTTTATAAAAAAAACACAAAAAACAGAAACGTAACAATACACGTCATTAATAAGATCTGATATTTTAAAAGTTGTATTGTTGATTGGACAATTCAGTTGGTATTTACACAACAATGCCTGAATCAAGCCAGACACAACCTATTGATTTTGGTGAATGCAGCACCAAAAGAAGGGCAGATATAAAAGAAAAAAAGTGTATAATTTTATTTTTTTAATATTGTAAAAGATATAGACCACCTGTTTTGTCTTGGTCATTATTATAAATAGTTATCATCCTCTCTCTGTAAATACAATACTATTATTTTGACTAATTATATATCTTTAATTTCTTAATTAGGGAATTATTTAATAATATATCATTCCCTATACCATCTTATAAAAGATTAATATAAATGCGTCAAATCTTAAGATTTACAAAAACAGCAGTATGAATGTACAGTGCTCAGCATAGTAATAATTTCACTTTCCACCTCATTACTTCAGTTTTCAATGCAGAATCAATCAAAATAACAATTTGGTCAAAAGTGACTATTTAATATTATTTTTAAAATAATTTGAGTTTAAAAATGGGTCAATGTGAAATAAAATGGCAATTACACAAGAAGTCAACTTTAGGGGACAATGGATTAATAAAACCCTTAATTTAACCATCCAACTGACCATTCAAGAAACTTCAATACTGGCAGGCACATTTTGGCAGATTTGCAAGGGTTTTTTTAACTGATATAAAACGTACATGCTTTACGCAAATGTACACTTACTTATATATATGTATATATACACACACACACAGGGTGTAAATTAAGTCCTTATACGTCTGGATATATTCCAAACAAATTGAGATATCAATGAAAAAACTTCACCATACCTATTAAAATATTTGTTTGGACTTTAAGGATAAAAATATTAATGAATAGACCTTTAATATTATATGTCACAAGATAGGGGTTGTAATTTGAAAATTTAAAATGACCCCCCTCTATTCCCCTTTTTAAAAGGGAAGGGAAATATTTTTATCCTTCAAAAAGTTGATAAAAGTATTTTAATAGATATGGTGAAGTTTTTACATCGATATCTCAATCCGTTTGGAATATATCCAGGTGTATTACGACTTAATTTACACCCTGTGTATACAGTTTTTTGCTTAAGTATGTATAATTTGAATATTGAACTGGGAAAAGATATTAAAACTCATACAAAAAGTTAAACTTTTAACAACTAGTGGTTTCTGAAGTAAGTTTAGCACAAAGCCACATTAAGTTCCCTGGTCAAGTACCAAAAACTTTTTTTCATGTATATTTCTACGAAATTACCAGAAAGAAAACCAATCTGCCTGCATTGCTTTCGTAGCGATGTTTAGAAGAAACATCCCAGTAGAACTGCGGAGTCAGATGTACATGTAATGTTGTTAATTTCTACAACATTTACTGCCACAACTAATAGCATACTGTAGCTATGGTAGGAAGGGTGTATCACAACATACTTTTATATTTATTTCAAATGTTTTTATGAAAAATTATTTTACTGATCTGAGTGCCCCTTTAAGCTTTTATCTATTAAATAAATTAATCACCTACAATAAAATAATACTCCAAGTAGTTTTATTAAAAATGACATTTCAATCATTAAAAAATAAACTATCTAAAATTAATGTTTTACATTAAAATAATTACTCTGTGACATGCAAAATAAAAAAAATGGCAAATACTTTTTAAAAGTATAAACAACTATATAATCATAAATTAAAATAATAACATAATTACTAGAACTAGAATACTATATCTTTAATTTATTTTTTACTTTAATGTCCACCTTCATTTATGGCTGACTGTCATTTGAATAAAAATTTAAAGACAAAACCACTCTGACAAATGTTAACAATGTTATAAAAGTTTTAAATTAATCCTACTCTTATCCATGCAACCTCTGGCTTTTATAAATAAAAATACAACATACAACTTATACACCACCCATTTGGGAATTAAGTTTTTAGGTAAATCATACTTTGAGTATAAAAGAATTACTTACTTATAATTTATTAATTACTATTAAAACCCATCCACTTAAGCAAGACATAACCTCAAAAAACCATGCATAAGAACAAGCAACACAAACTGTTTGTCTCCAATCCAGGGCTGCCTTGCCTCTGAATCTGAAATATCCAACCATTTTTAATTTCTACTGTTGATAATTTTACAACCTGAATTTGCTGATAGTAAAATTATTTCTTTTTTAAGTCCTATATAATTTCTAAAGACTTTAAAACATGGATTTCAATTCACAATGCAACATATTTTCAGTAGTAAGTCACAAACACTACCCAATCACATTCAATACAATATATTTTGTTTATAAAAGTTTGTTGGAACAACTTCATTTTATGTAAAATGATGCCTTTGCATTAAACATTGTGTTAATCTGATACACAGATGTTTTCAATCTCTAAACACATGTCCACTATGAACTTCATTGACTACCTTTGCAAACATTCTAGCACATATCGGAATGATATCGATGAATCAAATTATGATTAAATTCTGATAAAATTTATTTTCATAATTTGTGTTACAGATTTGAAGGCCTGTGTTAATTTCAGAAACTAAAGAAAGGATCAGCTTAACTGGAATAGTCAAATGCAAATTAATAAGATACAGAAATAAAATAGAATAACACTAAACATAGTCATTACTACATATTCTATTATCAGTACATAGCGTAAACTAAAACAATTGTCTTCTTAATGTTCAGCACTTTAGTGCTTTTTTGTCTTTTAAATTTTCACACTAACAGTAAATTTTTAAAAGATAGAAGATTACAAATAGGTTTCATTCTACAAAATTGCAAGTAATTTATGATTATAACATTAGGAGTATTATCATGGTTATGTAAAGTTTATCTTCACATTACAAAATTAAAGAGTACACATCATTTTTGGTTTATTGTTGACCAATTACTTACGGTTCTAGGTTTAAAAATGGATGTTATCACAAAATATTTATTAACAATATATTCATCACTGGAATATAATCTCTGAGCAACAACAAAACATAATTTTAGTAGTATATTAAATAATTTTTGAAAAAATTATACTACACTCCAATTATCACTAATTTTGTGTCATTATATATCTATAATGACAGAAAATTAACATTTTAACAGAACATTTTAATTTCAACTGCAATAAATAAATATAGATAAATATAATATAATTCACTCATTTGTACATTCAAAAAAACAATAAAAATTATGTCATCTGCTTTTAACAAATAAGGTTACAAATATTTTAATTTTTGGGTCATTGTAAATAATATTTCTTAATTTTCTTCAGATGTGTTAGTTTCTTGGAAGTAACATACAATTTTTAGAACAACGCATGTTTTAGAAGTAATGAATTTGTCTTGAAGCTTAATGACCAACACAAAAAATCATACAAAATATAATACTGAAACTTTAACCATTTATCAGTAATGTATGCATCAAATACAAACATAGAAATACTAAATGAAGTAAATGGGACATATGATGGAGGGACATATTTTTGTTATATCAACAAAACTGACAGTTTTTCTGAATTTGGGTCCAAATTAATTAGGTACCTAAATTCCACAAAACACACAATTTTAAATTTGCCATAATCTTGTAACAAATATGCATTAATATTCTTAATTTTTCAAACATAAAATTACTAATAAACTTGATTTTTTAACAATTATGTCATAATTATTGCTAATTAATTTCTAAATATGTGTGTGGCCCTTAAACTATCTCTAGCTTTCCTTTTTCGCATTTAAGTTACGATTTAAAAACATTCTATTCATGCTTTATATAAATTATAGCTAGGAAAATATAAACTGTCATACAACAAACTTATGCATAGTTGGAGTATAATAATAAAACATTTTATGTATTTAAAAATTTATGTTTTATGTTTTTCTGTTCGGAAATAAAATATTACTGTAATATATTTGAAAACACAAATTTTAAAGTTAATATTATATAGTAATTAACTAAAGTGTATAAAATCATTTTTATTAATTGTTTCAATATTAAACAAAATCATAAAACTATGAATACTTTTGGAGTAGTGTTCACAGTTTTATATTGCACAAATAATAAATAAAAATAAAAATTCCTATACAATACTATATTATTGCACTTAAGAGTAATGCTGCATATATTCATACTTTATTAGTTCACTTGTAATGGGTCACCTTTATTGACATAATATTAAAGAAAAACTCTAAAGTGACTTAAAGATGATTTATAGCCAAAAGATTGATTACTAAATTGTTTAAGGTGATAGAGGAGAGATGTTGGACTCATATAGTTGTTTACATTAAGGCTCATTCATTAAACAACATATAAAGCAAATTATGTTTTACAATTTCATTTGTACATCAACATATTTCAATCTGTGAGCATGAATTGGTTTCCTTTTAAAAGAAATAAAAACATATATAACAGAAGAAAAGAGGTGTGCAAATAATGTACCATAAAAACACACCTAATTGTACGTCTTTGAATAATATAGTTTAAAGTAAAAATATTCTCATCAAATGTTGATAAATATGATTTTTTTTTACAGTAAACTTACTACAACATAAAAATACGTAGAAATATAGTTTTAAGTTATATTTTGTTTAAGTTTACACAAACTATTACTTATAGCTTAAATTCAGCAAAACAAATTTTTAATAAAATATACTTGACAGCTGGCTCTATTTGACTGCATAACATATCTTCCATAAATACCAGTAATGAAAATTTATAAATTTAAAGTGCAATTATACAAAAAAATAATTTTGAACTACAAGCAGTCTGTAATGGTCATTATTATGAATACAAGGAATTTATTTATTATGTTAAAAATATATAACTTTATTTAAAATATTAAAAGTTATATGTGTGTGTCATAAATAATTTAATTATATCGAATGAACACATTATTAAAATGTATACAATACATTGTAATGAGTATTAAGAAGATTCTGGCTGTCTGTGGGCCAACCGGGAAACAAACATGTTTTATAAGTTGGAATGGTTAACATAATCATTCATCCGAAAGTGATAAATAGTGAATGTTATGAGAAATGTTATAATATCTTAGTATTTCTTTATTTTCCATTCAAACCTTTGATCATTTGCACACCCCTTGTAATTAATTATGTTTATTAAAACAGCCATAAAGAATTAACAAAAGATAGTAGATTCTTCTTTACATGAACCTAGTTCAGCGGTTTACGCTTCTGCTGAGTTCTGAAGTGTATTTGAAACATCTCAGGAATTTCATTAAGGGATATATGAAATTTAAGAAATTAAAAACAAAAATTATCAACAAAGTCTTAAAGTTAGTTTTAAAAATACATAAAAAAATATATAAAATTGAACTTACGTTGCTTATTTTTTTATTAAATTTAAAATGAAAATTTTATAAAGCATTCATACGTAAACATTGACTTAAAGTATACTGTATTTAATCCACACACTAAATTGGTTAAAAAAAATTTTAATTGATACATTTTAGACCATTAATAAACAAATAATCAAAACTCTTCGTACTAGTTTAAAAATCAGGCGAGAATTATTGATACATCATAATCTTCACACCTAAACTAAATTGCATTTTATAGTAAAATAGTTTTGCATTATGTATCTTACAACAGCAATGCTCTTATTGTCTTAACTGTTATTAAAATTAAATTTGCAATCCTGATTCATATTCTGACTATACATTTATTAAATAAAAAAATTAAAAATTAAAATACAATAAAAAAGTTAAGTGAGCATGATTATAATACATTGGCTCAGGGACCACATTTTATAAAAAACATAAAAAAGTATATCTAGTAAAAATTATTCTTTTATCAGGTTGCAAGTAAAGCCTTTTTACGCTGTACAACTATACAAAGATGTACAAATTACACAAAAAATATCACAAGCTTAGTAATACACTTCGATTTAAAATTACAAACCTTGGTCTTATTCATGTAAAAAATTAGGAATAATCATTAATTAATGTGTCAATATAAAGGTCTTGTGAATGAAAATTTGAACATGAAGGAGGGATAAAATAAAGTACTGTATAGTTCTTAAGACATCTTAATAGTAGAATATGTACAAGAGTGAAGCACTAAGAGTAGCTGTTTCGAACCGACTAGATATAGAGTATTTGTGGCTGCGCTTTGACATGAAGCTGCTTCCATATGTTCGTGGCAGTGACTGTGAAAAATGTATGTATGTACATCGAAACTATTTGTTGCCAATCTTTTAATATGACAGTTAGAATGTGCTCTTGGAACAAATATATCAAGAGAAGAGATGAGTCCCAATTAAGTAGATCAAAGTATAAATGTAAATGTTTTTCATTACAAGTTGATAATAAACTGTTTATTTGTTCTTTTAAAATACTATGTCCAAGTCCAAATATAGTCAAAAGTGGAAATTCACACCATTACCCAGTGTTTTAAAATAAAACATACACTTTTAAAAATGTTTTGAGTAATCTCAACTTTAAAAATATTAATTTCAAGCTAGAAAAATTTAGTTACGCCTTAATGAGAAATTTAGTGTTGGTGTTTATAAAATACACATTAAAATGTATCTACTGTGTTTGCTCTATAGACATGTGGAAACAGCCTCAATGTGACTAACGCCAAATGTGATGCTATGAGAGGAACTCTCGCTCCAAGTCAGTGATGGAAGGTCGCCTATTGCGTGAAGTCTCACGTTTGCGGGCCTGCAGAGGTACCGTCACGTCCTGCGTCTGTCCATGCGTTGGTAGATCCAGCAGGTTGGTAGCAGTGATGGGAGAGAACCGCACACGAGACACGGAGTTGGAGGAACTCTCCTTGGCAGAGACGTAGCTGCTGTCCTCGCTGGTGAGGCTATCTGGTGGCGTGGGGTTGGTTGGTGTTCCTGCATTGATAACATATTCAATAATACTGGAAAATTAATATCACTAAAGTAATTAGTTTATCTCTCAGCAATGAATAAACGATTCTTCAAAGTACACGTTATTTTATGTATTAACTATTTTATTATAGAATTTTAAAAGACTAAATTGATTATTCACATTTATAAAATTAAAATAACTACCCTCTGTCTCTTCTAAATAGTGCAGTTATTTTTTATTTTTTAATTCCGATACTCAAATAACTCAGTTATCTTATCTGCACTAAATTAGGTGAAATATTGTTTGTCAATATTGTGTTTTCTAATTATCACTGAGTTAGTGGACTGACCGAATAATAATTATAATTTAAAACTTATTACTATCTGAATAAATAATGTTTGTTCAGTATTACATGTTTTAATGATGGCAACATATTGAATAACACCTAAAATCAATTATTGTATTAGGGGTATGCAATAAACTCTGATCCATCCATTCATTGTTGGGTAGGTGGGTTTAGCATGTCCCTCTATGCATAAAATAATAATTATGATTAATAATGAATAATAGTTACCGGGACCAGAAGAGGAAGATCCTCCAGTATTATTGCGGGGAGAGTAGTTGTAACGTTTCAAGCTGGAGCGCAGTCTGGTGCCACCAACTTCAAGTGTCATTGGTCGCTCTGAGCCTGTAGAGTCTATAGAGTTTTGCCTGGAACCGGTCTTTCCTCCGGAACTCCTACTCCATCCACTGTAGGCTGTATAATACTGTTGATACTCTCCTAGAACAAACCATTTTTTTTTTTTTTTTTTTTTTTTTTTTTTTTTTAAAGGAGAAGCCGATCTCCCTGTATGCCTTATTCTGTCCGCCCTCATGGGCCACTGGCCTGTGCGAGGATTTTACCAAACAGAATAAGGAGGAGAGTCGATACAGTACAAGGTCGATGGTACTGATAAAAACTGCAACAGTCACAGACAGGATTCGAACCTGTGCTACCTCTAACTCAGACTCAAGTCCAACGTCAGACCACTCGGCCATCAGCACTCCCAATTATTATGATTAAATCATTATTTCATATCTCATTTAAATGTTTAAAGTCTGAGTTCATTTACTAGATATAAAAAATAAATAACTTTTAATGTGCATGAGTACAATTTTTAAAGAAATGCATCCAGATTGCCAGTACATTTAAAAACACAATTACATTTAAAAACAATTTAGAGAAAAACTATGTAGAAGGAATCCTATTGAATATTAGAATAGAGGAAGAAGTATTAAAAAAATCGTATTTTTGAGGCTTTTGGTAGAGACCAGATGACAGGATGGCTGACTTGAAGGAATATGAAATGAAAATGCATTTATTAAAGAGATGGAGTTACGGGGATCAATCCCTCTCAACCACTCATCCTCTTATCAGATACAGGAAATTTACACAACTTGAATAAAAACAAGGTAAATTATTAATATTTCATTAGTTTAAATATAATATTATCAAAATTGCTTCGTATTATGTAAATTTAAATAAAATTAACTTTAAATTAAGTTCAAAATAAGATTAAATTAAGGTTATAAAGTATAGGCAAATAGTAAAATAAATATAATGTGACACCTACCAGTGGTCTCGCCCTCTAGGCTAAACGTAGGGTTAACACTGGAAGTGGCAGTCCCACCACAGCTAGAAGCGTTACTGACATTACTAGGGGTGCGCCTGTGTGTGTAGTGGCGCGTGCGTGTGCTCGCAGTTGTACTACTGCTGACACTGCTGCTGGGGTTGTCGTATGCATAGGCAGGGTATTCGTTGCTGGAAAACTCCGGAAATAGACGGTCTGCATAGTGGCCGCTGGGAGTGGAGTACTCAGATGGAGGTTGGTAGTACTCGGAACGGTGTAAGTTAATGTTGTAATAGTCGGGAGCCAATCTCAACTCCAACATCCCACCCCCGGGTGCAGGAGGAGGGGGATAAGATACCTAGCCAACAGACAAATGACAAAATATTAGTAATTTTACACTATAACAAAGCAGACTGTCTATTCAGTGAAAATAGAAATAAAATTAATTGCCATTCACCAAAGTACTTGATCAGAATATTGAATTACTGGATTGTCAATTCTATGTATTAAGATGATTTATTTCTTCCTATACTTTCTGAAGTACAGCTTGTAGGAGCTCAGCTCTAGGAATGTTTACACGTTATATCTTGAGTTATGGCACTGTCAGAACTGTATACAGAGAGACATTCTACCCTATAAACTTCAGTAAGTTGAATAATCTACAATATTTCTGATGCTATAAAACTGATTTTGATGGTTTACCCCGATCAAGAATATACAAGCTTGTGTAAACTTAAAAAACTACTTTGAAAAGTATGTTTCCTTGCTTCTGTTCTGCTTCCAATATAAAGGGAAGAACAGAAAATCCTTGAAACTAAGTTAATTCAACATTTCAAGTAATTATTTATAAAAATGTTTTAAAGCGTGATACTCTTGTTGTTTTTTATGGCCTGAAGTCTGGCAAAGAGTGGCTCATTGAGACGGTTTGTGTCCATCCCCCCGTTTTTCCTTAAAACACACTAAAAATTTCATATACAATCTACAGGGAGCCAACCAGTTTCGAATACCTTATCTGCAAACATTCATAGCTTTGTTCATTAAGGTGGGTTTTGTGACAGAGTTGAAATAGTATTTCCAATGTGTTAGATAGTTTAAATTCATCACTTGTTCAACCTGTAGTAAAAATTATAAAGTAATTTTGTGTTTACAATCTAAATTATACAACTGATCAAGCACTGTATATTTAACATTTTCTGACATTTAAGTGTATTAATCAATCAATCAATCAATCAATCAATAATTCTTTATTCATTGGTTGTACAATACGGTACATCGAATAGTGTCATACATTACTTATATATACAAAGGTACTAAACATACTCAAGTTCCTCTATTGAATACAAAACTAAATCAATCAAATAGTTTTTTAGTTTTCTTTTAAATTTGTTAATATTATTTTCCATCTTTATGCTTTGAGGAATATTTTTCAGAAATCTTTTACCGATATACACAGATTTTTTTTTTTTTTTTTTTTTTTTTTTTTTTTTTTTAATGAGATAATGATTTATTTTCGATAAATATTTACAATTTTATTTTCGATAAATATTTACAATTTAATCATAAATTACTCATTTGAAAATACTAAACCATCTTTAACCAGTTGCGATGGTTTAGCAATACATAAAAAAAACATAACTTAGAGTCTACCTTTACAAAATAAATAGTGCGACGAGCTCGTGCAACATCTTAACCAACACAGTATGTACACTACCTAAATCAATAAAACAACATACAAAAAACAATAGTCAGAACATAATTAGACAAAAGCAAAGCTTCACTTCTAATAAAAAAATATGTGACATCATAAGTAACATAACAAAATGTCGTGGCTAAGATATAATCAAATTGAAATTAACAAAGTTCCACAAAAGAAAATACTAATAACAATAATGATTGAACTGTAATATTGTACTAAGTATCTGTAAAAGAAACAAAAATAACAAAAATAGCATAATCTTACTCAAAATATTATTTCAAACTTATTCACATTCAGCAAAATATACCAAATCAGACTATCTCAGAATATGTATCAGTATTGATGTGTCCTCAAAGTTAAAAAGCCATTGCTTTAATTTATTTTTAAACCTAATTTTTGATCTACACAATTTAATGTCTGCTGGTATTTCATTAAATAGTTTTGCACCTAAAAAAATAAAAGATCTTGTCATTAAGGATTTTGAAACTTTTGGTTTTCTTAATAAATTGGCTGATTTACTACGTGTGTTATGATGATGCATTATAAGCTCGGTTTCATTATTGCCACTACGAATAAAGAATATTTGAAGAACCTTGAAGATATATAAATGTTGTAAAGGTAATATATTTAGTTGATTAAATAGATTAAAAGATGATTCTCTTTTATTTTTATGTAAAATAATCCTAATATAATGATTCTGCACTGTTCTTACTTTTGTTATTAAATTCTTGAAAGTTCCTCCCCAACAATGAATGCCATATTGTAATTTAGAGTTTATGAGAGCGAAATAGAGTATCTTTAAAAGCCCTTGGTCATATTCCTCAAAAAATAAAATTTTCGAATGCTCCCTTTTAATCCTCTTGTTAGCTCCTCAATGTGATCCTTCCAAGATAATTCCCTGTCTATTATAACCCCCAAATATTTGAAGGATCCCACATTTTCTATGGCTAGACAATTACAATTTGGCTCACTTTGACAATTTAATGAATGATACTTAAATTGGATCTCTTCAAATAAGGGCCTATTCATTTTAAAATTTAAAACTTTTGTTTTTGAAACATTGACACACATTTTATTTTCTAAACACCAACTATTCAAGAAGGAGAGTGTTTCGTTTACACTGTTACATAATCTCTGGCTATCTATATTCCAAAACAAAAAAGCAACATCATCAGCGAACGCGGTTACCCTTCCTTCGAATTGGACTTCTAAAAGATCATTAATAAAAATTAAAAACAAAGTAGCTGATAAAACGGATCCTTGCGGTACACCTTTTTTTATAATTCCCGGTTTACTTAAGCATCCCCTACACTTGACAATTTGTTCGCGTTCGGTCAAAAATTGCCTAAACCAGTTCAATGCATTTCCTCTAATTCCTATATTTTCCATTTTAGCCAGTAAACATGCATGATCAACCAAATCGAAGGCCTTACGAAAGTCTACAAAAACAGCTGTACATTTGTTTTTCTCGTTTATTTTTGTATAAACATTCTCCAAAAACGCGGACAACGCATGCTCCGTACTTTTACCTTCCAAAAATCCATATTGATTTTTACTGAAAAAATTAAAACTGCTGAAAAAGTTTAATAACCTTGACTTCATTGCCTTCTCAAATATTTTAGAAAACACAGAAAGCAAACTTATTGGTCTAAGATTATCCAGTTTAATTGCGTTAGATTTTTTAGGAATCGGAACTACGATACTTTTTTTCAGACAATTTGGAAACACCCCTGTATGGAAACTACAATTTATTATATGTTCAAGCAGAAGAGCAAAAATATCCTTACAACTTTTTACTAGATTGATAGTTACATTATCAAAACCACTAGAGCGTTTATTTTTCAAATTACTGATGATAGTTTTTAATTCTTCGCGATCAACAGGAGTTAAAAAGAATGAACGTTGCTGTGCACTTGGCACGTTCCCAGTGTTTATTAGTTGGCTAGTGCCGCTTGCCGTCGCTGTAGTTGCCGCCGCGCCACCTGTGTTGTCAACAATCAGCTGTTCGTGAACGTCAATTAAGTATTTGTTTATCGTGTCACAGATGGCTTGCGGTTCTTCAATAATCGATCCGTCATTTAAAGTTAACCTCTCAATGTCAGTTTTCTTTTTACATCCAGTGATATTATTGATTATTTTCCATTGTTCAGCCGAATTTCCATTATATTTAGTAAGTAAATTGTTGTAATACTCGTGTTTGGTATTGTCTATTAAACTTCTTAAATTAAGAGAAAATCTATTAAAGTAGCTTTTGAAATGCATGTCATAGGGCCTATTTGACATTATCCTGTATAACCTATTTCGTTTTTTAATTTTGTCTAGTATATATTTATTTATCCAAGGGCTTTTGGCTTTTGCTTTACTCTCTCTGCGTGATATAACTTTACTTTCTGTACCTACCTCTATTGCTTTATTAACAATACTGTAAAATTTATCCATACACAGATTAACATCCTGTGAGTTAATTACCTCATCCCAATGTGAGCTTTCTAGATATCTTTTAAACCGTTTTGATATTTAAAAAATTTGATTTCATCGTGGGATCAAAGTCCTTTTTACGACGGTTATTACTAAAATTGACTGCTACTAAACAATGATCTGATATACCTAAATTACAAATTTCAATTTTAAAAGAGTTCAAATACCTAAACCTAATAAACACATGATCTATGCACGTTTCTGTATCTTTACCCATCCTAGTTGGCTGTTTAACTAAACATGAAAGACCATAATTACTCATTAAGGTCAAGTAGTTTTTTGAATAACAATTATCTTTTAAAATGTCAATGTTACCATCGGCTAAATACAATAAATTACCTTCTAAGGCACTCAATATAACCTCTAATTCCTCTAAAAAGTTTTTAATTGAGTAATCATGAAGTCTATATAAAGAAACCAAAGTATATTTGATATTATTCAGCTTAAAATTCAAAATTACAGAGTCAGCATTTTTCACATCACTATGAATGCTATTACATATGATATTATCTGAAACATAAACCATCACTCCACCCGAAGCATAATTGTCATTACAAGTCGCATACAAATTATATCCATCTAAATTATAGAGTCCTACTTCCTCTGACTTAATCCATATCTCACTGAAAATTATAAAGTCAAATTTTTTATTACAACTATTAATTTGTGTTTGTAAAAAGTTAAATTTATTTCTTATGGATCTAACATTTAAATGAACAAAAGTAAAACCTTCAATACTAGTGTCTGGAAAAACATTATCTAGAGTATAAGAGACTGGCCAAATGACTTCTTCCTCATCATCCAAATTCATTTGTTGTTAACTATTACTGATTAATAAATGTGCCTTAAATATTTTAAAATTCATTAGAAACATATTTTTAATTAAAAATAATACTGTAGAAATAAATACAAATACCTTAGGAACATAAGTAGGTGAATAGACTTATTTTATTTTACACAAGTCCTGTTCGCAGTCGATTCGGATACACCTTTGACCATCCTCGCTTCTCATAAATATCTTGCCGTCATTGCACCAGACATACTTATAGTTAATTTCCTTTGCTTTCATCTTTGCCAGTCTGAGAAGGCTCTTGGTTTCCGGGGTCAGATGATCGTTCACGTAGACGATGTTGTTCGAGAACGCTGGGTTTATGTCTTTAGCACTTAACTTTTTGTTTTTCTTGTAGGCTGCAATGCACGTATTCTTAAGCCTCCGGTCCCTAAGCTGGACGATGAGTGGTGGTATGGCTCTAGGCTTGAATGTAGGCACTCGGTGAGCAGCCATCACATCTTCTGCTTTCAGTTCCACACCCACAGTCCTCCCCACATCAACGGCAATTAGGACAGGGTCCTCGTTGCTGGTTACAGGAACGCCCTGAATCTCAATATTTGATTTCCTCGAGTATTGCTCAATTTGTCTCATTCTCATCTTTAAACTATCCACTTCTTCTCTTAGCTCCTTATTACTAGCCCTAATTTGTTGATTCTCGCTCTTGAGCTCCTTATAGTTTTCAGTCAGCTTTTTCATATTTTCATTTGCCTTGTCTATGGTATCTGAGAACATTTGCAAAGACTCCCTAAATTCTTCAAACTGCTTGCCATAGTTCTTGAGCTCAGCAACAATATCTTTCTTGAATTCATGTAAAATCTTTACTAACATCTCTTGTGTCAAAGCTTGAGATTTTCCACAGCCCTCACCAGCATCAACTTGGATTTTAGTCTTACAATTACTACATACCCATTCCTTTTTTGATCCTCTAGTTTTCAGTGCCTCTGATGTTACGCCAGCACATCGTAAATGGAACACACATTTGCATCCACCAGAACAGGTTATAGAATCAGTATCATCCCCCAAATCATTCTTACAGACAGTCCTCCCCACACAAGCCCGGCATACTTGGCTTTATCTTAATCTCACAATATTTTATTTTCTTGAGTATTACTTAGATTGCACAATAACCTAACCTCTACGCTGCGGAGCCCTGAGATTCACGTCCGCACGAGCTACCAAGCACTGAGGCAGACTGTTTTTTTTTTCATTTGCCTTGTCTATGATGATCACTGATGATTTGCAAAGACTCATTCTTATGGTGTGTGTTATATTTGTGTACATTATTTTCTAATTCATGTAAAATCTTTACTAACATCTCTTGTGTCAAATTGAGATTTTAAAAGCATCAACTTGGATTTTAGTCTTACAATTACTAATACCCATTCCTTTTTTGATCCTCTAGTTTTAATTCTGATGTTACGCCAGCACATCGTAAATGGAACACACATTTGCATCCACCAGAACAGGTTATAGAATCAGTATCATAAATCATTCTTACAGACGCTACACAAGCCCGCATACTTGGTTTATCTTAATTCACAATATTTTATTAGCTTTTACACGTATTACTTAGATTGCACCAATAACCTAACCTCTACGCTGCGGAGCCGGCTGAGACACGTCCGCACGGTACCAAGCACTGAGGCAGACTGTTTTTTTTCGTGTATATTTCAAGTCTATGATGATCACTGATGATTTCATTCAGTAGTACATACATTATTTTCTAAGACATTTGTTGGCCTAATTGCAATTTAAAATATAATGGTTTTCATATATATAAAGTCCAAAAACTGTTATTATTTTAATTCTTTAAACCAATTTCTAACAGATTCTGAGAATTTAAGCTTAAGTATACTTCTAATCACCCTTAAAATGTCAGTTAGGTTTTTCTTAGTTGTGGCACCAAATATGGCTATGCCATAAGCAATGTGTGAATGTCTATAAGCACTTCAGTAGTACATAAACAAGACATTTGCCTAATTGCATATAAGCCAGAACTAATTTTACCAAGCACAAATTTAATGTGCTTAGCTCAAGTGACAATCAATTCAATCCGAGAAATTTAATTTTTGATGCATTTTCAATCTCTTCGTCTATAAGAATATCAAAGTCATAATCATTATTATTTTGTTTAGTTTTGTTAATGAATTTAGTTTTCTCATAAGATTAGCCAATTCGATTGCTGAGATGAATTCAACTTCTTCTTTCGAAATTCCAGAAACCTTTAGATTTGCATCATCTGCAAATAAACACAACGTACTGTTTGCAGTATAAGATAGTTTGCTTTCAATATTCCTCAAATAAAATAAGAAAAGAAGAGGTCCAAGATTTGACCCTTGCGGGACTCCAATTACACTTTGCTCTAATTTAAATTTAAATCTTGTTAAAGTTCTATTTGTCGACTTATGAGCTATTTCAACAAACTGTTTCCTACCCGTCAAATATGATTTGAACCAATTCAGTGCAATACCTCTAACTCCAATATCATATAATATTGATAATAAAAGATGGTGATCAACACTGTCAAAGGCCTTAGAGAGGTCCATAAAAATTTCAATAACAACTTCCCCTTTGTCTATTGAATTTATGACTGATTCTATAAAACTTACTGCTGCTGTGACGGTTGATTTATGTTTCCTAAATCCGTGTTGGGTGTCGTTGATTTGTTTTGTTCTATATAAGTCTTCAGTCTATTATATACTACTTTTTCATAAACTTTCGATATAGATGGTAACAAGGAAATAGGTCTATAGTTTGATTTAAGGAATGTATCATTTGCTTTAAATATCGGAATAATTTTAGCAATTTTGAGTAGATTAGGAAAGATTCCACTAACAAATGAAGAATTTATAAAATGTACAAGAATTTTGCTTAGCTCTTCTTTAACTTCTTTTATAATTTTTAATGGCACTTCATCGTAACCACAAGTCAGTTTATTATCAAAAGAGACAATAATTTCTTGGACCTCCTTTACATTTGTTGGAGTTAGACAAAAGAACTTACTGAACAAATTCTCAACATCTCTTACAACTCTTACATCTAAGTCATTAATATTTAAACTTGTTAATGGTTGGACATTTTCATTTTTTCTATTAGTCATATTTATAAAATAATCATTAAAAATGTTACAAACTATTTCTGGATTTTCTATGCATGAATTGTTCTTTTGAAGTACTATATTACAATTCTTATTTAGTCTACATCTTTTATTTCCTACTTCATAATTAATTATATTCCAAGTGGTTTTTACTACATTGGAAGCCTTACTGATTTTATCACTGAAAAATTCCCTTTTGGCTAGTAATAGTTTTTTTCCCTATAATTCTTGGTTTGTAATTTGACAAAACTAGATAGCTCTTCATCTTTGGTAGATCTTGCATATTTGCCAGTGTTTATGATTTCTTGTTTCTCCATCTTAAGTTAATTTTTTTAAATGGATTATTTTTTATCTTAAACATTTTTATTGGAAAACACCACTTAAAATAATAAGTGAAAACTTGATTAAAGATATTATATTTATCACTGGCATGGAGCAAGGTATATTTTTTCCCAAGTTATCATTTTTTAGAAAATCTTTATAATAATTTTATATTAAGTGCAGAGAAATCCCTGCGGTTTTCAATGTAATAATCATTATGTCCATTACACTGTTTCAGATTTTTATTTTTAAAATTTGCCCAATCATGATCAGATAGCAGTGTTATGACACCACTAATTTCCAAACATTCCCTTTTAAAGTTTGTAGAAAATGTTCTTGTCAATTGCTGAAATCGAGCCCTGGCATACTCTCGTTGAAAGTTAATTAGTCAATGCATTATTGTAACTCTTCAAAATGTTTTTGAAAACTGATGATGTCCTGTTTTTGTTTAACATGTTTATATTTAAATCACCTAGCTAAGATTATATTTGAGGAGTTGAGCTTTTAGGAACACATTCCTATCAAATAAACACTTAATCTATCTAAAATTTGTTTACATCATGCATTAGGGGATCGGGTAAAGGACTCACAACAAAATAAATTTTACATTATTTACAATGAACATTGTTGCACGCACAACACTCAAATATCCTATCGTCACACAATTTTTCAATATCGGGCATCACAACCTGTCTCCAATTCATCTGTTCCTCAGCCAAAATCATTACTTCCCCTTTAGATGTGCTTTCACGTGAGTAATAACTAGTGGACTAAAAATTTATTTATATTAATCCTTTCTGATTTGATTCATTTTTTGTGTTATGTTTGGATAAAATTAAAACTACTATTAATGAGGTTTTAATTCATCAAGGATAATTTCCAAGTGAGATAATTAGACTTGAGATTTTCCTTATTCTGATGAAAAATTTGGACTGATCCATTCAATTCAGATTTCATTAAGTAATTACTGGGGACTTGGCTCGGCTCCAGTTTAAAGCAAAATCAGGCTGAGATTGCAAAATTTGTAGACTTTGACACATTCATTCCATCACTATGTCGCACACTTGACACGAAGCTGACAGCACGGGCAGTGGGAGGATAAGCATTCCTATGTCCAGTAGAGAGCCTGCAGAAGAAACCGGTGGATTGGGAAATGGCTGCACAGTGGCGGGCTAGGGGGCTGTGTGACTCTCCAGGGTGGCTGGTGGAATGCCTGTATGATGTCGATGGTGTTGATGGTTCCACGGTGTGATACTTGTTCTTTGAGGCACCTTTGGTTGTTGATCGGACTGCTTTTCTCTTCTTTTGCAAATGTGAATAGTGCATTTATCCATACAATTTACCTCAATCTGATTCACGAAATTTGGTAGGTTCTGAGATTAACTTTTCTCACATAGGGATGCTGTTTTAGCAATGACTTTACTAAGGTATGAAAGTCCCTTTCCTGTTAAGATGAATACCGTCCTTTGCCAGACATGAATTGTCCAAGTAATTTCCCACGTTGAGGTAGATAACACCAAGTTCTTTGCATAGCCATCTTATATTTTGTGTTTGTACTGATATAGTATTCCAGGTGATACATCTCTTCTTGCTATAATGCTGTTGGTAACAAACAAGCATCTGGAAATGACTTTTTGGCAGTTAAAATTGTATTATATAGAGCTCCCATGACATCTTGCGGGCAGTAGGTATTACTATACAAGGAACCACCAGAGAGTTGCAGTTGTCGGCGACCAATAGAATGGACTGGCCTGCGCGGACGTATGCCACACAACTGCTCGATTGCCGCCCGGCACGGCTGGCGCATTGTGGTCTGATAAACTGCTGCGCTATCACTACTAACACTGATACTGACATTTAAAAACTTATATCAGTATAATTGAAAAACAAAAATATTTAAAAATGCGTTGACAGTTTGCTATTATTATATACGAGTATTTAAATTACTTGTATAGTTTATTAATGTTTTTACAAACTAACTATCGATTAAAACAAACAAATCGTCCCGTCTGTTAGTCAGAGTAAAGTACTTGCTTATTTCCATACAATACAACAATCTTTTCAGTGATTTTAAAACGATTACTAAAACACACCAAAATTAATATACATGTTGCTTATATTGGACACTGCATGACGTGTTGCTTGATTAAAAATAATTAAAAAAATATAACAATATAATCAACTTTTAAAAATTTTCGAACAATTATATTTTTAAAATTATGGAAAATAAATAATCAAATTTTCCACGAAATAACTTTTAGGGCCTACTATTTTAAAATGAAATACGTTTAATAAAAAGCACGATTGACTTAATAATATTCTTACCTTTGCACTTGTATATTATTTTTATTCGCTCTCAGGGCGGCAATATCGTAGCCAAAACCTAGGAGTCATTCTTCATTTTCACTTTTTCTGCCTCACTGCTACTTGTGTCAGGAATTGTCTGCTAAGTTTATAATTATTTGCTCTACAACAAACTTGTGGCGGATACATTCCTTTTCAAAAATCAGCTTGCTGCAAGGCTTCTGCGTGCTGAACTCTTGATTGGGGCCAGTCTTCTTTAGTCACTTTGTCCAGAGCATCATGAACAAGTTTTCTCAACGTCGGTTATTTTAATGTCTTATTATTACGTGCTACCTTCTCCCTTCATTTGAGCCCATACCATTTCAAATGGGATTGTACTGGCCAGTGATAAGGAGGGAGCCTGACAACTGTATTTGCTCCATTATCATTGGCTAATACGTCGAGTTCATAAGTTTTTTGTTGGGTTTTATGTATGGGTGAACCCCATTTTTAAGTTCTGGTTTCGTTTCTTTCATAGAGTATTGTATGTTTTCATTCGAGACAGCCAATTTTGAATATCTTCCTTCTCCACGACTCCACGATGAATTTGGAATTTTCCTTTCTCGGCGAGTACTGAATGGTATGGAGCATTGTCCATTAACGATGTTCGAGGCCTTCTTCCAAAATGGCATAGCAGTTTTTTAAACCATTTTCTGGATACGATTCAGCGTTCATTTCATCGTGATAGTCCGAACTGGAATTGAAGAGAATGCAGTATTTTCAACCGCACTGAGATTTAAGCGACAATAGGCACTGACTGACGGTCTGAGACCGGAAGGAGGAAGGGGCTGTTTCTTGGGAAACAGTATGACTCATATCCGTCTGGTATTACCAAACACTGCTGGCTGGTGCGGCTTTTGTTTACAGGTATTTACACCACCGTTTCCTCCACATTTTCACTCGTCCTGGGACATTCATCTATTAGATGTTACTGTTGTTCAAATTTCATTGGATGTTATAGAAAAACCGTTACTTTAGAATTTTATAAGAAAAGTGCATTCATATTATAAAAATACTTGTGCTAAATGATTTTTTCAACTATGGCCAGTCTTTTAAATATTTAAATCATCCACGTGTGAAAACAATTTTACATAACACCAGATTCAAGACTATTAATAGCCAGGTTAGGAAAAATGCTTTCAAATGGTTATAAATTTATGAGAAACGAAGTGCGTAACAAAACCGTTGCTGGGCAACAATTCCCAGCGTTATGTAACTGAATAAGTATATTTATGGAAAAGAACATAATATGTTCTTTATGAATATATTATATATTTTAAATAAATATGAAAATATTATATTTCAGTTGTATTTGATAACTTTTCTTACCTAAATTGAAAATCCATTTAATTATAACATGATTTCTACTATGTAAACATTTGTAATGCCTTATTATATATCAGTGATTAATGGCATTATCTAAACTGTTAAATACGAGAAATTAACGTTTTTGTGGTATTTTTATGTTTTCTTTTTAATTTATATTTCGGTCTACTAAAGATTTTAATCCTACGATCTTCGTGTATATGAGTAATATAATACAATAATTTATTTCAATCCATTTAACTCAACATGGAAATAAGGCTACAGAAATGTACTTTTTTTTAATGACCGTAAACAATTACATTTTGTAATACGTAGTTAATTAATTTCAAGACAGCTCTAACTTTTCTTTTGAGCGTAACGGTTAAGTATTTTAAGAAAAGTAACGCTGGACTCGCGCGGCTTGTGGTTACAGCGTGGGAACATAGTTTGGCAACGTCGCTCAGTTTCTCGTTGGCCGCCGCTCCAAAGTTCACGGGCAAAATAGGCTCCTCCCTCAACTGCACTCTCTTGTGGTTTTTTGTATAAGGTCATTTGTACCAGCATGATATGAAGACTGTATGGGGGGTTTTCAGTACTTTTTGCTCATAGATACAATTTTTTTGTCAATCTGTGTGGCAGTTGCTCCTCTATAACAATGCATTTTTCCATTTGGTTATAGCGACATGTTTTTATAATTGAGGTCTCCAATGACAAGAAAACTTGTCTTTTTTTTCATCTCTTAGATTGGAGTTCTTCTATGTGTACTTCGTATAAGAGTTCCCGACCTTGGTGCAAGTGACTTGAGATCCTTACTTTAGTTTTCTTGACACCAGGGTGCTCTGCTCCTTGTGGTGATTCTCTTGCTGTACCATCATCAAGATTCTCAAATGCATTTTTTTTAGAATAATAGACTTTTCTGTAAGATGATTGTTTGCTTTTTTACTCCTCTTGGCTGAAGCTGTCCTCCCATTGATTGTCATTCAAGTTTTTATGGTGGCCTAACGTAGAGTATGTCAAAACTGAATTGGGTTGGATTATTGGGAATTGAGACCTTGACGTACTCCTTCCTGGTCCAATATTTTCTTCTGTTCACTCACAGGCTTCTTCACAGAATTGATCATTTGAGAAAGTTAGATTTCTTTAAGGTGCTATAGCAATGTTTATTATTGAACAACATCATGGCTAGTTGAGCTCTCTTGGTTCCATATGTCCAATTTCACTAAAATCCGGAAGGTAAACTTTCTGATTTTTAGCTTTTTACAATCTGAGCCAACAATAGCTCAATGATCATTATTCATATATAAACCACAGTCGACACAGTTGTTTTGTTGTGAGTTTTACATATTTCTATTTTTGGCGTCTCCCTTCTGAACATATATATGTTTATAGATCTTTTTGACTATTTTTTTTCTGCCGCAGTTAGGTTTATATTTTCCCATAGAGTCATAATAACAGAACTTTTCCTTAGATTTGTCAATATAGTAACAAACTACAAATGTGGACCCTTGCCCATCATTTGTCATTCCCATTTGTACATATGAATCCTCAAATATTTCTTCAGCATCGTTAACAGGAATAAAAATGTAGGAACTTTCTGCTAATTCAAGAGGCTGTAGATACTGATAACATCTTGAAAACATTTAACTGCTTGACTTATTACTGGTTTCATTAAAACAATACTGAATGTTCTTTATCAATAACAGATTCAAGCATAATCAAAGTACACTTGGATGGGCATCATCATGAGCCAACTACCTTCCAAAACAGGAGACAAACACAGTGAAATCCCATTATCTGTGTTGGTACCGGAACACATTCAACATTACTTATTAATTGAGTGCAAGGGCTTCTTTACAATGGCACTTTATTTACTGGGGTCTGAGGAAATGGGGCTGCTCGGTAGCAGTTGGTAGCTGTGATGTTTTTGCTACACTGAAATACCAGACGAGCAATTTCTTCCCACTAAATCATCACCTGAGTAATTAATGTTTTTTTCTGAGGTGTGTCTTTCATAGCATTTTAATTCAGATTGAAGGAGAAAATGCATTACATAATAATGCATCTTAGCTACAGCTTGTTTTGAAGTCTTTTTAGTTACATTTTTCTTTTTCAGCTTGCTTCAGTGCCGTTTTAAAAGTTTCGTTCTTGGATTTGTTCAATGAAAACCTATCCTTGTTATCATCAAAATTATGTTAAATCACTAACACCTACTAGGTCGTCTCTCCAGTTCCATAAAACACTACTTGATATTTTAGTATTATTCTTAAATGTTGTTGTGTCCACATTAATTATTTTAGCAGGCCAGGCTGCATGGTCCTCTGACTTTTGCAAATAGTTACATCGTTAATTTCTTTTAGTTATTGACTTTATTTCTGTTGTGACATAGATGAACTTGCTTTAATTTGAGTTAGAATGAATCAATAAAATAACTAGGATATTACAAGATTAAAAATAACTAGGATGGCAAGATAAAATATATTTTTCCAAGTAAAACAATATTATAATAGTAGTTTTGATGTAATGAAACCGAAAACTTTACTCTGGTTTGTAGCAAAAATAATCTGTCTTCAATTGGATTTGAATTCTCACGCCACTCATCAGTTCAATAAGTTTTGATGGTCAGTATGCTACCATCTGAGCTAACTGGATTTGTTGATAAATATGATCTCAGGTATGATAAGATCAAACTGCCAATGTTAAGCAGAAAATGAGCCTGGTGGGGTCAAACTTTGACTCAGTCTCAGCTACTGATTATCTCATCTCATCATCTATATCCTTGATAAAGGGTGGAGTCAAACTGCAACTCTGTTCCAGCTACTGGTCTATCTTATCTTATGATCTACAATTCTTTGATAACAAATAATGTATTCACATGTCCATGTACAATTAAAAAGATATAATAATTTAACTTCTTCCATTTAATTTTGGAAGTGTATCAAATTTATCACCTGATTATTAAAGAGCGAAACTTACTTTACACACTGGCACAAAATTTAACACATAAAGCTATTATTACACCACAATTTTTAAGCTAAAAAGCACAAGCATAATACTTCCTGCTATTCACTTGTGGGTCTCCCCCAAGTTAGGGACATGTAAACAAATGTCCCTACATCTTTGGCACGCTTCGTTTACTGTCAGTTAAATTTGGAATGAGTTTTGTAAATATTATCATTATTTTTCCAAATTGTGAAACATTCGGAATACTTTTCTGATTTTTCTCTTCATAAAAACCATTATTGGACTTCAACAAACATAAAAAAAAGAATTAGCCAAATTGGTATAACCATTCCCGAGATTAGTGCACATTTAACAATTTATTTCCATTTGTAAGGTTACTATCACAAGGGTTTTTAGTTAAGAAAACACTTCTCTAGTTTACAAAAATACTTCTTTAACTTCCCCTAAAAATAACAGAAATAATATTTTGTTACAGGATTGTTCAGAATAATATGGTCTAAAATAATATGTTATGCAATCAAATCCTAAAATAGTTTTTATAATTTCAATTTTTACAACAAAAAAAAAAAAAAACATTTCAACCGTAACTTTTTTGTTTGCAGGAGCTTACGTATTTTATTATAACTCCATAACTATATACAATATAGTACTATACCACCCATTCTCTTTTAGCCAAAGAGTTATAAACATGGAATATATAATCAAATATATGAAAACATAAAGGCACATATAATGCAGCTATAGTCGGAAGGGTTGATTCAATAACGAATGTTAAGTTTAGCTCCAGTTCACCTTCCTCTTATGTGCAGCATCTGAAATCTGATGCTGTTGCAGACTTGTCTCCTGAAATCAAGTCAATAATTGTATATGCAAATGAATATACAAACAGAATGATCTTCTTTAGGATGTTTCGACATGGTGTGAACCAGAAAACTGAGATGATAGTGGAGTTTTTTTTATTGAAATGGAGGGTAGTGTTGGATATGGATAATCTTAAATCTCTTCTTATTCTTTTCTTAACAATCAATCAATTGAAAATTGTGAGTGCACAATGAATATTTGTCACAAAACTTTTTGAAAAAGAATTAAATTAATTTCTGTGGTAAGCATCTGGATTTCACATATTTGCTTTAATGCTTTATTCTTTTGAAACACTAGACATTTTGTGGTGATTTGCAGATGCAGATCAGTTGCACAACATCTGTCACATGATACAATTGTATGCTTAACCTTGATGCAAGTGCCAGTTTGTCTGCAGATCAATTGGTTTGATATTTTAGCCACAATACAAATAATGTTGCATCGGGAATAATACAGTCGCTGAGTTACCTCGGCAGGTTCAATACTAGTGCTGGAAGATTTCCGTCGAGGAGAGGGGGCTGGTGTTAGCTGTTTGAGGGCAGGCACATAGTGTTGGGAGTGTTGTGGTGAGTCGGTGAACCACAGCGGCTTGGACTCCACTGGCAGGTGTTCAGCTATAGCCAGGTTGTTAAGCAGTGGTCGATAGTGTTTGGCTGGACCATGATAGGTGTTGTGAGGGTAACCTATCACCACAACAGAATTAGTGTTGGTGCAATAATTCACCTGAACACCTACATAGATGTACCAAACAAAACACTCAAAGCACAAAATCAAAATGTGAATTTAATTAACAAAAAAGGCCAATAAGAACAATATTATCATTATACAGGGTGATTTTATTAACATTGGTTGTATTGGTATCTTTTAAACCATAATTATCATTAAAAAAAAACTTTAAACAGGACACCGTTCTAATTTGTTGGTTAATTTTTAAAATCCATTTTGAAGACTTTAAAAATTGCCACTATTTTACAATATGGAGGCCAACTTTAGTTTTTCGTAATGGAACACCTGCCCGTATGTTACAATCAATTTAGGTTTAAAATTCAATTTTTAGACTTGTTTATTCTTGGGTATTTTTTTAAACCTACTCCTTTAGGAATTGTAGGCATTAATAAAGTTTTATAATTCACCCTTTAATGTGTTATTTAGTATGAAGGCTTTAGTACATCCAATCGTTCAACTAAGATTAAAATTATAATTGGTATTGTTTTACAATAAAGTTAAAGAACACATTTTATTCTTTAAATGACTACTTAACCTGTGATATTAGTATGTTAATTTTTTAATAGTTATGATTTTGTTGATAGTTATCTCTTGTTATTTATTTATTGTTGTTAAATCTATTTCATTGTTAATTTTAATTTGTTGCATTTTTATCTATTTATTGTTACTTTTTATTGTTTTATTGTTATATATTTATTGTTTTATTTACTATTTAATTTATTGTGTATATAATGTTTTAGATATGTTATATATATTTAACGAGATGCTGCTAATACCATTTTTACTTTTATTTTCTTTTTAATGACTAAAATTGTGGCGTTATTCACATGTTCATATAAAATTTACTTTGACTTACAGTCTAATCATTACACGTATTATGGGGTTTTAAAGGTGTGATAGGAGTAGGTAGCCTTTTAGATATAATAAAAAGTGATGTTGTCCATTGCATTGTCAAGTGCTTAAAGACAATAAAGATTTCTTGATTCTTGATTCTTTTAATTACAGATCATTATTTTAAATAACAACCTTCTCAACAATTCAAATATTAAGAAGGTACATCATAATTGTAACATGCGTTCTGTGATGTTGAAACAAACAACTGACCATATATTTGGATGAAAATATCAGCTGTTTTGTTAATAAGACAAAAAATATTATTGGCAAAAATGAATGATTTGTCCTCTAGTGAGAGAAATAAGTGCTAGAAAAAGTTCCAACATGCACCAACAAACCGCATTACACAAAACCAAATTGAAAGGTTAATAATTATTAATACATTACTAGATTAACTCACCAGAACTACTTGAAAATTCATAATCTGGACCCAAGTATGAATTGCGGCTACCTCCACATGACTCTAACCACCAAGACTTTTCTTCTGCCTCTTCATCTAGCCTATAACACAACAGTAAATGTTAGTTATAAGTTCCAGCAATTATACTAATCAATTATTTTATTATGAGTAAGTTAAACTACATTCTGCCTAAAAATACAAATTATCTGCTTATGTCTGACATTTTTAAGATGGGCCAACAGACGATTTAGAATGCCAGTCCTACAGATTCAATATTGAGGATGGATGTTTTGTAAGCATAACAGGGTTTGGACATTTCCCATCATTATATGTTACAAAAATAGGACACTACATTTCAAGAACTGCAATTTTTCCTCTTATTCAGGTATCAAATCTTGAAACTCAAGGTCAAGCATACAGAAACAGTGACAAGCAAATAAACAATAAAGAGCGTTGAACTTGTATGTCAAACTTCATAACACGAATAAGTTGTAGGCAAATAAAAACAAGCATAAGTACATTATAAGAATTCATTATTTAGTATTCCAGTCGTTATTAGTATAACTCCATTTTAAAGCAGAAAGTAACTAAATTAAAATGTTTTATGAATTGTTTTCTAAATTACTACAGTATGAAATTCATACTGCCTGAGTATAAAATGTCTGTGAATGTTACAGCAGTGAACAAGTCATAAGTGACTGCTGCTAGAAGCAACAACAAATTCTGTTGTCCGTTGTAGCGATGTTTTCTTGCACACTCGGGTTATTGTTACTTTTTAGCAAACAAATGTGTATTACCTTGTAAACTTTCCTATATTATAAAGATAGCCTAATTATTGTATATTGTATTAGGCTACTAGCTTCCTCTTCATTAGGAATCGATTACATTGTAAGGATGTAAGTAGCAAATGTCGATTCTCATTGTAGACTTGTACACGTGTATGTGATACCGCTGTTCCATTTTTTTATATCAATACCAACCAGAAGCAAGTTTGTAATGCCTTAATCCCATCAGTTTGGTAAAAAGGCTTGGTCCCATCAACTTGGATAATTGTGTTCTCAGTGTAGTTGAAGAAGTCCAGAACAGATCAGGAACAGCACAAACTACACAATAGAGGCACATTGCACACCACATGTTGCACACACCTTCTATGGTTTTTTGGAACTTTATCCATTATTTTGTTAGTGATGCTGCACAAACCCCAGTTTTGTAAGGTAACAATATCTAGTAACAGTGAGTAAATCTATTTTACTTGCAATAGATTACTGCGCTCTTATTCCCCAGTGAAGTATTACAAGTCAAATATGCACTCTGAAGTAGCCATCATAATGCATGGCTATTCTGTGCACATGTTGAAAGTAAATACTAGGTAAACAAAGTGTAACATATCACATATATTTTTCAGCAAAAGCTACAGAATAATAACATAATAATTAAAGTTACTTAACTTAGCATGTTAAAAATAACTATTTATTTTAGTACAAATGTTTTGTTTACTTTTTCCACATTTAGTACAACATAGCACTTTACTAAATTCACTAAATAAAAATTCAATGAATACAAAATAAAGAAAAATTATTACAAATAAAAATATTTATAAAACTTGTAAATTCACTTTTTTTAGAAAAAAATTTAAAAATGTGTTCTTTGTGCCCACTGAAAAATCTGGCAAAGTCAAACAATTACTTCAACAGGTGAGTTACGAGGCATATTTTAAAGTAAGTACCGTTTCTACTTACTTAAAGTAAGTACCGCAGCGCTGCAGTTGCCGTTTAGCGCATGCGCGTAGTCTAGTTACATCAGTTGGGAAGCCACAGACGCCATTACGACGCCGTTTGATTGAGTCTTCATTTGTTTACGTGATTTTAAAATGCTGCCGACTATCGAGAATCCCCCCAACTGTGAAGTGCGTGCTGTGATTCGTTTTCTCTGTCCTAAAGGCTTAAAAGTAATTGACATTCATCGTCAAATCAGTGAAGTTTATGGTGAAAACATTATGAGTGAAGGAATGGTGCGGAAATGGGTTATGGCCTTCAAAGATGGCCGCACATACGTTCATGATGAGGAACGAAGTGGGCGACCTTCAGTCATTACCGATGATCTCATTCAAAAAGTGGACTGTAAAGTGAAAGAGAACAGACGGTTAACAATTTCGTTCTTAGCTGAAAAATTTCTTGGTGTATCAAGAAGTGTTCTCTAGGAAATTGTGTCCGAACATTTAAATTATCGGAAACTGTGTTCACGGTGGGTACCGAACATGTTGAATGATGAGTACAAAACCAAACGATTGGGCAGTGCATTGAGCTTTCTCGAGCGTTACAGTAACGAGGGCGATGATTTTTTAAGCCATATCGTTACAGGCAATGAAACGTGGGTAGCCTAAGTTACACCAGAATCAAAACAACAGTCAATGGAATGGCGGCATTCAACATCCCCTAGGAAAGTCAAATTCAAGCAAACAATTTCTGCCCAGAAAATCATGTGCACTGTCTTTTGGGACAGACAGGGTGTGTTGTTGGTCAATTTTCTGCCTCGCAGTGAAACAATTAATGCAGCCGCGTACTGTGAAACTTTAAAAAAACTGTGCTGCGCAATTCAAAACAAAAGGCGTGGCATGTTGAGTGCAGGCATCGTTTTGCTCCACGATAATGCTCGTCCACATTCAGCAAATCGAAAGCAAGAGCTCATCACTTCATTTGGCTGGGAACAATTGGACCATCCTCCATACAGTCCCGATCTAGCGCCTAGCGACTACCATTTGTTTCTGCACTTGAAGATGCATTTGGCGGGGAAGCATCATTCCAATGATGAAGAAGTAAAAACGTTTGTGCAACAGTGGTTGTCCAGTCTGGCGGCAAGTTTCTTTGGCAACGGCATACAAAAGCTGGTCCCAAGATACGACAAGTGCCTTAATAATAATGGAAATTATGTAGAGAAGTAGAGGAAAGTTTACTCTTTCAAGTAAATAAAGTTTTGTTTGAAAAATTTACTTGTTGATTTAAAAAAAATCAAAATGGTACTTACTTTAAAAACATGCCTCGTATATAGCATCCGAAAAGTCTTTGTTGGTATTTTACACTTTTCTGACCTGTATTATGAATTAAAATAGCTAAAAAACTAAAATAAAACAATAAAGGAACGTTAAAACTACTTTAGTTATCAACAACAACAAAATAACTCATACATAACATTTTTCTTTAAAAATAAGTTTTTAAAATAAATTAAAGTGTAAAAATTAAGTACTTAGAATTCTTGTTCTTTTAAAACATATTTCTCTGTTTAATTTAGCATTAATCATGATTACTCCTACAGTTACTCTGAAGAGTATTATAAAAGCAGAGGTACATTGCAAATAACGTGGTCTAAAACTATACTAACTTTGCAATTAAAAAACTTAAATATTAATATAATCTTTATTGGGTTGTCTAACCTGTCCGGTTGCAGCCGAGGATGGATAGGGTAAGTGTTGGACACTCTGACATCGTAGCCCGCAGCAAAGCTGGCTAACATAGCAGCCATGTTGTACAATACCATCTCGACAATAGACAGCTTTGGCCCCTTGGCTCCTCTCACTTCCAGACCGTTGAATAGTGAGGCTATGGATGAGCTATCATAACCCCACTCCCCTTCCGTTGGACCCATGTAGTCTGTAAACATTTATACAGGCTTATTAACAGAAATGTAGTACTGTTAAATCAAAATGTCCAATTTTGAGTAACCTTTGTACATTATTAAAAATTGAATTGAATAGTTATATACTTAGCTTTTAATATATTTTGCATACAACTTATTGTTTCATGATTAAATATTTTATTAATGTATCAAGGAATACATTTATATTATCTCATAGTATAAGTACATTTCTTCAATGTTTAGAATTTTACCTTCTACTGCAAAAGCTTTATATCTTCTACGAATATAACAAAAATCCAGACATATTGTTGGCTCAGGCACAACTATATAATATTTAATATACCATTTTATGAATACAAATTTGAAAAGTTTACAATTCAACCAGATTCAAACAAGAATCTGATCACAGTATTTAGATTTACCCTACAAAAAAACTATATATTCTTGTACAATTTCAAAACATGGCATCAGTGGATAACTGAGTAATCTTGTTTCTCAAAGAAGTGCGCTATGGATTACTTGACAGTTTTCTCCAGTGTCCATAACTCGTATTATACTGTATTTATCTTGGATGGAGTGTCTCCAGCTCCTTTGCAATGGCATAGCTCGTTATCACTCATACCTTGTTTACCCTAGTAGCGTCATTGCCTAATGGGGGAACTTAAGTATTCACTACAAAGATAAAAGATAAAAAAGTTACAAAAAAAAAGACAAAATCCTTGTTCACAGCAAAATTTAAGGCTATTTAATAATCTTTATCCTTCATCTACTTTCATTGCCAATAGAGTCATTTTATGATGCTTCCTATGAATATATATATATATATATATATATATATATATATATATATATAGCCTACTACTAATAATAACACATTTTGTGAGTACAAGTTAACTTTGATCTGTAACAGGTTTTATAATTGATTGAAAGCTTACTCACCAGCTATATATATATATATATTTTTTTTTTTTTTTCATTTAATAGGCTACACATTTATATAGTGTAACAGTTTACCAGTAAACTTGTATCCGTAAACATTTTATATATGTGTACTTATATCAGTTATCACTCCATGTTAAGTAAAGATTTAATTGTTCAATGTATTTGTATAATTTACCAGTTTTCTATAGTTTTATCACTTAACACTGTGACAGTAAAAATGTCTGCAGAATTACAGTATTCTGACATACTCAGTATGTTTACTCCATCGCAACAAACAACTTTCCATTCCTAATTATTAAACTCATATACGTTTTTGTTTACCATGTTAAGTTATTGAATAATAGTACACAACCGTTAATAAAGTCAAATTGATGTATCTTTAGATTAATGCCAAATGGCTTATGTACGTATAAATTGTTATCTTCGAACACAAATAAAACACAACAAAAGTTTAACCATATTTGATGTTTTATTTGTGTTTGAAGAGAACTAATTTATATATATATTACAAACAATATATATAAATAACAAACAATAATATATTAACGACTGGGTTAAGTTCACCATATAATTCATTATGAAGTGTGGGGCTCTCCAGCTCCACACCGGGCTGAGGTAAGGGGTTGTAAGAAAGAGTGAGAGGGACCCACATCACCATGAACGTGATGTCACTTTTCCTTCAGTGTGATCAATTAAGTTTTTTTTTTTTTTTTAGACTGTAAAAGGCTTTTTATGTTTTTAAATAAAATATATCTTTAGGAATTTCCATGTTCCCTTTTTGTATCATTGGTAATTATCAAAACAACAGTACCAGAGTTAAGGATATAATACCAAAACACTTGAATTGTGCCCCTTTGACACTGTGACTGCAGCTCTATACTCAGTGATTCTGATTCAAAATAACAGTGTGAGGAACACTAGCACATCTGCTGCAGTCAACATTTTTAATGAGCTTTCAAGAGAACCAAAAACGTTATTTCAGATATCAAGTTTATTATTGATAACAGGTGTTTTTACGTGATAAGTTAGAGACTTATTTCAGCGATTGCCCAATTACAACTCTGTTTTACACAAATAGTAGAGGCTATAGCGGATCTGAAGAGGATTCACAAAATAATGTCAACTCAATATCACCAGCTTCTATGCATGATCATCGAATCAATGATTCCAATTCATTGAAACTTTAAAATCCATCTGCATGGTCTTTTTTGAAGTAACACAATCTATAATCGCTAAAATCTATTAATATTTTTGAGTAACCCCACCATTTAAACTGAAAACAATGTAAATTACTTACATATTCTACATGACATAAAGTTTACATACTTTGCTCTATTGTTTGCTGTCATCGGAAATAAATGTTCTGTTCAAAGTATTCCAAACTGATCAAATGGCATGTGTCCAAGCTCTTGTTGACAAGGTTCTTGATAGTTCAATAGGATCATAGAAGATATTTAAGGATGTAGAAAACCAGTGTTTATTTACAAATGTTCAGGTATGGATTAGTACCATTTCCTAGTATCTTTACAGTTAGGAATAATTGTGCAGCAAATCAGTCTCACTCATTAGACAATTTTATTATGAAGACAGACCTCACAAAAAATTGCTTAGTGACTGTTGAGTTTATTTGACAAATTGAAAATAAATAAGGTAATTAAAAATTCCCTATTCTATTTTACAACTAATTGTTCCATACATGTTATTCTCTAGTGAGTAATACCAAAATTCAATTTCAATTTGCGTAAACAAATGTATTAATTGTAGACACTATATAGAAATGTTCCAGAATTGTGCAAAATTAATAATATAGTTTAAGATGACTCAATTCCACATATCTGTTGACTGAAGAACACTTTCTACAGCAAAGTCGAATCATCTCAAGATTTTAATTGTGTTAGTAATATTTGATAGAGTGTGAATTAAAAAATTTAAGTAAATAGTCATGAAAGTGCAATCTTTGTATAAATTATATACAAGAAAAGAATTGGTTGCTTTTATATTTACTAAAAAACAATTGAAAAATCCACTTAATACACATTTAAAACATTGTTTAGATTGTAAGGTTCTAACTGAATACAACTGTTTTGAATGTATTTATTTTATAGCAATGTTATCTCATAAATAGTGTACAGCTCAGTAAACAAAATGAACACAGGCCATATGCACTGATGCTAGACCAAAGGGTATTTCATTATACAACATTGTTGTTTTTATGAATAAAAATATTGTACTGCATATTAAAAGTTGTTAATTTACAATGTAAGCAATGATTTTAATTTAGAAATGTAGTTAACTTTAAACTAATCTTATATATGTTGTATTTTAGATTGAAGTTTTCTTTTTAATACAAAATTGATGATATATGAATAACTTTTTGGTAACCGATAAAAGGGGAAATCCAACTACTTTTTACTAATATGCTCCACAACTAGTGCGTACCACTACGTACATGTCTGAAGTACCTGTGATTTGTGGATTTGTTAAGAGGAGAGTGATAAAAATGTCATTTTCAGAAGAAAGATAACAAGACGTGAATAATTTTGAGGTTAATTCTAATATAAACCACATTATTGTGTTTGCAGACAGTGTTCTGAATTTTGCATTATTTAGTGCTGTATTAACCTAAAAATGTGATCAATCAAGCTATTGGACTTTACCCCTCTGTTAAACAGTTGGTAATAATGAGTATTATATTAACTTGTGTAAACTTAGCCATGGACACGATTGTGCCAGTAATAGAAATTATATCTTGTAAATAGGCCGAGTCCAAATCCACGACTGAAAAAGAAAAGAGGATTTAAATTTCAACAGTGTATTAAAGACATTCTTATTTCCACAGCCAAACTCTATACTTTACTGTCCATAGGCATAAAGCCTACACTCCTTATCATGCTATATGTTATATGGAAACTTCAAGCACATCTAACAAATTCCAGGCAATAAACTTACTCAAAAGTACCACTCAAAAGTGAATGTTTACATTTGTAAACACCGCTGTGACAGTAAAAGAGTTTTTTTGATTGATTGATAATGTATACCAAAAGAGATCTTTCCATAAAAATATTTCAAAGGATATTTTACTCCAGTTTTAATAATATATGTTATCTATGAATTATAGACTTAAAGTTTTGAGTTTTAGCCTGAAACATCAGAAATACTTATTTTAAGCAAATAGGCATTAGTGGTGTTACTGAAAAAATGTAAGTTGTTAACAAGAACATTTCTATGATAATATTTAACCTGTAAAATAATATAGTGACTTCCTTAACTACAATTATTTATACCCTCAATTTAATTAAGTTTAAGGTAAACCAAATTGTTGGTACGGAATTGCTCAAAGCCATTAAACATTGCATCTAATGTGGATTACATAACAAAAGTGAATCTATTTGTCCCAGTAAAAGATATTGTCAATTTGGGCAGAAATGTTGTATACAATATATTTTTATGGAAGCATCATGAGTGCTGGCTGGGTATTATCAGCTAACCTGAAATTGAAAAGAACTACCCTAGTAAATATCACTGTTAGTACTTAAAGTGCAATATACCACCAATGCAAGACATGGCATTTAAATCCCCAGAATCAAAAACTTGAAAGGAAAAGGATCATTGATTCGAGACTAGAGATACTGACTGATATTTACAATAAGCAAGTGGAGGAGTCAATATGTTACTTCTTTTAACTTTTACATAATAAAGTTAAAACTATGAAGAGTAGTTGAATCACTACAATAGTTATAATGAGTGAAGAGTTCTAGATGTATTAACAATGCCCACATATAATTCACAACCAAATAAAAATAACTAATCTAATTTTAACATCTTGGTACCAAACTTAGTATCAAACATTTGCTGAAAACAAAATTCGACTTTTTAGTTCTAATAAAGCCAAATATTTATTGCAACATATTTTAAATTAAAAATATAATTGAAACAAATAAATAATCAGATTTACAACTTTTATTTACATCAGTAACACTTGCAAAAGCTATTCAAATGAGAATTTTTTCCTCTTTATTCCATAAGCTATATTGAAATGGGAACACACACAAACACATCAAGAACATTATGCGGTTCCCAGTTATCTTGATTTAATATGTTCAGCGGCCTTCCGATCAAGTAATGGGTAAGTGTTAGCTTTTAATTGAAGAACTGGAGAATTTGGAACTAAATCGTTAAAAAATGTCATAATTAAAAAAACATAAGAGTATAAAGCAGTTAAAAATAAGATTAATGAACTATATTAGCAAAGAAACACTTTTACAGACAAGAATAATCTTACTGCAGTTATGAAGACTTTACATAAATTCTTAAAGAAATTTCTAAGAATATAATTTTGAGTACGTTTTTGAAAATATATAGTTCATTTTTATTGGTAATACTGTACACCCCATGACAATTATGTCATCAATAAAATTATAGATAATTTAGTATTTGATCATATAAAGCAGCACAACATATATATTTTGTACAAAATAGTTAAAATTAAGTTAGTATTTGGTTCAGAGATAAGTACAACAGTCGGTGGCAGAGTTTCTCTGTGCGATCATTTGGTAAGAAGCTCATTAGAAGCACTAACATCCAGATCATAAATTGGGTGACAAAGCTAAAGACCTACTGACACAGGCCATTTCCCTTATTACTGGACACTATCAGTACAGGAAACACTTAGTACTCACTACTGAAGATCCTTGGTGTAAACTATGTAATAAGCCGGAGAAGACTGCTATCTGCTAAAGACATTATTTTGGATTGTGAGAGGCTTGATAAGAACCCTATTTGGAACCTCGCAGACAGTTGATGAATTCGAAGTCAGCATTTCCAGAAGCTCTTGGATCTTGCTGAATATTACAGATGTAGACAGGCACTACTAGTGGAACTTATGGTGACCAATAAGCTTAGGTTGAAACATCGGGAACTACGAGTCCACCCCCTCTTTGATCTAATATAATATAATATAAGTTATTAATTAGGAGTAACAATATTTCAGACATTTAAGTATAAGATCATTACTTCAAAATTAGATATACTTACTATAAAGAGTTTCAACATTTGGCGATAAGTGATTCATAAAATACAACACTTCATTGTGTAGCTAATCAGCATAGCTAGAACATTACGTCTGAACATGAGGTAAGTTATTGAACTCTCTTGATGATCACAATATTTTAACTTATTCTCAGCCTTCTGCTCTTGTTGTGCGGCTTTATGGGGCTGAAGTACTTCACGATACCCCACGTTTTCTTAAACTTTCTCACACTCATCCTGTTCTCAACCCTTAACGAACTATTGTAATTTTGTGTAAGTATCGATCCAAAAATGACGTCTCCGCTCCCAGGCTTGGTGATCATCATCTCTTCTTACACTGGTGAAACTCTCCGGTCAGTGAGAGATTTAGTTAACAGCTCATTTGTCCTCATCCCTATTATCATACCTCCTATTGTTTTCATCCAGTCTATTGTTTGTACTCACCATTTTATCGTAGTATGAATTTTGCCTGTGTTTTGGACCTTAGTGGTCCTCCTTATTTACACTGTTTATCATCATTCCCTTACTATTTCTAATTATTGCTTTCAATTCCAGTATGAAAGGAACTGTATTTGCTGAGTCAATTCCATATATTTGAATGTCAACTCTTATGATTACCAGCCTAACAGTATGATACGGCCTACCTTTAGTAGGCACAGCTGGACCAAGTGTTGCCAATAAAGGTTATTTATACATTGTTATATAAATAATATAATTAATAAAAAATACTTTTTAACATCATTTTATTATAGTGAACATCTCCCATGCAACAGTTAATTCATAATAATAATTATTATTATTTGTAATTGTATCACAATAACTTTATTTTATTATCTGACAAACTACTGTTCTTAATGTTCATGTAATAAAGATACTTTGACTTTGATTTTAAAATGGACAAGAATGTTTGGTTGAACTGCCACCATTTATACCCCTATGCATATTTTGTTAACTTATTAATAACTCTAAAATATTACATCAAATACACATTTTAAAATTCTACTCTATTTAAAAAACAGAATTTAACTAAATAAAAATATAGAAATAAATTCTGTTTTATATCCTCAACTTTAGGAGGGAAAAGTAATTCCTACCTGTTTCCACCCATATTCATAAACCACTCTTGTCCACTTCTATTTGATACTAAAGTCTGTAAAGTCCAAAAAGAGTTGTAAAAAAACAGTAATATCTGAAATTCTCATATAGCACTCTAAAATTTGCTTGGTTGGAAAGTGTTTAAATTTATATGTTTAGTTGTTATATTCACAACTGCAGATTTTAATTTTAGCCTTTGAAAATTAGTAACAAGCAGCAAGTTTCACACATTTTGGGATTACATCTTTTGGGATAATCTTAATATCATCTATAAAAAATCCAAATGTTAAAAGATAATATTGGAGAAAGATGGTATCTAGACAAAGGTATAATGAGCTGCATATATTCTACAACCAGCCACAACTCATCATGTCACAGGTCTTAGTTAATCTATTATTTCCTCCAGAATAAATAATTTAAACTTTACAATGATTAAAACAAAAGACAATTTAAACTTAAGACTTTTTAATGAGCTCACAACTAGAAACGGTCAATAGAGTTCACTAGTGTTGTTAGATTCAATCAATTGCAGTAATATTATGACTGACTCGGGCCAGCTGTGAACATTATTCCAACGAAACGTTTGATCTTTTCTGTGATTAGAACCTCTTAATCAAACACAAGCATATCCATGAATAAACTTACTTATTTAGATCCCTAAACAGTGATTAACTGAGGTACTGAAGTTGTATTAATAATTCTTTACAAACATTTTATAGTTATTCTTAAAATAGTTTTTGAGTACGATCAGTTTGTAATATATAATGTATGTACAGTTATATAAAAATAACATTTATTGTAACATTTTTTTATTTAGACATTTTAGTCACTAAGGCTTAAGCAGAGGACAACCCACATCCAAACGTAATTAAGGAATAAAAATACTACTCTTCACAGTGTTTTCAACTGAATCAGTCATATGGTGCTCATCAGTTGACTGTCAGATTTGTTTTTTGTTACAAATTTTGTTTAAAGCTTTGGTGCATTATTTATCTTATTCAAAATCAAATTCAAAACAATTTATATATTATGAAATTTTCATTACTACATTTTAAAAATATAGTTATACCTCATCAATAAAAAATCTTGTCTTTACTCTACCAGACATTTTTTTAAAACATGCCATACACACTTGAAAATGGGCTAGCACTTTCTAAAGTGATATATAGCACTTGAAGGGTGAAATTATTACATCTCAGTCTCAAATTGTGGAAATAACCTTATAATAATAAAGACCACCATTCAAGCTATAATATATTATTTTCCAACAAAAAACAGATCTTCCCTTTATCTTTAATCTTCCACAAATTGCTTTACTTAGACTGCAAAAATACTTTTGACTTATTTTGTTGTGTCCCTTCAACAGTGCTATCCTTAAAGCTACTTATTAAGCATTTTTTTAAAGAATTGTGATTGGTATGTTTATAAATTTAATAGGATCTTATAGTCAATCATGTTCATGCAGGAGTCTGATACCGCCGACTGATGAAAAGGCACTCTCCACAACTCTGCCAGTACTTTTGAACTCTCCATCTGTATTGGTTGTTTTCAAGTAAGGTTTCAACAACCTGTGGGAGGGATGTAATACTTTGGATTCTACAACAATTTGTTTTAGGACTGCACTTAACCTGGACCCCCAAAATGCAGCCTTTATTTCTTGAGTCAAACAAACCAAATACAAAATATAGGCCTATTAAAAATATTTACGAACACTGAATGGGGAATCTACAAAACAAGGTACTGTATATACATAATTTTTAAATGATCTATTTGTTTACTTGTAATTATTTTAAAATATTACTTATTACTAACCCTTTAACAGATGCAAGATCAGGTTTACATTGATATATTGAGATCCCTAGCACAAAGTATTTTATACCCATTTTGAGTGATTTTAGCCAAACTATTTTAAGTTATTTAGTCCTTTGAATGCCAACGCTCAAGACTGCTGTCCGACCTGTAACCCCCATTGCCCGAGAGGCTGGTGCTACCCAAAGCCACCAAGGCCTGTTTGTGCACTTGTACAAAGCTTTAAGTTACGTTCTGTATTGCCCTTATATTTTATGTAAATTGAATTATTTCTTTTTTGTTTTGTTGCTTTTTAGATTGACTATCAATTAGCATATTACAAGTGCATTATGTGTACAACATATTTTGTAATTACTATGAAACAATAATTTACAGACAATAATCACTTTAAATTTAAAAATCTGTAAAAAACAAATACTTTTACGTATTTAAATATTTTTAATTGATAAAGTGGTTACATCTTATTATATACGTTATGAAATTACAGAACATTATTCTGAACAATAGATTGACAGGAAATTCTTTTAACAAGTGTGAAATATGTCCATAAATTATGCAGCTAAGATTGGAGAAAAAACACCAGGGGAACACTGAGGACTCCAAAAAGGTGGTGAATCTGAGGTAAAACTGAGATCATCACCGAAGAAAAGAATACCGCTGAAGAGATGGAAGTGGAAGAGACCGCAAAAGATTTGCGTTGGTGGACTAGGAGGTTAGAAACACTTTCAAACAAAACCCGAAAACTACTAAAATGAGCAAAAAGGACAGATGACTGGATCCCTTACCAATATGGTTTAAATGAATATAAGAAAGAAATTGGACAAAATAAAAGAAGAACCTGGAGAAATTTTTGCAAAAACAAACAGCTAACCAGATACTACCAGGCTTCATAAAACTCTCCCAATTGATCACTCTAATCCACTAGGGTCCTTAGTAAAGATTAATGGAGGCCTTATGGTGAACATGAAGGAGACTCTAGAACTGTTGTTGGAGAGGCACTTTCCGGGTGGTCTCTTGACTCGAAATGAGGATTTTGATTCTCTAGCGGGGGAGATAAGTGTATAATGCTATGACGACCTGGTGCTTATGGTCAGAGGGAAAAACAAAGACACGCTGGAATGCCTCACTCAAGAAGCCGTACATTTTATAAGCAACTGGTGTCATGGGGAATGTCTACGGATTAACCCATCAAAAACAAGTATGATTACTTTCACCAGGAAAAGAATGCTCCAGCTAACAAAGCCTGATCTGTAAGGTATAGGACAAATCACTCTGATGCAGTTAAGTATATGGGCGTAGTCCTGGATGGGAGGTTGACTTGGAACCCACAGATTGAGAACACAATATCTAAAGCGACAAAGGCCCTTGGAGACTCTTCGGATTGAAATGGGGATTGAAACCCAAAATGATTTACTGGATCTATGAAACAATTATAAAACCAATAGTTACACATATGCCGCATTAGTGTGGTGGCCGAAAGTAGGACAAAAAACAGCTGCCAAGAGACTACAGAGCCTACAAAGTCTAGCTTGCATAAGCATCAGGAGCGATGAGTTCCTGCCCAACCCTGGCACTTGAAACGGTCCTGGAATACACTCCTCTGGGGCAAAAGGTGATGAAGACAGCACTATGAATCTTTTGGGTACATAGGTGATTAAGGCTACCTCCTCAGAAGGCCATATGAAAATAACCCACGAATTTCCTGAGGCTGAAATGTTAACCAACGTATTAGAAAGAATGGTTAAGAAATACTCCTCTGAAAACCATACACAGTCTCTATTGAAGATAGGGAAAATGGAGTAAAAAGGAGGCATAACCTACTAAAGGAATCCAGAAGTTCTATACAGATGGTTCACGCCTTGACTTTAGGGCAGAATTCAGAATATCCAGAAATACCAGGAGTTAACCTGGCTGTGTGCCTGGGAAAACATGCCACGGTCTCCCAAGCAGAAATCATAGCAATAAATGGTATCATGCGTCAGAAGACTTATATGAATGAGCCAAAAGGAGCTGAATACCTAATACTCTCTGACAGCCAGACACTTGATGCCCGTTCGTTTTACTAGAAAGCAGTTTGGGAATGCAAGAATGCTCTGGTAGAACTGGTGAAGAAGACCAGAAAACACTCGGGTGCCGGGCCATGATGGCATTCATGGTAATGAAAAAGCTGATACCCTTGCCAAAATAGGAACAGAGTTCCTTATGGTAGGGCTAGAGCCAGGCTGCGAAGTAGCTTTCTCCTGCGACAAAGCTCTTGTAAAAGATTGGGAAAAGAGGATTAGATCCTTTAACTGCAGTAGGGCCTCAGAATTAAGACAATCAAAAATGTTTATCTCTCCTTATGCTAAAGGATGGGTATCTTTCCTAGATCAAAGGAGGATATAAGAATGATAGTGGGTATGTTGACAGGACATGGCCCCATTAGAAAACAGCTTATGAACATGGGTCTTAGTCAGACTGATGAATGCTGACTCTGCGGAGAAGCAGAAGAGCCAGCAGACCACATATGGCTAAATTGTTCAGCCATATCTACCATAGGAAAAAATTCTAGGAGCATATCTCCTCAGCTCCGAGGATATAAGAGAACAGTAGCGGGAGATTAGTGATACCCACTTTAAAATTTATAAAAGTAAATCTTAATTACTTTAAAACAAACTATAAAATCTTGTAAATAAATGTTAAAATATTTTTTCCTAAATGGCATATCAATTGGACTTTGTTGTCCAAAGGGTTGAAGTTTATATTTTAAAACAAACAACTATCAAAAGATTTATAAACCCAATTAGGGATTGGAAATGTACATGTACAATTCAATAAATACCTTATTTACTCAACTACCATATCAACAAATAGGTATAAAATAACACTCATTTAGACAACAAGCAGAAACAACACAAATCCTCCCTACTTCGCATATAATACAATGTATGTGGCATCCAAAATAGTTAAACTAATACCTACAAGATTGCAGCACTAATTGTACAGCAATTCTCTACTTGTTTCCGCATTAATAACAAAAACATAATATACTATGCTGTCATCTTGAAAGCAAATGAGGCAGTTCGGACGTGGTCATTATTTACAAAACTATTATTGCGTAATACACCTCAAGCATGGTGGTTAAATGGATAACCATTAAAAGCAATTTAGAATAATACTTTTTTACTAACCACAGTAAATAAATATAACATTGTAATAAATGTGCGTACTAATTTCGGAACAGTATATATACAATTACTTCTTTAATATGAAACATTTTTTAGCAGGAAGTGTACTTTTACATTCCAGTTACAGTTCTAACAGTACAATTTTTGCCTAACATATCATCAATATCAGCACATCATCATCACCGTCAGTTAGAGACATGTCATTAATAAAACCCATAGTTATGAGAACACAAACAATTTGACTGGCTTTTGGTCTACTCACCAAACTGAAATCAATTATAACTATAAAAGTGAGTGATTTGTGCTAATATTATGTAAAATAAAACATTCATTTGTAAATAAACCACATAGTAACACCAAAGACAATCCAAACACAAATATATCACTGAGGTTCCATTCAACAGAGTTGGTTAGTGCACTAATGTACAAAGTCTCAAAAATAGTAATCTCTAGTCTAGTCGTCGGCTCACTCTGTGAACAGAGTCACAGTGAGACTTCTGTGTTCCATCTTTTCTGTGGTTTACACAAATTACACAGCACTTACACTTGTGTAATCCAACTACTACCAAGATTTTCTGTCCTAGAAACAAAAACTTCCGGCATTTTATTTCAACACATACTGCATATAGGTAAAACATGACCACATCACTTAGTGGTAAACTATAAAGTTATATTTAGTTCCTAACATTAAGAATGTAATAAAAAAGAATAATGTTGCATGATAACAAATAATCAGTAGCAACTACTGAAATTTTTGACGTTGCAGTTTTGGGGAAAAGCTCCGACATTCGATATGTTGGACGTTTAATGTCATGTTTACTGGCTATATAAATGATCCAAGTGCATGTTTAATTTACAATAAACATCATCTGGATAGTTGTAAAGTATAACAATGTAGTAAATGTTGAAACTCTAAAGTTTTTTTTTCAGTGTCAACTGAGGAGGAATTAGCCGCCCATTGAAAAAGTGCCTGTAACTTTTTAGATTTATGGGTAAGTTCATAAAATTTTGTAAGTACATCATTACAAGAGGATTTCAAAATTAGTAACAGTTTAAAAGGGGTCAATGTAGACTTATTGAGTTGTAAGAGCCAAAAGTAAAATAATACAAACATTTTATATATATATAAAAGTGAGAGATCCGGATTCGACTCCCGGCGGAGCAAGTACTTTTTGTGATTCAATGTTTATTGAAATTAAATAAGGCTATTGCCATTTATACAATTTAATGTATATATATATATATATATATATATATATATATATATATACATGTGATTATAAAGTCTCTACATTTTTTCATATTATAGCTGGATCCGTTTTTGTTGCAGGTAATCTGAAAACACAGCGAACAGCTGTTGTTCGTGCCCGTTTGCAAGAGAGGGCATACGAATACGTGCAAAAGGATTTTACCCATAAATTTAGAAAGCCAGGTCCCACAAGGGTAATAATCAAGGATTTGGTATAAAATTTAAATGCTGTCCCAGTACAGTTAGTTCCACGCTGCTGATGAGGAACGTTCTGGGAAACTGTCCTCAACTGAAAAAACCATGGTGCAGAGGATGTGAACACAAGTAGCCCCTCTGCATCTACCAGGAGATTGAGCAGGCAGATTGACATTCCACAAACAACAGTTTGAGAAACCCTATAATAAAAATTAAAGACACGTGCATAACACGTTCAGGTTGTGTATAAGCTAGAAACTAAAGATTGTGCAGCCTGACAGGCTATGTTTTGATACACTGCAGGCTATAGAAAATGAGAATCTCATGGAACTTGTGTTATTCAGTGATGAAACAACATTTCACACCTTTGAGCATATGAATTAACACAATTTCAGAATTTATGCAAATGATAACCAAGGTCCTGCAAGAGTGGAACCGAGATACCCCCAAAGTGAATGTGTGGTTAGGGATGACAAAGCGTACTGTTTATGGACCAATCATGTTTGCAGAGCCAACAATGAAAACTGAAACTGAAAACACAAACCTCGATATGTCGGAAATTTTTCTAGAGCCCAGTTGATACAAGATGGAATTAAAAGGACTTCCTCCCAAACCCGACTCCCTTCGATTTCTTTTCTTGGGGGTTTATTACAGCTAAACTGTACCATGTCAAGATTAACAATGTCGAACAATTAAAACAATGAATTAGAGTTACAGTTCATCAAATAACACCAGCTATGTTGAATACGGTGTTTGTCTGTGGAAGAGAGCTGGTAGCTATGCCTAGAGGGCTATCATATCAAATTATACTGATTTGTGGTTATCTTGTGCTATAAGTAGCATTGTACATCAAACGTGTTTAACACATTCACTGCGGGTGACGAGCATGCTCGTCATGCGAACGTGACGTGCCGGGTGGTGGACCTTGGCATACGGCAGCTGCTTTCATATTGCCTCAGTGTGACCTGAGCAGTTGCCTGGGAAGGCTGTAACTCTAATGCGACGTGTGCCTGTTTCGGTGAGTCAGTTGGTGTGATTCATTGCCGGTTCGCCATTTTCGTTTGTTGTGTATGCTTTGCGATATTGTGTGAGTGGATTATAGTGTCTGTTGACTGTGTAAGTGTATGTACTCATAATGGAGGAAGAGTATAATGTTATTGACGATAATTTTTCATCTGAATGAAGACAATGAGTCGAGTTCGAACAGTTCTAGGGACGGTGAAGGCGACGTCGCCCACCCCCAGTGGGCCGGCACGGCCAGCGACATGGCTGGTTTACGTGACCTGCCGTTCACTGGTCAACCTGGCTTGCTCATTCCCATTCCAGGTGACATTAAACCAATTAACTGGTTCAATCTCCTTCTTGACACCGTGTTTTTAGAGAATATTATTAGACAAACCAACCTGTATGCCCTGGAACTATTTTGTGGCCCGACCACTACTCCCGCGTCACGCATAAACAAATGGAAGGACTTAGTGATGGCCGAACTAAGAACATTCTTAGGCCTTCTACTGTTGACTGGCAAAGTCAGACTGAATCGATTGAACGACTATTGGAAAACTCATCGGTTGTTGAACTTTCCTATGTTCAAGGAGTAAATGTCTCGAGATCGATTTCTTGGCATTTTGAGATGTCTGCATTATTCAAGAGTTGACAACCCTGATCACCCCGGACCTGCTAACGACCGGTCTTTTAAAATTCAAAATATTGTTAATTATTTCAACAATAAGATGCAACAGATCTATTATCCCAACCGTGAACTGACAATCGACGAAGAGACGGTACTGTGGCATGGCAGACTGGTCTTCCGCCAGTACGTAAAGGGCAAGCGCCACAAATATGGAATCAAAATTTATTCCCTGAATGAACCTGAGGGACTCATGCTGTGCTTCCATGTTTACACAAGGAGCCATGACTCTTGTAGTGGCAAAGGTCATACCGTCAAAGTTGTCATGAAGCTGATGAGTGACTTCCTGGGGAAAGGCCATTCCCTGTTTGGATAATTTTTATAATAGTTTTGTCTTATCATCCAAACTTCTACGTCACTCAACCTACACTACCGGCACCCTACGCATCGACAGACTCCATACACCTCCAGCAGTGAAGGCAAAGGCATTGGGCAAAGGTAAAACGATAGTGATTGGAAAATGGAGGGATAAGCGGATGGTGACCTACATCTCCACACAATATGACAACGTGATGGTCCAAACCACCAACAGGAGAAACCAAAAACGAACGCTGCTAAAACCAATCATGTACTACAACTCTCACATGAAGGGGACTGACCGCTTGGACCAAATGGTATCTTATTACCCCTGTGAGCGCAAGACCCTGCGCACAAGAAAATTTTTTTGCACTTTCTCCAGGTTGTTGTAGTAAATTCTTTTTACCTGTACAACATGTACAACTCAGATAGACTGTCCCTGTATGACTTCCAAGTTCATGTTCTTGAAGACCTGCTCCCTCCAAAGGAAGCCTCACTGCTCATCACACCGACACACAACAGCATGCATCGTCCCTCCAAACTCCAACGAAGCGCAAAACAAATGGCAAGTCAGTTACCCAGAGGTGCCGCGTTTGCTACCAAGAAGGCAAGCGTAAGGAAACAGTGTACTATTGTGCAGTGTGCCCTAACGAACCAGGTCTGTGTGAACTCAGTTGCTTTGATAAGTATCACGAGGACAAATAAGTAGTTTTTAGTCATTGGCGGTGGGTGGGGATGTATATAGTTTTTTTACTCGGGGAGGGGGGAGTTGGGGAGTGTTAATTGTTTTTGATGTTGTATATTTTTCAAACTAATATGTAATATTCCATGTAATTGATGTACTATATACGTGGCATTCATGTACTATATACTTGTAATTCACGAGTGTTTGTGCCGAAACCTAGTGCGCTGCGAGCACATACAACACGGGGACCGGCACCGGATGCGGATGACGAGCAGACTCGGCACGGGCATGACGTCACCCGTTCCGGCCAACGAAGCTTCCGGGATACCTTGGACAACCCTTTCGGCTATCCTGACTCCGTTTTGGGTAAGTAAAAAAAAAAAAAATTCCCGCATTTTCTGTCACCAGTAATTTTGTCATCCGCAGTGAATGTTAATAAATTTTCATTTTCACAGAAATTTACAGAGACTTTATAATCACCTTATATATACATGATGTTTCAGCCCAGCTGACCACATCTCCTGTGGTTGAATCATTTGATAACATAGAGCGATGTAGTAAACTGTAACCTTAATAAATCTCAAATGGAGAACTTCGTATATCCCCGAAAATGAGAATCACAGGTTCAAATCTTGAGAATTCTAATGGCAAGATAGGTCATGTTTCACACCATATTAAAGGTTTTTGAATACTGAAAAATTTGGTATAACATTTTGTTTAAATATATAAATTCTCGTACAAATGGCAGGAATTTTTTGAAATTTTAGAATAATGCTTAAATTGTATTAAAATACAGTTTGTTTCAAATAACTTGTAAACTAAAAGAGATAGAAATCAAGTTGAAATTTTAAAAATTCTCTTTTAATAGCCTTCACAAAAATAGTGATACGACATGCAATTTGAAAGCTTATCTTATACTGTATCCAATAATAAATTATTGACAATTGCAAATTAAAGTAGAAAAATACCATAAATTGAAAGAGATCAAAACCAAAAATTTCTAAAAATTCCTGCAATTTGGACAATACTTAAGATATTTAAAAATTTCACCATATGAGATTTATTAGGGTTACAGTTTACTGCATCGTTCTATGTCAAACAGTTCAACCACAGGAGATTGCGACCGAGTGGTCAGGACCTCCATGTTTATGTGTGTATATATTAGAATAATGGTCAACTAAAACCCTTTTTGAAAATTATTTTTATTTCAGACATGTGTTTCGGTATTAAACCATCATCAGTGTGAACATTAACCTCTAACGAAATAATAAACAATATACATCTAAATATACACATGTGGATCATTTAAACAGATGTTAAATTTATATGACACAGTTGTAATTTTGATTAGTATTCTGTATTTAATATTTCAATTTTTTCAAAGATATGGTTTGCCTTATTTTTTTAGATTGCTATTTAATATGTTGTGAGGATCTTCGTTATAATTATAATGTCCAAGACTTGAACAACAGGATCATTGTTGAGTGCAGACGCTTAAGCAGAGAAACTTTTAGAAAGATTAGGCAAAAATTTGAAAATAAGTTATTCTTTTTCTTGAACAACATTGGCTACCAATTTAGACATTTGATATGAAGTTTACAAAGGATTTACAACAGTATTCAGTGAGTAATTTTGTTGTTATAAGCAGTAGTACAGTAGTTTGTAGACTAATAATTGTTGTGTAAGAAATGACATTATTAGCAGCAGATATCAAACCGCTTGGACAATTTCAATTTTTTTTAATCAAAATACAGCATTTTTTTATGAGCTTCAATTTGAGGTTTCACTAGGTATGTGTTGCCATTTCAAAATTTTGACTTTGAGTACGTGAAGCATGGGGGTGAGCCCCCCATTTTGAAAATAATTTTGTTTGTTCCCCAAATTAGTACTATACACTCCCATTTACAGAAGTTTGATACTTGGGCTATGTCTTTTAATACCAATTGGAAGTTTTCAAATGGACAACCTTTATATAGCTAATGTTCAAAATGGAAAAAAGCAACAATAAATAGGTTTCTTTTAGCAAGAGATTGTTTTGAGATTAAAAATGTATTATGAATTTTTAATTTAAACAATATTTAGAACCTATATACATAAAAGACAAATATCACTGACTGACTTATTGTGAAATCTCCAAAACTATGGAACGGAATTACATTGAACTTGTACACATGTTCGTCTCACCTCGCCACTGCTCATTAAGAAACAGTTTTGAAAATTACTCAACCTAACCGTGGAAACTGTGAAAAACCATGATATTTTTAACACTTTGAGTCCCGGGTTCTTAGTAATATTTATATGTGCTGTCCCAGCCATTTCAAGGGTTTTTTAGTTAAATTGTAAAAAAATTGTAAGTTATAGTTTCTTAGCAACCAATATATCAAATTTAAAAGCAGAAAAATATAAATAAAACTATTAAAAATGTTACTTATCTTTTTGAAGTCAATACAAATATTGAGTCCATAATAAGTGTGTAAAATACTGAAGAAAAAAAAATTGGAACATAACTCATAAATTTATTTGCACATTTTTCTTCTTGACAATTTTCTGCTAACCATAACATATTACACATAAAAATAAAGCCAAGAAGTTGTAGTCCAAATATATGTATATATATCCAAGGTAAATATATAAACTTTTTTTAAATCAATGAAAATGTTGAGTCCATAAAAAGTGTGTAAAATATTGAAGAATAAAAATTGGAACATAAAGCATATGTTTGTTTATACATTTTTCTTCATGATTCTTTTCAGCTAACCATAACATATTACACATCAAAATAAAGCCAAGAAGTTGTAGTTCTAATATATTTATTTATAACCAAGGTAAATAACACAGATGAAAAGTTGAATAGAGAGAATGTAGTCCTATTTACAAGTAGTTAGCTTTAGTGTGAAATAATTTGAAACATTCAGGAAGGCAGAGGGCAGTGTCACACTCTGGGCAAAACCACACAGTTTCTTTTCTTCCAGATTTGCCTGTGGTTTGTTTATTTTTCTCTGAACAAACTTTACACACTCTTGTTGGATGGACCTTCTTATCAGTCGGAGGAATTTTTTTCGGGAAAATGTCTGCCTGTAAGTCAGAATCTGTATGATACAATGTATCAACGATAAGCTTCGTTGTTTTGGGATCCAAAAATTCACTCATTTTACGCGTGTGAGTTGAATAACATAATAAAACAACACTGAGCAACACAAAATCCTAATTGTATAAATAACTATAACTAAAATAACTTTTATTTCACTGTAAAACACAAAGCGAGTAGACGTACGCCACGGCACGGCACTAGCAGACAAATACGTAGTTCTTGACTAACGTAAGATAAATAACATAATAAAAACTATAACTGAGCACTCCAAATACTAATTTTATAACAACTGTAGCTAAAATAACTTACAATTCACTGTAAAAACACAAAGCTAGTGCAAACAGTGCAGACATCATGGCACCAGCTGACAACTGCGTAGTTGGTGACTCGGCGTCGTATCAGCTGTTTGTTACACAATTTCTGTTATATTTTTTTTTCTTGTAACCGTTTATAAATATAACTAAAATAACTTTTATTTCACTGTAAAACACAAAGCGAGTAGACGTTCGCCACTGCACGGCACTAGCAGACAAATACGTAGTTCTTGACTAACGTAAGATAAATAACATAATAAAAACTATAACTGAGCACTCCAAATACTAATTTTATAAACAACTGTAGCTAAAATAACTTATAATTCACTGTAAAACACAAAGCTAGTGTAAACAGTGCAGACGTCACGGCACCAGCTGACAACTGCGTAGTTGGTGACTCGGCGTCGTATCAGCTGTTTGTTACACAATTTCTGTTATAATATTTTTTTTCTTGTAACCGTTTATAAATAACCAAAGACTAATAAAATTAGTCTAATATGACTTGCTAAACATAACACAACCTCTAAAAACGTCAGTTATGCGAATTACCAGTCTCCACGAACTAAAAATAGACTGCCCGGCCTGAGCTCGGGCTTGGGTCATTGACGATATTGACACAGCCCGGCCTGAGCTCGGGCTTGGGATTCAAAGTGTTAATGACAATTTTTTTTACATCTGGAATGTTTAAAACAATGAAATTGCTATTAGAATCCCACATTAGTTTTATAGAGATGCTCAAGATGAGATTTTATGTGTGTTTTCATGATTCATTGTGAGGCTCTGAAAACCGCAATATAACTCAATAAAACTAAACAATAAATATTGGATACAGAGGCTTGAAATATGTACCGAAAAATGAAAGCGAATGCTTACAATGAAGAATGTAATGATGCTTGATAATATCCATATTTGAAGAACCCATGACATTATGGGCCTGGTGCAGTGGAGAGACTTACAGTAAAAAAACGGTGACTTATTACATTGACTATCACAGATTTTAGCAATTTTATGAATCAGGTTGATGCCAATATAAAGGCCTCTGCCAATCCTACAAATGGAACTGCAATGGGCAAAGCCATAACGGGCCTCTAGTGTTCAATAAACTTGTAATATTCAATAACATGTAATGTTACATGTACATAGCTCAACAAGTTTGTTTGCAGTGCTTACTGCTCATACATATTCTCAACTTAAGATATCTAGTGAAATTATTACCTTGTTTGAATCAAGATAGATTTTATAACTTTACATTATCAAGTTAAACTATTTTTAAAATTCACCTTTAACTATCAAACAACCTTGTTCCGATTCATTCACCATGATTTATGAAATGTTAGATTAATTAGAATTAATGTTTAATCTATGAAAAATATTACTTTTATACAGTGTAAAATAACTTTGTTAAACAATTAAAACCAAAATAAAAATCATACACACATCACACAAAACAAAAAATTCTGCTATGCAAGTTCTGGATTAAAGCAGTAAATAAAATAAAACAGCAGTGCAATGTGAACCAAATAAAAGAAATGCATTACAAAATATTTTCAAAAATTATATTTTATTAGCAAGAAGGAAACAGTACATTAAAATCTCTACATACCACCACCAAAATTAAGCATTAGTAGAATACAAATAATAATAATAAAAGTAATATTACTAATAACAAATAAAAACACTAGCAATACAACACTACATTCAATGTATAAAGGCAAAGAGCATAGTGTAATTATAACTATAATTATTAACTAGAGAGTTCGAATTTTCACATTTCATTATTCACTGGCTAACCATCAAACGGAGCCTATCAACTACACCCGCAGATCAAACAGATGATCTAAACACAAAAATAACAAATTTTAAAATCAATTTTTTTTTAATAATTGAAAAACAAACAACAGTACAAAACAAAGTTAAAAAAATAATCCCAACCAACCTTCTGTTAAATCATTTACCTTGATATGAAATTAAAGTTTAAAAACTTAAATTTACTTAGAATAGAGAATGTAGTGTTCATATTTATAAATGGAAAATATTTTAAAGTGGGTGGAATGAAAAAAACAGACTTTCAATATTAATTTATACTTATTTTGAACTTGACAAAAATTACTTTATACTTTAAGTATTAGAATGACTCAGAATTGTTAAGTACCAATTTGAAAATGTGTATATAGTATTAATATGTACACAACATTATGTTAAATGCATTGGCTTACACACCTTCCGGAATGGTACACACATTTTAGATTTATTAACTGGTGTTGTTTAAAAATTAAAAATATAGAAATCTTGCCAGCAGATTTAAGGGTTTAATTTATGTACATAATGTGCAAAGGTATAATAGACAAGGTGATTTCCCAAAATCAAACTGCATGGAAACAATAGTTTTTATTTTAAAACTAATGATAGCTCTGATAGTAGTTAGATATACATTAAATTGTATTGTATATCTAAAATTTGTAATCATAACAATTTAATAACAGTAATAGTATTTATAAAAGTACTAAGAATTTCTATGATGTGCTCTGCACAACTTCAAATTCAAATATTTAATGCCTTAAAAAACAGAATAAAATTGAAAAAACATGTTTTTGACTTTCTGGAATTTTATGAAGATACATAGTTTTGTAAAAATTGTCTCCACTAGTATAAAATTTAAAGTATACAATGTTTTCTTAACAATCAAGAACTTAATATTAATGAATGATTGTAAAGTTGGTTGAGAATTTTTACTACCTTAGTAATTTTATGTTCACACACTTATGAAGAAAGTTATAATTTTAATTTCTAGATTTTCCTAAAACATTTTTTAAATATAAGCAACTATCAAAGTAATAATATTTAAATTATTTAATTAGGCTAAGTCTAACCTAAAATGTATCTTTACAGTAGTCAGTTATGTTGTATGTTAATGATGTATAATAGTGATGATGTTAATGATAATAATGGTAATGACACGTGTTGCAACATGGTACATTTTAGATGACTGAAATGAATAGCCTAATATCTACCCAAAAATGTAACAAATTATTCGTTTGTTACAGACCAACGTAACATATTGTAAACGGTTCTTGTTAGTAAAAAAGTAATGGAAGCATAAAGCCCGCCACCTCAGTTCAGCTCGTCAGGTGGGTTCTCACCTAAGAATGCACGAGGTCGGGCCGGTTTCTCCAAGTTGGGGGCACTTTTGCTCCACCGCTTGGGTCGGTTCATGATCTGCCCCCGCTCCCGCTGGTGACACGTGCTCGGGCCCCACGTCTTGCCCTTGACTCCGTCAGCTGGCACTACACAGCCCCACCTCACTCCCTTACTTTTATAATAAAACTGAATCGTCCCATACCCTCTTATGACTTGTATCTTGTAATCATAAAAAGTTATCGTTATAGCACAAATATTTAGTTCTAAATCTTTCCAAATATAATAAAAATAATAATTTTTTAATATTTATTTAGTTTCTATAACTGCTCTTAGATAAGTCAACAATGGAAATTTGTAAACCAAATGATATGATTGTTTACAAAATTATCTAGTTGAAATGTATTAATTTAAATTAATGTAATTTCAATTCCTAATCAGATCTAAATTTTTTAATAAAATAAAAAATTACCAAAAATCATGTTATAAAAAATTATTTTAAAAGAAAACTAGTTTTACTTGTGAAACTTAATTTATATTGAGGTTCAACTGATACTGAAATCCATGCATACAAATAAAAAAGATATAAAAAGTCATGCTAAACTAAACAAAGGTGTCATCATGCCCGCAAATCACAAACAAAATAACTTAAATGTGAAAAGCTGAATACAACAAAAACATGAAATCAGTGCAAAACTGAACACTAAAGGTGATGATGACTCTACAATAAATCTATTTTTATTGAGATGTACTTATATTAAGAAACTCATCATAGAAGTAACCAAACTATATATATATATATATATATATATATATATATATATATATATATAACTATAAATACGCTATTTCCAATAATAGATTATTATTTTATATGATTAATGTATTTCAACTGAAATAAACATGCATTTCTGCACTTGACAGAGTTAATGTTGACCGCTATAATTTATTATTCCCAAATTCAAAACTAAAATAAAAAGTATAACAATGTAAAATTTAAGCATGTAAATTATAGAAAGAGGGTTAGCTTGATTTTGGTTTATATTATTATATATATGGTTATTTTTTATGTAACTAGTACTACTGTGTCTTTATCTAGTATGTTACGCAAAAATTAATTTACAAAAATGTGGATAAACTTTCAATTTTTTGAAAATGTACAGTAATCTGCTCAAATTTTACAAAACTGATACCTACAATATTCACTAAACATTTAACAGTAGCTCTTTGTTATATGAAATGTTTTTCAATATTATATGAATGTTTTACATCTACTAACTGTGTTTACTCCTAATTTAAACCAAACTTAATTTTGTAGAAATTAGAAATATCTTACTTAACATTTTATGAATAAAGGTCATAAAGGAAATAAAGGTCAATCCTATCATTGCATTATTAGAATTTGAATATTGTTTTCCATACAAAAACTAAATGAGAAAATTGAAAATGAATAACTGTTCTAAGTTATTAATCCTTTTAGAATCAAATAATAAAGAATAAAACCAAAACTCATTAAAATAGTGATAGGAGCTTGTACAGATGCTCATTATAAGCCAATAACTTTAATTCATTTAAAGATTTTACCAGTATATACAAGCTTCACTGTTTAATTTACATTAAACTTAGCCAACATGAGCTTAAAGATCATATTTCATCTTACTGTTGTTTAACTTGTAACAGAAATAACATTATTTGTAATTATAGCTCATACAGAAAAACATTTAAGAGTGTGTGTGTGTGTGTGTGTGTTTGTGTGTGTGTGTACGAACAAAGTACATAGTATGAAATAAAGTAAATCAGCATTCTTTATACTCAATTGAAAGTTTTTATTGTATTAATGTTTACTAGTTAATATTGTACAAATATTATTTATGATTTAATTGTTATTTTACTTTTTAAAACATGTTTATGACAGAATTTTTGTAATTTCATTGTTATTCAGCAACTACAGTTGGATCTATTAATTTCTTTATCTTTGAGAATTTAAAAATATTTATGTTGTTAAAAAAACTATCTAAAACTGCCACTTTTGGGATGTATTTTTTTTAAGCTGACAAGAGTATATCATAAATAATAATTTAATATTGTTCTTTAGTTTTACCATTTACAGTGATGTTTGACTGTACATGTACTGTGTTTATGGCGATAAAGAGATTTATTGAAGACCAACTACGATGTATTGGAAGTTTGGATTATGGGTTATAAAAAGTTAAGATTTTTCAGGCAAATTTCAAACTCAACCCTATTAAATGCCTTTGGCTAGAGTAATGATTCAATTCACATTACAATATGAGAAAGAATAAATTGCAAAGTTGGCACTACTCACTTTCGAGACTGACATCCGGTAGCACTCGCTTCTAATCATGACTGACATTCAATAGCCAGTTCCCTGATGTTATTTTAAGTTTATTTATGTCATAGTTTAGTGTGTTTGTAATGCATTATTATGTAATGAATGAGATTAACAATGTGAGAAAAAACTAAATTACACAGTTCGCAGTACTCTTTGTTGTAACTGACACCCAAAAGCCAACACAACATTATATTGATTGTTTACATTATTGTTTAGTGGGTTTACATTAAATTATGGTGTTTAAAAGTTTGTAAAATACATAAAAAAAAGAAAATTAATCCCAATGTTAAAATTCTGTTATTTATTTCAATATCAAATTTTTAACATTATTATAATTTCTTCTCATATTTTAGTCATTTTTTGATAATAATTGTTCAAAGAATTTGTAATCTAACAGTTAACCCTTAAATAAATATGTATATTCAATCTAATGATAAAATTTTAATATTTTCAAATTTGTGTGAAACAAAAATAATATTTTGTAAGAAAATGATATTGTTTGTGGGTCAATTAAAAGAGTTTTTCTAGCGCAAACCACAGTACTTATTTTGTAATTGTTCCCTAGTTATACAAATATAAATGTTTGGAAAATCATTTCAATATCTATATTAGTGCTGAAGACACAATTTTCCTTCAAACCATTACAATTTTAATAAAAGCTGGATGGTCTTTTTAGCATGAAATATATGAAAACATATTGGCCTACAATAGTTAAGATATTTATCTTATTGCAAATCCTTCTTATAGACTATCAGTCTCAAGTTGATGTAAAATTATTCCTCCCACGTTTAAAAAATATTTATTCTGTTTTGGAACTAAGGTTTCGTATTTAATAGTTTGTTACCTATAACTCTTGGACCTAGGTAAAGAAAAGCTACTCAGTCCTGGCTATCAGGAAGTATATCTTTAGAGAGATGTTTAAATAACTGAAGAAACTCACGAGCGATGGCTCGTAGCCGAGGTATGCTAGGAGAACCAGGAGGGCTGTTCGGGCTAGGGTGACTTTTCGGTGTGTGTTGTACAGTTATCGTATGGCGGAAATCTGAAATAAGACATTGAATTGCTGAGATAAATTCCACTTACATTTACCTTATATACAGTATAGAACACCACTTGCTTCTACCGTAAATAAGAACCATGAACTTAACATTATTTATGTAAAAGCAATAATAAAGTATTACAATGAAATGATCCTGGATGTATTGCACGAGTGGAAGTATTTGGGTGACTTATCCACGGTTTTATATTGTTACACTTCTCCAATAGTTAATATTTTAAGGAATTTGTGGAACATTCCACTGTTTCTTTACTCCTATTTGGCATACAAGTAGTCTTAAAAAAAACAACAATTTTGAACATTTTCAAAATTAGAATGTTGTGATCCTTGATGTACCAAAAGGATCCTAAATAAGTCTGATATTTTTTAATCTTGTATATACATTTTTTAAGTTTTAATATAAATTTAATCGTAATACAATTTTCAGAAGAGACTAAGGTCTTAATAAAGGCTTAGTCCCTTAATTTAGCAGTTTCTCAATTTCTTCAAATAACGAAATATATTTGTGATCTCAACTATACATAAAGTTATGTTCTTAAACTTCTTACAAGTGAAAAATTCAAATTTAATACTAGACTTTTAATACAATACAAAAATGAGATGTATGAGTCATCCAAGTTTATTGGTATTTGTCTAGGTCAGAACCTTAAACTATTAACAATATATGTGGTATATATGAATGAGCATTTTTGTAGATAACTATTTTGATAACACAAATATAATATAAGGAATAGGCATGATTTTCAATTCCCTATTCCCGGAATGACATTATTTGGAAATAGGCTAGAGGATATGAAAAGAAATGTATGCGACTTTAAGAATTGTATGCAGTAATTGAAGACTTGGCTAAAAAATTACTTTTTTCATAAATAATGTATTATATCTGTGTTAGATTTTTTAACTTAAAGGAAACTAGTAAGTTTTAAGAATTTTACTTTAGAATTAATATTGAAGTTTCATTAATAAAAATTATGAAATTTTATATTTTAATGAATATGCTTATTTTCAATATCAAATGTAATGTAATCATGTAAGCTTACAAAACAAATGTGTGAGTGCCCAACAAGAATAACAGAATTTGCTTAATTTTAATATACAGTAACAGATTAGTTATTCTTTTTAACCCCTTTGCACTCGAGAGTACAATTTTTGGTCACTACCAAAAACTTGGGCCTCTATTGAACAAGTACTGGCGAAAACCTCGGAGCCCTTTTTATCAATTTTGTAAAGGTTTTGTTAAAAAGTTGTAACTTTTTTATTTTAGCAGATAGAGTTATAATTTTGGTTTTGTTTTATTTCTCATAAAATTCTATATTGAAAAAAATATATATTTGTAATTACCTTATTTTTTAATACCTTTTTTCACTTATAAGAAAAAAAACTTTTTGCAAAAATGTTTACAAAAGTTAACTTTTAGCTGTTATAACTTAAAAAAATTGCATTGACATTATATAAACTATTATTATTTCTAGATTCCTTACATAATTATAAACATGCACATAAAATTCCATAAACCTACCTCTATAAACAAAAATGTTGTAGGCAGTTTTGTAATTTCCAACAATTTCCCCAAATAGTGAGTTATTTGTCAAATTATTGAATATTTACTCTTTTATACCTTTTTATGCCTGTAATACCGGTACTTTGGGATTATACCGACCACACCAGTATGAAGAACACAAAAATATAAATTTATAGAAACAAACATGATAGAACGAAAAAACAACTCTTTAATTACAAAATTACAACGATTATCAATGGGGTCAGATTCCGTTATATGCCCCCAACGCTTAAACCTTTTTCAAAGAACTTAAAACGTTATAAAACGATGTAGTTGAGTAACAGAACTAACATTCCATCAATCAACAAGCATTTCCAGGTATTGTGATCGGTGCTGTTGTCGCTATTATCTTATCTTTCTCGAGAATCCCAATTACGGCAGGCCGCGCGTCATCACATGATTATTTAAGTTTTTTGCACGGTACATAATTGCCTTTCCATTACAATTCAATTTATATTTCTGATCAGCCCCTCTAGAATTTGATATTTTACTGATAGGTACTATCTCGAGGGATGTTTTTTTTTTCGTTGACATCAGCGCGGGCTTCGGCAGCACCGAGAGGCCGGAGGCACTCGCATTTTGGGTGGCGGAGTGTGATCAAGAATAAAAACAAGTTTTGTGTGTTTTTTTCAATAAAGAGTTTAGTTTTTGTTTGGTAATGTTTGTTTTTGTTGAATTTTTGTGTTTGGAGAAATGTAGAGGTAAATCACGGAAGTAGAACAAAGGGACGCACAAGCTGAACGGGCGGCGAGACTCTGCAATCACGTTATCTACTAGATCGCTCGACTTTGACCTCTGTCTGAGGATAAGAAGGGGTTTGCGATAAGACAATTCCTGTTTTATATTGACGAAATATTGTTTTACGCTAATCTAGTAATCAGTAGAAACAAAATGTCAAATAACGATTCATGTCTGGGTGTGGTCGGTATAATCCCAGAGTACCGTAATACCTCCCTCACTTTCACTTTTGGCATCGTCAGATGATTCCGAATCTGATATGTTACTGACAAAAATACCACTCAGATCGTCAACATAACCTTACTGACTGAAATAACTTATCAGACTAAACAAAACAATGAAGAGATCAGCTGTTGAAGTTTGGATCAAATCAGCTGACGAACAAAGGTGAAGTTGACAAACCTCTACAACACAATGTAAAACTGCAAAATCACCGCATTAGAGTATAAAGATTTACTACGTTTTTACATCCAACAACTATCCAGCTTGCGTATATCGCAAATTTACCGCATTTGGATAATTCATAAAGCCAGTATAAAGGATTTACCAAACGTTCGACATTTCGGACGTCCAAGGTTTTGGCCTAAACAGCAAACGTCCAAAATGTTTTTGCCAAAACAATGATGTCCGATATTTCGGACGTCGGAGTGCAAAGGGTTAATGGTTGAAAACCACAACCACTGTTATGTAAAAATAATGAACCTATACTGCTCTCTACTCTTACAGTGATATTTCTTACAAAAAGCAAAAAATTAAGCCTCTTCCAAGGAAAAGACAGTTAAAAACCAATGTACTTCTTTTTCTATAAAGGATGGGTTTTTAAATTTTGGTTCAGTACCTAATTTTTTTTTACTTATATACAACAATCTTCTATTTTTGAAATAAACAGTTGTACTTTTATGAGGATAATTAAACAAATTGACGGAAAGTAATGTTCCATATTGTTCCTGTACTTATTCAAATAGTTTCTGATCGTTTATGAGATTAAATGATAGGCTCAGTCAAATTATTTGTCAAGATTTATCAATAAAGAAGCTAGAACTGTGATAGGCAGGGCCTGACAGTTCTACAGTTCTATTTTGTGGCTTATCAACATCCGTTTGGCTGAATATGAATTCTTACCAACAGGAAAACTGATCTGGCCTGGTTCTTTTTTTAATTGTTTAAGTTTGGCTTGCTTGAAGACTCCCCGTCTCTTCTTCGGTGTTGGGGCTTGCTGCGTGATAATGATATGTAGCTCTCTCTGCAGCAGATCTATTTCTCGACGTGCCAGCTCAGCCTCTCGCTGTTGCAGCTTCTGTTCGACCATCTTCTGTTCCAATTGCGCCTTTGTTAGTTCTTCTTCTCTACACCGCAATTCCTGTAAAAATAATTCAGGTGAATATGGTAACGATGTACAACTCTCCCTGCAATAAATCAATCTCTTGGTGCATTTGCACTTCCCCTTGCTGTTTCAGATTCTGTTCTGCTTTATTATATTTAAGTTTCACCTTTGTTAGCTCATTACATAACAACTCCTGCAAAGAGTATTTACAGTAAGTAAGTAATGATGTACAGCTCTGTCTCTCTCTGCAGTAGACTCAAACATTTGTATTAACAGTATATCATATTCTTATAATAGGAAATACATAGGCAAGACAAAAAAACTAATGAATGTGATATTTAAAAAGCATAAAAACAATACGATAAGGGCTATCGGAAAAATCTAAAATTGCCCAATATTGCTGGTTTGACATTTATCACATAATACACTGCAAGGAGATTGTTTTAAATGTAATAAATTTACTGAGATTTCATACACAAAAATGTTCAGATCAACTGCTAAGTCAATCTTCTGTTGAAGTTATGGCACACTGGCTATCAATATTAATAAAAGAATTAACTAGCAAACTCAAAAAACATTAACAATCAAACAAACCTCAGCCAATAAAACTCATACACACTTTGAGATCCATAACAAAAATGTAAGGCCGAAGTCATCCCCTTCACCTCTTCCCTTCCTGACCATCACACAGTGGGATGTTTACCAATTTTAGCAGTACAAAAGTTAATGTTGTAAATGATAGGGAGGGTAAAATGCACTTAAGGCTTTGAATACACAAATAGTAAGTACCTTTACTGCACACTTTTTACTGTACATGCATTGTACCCTGGTTTTCCACTGATAATAAAAAATGCACTCAAAATGTTTCAACTAAGACCTTATTCAACAGGATTAGAGCTGGCAGTACAGGTGGCCATCTTGATCTCAGCCTCACAAGAACAATCTTAACACCTTAATGGTATCTGACGAAGTATTATGTTATAGAATACATTTCACAATAATATTCCATTTCAATGCATTCGATCCATATTATACTCTACTTCATTACAATAGTACACAAGAAGTTGTCCTGCAACTAGCGATCACCATTCATATAGTTTTGAAATTTCCCGCTAGATTTTCCACCTGTGTATCTATATGAACTGTGTAGCTACATCATTGTTTTCTGGAGTTCAGCTGTGATTGCACGATTAAGACAGTAATCACATTTAGCCATTGTGTATTTGTATTGTAAGGTTATATTGAACGTTTTAGTATGCAACATTATATCAGACACTGAAATGAATTATAGGTTATCGGGTTGTGATGAATCAGACTCAGAAAGTGACAGTGGTAACTTAATGGATAAACTTGTGGTCTGAATTACTAATTTGTAACGAAAATTTAAGCCTAAAATATCAAATAACATGATGCATATTTAAATTAGATTTTTTATTTCATTTTTTTTATTTAAGTTCCAGCACAAAAGGTAATTCACATGTCTCAGATGACATATGGCAAAGCTTTGTATTTGTAGTTATTTTTATAAAAATAAACTAAACAAAATTACTAATTAGCCAGTGATTTCTATTTGTTTAGTTTTTCAGTTATTTGTAATATAAATATGATAAAACAAAAAGCCTCTATTTTAACTATCCCTTAGTATATCACTAGAATGCCTATGCCAATCAGTGGAGAGTAGATCATTTTCATTGAACACAGTGAACTTTGCCATTAAACTGGCTGGGATACTTGTGTAGCACTGGTTACATTAGTGCTGGGACTCTTGAGTTATAACCAGCCAACATGTGTTTGGGATTTAAAAGTGAATTTGAACAAATACTTGGGACCCAAAGGCTTAATGAGTTTTATTATCTAAAAAAACAATATCACAACAAAACAAAAAACAGACTATACAAATAATTAACTAAAAAAATAACAAAACAATAAGCTTTTGGATATTTTTGACAAACCGTTGAGGTATTTAACTTAACTTTAACTTTAAACACTTTTACAAAATTATTTTAGTTGATATTCTTAAATATGTTTAGGGGTTATTTTGATAAAAATCAGTGTTTTTATACTTAATTTTTTTTATATATTCCACAAGTATAATATGTACAAGAACAACTTTAAAATGAGACTCCTCACATAATTCTATGATCAAAACTAAGGGTGCAAAAGTGTTTGAAGTTTAATGAAGTTTAACATTGTTTTATGAGATAAAACTCAAGTTTGTTTCTCTACAGCAAGCTCTTAAGTACCAAGGATCTGTAATAGCACATTGCAAACTATGTCAGACATACTACACTATTCAAACCATACATTAAATATCCAAACATATTGAGAGATTATCCAAGTGAGGTGCAAAACAATAAATAAAAGGTGTAAATGAAGCAAGTTTCAAGGAAAGAAAGAAATATTTGAACACAAAGTAAGAGCTACACAAGCAGGAGGCTCACCTCTTCCTTGGAGCGGAAGGCCTGTGAAAGCAATGCAACATAAGCATTCATACATTTTCATACACATACATTTTCCTATTAAATATTAAACATAATACATTGCAAGTTAATGTAATAATATAGACTGGGAGTCAACATACATAACGCTCATACTAGTGCCCACACTTTGGTTAACCTTTGATCTCTAGTGCGATATTAAAAGTTCTAAATAGTCACCCTGTTTTTAACACTTGGTTTTCAATCCTTTAAAAAACTACCAACAATATATGGCTTGCCCAAACAATGTATTTTTGTTTGTTTTGCAGGTACTGTAGATTATAGCTGAAATGTGAGAATAGTAAATGATAATCAATAAACATTTTCATGGGATACAAGAAATTTTGGAAGTTGGGTAATACATTTTAACTTGTACAATAAATATTTTGGAAAAACCAAGATATACAAAATGACAACAATTTTATAAGAAAGAAATATCTGTCTTTAGTTTTCTGTTTATGAGTAGTATATTCTTTCAGGGAATAATTCCACAAAAAAGTTCATAAACAAACAACACTTACATGTGAAGTTACATGTAGAAAAATGCACAACACTTAAAAAATGTTATTGTGTAACTAGTAAATTATGCTTTAAGGGAAATACAGTTTAATTCTAATATTTAAATGTTATAAATATTGTATTATAATAATATTAAAGTTTCCACTGATTTTACCAATTTCAAAATTGACATTCTAACCCAGAAGTAAAATAAAAATAGTTTTATATTTTCTACATTCTATTTACAAATAAAAAATAATGAAGGGGTAAAAATAAATGTAAAATCTTGAGGAGCAATGTATTAAATATAAACACTTAGGGATATAAAAATTAATATTACAAGTTGCTTTTTATATTATTTTTATCACATTGTTTTAGCAAAATAAACTAATAACAATTAATTTGAAAACTGGGAAAGAACACTATTAAAATCACAAACAAATTGAACAAGAAAATGGCGAGCCTTAGCTTCACAACCACCCCTCCTCTCAACTTTTGGTTTTGACAAATGTCCACTATTTATTGCTGCCAACTTGCAACCCAAAATCACTCTGCCATTAACCAATACATTCAATGTCTCAACATTTAACTGTTGATATTATCATGATTGCTCAAAATCTGAAAGTAAAGTTTTATTGGTTGCTTGTCAACATATGGACATACCAGTATATAGATAGTAAAAGTTTACTACAAAGGTTATAAAATAAAACGTAATCATGGTAGAAACAATAGCATAGCCATACTGAGATTGTGTGGAACTAAACTAGCAGTAGTCTAATTGTTATTTGGAGGAATGAGAGTAATGCTCACTCAGTGTGTTTATTACAGTGCCGTACTGAGGTTGTGTGGAACTAAGTCAGCAATAGTCTAATTGTTATTTGGAGGAATGAGAGTAATGCTCACTCAGTGTGTTTATTACAGTGCCGTACTGAGATTGTGTGGAACTAAGTCAGCAATAGTCTAATTGTTATTTGGAGGAATGAGAGTAATGCTCACTCAGTGTGTTTATTACTGAGATTGTGTAGAACTAAGCCAGCAGTAGTCTAATTATTATTTGGGAGTAATGCTCACTCAGTGTGTTTATTACAGTGCCGTACTGAGATTGTGTGGAACTAAGTCAGCAATAGTCTAATTGTTATTTGGAGGAATGAGAGTAATGCTCACTCAGTGTGTTTATTACAGTGCCGTACTGAGATTGTGTGGAACTAAGTCAGCAATAGTCTAATTGTTATTTGGAGGAATGAGAGTAATGCTCACTCAGTGTGTTTATTACAGTGCCGTACTGAGATTGTGTGGAACTAAACTAGCAGTAGTCTAATTGTTATTTGGAGGAATGAGAGTAATGCTCACTCAGTGTGTTTATTACAGTGCCGTACTGAGATTGTGTGGAACTAAGTCAGCAATAGTCTAATTGTTATTTGGAGGAATGAGAGTAATTCTCACTCAGTGTGTTTATTACAGTGCCGTACTGAGATTGTGTGGAACTAAGTCAGCAATAGTCTAATTGTTATTTGGAGGAATGAGAGTAATGCTCACTCAGTGTGTTTATTACAGTGCCGTACTGAGATTGTGTAGAACTAAGCCAGCAGTAGTCTAATTATTATTTGGAGTAATGCTCACTCAGTGTGTTTATTACAGTGCCGTACTGAGATTGAGTGAAACTAAGCCAGCAGAAGACTAATCAGAATTTGGCGTAACTTTGGGAAGGGGGGAATGAGAGGGATAGAATCCCCCTCCAAAAAGCCCTAAAATAAATTAAGTATTGTCTAATAGCAACCCAATGTTTGAAATACAGTGGTCAAACGTTTTACTGTAGATTAGGCTTATCTAATTTATTCAAATTCATATTTATTCCATACCACACATATCGTGGTGTTCATTTCAATTAGATCTGTCATCCCACAGTCATGTCCTAGTTATTCCACTGATACCGAGTATAACTAATACAGTGAAGTATGGACTAAGTTTCAGCCAGTTGTTTATAATAATGACCGCAGATATAATACTTAAATTATCCAATTCACCTTTTCTTTCATGCGGAGTCCATTAAGAACTTCTTCTATCTCAATGCGCCAGCCATCCTGCATGGTGTGGAAGCTCTCATGGGGAGTCTGGGTGAATGCAGAGTGTACAATGGCATCCAATGACAGCAAGATATCCTCAAAACCTGGTCTCAGGTGAGGGTCCGATCGCCAACATTCTAAAACCCCCAATACCATATTAAGATTTCAAGCCATTAAGACAGCTGCATACAATAAGGGGAAATAATAATATTAAGATGCTAAGTGACAATTGGTTGTGAACGTAGTAGGAATTTTTCAGAGAGTTACCATTTGTAAGAGAAACAAAAACAGTAACACTCAGTTTCAAGATCAGCAATTTGATTACTTTTTCAGTTAGGATAACTAAACTTAACACATATATAGTTAAATTAAAGTGAATACATCATACCAATGCATTGAAATAACAGAAGTAAAAAATTAAACAAACCTGTTATGAGTCAAATCCAACAACTTTCTCTCTCTATACCTCTCTTTAAAATATGGTCTTAATAAAACTAACATTAATTACCATAAACCAAACTACTTCTCTTTGCAAAGCTGTTAGGGTTACTTATAGAGAATACTGATTGACAAAATACTAGAATAAAAATAAAAATTATATAAACATGAATTGACAGTTATGTATGAAAAGAACTAGAGGTTTCTTCTTCTGGTTCATTAATATGAATGTTAATTTTTCTGCTTACTAATTTTTTTACTCTTTATAGTTTTCAATATCTATACTTGTGGTATTTTAGAACCAGATATATAGATCATTAACCTTCTGGAAGGTTCTGATACAGATGTAAAACGAACTTTAGTAGCTTGCTTTATATATATAATACAAACACACACATGTCTTAATAAAAACATGTACACAAATAATTCATAATTTAAGAATACATTTTTAACTATAACACTGCCAAATAAAAAATTCTCAAAACTTGTCTCATTGATTTATTTTAAATAGTAACTTATTTTGTCTTAAAAACAAACATGTACACAAATAATTCATAATTTAAGAATACATTGTTAACTATAACACTGCCAAATAAAAAATTCTCAAAACTTGTCTCATTGATTTATTTTAAATAGTAACTTATTTTGTTGAAAATTACATAGATAAATAGGTGAATCATAAAAAGATTAAGCTAAATCCCATAGACTTCATCTAATAAATATTATTTTTTTTAACTTTTGCTAATTGTAAATTAAAATGCGACAATTAATAGTTTTGTATCTCTTTAAGACCTTATATTTAACATTAAAACAAATAGAAGTTACTATTTCATAATTCTCCAAAAAAGATCCCAAGGGTCTCCAAAATAAAAATAATTTTTCATAACCCTTTTTGAGACATTATGGTTTTGTTGACGAAAAATGATTAAAAGGTGATTCTTAGAATGTGTTTAGTTCCTAATTTATTTCAAAGCAATGACAATTATCTCAGAATTCAACACATTTTCAGACAATTTTCTTTTTGTAAAAAAAAAACACAACTATGTATTGAGGACCGTGCACAAATTCAGGGTGGGGGTTAGGGCTAGCTGCTGGGGGGCCTGTGGTAGTGACAGGTGATCCTGTTTGTTGTGGCCATGTGGTAAATCGGTGTATTAGAGTGATGGAATGTCTTTGCTTCTTGTACTCCATTTTGAATGTTCTTGTTATTACACTATATATATATATATATATATATATATATATATATATATATATATATGTAGATTTTTTACTTTAAGTTAATTTAATTTTGGATAGGTTACGTAATTTTATTATTTTTTATTTAAACCATAAGTTAATAATTAACTGCAATTGTATCAAACTATTGTAAATTTACTTTATACAGTATGAAGTTGAGTGGTAGAGAGGGCTCAATACCCCTAACGCCACCTCTTTAATAAAGGGATTTTTCTTATTATCATAAACAAGGATTTATTTGCCAAAGTAAAAATTTATAAAATAGTTTAAAATTAATGTGAGTTTTTCTACAATCTTTTAAAACCTTTTTTCGACACTTTCTGTGGTCAATATATAGAGAAATGAACCTAAGAGCAACACTATTAACATGGATTGTCCACTAGCGTGAGTGGTCTGCATCATATTGATAAACAAAGTTCTTTAAATGCTCGTGATTATTACACATTTCATATTGTGGTGCCAGCCATGAAGGGATGAGAAGGGTTGGTATGTTATTAGTGTGCCAAGCACTCTGGTGTTTATCATGCAAGAGATGTCACAGTTCCATCCGTCCAGCATTGTGATTGTGGCCAGAGGCAATGTCCGCTCCCATCCCACTCTGTTCACACCTGACCAGATTTCCATTCTTAAGAAATACTGTTAAAAATATTTATTTAACTGCTATCAAAAATGTTCATGAAGGCTCTAGAGAATATTTTGATTTGGATAGAATGATTAATATCTTACACTAAAACTACCACACTAAAATAACAATAAACAAATGTAAAGGTAAATATAACATAAATAGAAGATTTCAATTAATAAAACTGTTTATTTATAATATTACCATCAAATAGCTTCAATGTTTTTACATTGTTACCATAACTAATAATGAATCATGTGGCATTGTCTACTACACACCTTTAAAATAAAAAAGACACATTTACTTAGTTGAAAACACACTAATGATTACAATTTTCACACAACATTTCTTATTTCTCTGCAACATCTTTCTTTCTCTGGATTTGAATACTAAGTTCATGAATGTACTTACTGAACTCTTAAGGTCAATATTAAAATGGGAAACTCAAATTAGAAGGGTTGAAAGAAAATAAGAAAAAATGGATAAATGAAAAAAATAACCAGCTCTTTATTTTATCAAACGGAAGTCAAGACCATTACGTTGTTACTTACACTTTAGCTGTGTCACTACATAAACATACAAAATGATTTGTACATATAAAAACAATTAATCCAAAAAAACATATAATAAACAAAAATTAATATACTAAAACTAAAACTTAAAACAAAATGTTTAACTGTTTTGATATATGAATATGTATAAGTAACATATACATGATTATTAAATTAAAATTGAAGGTATTAGCTTTTTAGAATACAACTGTTCTAAAACATATTATTTCTGAAATATCATGCTCTGGGATGCGCTTCATGTGAATGAGAGAATTTATCGGGAGTATTTTTGAACACACGTCAGTAACTTGAAATGATTTAACAACTAGCAGACCTTCCATTAGCACTCTCCACTGCTCAGGACAGGTACTGGGGATGGGCAGAGTGAGCTTGTTGACTGCCACACCATAGGCGATGGCCAGTGCGTCAATGCCCTTGTATGGTGTCTCTCCTGTTAACAGCTCCCATAGCAGCACTCCGTAACTGCAACAAACAACAATCAGAACAGAAGATCTACTTTATTGAAATATCAAGAGATTAGTATTTGCAAATTTTAATTTTAGATTAGTCAGAAATTAAAGTCAACATTGGAAGTCTTTTTAACTTTATATTAGGTGAAATACTGGTACACAAACCACCTTGGACAATACCATGACTGTCCATCCCACCCAACTATGTTCCCTATTGAAATCCTCCCTCATTTAGTCATTAGTTAGTCTTCCTCACCTGTCCTACTCAGGTAGGAGCTCAACTGTCAGGTGGGAATAATATCTGTTCTGCACCAATTGAGATTGTTTCAGAGAATCTGCTGAGGGAGGGGATTGAAATTCCAGTCAACCTGTCTGGGGACTGGAGAGATTAGGAATCAGTTAACACAGTCAATATGCCATAAAGGCCAAATTAAAAATTGGTGGCAATGATAAAATACTTAAAATATCTAGAATGTTGCTTGCATATCCTTATTAAGTTTATAATTTTTTAGTACAAATATTACATAACTGCAGTATTTCAATTTATAATTCTAATGTACACTAGTAGTCTTTGTTCAAAGAAAGCAAAAATAGTTACTGTCAATGTTTATATTATAACATGATTAATGTATAACAAATTATTTATAACGAGGTCCAGACTTAAAACATTCGCTATTTGTCCATTCAAACTTGGAATTTTTAATACTTGGAAAAACTCTACATCATGAAACAAGGTTATTTGTATTAAAATTATTGGTAAAATATTGTATTGTAATGATGTGTATATTTTCATTGTAAGGTTTTAGTTAGAATGAAGAGGCAGATAAAGAGATGTCAGATTCCAAAGAAATGTGTAGTAGAGTAAATATAGTTGATCATTCAAATAGTTATTGTTATTATTTGTTAATAAACATAAAAGTAGATAATATAGCTGTATTCTTGCAAAACATACCTCCACACATCACTAGCTTTAGAAAATATAGAAGTCTTGATCACTTCTGGAGCCATCCAAGCGTACGTTCCAGCTGCCGACATCCGAGTGGTCTTGTAGACCTCACGAGCCAGACCAAAGTCGGTTATTTTGAGCGTTTTGAACTGCAAGTCATCGTTTTCGATTGGTTCTTTAAGAAGTACTGCAAACAACATCAAAACTGTCACTTAAAGCACTGTCAACATAAACAATGAAATTATAACCATATGTTTCAAAATTATTAATATGATAGTTTTCATGTAGAACCTGAAGTTCGCTACCAGAAGTTACTCATTCTCAATGCACATCAATCCACCACTAGACATACAAGAGGTTACTCAAGCTCATGTACAACATATACCAATCATTAGACACTGCATTGCTTGGTGGCCAAAGTGTTTTAACATTATATACTGCAGCTAGAGTACAATCGACATATGACATACTTGCTATCAGAGGTTACCTAAGCTCATGTACAATATACCAATCATTAGACACTGCATTGCTTGGTGGCCAAAGTGTTTTAACATTATATACTGCAGCTAGAGTACAATCGACATATGACATACTTGCTATCAGAGGTTACCTAAGCTCATGTACAATATACCAATCATTAGACACTGCATTGCTTGGTGGCCAAAGTGTTAACATTGTATAAAGTAGCATCAATTTTGTTAATGCTATCACTTTAATCATTATTGGCTATACAGGGTGAGGCAGAATACCCATCTGAGGCAATGTACCATATAGTGGCTGAACCAAGAAACCTAAATTCTTTCTTTTAACAAAACCACCATATTTCATATTTCATCCCAAAATAATTTGGGAGAATAATTTTTAACACCCTAAAATAGCATTTGTGGGGAGGGGAGGGAGTGGTTTTGGAAAGATTTTCAAATGTAAAGGTAATTTACTTGAATACTTTTATTACACCTACCAATATCTCTCTCTTAAAAACTAAAATTTTGTATTTAAAGTTCGGCTTTATCTTGCTTGGATGGTTTAGAAATTGCGCCAAAAATACTAATTTTCATGACTTTTGTTGCACAAAGGGATTATAAGAGTAAGAGATGGGTGATATATAAAGTATTGGTGTCGGTAACATCGTTATTCAGTGGTAATGCCAGGATAATGAATTACCAGTAACACCCTGTTATTTCAGTAACAGGAGGGTTGAATGATTTGGCGTTCTCATAACGTTTTTCTTGTATTAGGTTACTCAGAAATCTGGTTACTGAATCTAATCTGGTTAATCTGGAAAAACTAAAACAAACTTTGATGTCTATTATTTTGAAAGTAGCCTTCTAATCTAAATATTACATTGCAGTGATTTAGTTAAGTTTTTGTATCTAAACTATTATACAAAAAACCGCATTGTATTGTGCAGTGAAAATTTTAAATAACCATTTTATAATTAGTATATTTTAAAGTAGTCTATCAGTCTAAAATTAAATTGTTACTGACAGTTAAATTTTCTTAGACTACGTCTAAAAAGCCCCACACATGTAGATTTAGTCTGACTCAGTTTACTTGCAACTTAATAAGGTCAGTTCAGTAACAGCTTGGTGCTATACTGAGCGTGGGTCAGATGGTAACATGTTATCACGGTAATAGGTTACTGGAACATAATACCAAATAACCACGCTATTTTGGTAATACGTTATTGACAAATAATGGTATTTCCCGTCTCTAGATAAGAGACCAGACGTTTTGACTGCCCTCAGCTCGAAGCTCAATAGACATGACTCATGTATCCTCGGTTCCTCGTTTACCCTCATGTTACTACCTTCACTTGGAATATCATGCTTAGTGTCTTGCGGGATGCGTCAACTGTCTTCGCTTAAATAGCTACTACTACACCCTATCCGTTGTACCTTAGCTCATGTTCATATGTGTTTTATTTATCTGTAATGTTATTAGGTATCACTATAAAAAGTTTATAAAAATATAAATGCGAAAGGAACTTATTATGAAACAAAATATAAATTATTTCACACCTAATTGAAGTTTAATACTGAAACATTAAAATAGTATAATTATGTTATAATAGTGCTTAAGTGTAATTTTTATTGCAGTGAGAGTAAAAATATTCTAGCTGTAGCACGCGCAAATATAGGTAAAAATATTATGACTTTTATTTATATTAAACAGTTTATCCACCGATTCACTCCAAGTATTTTTAAACTCACATTACAAGATCTCATGGTTCTAAACAGGGTAAAAGCAGGACATAGAAGAGTGGCTACCGATGGATGAATTGGCCAAAGATCAGTATTCAGGTTCCAATAAAATGCACCCATACCAGATTTCAAAACATCAAAAACTCCATAGAGATTACTGCAAAAGATGCTAGCCAGAACCAGGCTCTAGAGATTGCTACTCTATACAAATAGTTCGTAATAATACAACCTTGTCTCTACCAATAACTTAACAACGCTACTTACATCAAACAGTAAAAGGTAAACTAATACTTTAAGGCATTTGTTTAATCGTATAACAAAATTAAAGAGCAATCAATGTATGGTGATTAATTCGCCAGAGTCAGCCCTCACAAAAGCACAAGGATCCAAATCACAAGTAAGAATCCAACCAATGCATTTAATGCAAATTAGCCAAAAACCTTCACAAAAACAAAGAACGTTTAAAAAAAAATTAGATCAAAACTAATGCCTCGCCATTCCAAAGTTCCACACCTTTCAAATATTCACAATCATGGAATTACTCTTCGGCCAATAATTAGTTTCCAGAATTCATCATATACAGGAACGGATGGCCATATATATTACATAGTTATTCGGTTTCTGCATTAGATATTAAAATAAATATAAAGTTTACACAATTTTTATACAATTTCCAGTACACTGGTTCAGTAGAAAAGTAAATAAAATTATTCTGATAAGTCGAAAAATAATTACTAGTTTTAAAAATATTCAGTAGCCTAAAATGAGTGAGAATACGAGACCAGCTGTCAGTGTCCAGTGTGCTCGTCAGCAGCTGGCTTGACAGGGCGTACAGTGAAGATGGAGTCTCAGTCTCAAATATGTGAGAATATATGTATAAGTGTGAGACCAGCTGTCGGTGTCCAGTGTGCTCATCAGCAGCTGGCTTGACAGGGCGTACAGTAAAGATGGAGTCTCAGTCTCAAATATGTGAGAATATATGTATAAGTGTGAGACCAGCTGTCGGTGTCCAGTGTGCTCATCAGCAGCTGGCTTGACAGGGCGTACAGTAAAGATGGAGTCTCAGTCTCAAATATGTGAGAATATATGTATAAGTGTGAGACCCGATGTCGGTGTCTAGTGTGCTCATCAGCAGCTGGCTTGACAGGGCGTACAGTAAAGATGGAGTCTCAGTCTCAAATATGTGAGAATATATGTATAAGTGTGAGACCAGCTGTCGGTGTCCAGTGTGCTCATCAGCAGCTGGCTTGACAGGGCGTACAGTAAAGATGGAGTCTCAGTCTCAAATATGTGAGAATATATGTATAAGTGTGAGACCAGCTGTCGGTGTCCAGTGTGCTCATCAGCAGCTGGCTTGACAGGGCGTACAGTAAAGATGGAGTCTCAGTCTCAAATATGTGAGAATATATGTATAAGTGTGAGACCAGCTGTCCGTGTCCAGTGTGCTCATCAGCAGCTGGCTTGACAGGGCGTACAGTAAAGATGGAGTCTCAGTTTCAAATATGTGAGAATATATGTATAAGTGTGAGACCAGCTGTCGGTGTCCAGTGTGCTCATCAGCAGCTGGCTTGACAGGGCGTACAGTAAAGATGGAGTCTCAGTCTCAAATATGTGAGAATATATGTATAAGTGTGAGACCCGATGTCGGTGTCTAGTGTGCTCATCAGCAGCTGGCTTGACAGGGCGTACAGTAAAGATGGAGTCTCAGTCTCAAATATGTGAGAATATATGTATAAGTGTGAGACCAGCTGTCGGTGTCCAGTGTGCTCATCAGCAGCTGGCTTGACAGGGCGTACAGTAAAGATGGAGTCTCAGTCTCAAATATGTGAGAATATATGTATAAGTGTGAGACCAGCTGTCGGTGTCCAGTGTGCTCATCAGCAGCTGGCTTGACAGGGCGTACAGTAAAGATGGAATGCCACTGTAGCTAAAGTGTCCATTAATTTCTCCAGTCACCATCAGGTGTTCTGTCACTCTAGTATGAAAATGAATAATCTAATATATTGATCAATGACTACTTGGCATTCATGACTTCTTTTATAAAAACTAAAATTATCAAGTGTACGGTAATTTTATAAGATAATATTCGTAAAATAATTTAAAAAATATCTAGTATCATTATTTTTACAAGCATATTTGCTTTAATTGCATTAATAGAGAAAAATAATATTCACTGCTATTCAGATAAGCACTAGGTCACAAAACTGGTATTGATGAATCAACTTACTAACAATATGTATTTTGGAAGCGGGTAAAGTAGATTACTAGAAAGAGCATAATTTAAATTACGTTACTAGGTAGGCAACAGCACAATTGTCGGCACTAACTCTCCATTAACGTAGTAAGCTTTTGTAATGTACAAGTTTTAAACTGGAGCATAAATGTAAAAAGAACAGTTCAAAGCATACGTGGAACTGGCCAAATCCGAATGCGAGAACAACTGATGGTGCAACTGTTGGTCCAAAAGTCTGTTGGCTAAGATTGTTCTAAATAAATTATGATACTTCTGTTTAAAATAACTGTAAAATAGGATAGCGCCTTATTTGAAAGATCCTCTCATAGCTTAAATATACTCTTAAGAAGATGGCCTAAATAATTGTATGTTAACAAACTCATTAGTTTGTTAGGGTTAAAAAATAAACCATAACAAGAAACATAATTAACTACCTCATGTTTAAGGTAGTATTTAAGTTTTGGTTTGAACATTTTTTATTTTCAGTCATAGCCTTTGCGGAGAATGTTTGCGATAACTTCTCTAACATTAAAAAATTAAGAACAGGCATTAACATACACTTTTCAATTGGTAATACGGCCCAAATAAAAACTATTGAAGATAAAAATGTAAATTTTAACGGCATATACATAGCACCAAAGAGCAAACTTACTGTTATTTCCGTCTTTGAAATTGTATAGTCTAAGCGTTGTGGCAAAAATCTATTGTTTAACATAAAAATAATTATGCCAACCGTAAACTAATTGCGTCACGCGTAGGTGTTCCCAGTTGGAATCGGCAACAACAACAATGGCTACGGCCTGTGTTTACCGATCTACCGTGGCCAGATGGTTATGAAAACATATTTGTCGGAGGTACCCACATAAGGACTTCCGGTATCGAAAAGATCCGGAATGCCCAGTTTGGTAGTAATTAGTGAGAGGGGAATGCAACGACAGTGTGGCGGCGACGAGTGAAAGTGGGAGCCATTTCCGAATGTATTGGGCACGGATCCGGGAGCGAGGGGGCTGGCCGGGTGATTTATGTTCCTGGCTCCGGCCGACCTTGCTCCTGCCTCCCTCACCTGTTCTCGGCAAATATAATCTTACACGTGTACGGTAGTCCAACAACCTGCTGTAAGGCACCACGTGAAAGGACAGAAGACAATGAAAGTCGGTTGCAGGTGTCACACCAGCACACTGATACTACGATTATGATTGATCTGTCACAACACGGAAGTGACTTTGCTCCCAGCCTGCTCGCGGCGAGTATTATCTTATGCTACCGACCAATTAATCAGAGACAACACAACGGTACCCCAACAACCTGTTGTAAGGCACCACGTGAAAGGACAGAAGACAATGGAAGTCGGTTGCAGGTGTCACACTAGCACACTGATACTACGATTATGATTGATCTGTCACAACACGGAAGTGGCTTTGCTCCCAGCCTGCTCGCGGCGAGCATTATCTTATGCTACCGACCAATTAATGACAGACAACACAAACGTAAGGTAGTTCAACAACCTGTTATAACACCACGTGGAAGAACAGAAGAACAAGGAAAGTCGTCTAAGTCGGTTGCAAGTATCACGATACCGTAAGAGACAATACAGACGTACGGTAATCTTAACAACCTGATATAAGGCACCACGTGGAACGGATCGAAAGACAAGGAAAGACGCCTAGTCGGCTGCCGGTGTCACAGTAACACACTGAAACTACGACTATGATTTATCTGTCACAACACGCAACTGACCTTGTCCCGATGACAGTTTTAGCTCTCTTATCTTTCCGTTCTGATTTTTCTTATCTTTTAACTCTTGGCTAACATCTTCGAGGCTTAAGGAATGGTAGCAAGCAGACAAGCAAGTAGAACAATGTATTCGGACGAGTTACGAACACAAGTTGGAAGCACCCCTAAGGAAAGGCTGGTCTAGTAAAATCCCAACCGTACATGGACACCCAACTGACGCTAGGATCTGATGAGGAGTAGAGAAGTTTAGTAAGCCTCATATGTTGACTTGATACACTAACAAGTGATACCAGATTTTAGACTTTTATCTGCTCGCCCTGTAAACCCATGGAGTTTATTTATACTTTTATCGTTGTATATTTTATATACATTATAGCTAAGAACGAAGTACATCAACTATTAATCGCATAATAATAGTATAATACGAATTAAGGTGTTAAAAACTCATATTGTAACTACGGGAAGGTAGGATTCAAAGCAATATGATGTCTCTTGTAACAAAATGACAATGGCTGGTAGATTTAAACATATAAATTAAAACCATTAACGTTATGAGTGAGCATTTTAATAAATAAGTTAAATTTAAATTTTTAAGAAATAAGTTTTAAGTTTTAACACACGAAAATAAACAAATAATAAACACACCGAAGAACACGCAAGTAATAACTGACTACAGAAAAGTTGTACATGAATGAATGAAATATGAATCATGAGTCAGACGAATCACAAACAATGCTGTTTTCACACCACAGACATGATGCACGCACTACAATAAAGTAAACTGAGATTATGATTTGTTAATTTCATCGAATAATTAACCGCGTTCACACCCCATAGAAGAGGAGACACTCAAAGCGTAGTAGGTATTTCATTTCTAATATATAATTATGGAAATTGCACATTATAGTTCGTCAGTATTAAGCTTTAACCTAAACTATGAATTCAGAGTTGTTATGTACATAAGAAGAGTTACATTGTATTACAATTTAAACGTAGATATATGAGTTAAGATTAACTGAGATGTAGTTCTATGATCAAGTCAGTGTTTAGGACCCACTGTGGGTGAGATGGTACGGCGGACTCTCAGCCGCGACGCTAACACCAGAACCGGGCCAAGGCTAACGCCAACACGGAAAGATCAAAACACGACATTCGATTCCATTACAACTGAATATTTTTGTGGCAATGATATTTACACTTACTGTAGAGTAACATAGTGTTAAATTACTATACGGTAAGAAAACACGCGGCTAAGAGAAAGTAACGTATAATTCATACATTACTTCATAAACAAATGCTTTCTTTTTTAATGTATTCCTTCACGGCGCGTTGCTGAATCCTACCCAACTATTAAATAAATAAAATGTATCAACCACACGGAATATTTTCAAACATTCCTCGACTAACCATCCTAGATTAGATACAAAACGTTTTAAAATATTACTTATATTGTGGAAACATATAGTAGCATATTCGTAACTGAAATCATTGTCTAATGCATAAAACAACTAATCCAGAAATCAATAGTTGATGTTACATAATGGTGTGTTGCAAAATTTTAAATTTGCATTACATTTTCAGAAGTGGAAACAACACAATGTGTACAAATTTCAAACTGTCAAGTCCAATAGCGGAAATGTTTGTAACTCTAGGACTGATAATTGTATATTTTATATTTTTGTCTCCTCGATGACGCTCAACCGAGTTTTAAACCTGATCAACGTGATATTCGACTATATATTGTCCGCGCACTCGGATGGAGGATACTTTTTTAAACGTCACGTGAAGCTTTATCCAAAAAAAAAAACTATTTATATTCATCATTAATTAATCCTACTAAAATTTATATACTAACTCTCCCAGTTTCAAGCCACTTACTGACCAACTTATACAGGATAAAAAACATAACAAGAAACTGGTAACATACATATTGTAAAATACACGCAAATTATTTTTATAAATTGTTCAGGACAGAACAAATATTGACAATAGTCAAGATGTTCAGGAAATTTTGGTATTTTACAGAGATGCAAGTAGAGCGCTGCAATCCGTGAGCATGTTTGTAGAAGCGAGGGACCAATTTGATTGTAAATGACAACGATTAGCGGTCGCGACTAGGACAGGAATGCCGCGCTGCATATCCCCGGAGGGAGAAACCAACAGATTCCGGGGCAGATATAATCTTTGGTGAGAGAAACTTGGCTGGCTACTTCACTATAAATGAATTATTTATGGGAAATACTGCACTTTGGATAATTTTTACATTAATCACGTTACCTATAACGATCTGAAATAACTTTTATTAATTTCTTAAAATAGTATGCTTTTATTTCCAGAAAGAACGTTTACGCGGTAACGATCCATAATTGCACAATAACTGATAGTACGTTTATATTTGGGTTATATCCCAAATAGTCTATCAATCTTGGGGACCGTGGGGAATCGGGTTTTTGGGTGAGGGAGATTACAAGCTAAGGAGGGAATAATCGGGATACCAACTTTCAGGCGAGAGAAGTACAATTTTAGTGGTCAGAGCAGGGTTACCACTATATGAAGATAATTAAGGAGTTTTTCGGTACTTCTTACTCTTTTTCGTCATTCATGCAACAGTTTCTACCTCTATGGTGAAGTCAATCTTTCCTCTGTGCTCTCGGTCTTTTCAATACGCATCGTATTTGCACATCTCGTTAAAAAACTATTTCTTCTCGTTTCATGATTGGTCAGATTTTGCTGCGTTATACATTTCAAAATAAATAAATTGATATTTGTCTTTCGTCGTCACCATTAGTGCTTTTGTGTTCGAGTTATGTTGTGTTTGTGTGATAGTACGCTTCTAGAATAATGGGTTTACCCATTAATAGAATTAATGGGGTGGACATACATTTTTTCAATTGCGTACATAAATATGACTCAAGGGAATAACATATTTTGATATTTGATATATAATGATATTTTAGTCATATGTTATTCAAAAATGTAATTTTAAAATCATATATAGTGTTTAAAATGGCACTTAAATCATAAATCAAGGACATTAAACTACTCTACAATGTTTGCCTGGTACCAATAAACGAATTTTGAATCATTTTGTGGTATGCGGTTAAGTTTGGGTCTCCCCGGAGTTGGTGTGTTGTGTAATAAAGAAGGCAATTAAATACTACAGTTGTTTTCAGCAAACACGTAAAATCGATCATCGCCGACTTCAATCGACTCCGTCACATCCTCGGACTTACAGGCTGAAGTGGGCTCTCTATTTTTAACGGCAACTGTAAGATATTATAGCAGTTCACATCTCACAAGAGCTGTAGTGGTATACAAAAGTCTGTATAATTATAGGCACGACATACACTAGGTTGAGAAAAGGACCTGCAAAAGCAATTTGCATATAGATAGTATAATGGAAGGCCTTGACCAGATACCAAGTTCTCCACATTCCTAGTAGCTCATATTGACGGCACTGATTTCAGTTTTGAATTACTAGTAATTACATGAATGTTTGTTAACGGGTTTCAAAATCTACATAATGGCTATTAATTTAGACACGCTTTCATTAAATTAACTGGACTTTCAAGATTCTTCTACCAGGCCTATATAATAATACTCTCAGCTTGGCCAAATAGTTATTTTGCTATTTAATCGAATTTATGAGCATGCCTTAAATTCACTCGTAAAACAAGTTCAGTTCCAAAATAGTTTTCTTAGAATTAGTAAAGAAATATACCATTACCAGTAACTTGTTAAAACATGTGCGAACAACATGTGACTTATGGTTGTATTATGTTTATCTTGAGCCCAATCACTATTATATGTGTTTGTCACTAAACCAAAAATCTGAAATTCTAAGTTAACAACTAATTGTGTTCTACAGCCTAAAACTTTTAATAAATAACTCGTAAAACACTTCGTGTGTCGACCGTATGGCAGGATATGGAAGATAACCAAGTTACACAAATATAAAATCCTACAACAAATTCAAAACATGCGAGAATACGGTGTTTAGTTACACTAGCAACGTTGTACGCCATACCACGTCTCGTGTAACAGGCTTTTCCCTGAGATTGTATACAACATTTCAAGTCTACTTAGGTGTTTAGTTACACTAGCAACGTTGTACGCCATACCACGTCTCGTGTAACAGGCTTTTCCCCTGAGATTGTATACAACATTTCAAGTCTACTTAGGTGTTTAGTTACACTAGCAACGTTGTACGCCATACCACGTCTCGTGTAACAGGCTTTTCCCTGAGATTGTATACAACATTTCAAGTCTACTTAGGTGTTTAGTTACACTAGCAACGTTGTACGCCATACCACGTCTCGTGTAACAGGCTTTTCCCTGAGATTGTATACAATATTTCAAGTCTACTTAGGTGTTTAGTTACACTAGCAACGTTGTACGCCATACCACGTCTCGTGTAACAGGCTTTTCCCTGAGATTGTATACAACATTTCAAGTCTACTTAGGTGTTTAGTTACACTAGCAACGTTGTACGCCATACCACGTCTCGTGTAACAGGCTTTTCCCTGAGATTGTATGCAACATTTCAAGTCTACTTAAGTGTTTAGTTACACTAGCAACGTTGTACGCCATACCACGTCTCGTGTAACAGGCTTTTCCCTGAGATTGTATACAACATTTCAAGTCTACTTAGGTGTTTAGTTACACTAGCAACGTTGTACGCCATACCGTCTCGTGTAACAGGCTTTTCCCTGAGATTGTATACAACATTTCAAGTCTACTTAGGTGTTTAGTTACACTAGCAACGTTGTACGCCATACCACGTCTCGTGTAACAGGCTTTTCCCTGAGATTGTATACAATATTTCAAGTCTACTTAGGTGATTAGTTACACTAGCAACGTTGTACGCCATACCACGTCTCGTGTAACAGGCTTTTCCCTGACATTGTATACAACATTTCAAGTCTACTTAGGTGTTTAGTTACACTAGCAACGTTGTACGCCATACCACGTCTCGTGTAACAGGCTTTTCCCTGAGATTGTATACAACATTTCAAGTCTACTTAGGTGTTTAGTTACACTAGCAACGTTGTACGCCATACCACGTCTCGTGTAACAGGCTTTCCCCTGAGATTGTATACAACATTTCAAGTCTACTTATTAAGAACAACTTAGTAATAAAATTACTCGAAAAGATAACTTTTTAGTTTCATGCAATGTTATGATTTAGTTTTGACAAAATATTTTATTTAAATACCATTGTGCAAACTTCAAATCTTGTATTGTAAGCAGTTTTTAGTAACTTATTTTAAAACACAAGAGAGCAGGCATATGAAAAAAGGCGTTCGAGAACTAACTTTATTGGACCTTTTTGTATTTTGCATAAATAATGATATCGACATCATCGAAGGATCTTTATGAATTTTCTATACATGCTAACACTTTCTTAACTTTAATTTTTTTAAAGCCATAACCCATTAGTAATGCAATTTAACTAGGAGTAAAAGTATAGAAAAGGAAATATACAGGAAGGACACTATTTAATTACACTAATTAATTTCAATTTTAAAGCGATACATCTTTTAGTATACTTCGTGTACTAATAAAATTATGTAGAAATAATTGTAAAAGGTATCAACATGTATTCAAATTCAGCCGCTATAACCGTAGTAAATAGCATCAATGTTTTAAAGTAAAATGGGTGAGGTATGTTACATGCTTTAACCAAATAACATGTTCGGTTAATAATTATTTCATTATTGAATGATGTAGAAACGAGTTAGTTATGATATGTGTCCTGTAAATGTTTGCTTATTTCATTAAAGAATGGTTCTGATTTTTTTAAACCAACAAAATCTATCAACGGAAATCTAAAATTCGGAGGCCAAATATAATTGAGAATCAATCAAAATGAAACCATAACTAAACTTTCCAAGTAGAATACTGATTTTAATGGACTAATGATGTATTGGAGGCAGACAACTGTTACATATAGTAGCGAATGTGTACCCCAGGTGATCGAATGCAAGACGTATATGTGTTCCAATTAATCAGGACTGTCACTTCCGCTATACAACGATAAGGAAATCGTATAAAACACATTAAATACTCGATTTTAAAATATAAATCGTTATAAACAAACTGGGCTGTATAATTATTTATTAAATAAAAGACCCATTTATTCTAGTGCAAGAGGTTTCACGTGTGGTGCAAGAGACGATCTGGTATTCACAAGCGTTCAAGTCTCTAAAGGTTTACCACTCAGCGCTTCACTTTATACAATAATTTTTGCATGCGCGCGCTTGTGTGTATGTATGTGTGTTAAATATTTTAATTCAAAATATATGAAAACAAATCAGCCATCCTATTATACAGGTTTTTGGAAATGAATTTGAGACCGGAGGCGCTATTATGATTTTAAATATTGACAATTAATAAACTACGCGGTTAAATTTATCTGAGAAAGTGTAAGTCTGAACAGCAATTTGGTAACAAATGTCGAGATAAATATTATAAAACTACCTTGATTATTGTTGTACAAGATCATTGTGTAAAAATTAATCGAATAAAACTGAGTATATACATCACAGGCTTGTTTAATTGACTTTATGAAGAATATAATCTACCACTCCTTGAATGAAATACTATGTTTTTAGTTCACAATCGTATGATATTCTTGTGGCCTTAATTTAGTTTCAGTAATATGGTAATTAAAAACCAAATGCAGAAATTACACAACTTTAAATGCGGTGTAGGTAAAAGTTGGCATAACGTTACTAATTTTAATCATACAAAAGAATAAATTTCAACTATGTAATTGAGAAATCGTATTTTTCTTAAAATTTCAGACTAAGATTGCTACGTCAACTAAACTGTTTCTATTCTTAATATCACATAAATAAAAATAACATTTATTTCCAAAATTCTAACCAACACTCAATCAATGCCAATCTCTTAGTTTCAATTATTGTTACCAAGAGATAATATTTACTTAAAAACAAACAACACTATTAATATGATGAACGTTTGTGTGTCCAGTGACTGTATTTCTTAAGAGTTAGACAGTCCATTAGCCCCAATATCATGGGGTAATGTCCACCTTCTAATAGCCCATTATATCTAGGAGACATTCGAACCCAGCCTCGTTCGTTTGTCACCTAAGTATTACACAATTTGTTTAGTAAAAATATTAAAACCATTTTATATTTGATGATTATCTGAGACCGGAGATTCTACAAGATAACATTTCACTGTCGTTTTGAACTAAACCATAAAATCTAATTCTCCTTGATTTATAGAGGTTTTAATAAATAACCTAATTATTAAATGGCGGCTGTTCACCTTGCGATTACAGCTAACGAAATTATACTGGTGAGGAAGATGTTCCCCAGTTGGAGGAATGTTACATAAATTCTCCATTTGATTACATTAATTTCACAGCTATTCTTTAAATATACAATGATAACACAATATTTGTACATTTTCAAGTCCTACTATAATAACGCAATGAGTACACAGGGTCCACATTTCGGAAATAATAATATAACAACAATAATATAGGATAACAAACTAATCCATAAAATTAAGTTTGAAATTCAATATCATCCACCTCGGTATTTGGAAGAACTAAATATAATTATGGTTTTTAATTCATTGTAGTAAGATTGTTAACTGTGTCCTATATCTCAGTTAACAATTATTGCCCTAAATTTTAGCTTTAGTAAGGTATTACAAGAGCATCTCATGCATGTACCTATTTGAACAGATTTTGTTCATTGCTAACATGTTGTAAAAGGAATGAAATAATATACATAAATGTATTACTCTAAAAACTTCATTTTGTACTAGGTATATTATTAAAAAAGTGAATTTACGTTTGCCCAGGTTCGGACTAGTATTAGTAAATCACGTCAAACAGGTCGCAAGAATTATTTCCCACACTATTTATACTACACAATATTTCTTTAATATACTGCAGAATTAAATCTCTCAGAAAATCAAAATGTACAGTAAAAATGTATTTATGCATTATCTGAATTACATTTATACAGTATTAAGTTCGTAATAATTCATTGAAAGACTAAGGCTATATTATTATTACTATTTTACTTAATTTACGTAGAGATGCGATATCATTTACAAAACTAATTTTACAGTCAGATTTGTTTTTTAATATATAAATATTTGTATGAGGTGTCCTATATTGACATAATGATTTGGCGTTGTTATAAAATGTAATATTCTAAGTAGATCATATAACAGGTTAACTGTGAGAACCTACAACACAGTGTCTCGCACCAGCTTATCAGAAACCGCTATCATGCGGGAGATAACGCTCGGGATTCCCCATCACAAGGCCGCCAGTTCAGATAGATAGAACAAACCGTATAGTTTTAATCCCACATAGCTGACTGTAAACCTATAATGTTTCTGTAAGATAAACAAATAACGTACAAAATAAGTGAAGAAATACAAAATTTAACCAAATTTGTTTGGCCAATATTCCGTTGTACTGTATATGTCCCGGGACAATGTGTAAGTAGACAAATGTAATAAGTGACGCAGTTTGACTACCACGTTTTCGTGCCTTCAAAGTCCAATACTTCGTTGTACTGTATTTATATGTTAACAAAGTTTCTACAGCCGTGTCCCGAGACAGTGTGTGAGCGGTGTAACGTAATAAGTGACGCAGTTTGACTACCAAGTTTCCGCGCCTTCAAAGTCCAATATTTCTTTGTACTGTATTTATATGTTAACAAAGTTTCCATAGCCGTGTCCCGAGACAGTGTGTGAGCGGTGTAACGTAATAAGTAACGCAGTTTGACTACCAAGTTTCCGTGCCTTCAAAGTCCAATATTTCGCTGAAATGTATTTACATGTTAACAAAGTTTCCACAGCAGTGTCCCGAGACGGTGTGTGACCGGTGCAACATAATAAGTGACGCAGTTTAACTACCAAGTTTCCGTGCCTTCAAAGTCCAATACTTCGTTGTACTGTATTTATATGTTAACAAAGTTTCTACAGCCGTGTCCCGAGACAGTGTGTGAGCGGTGTAACGTAATAAGTGACGCAGTTTGACTACCAAGTTTCCGCGCCTTCAAAGTCCAATATTTCGCTGAAATGTATTTACATGTTAACAAAGTTTCTACAGCCGTGTCCCGAGACGGTGTGTGAGCGGTGTAACGTAATAAGTGACGCAGTTTGACTACCAAGTTTCCGTGCCTTCAAAGTCCAATATTTCGCTGAAATGTATTTACATGTTAACAAAGTTTCTACAGCCGTGTCCCGAGACAGTGTGTGAGCGGTGTAACGTAATAAGTGACGCAGTTTGACTACCAAGTTTCCGTGCCTTCAAAGTCCAATATTTCGCTGAAATGTATTTACATGTTAACAAAGTTTCTACAGCCGTGTCCCGAGACAGTGTGTGAGGGTGCAACAGAATACTAGACGCAGTTTGACTACCAAGTTTCCGCGCCTTCAAAGTCCAATATTTCATTGAAACTGTATTTATATGATAACAAAGTTTCCACAGCCGTGTCCCGAGGCAGTGTGTGAGCGGTGTAACATAATACTAGTGACGCAGTTTGACTACCAAGTTTCCGTGCCTTCAAAGTCCAATATTTCGTTGTACTGTATTTATATGTTAACAAAGTTTTCACAGCAGTGTCCCGAGACGGTGTGTGACCGGTGCAACATAATAAGTGACGCAGTTTGACTACCAAGTTTCCGTGCCTTCAAAGTCCAATATTTCATTGTACTGTATTTATATGTTAACAAAGTTTCCACAGCCGTGTCCCGAGACAGTGTGTGGGTAGGGCAGAGTAACGTTATCAGTGACGCAATTAAGGCTACCAAGTTTACGTGCCTTCAAAGTCCAATATTTCGTTGTACTGTATTTATATGTTAAGTTCCCACAGCAGTGTCCCGAGACGGTGTGTGGGTAGGGCAGAGTAACGTAATCAGTGACGCAGTTAAGGCTACCAAGCTTCACTGCCTTAAAAGCTCACGAACGTTAATATACATGTGATCTTATACTAATGAATGCAGAATAACATAGTAGGCTTTGCCAATCTGCAATTATGATAATAGACGGAGATATCCCACGACAATCAAGGCGTAACAATGTGTCTAACGATATGTGCAGATAGCAGAATATCTATGAAGAAATAATACAAACGAAAAAACTTATGTAATGTATGATATATAGATTCTTATACAATAAATTAAAATATTTTAAATTATAATTACTATAGAAATAAATCTTTATTTCTATATTATTAACCATATAACATAATGAGTTTTACTTATTTGGTTCAATAGTTCATTCTTATTAATTCCTTAAAGTCCTTAATTTGAAAAATGTGATTAAAAAGTTTCCGCTCTGCCGTTTCATTTCTCGACTCTCCAAGAACAGTGATAAAAAGTAATATCACTATAAATGTACGCAGTACTTACTATTATGTATTGTGCATACTTACTGGCATACACGGCGTAGCAAGAGTATGGATATTCCATATTATCTTTTTAATAACTTCTGGTTTATTATGATACTAGTTGTTACCCGCGGATTCGCAAGCGATTTTTAGAACCGAAGTCCTTATAAAAAGCAATTATGATGTAATATGATGGGAGTTCTACAAACATTTTAAAACGTAAGTAGGCATACATCAGGTAGATATTATTTAAGTTCGTGGTAAATAGTATCAGAGTTTAACTTTATTATTATATCATGTTTGGGACGTGTAGGAGCATTTCTGGTTCTAATTAATTATATACATAACGTGACAGCTGAATCTGCCTTGTAATCCCGATCAAGAAAACACAAATCTCGGATCACACAGGTCTCGGAAACTTACTTTGGTCAAAAAGCGTATATTTCCAGTCCTTCTCATATATTTCAGGTCTAAGATATTTCCAGTACCATAGTAGAGTTTGCCTTGTTGTTCTGACGAAGAAAAAATATATATACTTACATAGGACCGAGATGCCTACTTCGGTTAAAAAGTGTCTACTTAAGACCGTTTAAATTCACTTACCTACTATGTCACAGGTTAGCTTGCCATATTGCCTCGATTAAAATACTATATACGTTCGATTATATAGTTCTCGGAAATCTATTTTGGTCAAAATCGTGTTGGCATAGTTGAGTTTGCTAGGACTGAAAAGCCTATTACGACCTAGGGGGAAGTCCTACCTACTTCTTATGTACTTCCGGTATAAGGGGGAAATCCTTATTAAGGTTATGCAACATTCCAAAATAATCGTTATTAAAGTTTTGCGTTACACTTGTCTGTTGGACTGTAGCCAGGGAAAGAATGAATCGTTAAGGTATGTTAGTATTATTCATTTCTCTGTTTTTCCGTAAGCCATTGTTAAAATGTAATATCATAATGTCAAGGAAGCCCACCAGTTTAATGTAACTTATGTGAAAACATTCATAACTTTGTTCATTAAGGTTAGTTTTATAACAGTATTTAATGCATTAGATGATTTTAATTCGTCACTAGCGCAATTTGGAGTAAAATTTATATATTAATGGTTTATTTACTATCTGCATTACACTACCGATCAAGCACTGTTTACTTATCCCACTAATATTATAAATGCAAAAGTTTGAATGTTTTCAGAAATTTTGTCGAACTATAGCTCAAGTTACTAAACAGCTGTCAAAATACGTTTCGTTCTTATCATAACATTCGAATGTAAACAAACTAATTTTTCAATTTGAATTCGACTTTATTTGGTGAAATGAATGTGTTATGGGTGGTAAAAAGTACTCTAAATGTTAATTCAGACCAAAAGCTATACCTATTCCAAATTTCAGCACAATCCGTATAGCAGTTTCAGCGTGATTCGAGGACAAACCTCCAAACATCCAAATATTCAAGCATTCAAACTTTCGCATTTATAATATTAGTGGGATTATAGAAACCAGTGGCACTTTAAAAATTTCAAATATAGTGTCTTAATGAATAGTTGTCCTTTGTGTTGTTAATGGATTTGCGAGCTGAGTGGCACCTCCTTCAGATTGTCATGAATAAAAATTACTGAGTAAAAAAAACAGGTCACATGGGAAATAGTGTAGGTTTGTACTTTTACTAATTTTTGTTCAGACAAACTGAAAATAGTTTTAAAAATTAAATTAATTCGGATTCGGAACATTTTTTATTTGTATTAAAATTGTAAAAAAAGATTAGTAAGCGTTTTAGTAGTATTCAAAGTCACTTCAGTATAAGCAAATATTCGTATAAACAAACACACTCCCTCAGGTGGCCATCCTAATCTTACAAATTGCCTGACTGAGCATAAACTTGTACTAAGGCGTATAGTAACTATTATTTACATTTTTCTGCATTGAAATAATTTTAAATAATGTAGGTATCCGTGAAAAATAAAAATCTTAGTTTATCACACGGCATAACTTTAACAGGCATATGTGGTGGAACGGTGGCTGCAAGCTACGTATTTCACTAGTGCATCGTGTCTGGATTAATTTGTTAGTTTGGTATAAACGTTAAATATGTAACAGCAAAACTGGTTGTTGCACATCAGTAACAAAGTCGATTACTGGATGGCTAGCCTGACTAGCTGTGTGGGCTGGGCCGTAATTCTGGACATACTATTATAATTTATAACGTGAATGATATGTTTAAATAATTTATTTAACTGGAAATGGTTTTTCAAGTTTCCTGGCAAACATAGTTTATGTGTTGCCAACAAGTTTTAAATAGTTTATTCTCCATTAGTTGTAAAAATTATTACTGTATTTATGAAGTAATTTTCATCTCAGAAACTACGGGATATCCTATATACTGTGTCACACCAAAAGTGTTTGTGTTTTTTAAAAACCGCAATATGAGTATACGTATATCAGGCAATTTGTATAAATGTGTGCATACACGTTGCATATAATTAATTCAAAAATCAAAAATGTACCTTACAATCTTGAAGTTGATGTCTGCAATAGACACAAAATTGCACCCACGAAGAACGATGCACATTTTAAACATCCGCAGGCACTAGCAATTAAATGACGTATTCTCTTAGACATATCAATAATTATTGTTACTTTTAATTTACAATAATGGATTATGAAACCTATTTTTATGATGGAACATATTTCTTAAATCGACCCCGCAGCTTCGTGTTTGTAGCGTTTAAACAATGCATCACTTTAGGCAGCTACCATTTTATTTCTATTGTAAATGTTAAATTCAAAATGTTAAGGTACAATTTAGAACCAGCTAACGTATTGTTCCTCCGTCGCAGTTCCATAGCACGTTAAATACTTGTTTAGTGACAGTACATTCATCTCATTTTGGGTGTACAACTACGAGTTTCAAACACAAGAACAAACGCTACCTAATCGACATTGTTGCAGCCAGCACTACAAAAAAGCATTCACAGCGCAATGCGACGACCAGGCCTGGTACTAACACCGATCAAATTTAGCGGACCATTAGCGAATTCTGCTGATTGGCTTTAGTTAGTGGTTGGAATAGATTTTCTGGGTTATAATATGTATAGGTTATGCTATCATCCGTTTTATTGAAATACTTTATTGCCTTGTAAGTGGGGGTATTTTCATCCTAATTAAATCCGAAGAGATCCAAAGTTCGACCCAGGTAACTTTTGTTGTTTACTATATAAATGACAGCGGCGTATCAACAGTATCACGCAACGGGCTGTATCCACGCCATGCCATTGTGAATCCATCCAAACTGAATCCGTGGAGTCACCAAAACATTTCTGTGTGTAAAATATTCATAATCATTCGTCATTGTGGCACTAATTCTTACAGCACACAACCTTAATTTTAAACATAAACTTCTTAGTGCATCGGTTTTGTGGAAAACATTTATTACATCTATTTTTATACAAATAGCCTGCAAAAAACATTAGCTTTCAAGTAGTTATTAGATCAGGATTCCAAAAATATGGTTCTGTAACAATTTAACTTTATTTAACCTACATAAACGTGGAAAACGTAAATTACATCGGAAGTTTTAAACTGTTTGTTTGGAAGTGATTAGGCCTATTATACCATATACTTGTAACGGTTACGTCATTTTCAACTTGAAATCAAACACAACTTTATATTACTTCAGACGAGTTCGCGTGATCGTTACACACATCTTACCACATTTATTTTGTTTTATATTATTTGTATTTATTTGTACAAAACCCGTATTTAACTTATGACTCATATATGGAAATGTACAGTTACAAATAAGTTAGAAAGGAATTACATTACACTACTATAAACAGCGCATTTTCTCACATAAAAACCTACAGAAGTTTGAGGAATTAACAGTCTAGTTGTGTAACAAATATACATATATTCCTAGTGTTTCGATATTATGATTCTATTAACTTAATTTTACAACTTATATTTCAAAGTATAATATAAAGGAACTTCTATTAACACATGTACAGAGACAAACAAAAATATATACCAACACATACAAACAACTCTTAGAAAACCTAAAATTAAATTAATACCATAAAATACACAACAATATAATTTAAAACATAAATTTTATTAGACAGACTAATTAAAATTTTAAAACACCTTATTTACTTATTTTTTTGGAAATACAAAACTTTAAAACTGAAATATGGAAAAGCTGTTTACTATTCAAATAATATTATATATCAAGTCAACCATTTATATTGTCCTTCAAGACAGCGTGACTGAAGGAAACATTATATGAAAAACTAGTGAAGATGAAGAGTGACAAACAACTTTACAAAGAACCTATTTAAAACACACTAATAATAGTTCCTGATTGTATATTTACCAAAGGTACATTTGTATATGTACATTCATGTTTGGAACGAAAACAGAAAACCCCTTTTGTGACTGTTTAATTTTCATGGAATTATATTTCATTACTGTCAAAAATAACACAGGACGACCAAATACAGTTTTATCCCTAAATTACACCAACCACAAGTACTATAAAATCTGTACAGAACACCCAACAAGAAAAATCCCAATATCATTTACTACTTACGACTCAGTTCCTCCAAACTTTTTGGAAACCCATCCACATTCAACCCACTTTATAAATCAAGATACCTGGAAAAGGCAGAGGAATATCTTTGGACTGGTAATTTTTATTTAATATTCGATTTTTTATTTAATATTCTGTAACTGTAAGTGACGAACTTTGTTGCCTACTGTTTGCTACTATCTAACTATCAAAGAATTTGAATAAATTAATTTAGTTACATTACTTAATCTTGTTTCAATGTAAGCGGTTTAAATTTTTTTTTAATTTGTATATTCATGTTTAGTTTTATGCGTTAACTTCACAACCTGAGCAACTTTATTACATATCGGACTCTATAATTGTAGACTATCAACATTGAAATGTATTTTTATATTTGTGAATTTTCTTTAAAATAATAAGTATCCACGCGCATTTGAATATTTCCTCGTATATCATCATCCTATATTGCATTTACATTACACGTAAAATAGTGTATTACATGTAAAACAAGATTGCGTTGTTTTCGTATCTCGGTTACAATGCGTAAAACATAAAACTTGTAATTACATATGTTAATTAAAAATTACCATTTACTCTGTATACCTTGTTTGGAGTATTATTAACACTAAATCACTAAGATCGTAAACCTACTTAAATACATTTTAACCAATTTAAGAAAATGACTATTCTATAATACACGATAAACTTCCATGTTATACGCTAATTTGCATCTTGGTTAAGGCATGATAACATGAAATAGATTCTAGTAAGTACAGCAAAATATTTTATTACGTGCCTGTATCATGTTTAAACATATTCTAAAAAAATTACATGTCACGCTCAGAATAAGATGTTACCAAGTAAGGTAATACTGAGTTCTTTATCAAACAAATACTATTTTTTTGAAATTCTCATGTCTATTAAAATAAATTTTAGTACTACTACTACCAGTATCAATCCCGACAGGGGTGATATGGTCTCACTTTCTGCTTTTCCTTAATAATGCCTAGGGATTGGCAATAAAACGTTCACCGGCTGACCCGTTATACCCTTAATCCCGACCGGGGTGATATGGTCGCGCTTTCTGCATCTTTTTAATAATGCCTTGGGATTGGTAATAAAACGTTCACCGGCTGACCCGTTATACCCTTAATCCCGACAGGGGTGATATGGTCGCGCTTTCTGCATCTTTTTAATAATGCCTTGGGATTGGTAATAAAACGTTCACCGGCTGACCCGTTATACCCTTAATCCCGACAGGGGTGATATGGTCGCGCTTTCTGCATTTTTTTAATAATGCCTTGGGATTGGTAATAAAACGTTCACCGGCTGACCCGTTATACCCTCAATCCCGACAGGGATTACATGGTCGCGCTTTCTGCATCTTCCTAATAATGCCTAAGGATTGGCAATGAAACGTTCACCAGCTGAACCGTTACACCCTCAATCCCGAAATGGACTGGCAACATATTACTGGCGAAGTCAAAGTATTCACTACAACACAAAAAATAATAGTAATTTTTACAAAATTTTGCTGAAATTAAATCTTGTCATCTACTTTGAACGTTGATTTTACATTCTATTTTTTAATTTTACTGTAAGAATTAAAATGTCACAAGTTAAAATCACATATGACTGCATTCATTTTGGTTACAAATGTACGTACTGTGTAATTTTTCAGCAAATGTAAATATATTCGCTAACACGCTAAATTCTGGCGTAACATCATCTCAATGTTATCTATGTAGAAATGAAGCTTTATGCAACATTTCAAGTCTGTAGGTCAATTCGTTTTCGAAAGATTCCCGATTTTATAGAACCGCATTTTTAATGTTACTGCACAAACGGACAGAGGTAGAGACTGACAGACGAGACGAGTTTAAATAATTCAACTCAAATTATAGATCTATGTGACGGGTCCAGATATCAAAGGTTTAATGAATATTACTAAATTAAGTTAATTACCGTACTATATTTCTTATAAACATTAACACACGAAAATTCAACAGCATTAAAATAACATCCATACAGATTGAAATTATAATTACATTCACTGACCACAATATAGTTCGTTGTCAATATCATTCATTTAACACAAGAAGACTTATGGTACTCATTGAAACAGAATTATAACAAAAATAGACTGAGCTCAAAACTATAAACATTGACCTGCTTTGCTGGAGACTATGGACCAAACACTACACACATCGCGGGCTTACTCCGACCATTAGCATAATAGCACAGTTCCGCCGCCAAGCTACAGCTACAGCCATTGTTTACAGCTTGAGAATACATCTCCCGCAGAGTTACCAGCAACACTAACGTAACACAGTAGACACTGATCATTGACCTGCCTTGCTGGAGAATGAGGTCCACTACACACATCGCGGAGCTTACTCCGACCATTAGCATAATAGCACAGTTCCGCCGCCACGCTACAGGTACAGCCATTGTTTACTGCTTGAGAATACATCTCCCGCAGAGTTGCCTGCAACACTAACGTAACACGGTAGACACTGATCATTGACCTGCCTAGCTGGAGAATGTGGCCTAACACTACACACTCTTTCAGAGATTCACTGAAACCGTTAATTTGTAATATACACGCTTTGAGCACAAATCCTGATTATTTAAATCCTATATATTTTCCTAGGGGGTATGAACTTACGCAATGGACTTGAAACTTGTGAAATCATCACTTTGTGGTTGTCGAGAATAGGTAGCGAAACTGAGAAGCAGCTGGTGGGAGAGAGCGGCGCTGCGGTACCGTGCTATGGAGTGTAAGGACTCAGATAATAGACTTGAAACTTGTGAAATCGTCACTTTGTGGTTGTCGAGAATAGGTAGCGAGGCTGAGAAGCAGCTGGTGGGAGAGAGCGGCGCTGCGGTACCCTGCTATGGAGTGTATGGACTCAGACAATGGACTTTAAACTTGTGAAATCGTCACTTTGTGGCTGTCGAGAATAGGTAACGAAGCTGAGAAGCAGCTGGTGGGAGAGAGCGGCGCTGAGATACCGTGCTATGGAGTGTATGGACTCAGGCAATGGACCTTAAACTTGTGAAATCGTCACTTTGTGGTTGTCGAGAATATGTAGCGAGGCTGAGAAGCAGCTGGTGGGAGAGAGCGGCGCTGCGGTACCGTGCTATGGAGTGTATGGACTCAGGCAATGGACTTAAAACTTGTGAAATCATCACTTTGTGGTTGTCGAGAATAGGTAGCGAAACTGAGAAGCACCTGGTGGGAGAGAGCGGCGCTGCGGTACCGTGATATGGAGTGTATGGACTCAGGCAATGGACTTTAAACTTGTGAAATCATCACTTTGTGGTTGTCGAGAAGAGGTAGCGAGGCTGAGAAGCAGCTGGTGGGAGAGAGCGGCGCTGCGGTACCGTGCTATGGAGTGTAAGGACTCAGATAATAGACTTGAAACTTGTGAAATCGTCACTTTGTGGTTGTCGAGAATAGGTAGCGAGGCTGAGAAGCAGCTGGTGGGAGAGAGCGGCGCTGCGGTACCCTGCTATGGAGTGTATGGACTCAGACAATGGACTTTAAACATGTGAAATCGTCACTTTGTGGCTGTCGAGAATAGGTAACGAAGCTGAGAAGCAGCTGGTGGGAGAGAGCGGCGCTGAGATACCGTGCTATGGAGTGTATGGACTCAGGCAATGGACCTTAAACTTGTGAAATCGTCACTTTGTGGTTGTCGAGAATATGTAGCGAGGCTGAGAAGCAGCTGGTGGGAGAGAGCGGCGCTGCGGTACCGTGCTATGGAGTGTATGGACTCAGGCAATGGACTTAAAACTTGTGAAATCATCACTTTGTGGTTGTCGAGAAGAGGTAGCGAAACTGAGAAGCAGCTGGTGGGAGAGAGCGGCGCTGCGGTACCGTGATATGGAGTGTATGGACTCAGGCAATGGACTTTAAACTTGTGAAATCATCACTTTGTGGTTGTCGAGAAGAGGTAGCGAGGCTGAGAAGCAGCTGGTGGGAGAGAGCGGCGCTGCGGTACCGTGCTATGGAGTGTATGGACTCAGGCAATGGACTTTAAACTTGTGAAATCATCACTTTGTGGTTGTCGAGAAGAGGTAGCGAGGCTGAGAAGCAGCTGGTGGGAGAGAGCGGCGCTGCGGTACCGTGCTATGGAGTGTATGGACTCAGGCAATGGACTTAAAACTTGTGAAATCATCACTTTGTGGTTGTCGAGAAGAGGTAGCGAGGCTGAGAAGCAGCTGGTGGGAGAGAGCGGCGCTGCGGTACCGTGCTATGGAGTGTATGGACTCAGGCAATGGACTTGAAACTTGTGAAATCATCTCTTTGTGGTTGTCGAGAAGAGGTAGCGAGGCTGAGAAGGAGCTGGTGGGAGAGAGCGGCGTTGCGGTACCGTGCTATGGAGTGTATGGACTCAGACAATGGGCTTAAAACTTGTGAAATCATCACTTTGTGGTTGTCGAGAAGAGGTAGTGAGGCTGAGAAGCAGCTGGTGGGAGAGAGCGGCGCTGCGGTACCGTGCTATGGAGTGTATGGACTCAGGCAATGGACTTGAAACTTGTGAAATCATCACTTTGTGGTTGTCGAGAAGAGGTAGCGAGGCTGAGAAGCAGCTGGTGGGAGAGAGCGGCGCTGCGGTACCGTGCTATGGAGTGTATGGACTCAGGCAATGGACTTGAAACTTGTGAAATCATCTCTTTGTGGTTGTCAAGAAGAGGTAGTGAGGCTGAGAAGCAGCTGGTGGGAGAGAGCGGCGCTGCGGTACCTTGCTATGGAGTGTATGGACTCAGGAAATGGACTTGAAACTTGTGAAATCATCACTTTGTGGTAGTCGAGAAGAGGTAGCGGAGGCTGAGAAGCAGCTGGTGGGAGAGAGCGGCGTTGCGGTACCGTGCTATGGGTGTTAAAGTGATATTGGTTCAATATTTGTTAAAACAACCATTACTACTTCGTGTAAATATAGTTCTCTTTATGAAACCTATTATTTATATTACTATTGCTACGCACTGTTAAACATTTGTTTCCCTCAATTTTACGTTCTTCAAAAATACAAAACTGTAGCTGGCTGTAACTATGTTGGAACGTTTCTTGTGGATGACTTCATACAAGGTTTTCATAAAGCATTTTTTATTGTTTTTAAAGTTGTTTCATCTTGCCGAATAAGAACTAAATATCAAGATAAGTACTAGTATGAGATAATGTAATACTCCTATTCATTTTATTACTATGTTTCATGTGTATTAATTCTTGCTTTTAAATATGTATATACTATAAATTTACAGATTTTTGATGGACATTTTAAAATTTGTTTATCATGCTTGGGCATAGCGAATTATTAAATAAATAATTTTAATATTTGGTTATTTCGCTTATTTAATATTTTACTTTTCAAAAAATGAAACTCCAGAATTATCATCATGTCATCAACGTAGACTAATAGGTATTAAGATTTTTAAGAAGTTATACTCTGCCTAAGATAACTTAAAGAACACATACTAATTATTCGTTTGTGTGTCATTAAGTGACTTTAACTTTCATTTATTTTTATCAGTATTCTTTTATTCTTGAAGTACTCTTAGTTTTTCTTTATAAGGTGACTCATTTGTCACGGGAAGAATGAGCGTACACGTAATTTACATACACTTGATTGAAGGTAGTATTACAATAAAGGTGTTTTCCTGTTAACTAATTTTGTCATGATTTCTAAACTAAATAAAATGATCTATCTCTTAAGTACATTACTGCACACCTGTATATGCATATTATTGGGGTTTGGAAGTAATCCATACACAACAGGGCAATAAATGTATCTTATAGCGCAAGTGTACATGCCACGTCGAGGCCCTAGGGGACACACCGCACCGAGACCTTTTCACCGACCTTTATCAATAATTCACACGTTGTTTACCCACCACTCCGCTCCTCACCACTCTCTCGCGATCATCTCCTCCTCTCCCCGTCTTGTCTTCTATCAGCTAATTTTAACCGCACTGCGACATTCTGTACTCGAATTTTCTATTCCGCACTACCTGTGGTAATCTTTTGCAAAACTTGTTCCAAAAACTATTATCAAACGTGACAAGGTTCAAATTGGTTAAGGGCATCATTGTTAATCTTTAAAAAATCACACGTTATCAGTGTAGCACAAACTTATTAAGGCTGTTAAGCCTTTACCCCTTCAAGCTTTTTATAGACGTACAACTAACAATATTATTTCGTGGCGATAAGTCGATTTGAATACTTAACGCTTCAGTACACATACAAAACGTATACGCTAAACATTACATTTTAATCATTCAATTAGGAAAAAGTACTGATATTACTGTCAAGTATTCTTTACACAACATTTTTTAAGGATATAAACTTTTATATGTTCTATATTTCCGATGGAAATCTCTCAAAACTAAATTATTTACATTTAACAAGCTGATTCAAGCAATCGAACACGGTTTCGCGTGGTAACTAGCAGGAACAGCAATAATAAACACTAGAGGAAGGTGAAGTGGCATGAGGTAACAGAGTTCAATCAATAATAGAGTTGAAGCGAGTGGTCACGTCGCGTGACTCCGCGGCCAGTTCAGATGATTGACTCGAGTGTTTGGCCGTCTGAGAGTAGTCTGTTACTCCAGTCTCAAGGAATATAGTTTACTAAAGCGAGTGGCCACATCGCGTGACTCCGCGGCCAGTTCACATGATTGACTCGAGTGTTTGGCCGTCTGAGAGTAGTCTGTTACTCCAGTCTCAAGGAATATAGTTCACTAAGCGAGTGGCCACATCGCGTGACTCCGCGGCCAGTTCACATAATTGACTCGAGTGTTTGGCCGTCTGAGAGTAGTCTGTTACTCCAGTCTCAAGGAATATAGTTTACTAAGCGAGTGGCCACATCGTGTGACTCCGCGGCCAGTTCACATGATTGACTCGAGTGTTTGGCCGTCTGAGAGTAGTCTGTTACTCCAGTCTCAAGGAATATAGTTTACTAAGCGAGTGGCCACATCGCGTGACTCCGCGGCCAGTTCACATGATTGACTCGAGTGTTTGGCCGCCTGAGAGTAGTTTGTTACTCCAGTCTCAAGAAATATAGTTTTCTAAGCGAGTGGCCACATCGCGTGACTCCGCGGCCAGTTCACATGATTGACGAGTGTTTGGCCGTCTGAAAGGAGTCTGTTACTCCAGTCTCAAGAAATATAGTTTTCTAAACGAGTGGTCACGACGCGTGACTGCCAGTTTAAAAACTGTTGGTTTTGTATTATCGATGTTAAAGATGAACCTACTCCTCCTCCTACACTGATCAATGTTGGTTAATAACCCTACAACAGTGACGATTACTCGATAGTTTGTTCCTGCCCAAGTTTGATGATGGCTGTGTCTAACAAACGATGTGTGTGCCTGTAGATTATGCCACAATACTATGGCAATTGTCCTCTCCCTTTCACACTGTCAGGTTCAATGATTGGCAGGTTTGAAAGGCGTTCTACTTTATGAAAATTGAATTCTAAGCGTTGCCCACAAGAACAATATTAAACTTTCATACAGAATAAAAATACTTTAATTTGTTTTACCTTTTTCCGTTGCATTTGCAATGCAACTTGTAAAAAACCAAACTGTAAGTGTTATACACCACAGCGTATGATTACTGTATAATTCATTAGAGAAAATGTGTTAGATAATGAGTGATAAGGCGAGTAACTACTCTCAACGTTAAACCTCAAATAGATATTTAATAAATTATCAATTTTTTAAGCACTGATTTATTTTTATGGGTTTCCTTGTCCAAAAAGACCCTTGCAATGAAGGTACGGTTACGGTATCGAATTCGACTGTCGTGTTCCGTTTGTGTAAACACATTAAAATTTGAAATATTATGTATCGTTATCATATTGTTACGGATACAAAGAGACACGCAATTAACCAACCAACGTGAGGTATACATTGGCTTTCATTCATCTACAACAATTGATTACCTAATTATTCAGCTGTATTACGGGGATATATTTGTATCTATGAGATTACGTCAGCAATTGCCATACCACTACTTGCTTTGTCAAGATTTATCACTGACAGCAGCCGTCACCAGATCAGCTGCTATCTGCGTATATCCATGCGTACATCACATGACAGGAATGCTCAGTGTGAATAAATATACTTGACACGATATTACTTATGTCACTTGAGCTCAGTGCAGCATTCGACATGAGTATAAACGCTTGACATGACAGCAATGTTCAGCGCGTATAAACATACTTGACACATTTTTTTTTTTTACTTGACTCTCAGAGTAGAATTCGATACGTATAAACGTTTGACATGACAACAGTATCCAGTATATGTAAAAATAATAAACACTATAATATTTTCATTTCACTTCACAACTCAACAACACCTGTCAATTTTATTAAGCTTTATATACGTCTGTAAACGCTTAACATTCCAGTGATATTAGGAAATTGACAGTTTAGTTTGCTTATTTCGCTTGGGTCAGTGTACTGTATACACGTTTCACATAGCAAGAATATTCAGTGTTGCTAAAAACACATTTAAACACATGACAATAACAATATTTTTTCCATTTCACTTGTGTCTCAGTGCAGCATTCAAAACGTGTGTTATCGTTTGGCAAGTCAATGATTTTAATATTAGTAAAATACTTGACACTTTCGAGTGTCTATGTCACTGGTTCTTATTCTATTAATTAACGTAAAAGTTCAACATGTTAACAATATCCACGTGCATAAAATACTTGACTCTCTTGTTGGCCAATTTCAATTGGGTCTTCGGCGTGATGGAAGCGCTACGCAATATACAATTGGCATGATATTATAATTGCATTTTGCAAATGTATTTTCATAATACGATAAAATAGTGTATTTGAGACCACTTCTCTTATAGTTCTTATGAATGTTAATAACTACAAAGTGAGATTCTGTTTGTTTACGGTGTAATATACACACCTACATTTCTAAGCAGTAGTATGTAACGTTCTTATGAATGTTAAGAACTGAACTACAGAGTGAGATTCAGTTTGTTTACGGTGTAATATACACACCTACATTTCTAAGCAGTAGTATGTAACGTTCTTATGAATGTTAAGAACTGAACTACAGAGTGAGATTCAGTTTGTTTACGGTGTAATATACACACCTACATTTCTAAGCAGTAGTATGTAACGTTTTCTTATGAATGTTAAGAAACTGAACTACAGAGTGAGATTCAGTTTGTTTACGGTGTAATATACACACCTACATTTCTAAGCAGTAGTATGTAACGTTCTTATGAATGTTAAGAACTGAAACTACAGAGTGAGATTCAGTTTGTTTACGGTGTAATATACACACCTACATTTCTAAGCAGTAGTATGTAACGTTCTTATGAATGTTAAGAACTGAACTACAGAGTGAGATATCAGTTTTGTTTACGGTGTAATATACACACCTACATTTCTAAGCAGTAGTATGTAACGTTCTTATGAATGTTAAGAACTGAACTACAGAGTGAGATTCAGTTTGTTTACGGTGTAATATACACACCTACATTTCTAAGCAGTAGTATGTAACGTTCTTATGAATGTTAAGACTGAACTACAGAGTGAGATTCAGTTTGTTTACGGTGTAATATACACACCTACATTTCTAAGCAGTAGTATGTAACGTTCTTATGAATGTTAAGAACTTAACTACAGAGTGAGATTCAGTTTGTTTACGGTGTAATATACACACCTACATTTCTAAGCAGTAGTATGTAACGTTCTTATGAATGTTAAGAACTGAACTACAGAGTGAGATTCAGTTTGTTTACGGTGTAATATACACACCTACATTTCTAAGCAGTAGTATGTAACGTTCTTATGAATTTTAAGAACTGAACTACAGAGTGAGATTCAGTTTGTTTACGGTGTAATATACACACCTACATTTCTAAGCAGTAGTATGTAACGTTCTTATGAATGTTTAAGAACTGAACTACAGAGTGAGATTCAGTTTGTTTACGGTGTAATATACACACCTACATTTCTAAGCAGTAGTATGTAACGTTCTTATGAATGTTAAGAACTGAACTACAGAGTGAGATTCAGTTTGTTTACGGTGTAATATACACACCTACATTTCTAAGCAGTAGTATGTAACGTTCTTATGAATTTTAAGAACTGAACTACAGAGTGAGATTCAGTTTGTTTACGGTGTAATATACACACCAACATTTCTAAGCAGTAGTATGTAACGTTCTTATGAATGTTAAGAACTGAACTACAGAGTGAGATTCAGTTTGTTTACGGTGTAATATACACACCTACATTTCTAAGCAGTAGTATGTAACGTTCTTATGAATGTTAAGAACTGAACTACAGAGTGAGATTCAGTTTGTTTACGGTGTAATATACACACCTACATTTCTAAGCAGTAGTATGTAACGTTCTTATGAATTTTAAGAACTGAACTACAGAGTGAGATTCAGTTTGTTTATGGTGTAATATACACACCTACATTTTTCTAAGCAGTAGTATGTAACGTTCTTATGAATGTTAAGAACTGAAACTACAGAGTGAGATTCAGTTTGTTTACGGTGTAATATACACACCTACATTTCTAAGCAGTAGTATGTAACGTTCTTATGAATGTTAAGAACTGAACTACAGAGTGAGATTCAGTTTGTTTACGGTGTAATATACACACCTACATTTCTAAGCAGTAGTATGTAACGTTCTTATGAATGTTAAGAAACTGAACTACAGAGTGAGATTCAGTTTGTTTACGGTGTAATATACACACCTACATTCTAAGCAGTAGTATGTAACGTTCTTTATGAATGTTAAGAACTGAACTACAGAGTGAGATTCAGTTTGTTTACGGTGTAATATACACACCTACATTTCTAAGCAGTAGTATGTAACGTTCTTATGAATGTTAAGAAACTGAACTACAGAGTGAGATTCAGTTTGTTTACGGTGTAATATACACACCTACATTTCTAAGCAGTAGTATGTAAACGTTCTTATGAATGTTAAGAACTGAACTACAGAGTGAGATTCAGTTTGTTTACGGTGTAATATACACACCTACATTTCTAAGCAGTAGTATGTAACGTTCTTATGAATGTTAAGAACTGAACTACAGAGTGAGATTCAGTTTGTTTACGGTGTAATATACACACCTACATTTTCTAAGCAGTAGTATGTAACGTTCTTATGAATGTTAAGAACTGAACTACAGAGTGAGATTCAGTTTGTTTACGGTGTAATATACACACCTACATTTCTAAGCAGTAGTATGTAACGTTCTTATGAATGTTAAGAACTGAAAAACTACAAAGTGAGATTCAGTTTGTTTACGGTGTAATATACACACCTACATTTCTAAGCAGTAGTATGTAACGTTCTTATGAATGTTAAGAAACTGAACTACAAAGTGAGATTCAGTTTGTTTACGGTGTAATATACACACCTACATTTCTAAGCAGTAGTATGTAACGTTCTTATGAATGTTAAGAACTGAACTACAGAGTGAGATTCAGTTTGTTTACGGTGTAATATACACACCTACATTTCTAAGCAGTAGTATGTAACGTTCTTATGAATGTTAAGAACTGAACTACAGAGTGAGATTCAGTTTGTTTACGGTGTAATATACACACCTAAATTTCTAAGCAGTAGTATGTAACGTTCTAAGTCAGTAGGTATCAAATAAATGCACGTGAAGACATTATAGAAACAATTTTTAACCATGTATAGTGGACAAAATAAAGTAACTTGCTGTTTTGGTAGTTGACGAGAAACTTGTTCTGCGTGGCCTTGCTATTGCTGGTGGAGGTAGCACGGCACGGTGCGAGTATAGTGTACACAGCGCGACTTTCCCATCGTGTTTGCTGACGTATTAGACTGGTTCACACCTGTCAGTGACCTTGCCACCAGCCCCCGGCCAGTGCCTTGTCGCCCCCCCCCCTCAACACTCACTTATCCTGTCCTGTTGTCAACAACAATCACAACTATTGGAGTAGAACACGAAACGTGTGTGCGCGCGTACCGCGCTCATGCGATATCAGTGGTGTCGATTAGATAGTCACAGCGGGGAGGATTTTCTCTCGTATTGAAGAATGGAATGAATTTGTATTTAATGTTAAGCTAGCCAATACTAAGGGTTATAAAAAATATACCTACTACCCAAATTACACTTAAATCTTAATATCCTTAACTCAGTTGTTGTGTGCAAATGTGTATATACTCGTAATACTATTAGTCGCATCTAACCGATGAGTACACCACATACTGCACCGCCACGAACAAGTAGGTAGTTTCTACCAAGACAATCAGGCATGATTAGCTTCCTATCGGAATCATCGTTAATCAGTTTGTCTGTACAAAGTTCGTTTTAACTTGCTCCCGAATCTGGGTCACGTGCCTCGTAGTTAAAGTGAGCAATCGACATAAAAGTAAATACGTTGTTTCATTACTACTTGAAACCTGTCCGAGTGTTGTCTATTTATCATCATGGTTTGCCCATATCAGTGTCTCAAGCCCATCCAAAATATATAAAAGAAATAATAGCATTGTAACTCGCTCTTTGTGAACATAGAGCAGATAACGGTTCAATCCACCATATTTATGTATAACAGAAATCGGAGCTCTTACAAAACGCTGTAACTAATCAATCGTCTTAAAACTAATTATCGGCGTTTTAATGGTTTGAATTTCAATTTTAAGTTTCAACCATCAAAATACTACCTACATTAGCGTTTAAATAAAAAATATTTACTATAATAGTTTGTAAAAACGTATTCGAAATATCGTGGGGGGACAAACAACTCTTGGGGGATTTTATTAATAAAACACGCTATAAACAGACTGAGCTACTACTCTACATTTATTATCAAGGCTCGTAGTCAAGTGGACCTAAGTTAACTTACCCCTAAACAAAGTGGCAAAGCACGAGTATGTTTTGTTATCTTTATGATCACACATCAATCCTTAGACTTTGGACACTTCTGATCGTATTAGTTAGCGATACATAATGGGCAATATAAAAATATCGATTTTGTAAGCAAGTTCTCTCAAAATTAATGAAATCTTAAAAAAAAAAAAAAAAAAATGCTTTCTTCGTTAAGGTGAAGAAAGACCCAAACCTGAGGAGTGGTAGGCGTAAAGTCGGATAGTAACACCGAAGATGAGTATTAACTCACCTTTATTTTACACAATATCAGCAATCTGTATCAATTCGATTTCCTAATGCAGGAATTTGAAGTAGGTAATTAGACCAATTTTAATGTAAAAGGATTTTGAAATTAAAGTTTGATCAGGTGATTCTAAACACTAAACCAAATTGATTACGCTAGAACTAGCCATCTGCATCCACCAGTGAGAAAGCCCAAACACTATGGAGCTGTAACCGCAAGCTGACTGGCACGCGATGGGGACTGTGGCCCAGAATAGTTTAGATCTAACCCTAAATTAATCTATTACGTAAGTTTACTGTGGCAGATGTACTGAGTCGGGCTTATAGTAACTCTGATCATGAATATTCGGTGAAGGTGTTCAATTGTAATGAACAGAGCGATTAAAAACGCACAGTTGACATTAAACTGGTTCAATGAGATGGTAACAATAATGCAGTAGGTCGGATACCTCGGTCCAATTCTATCCTTATCCCGTTTTACAGCGCTTCAACAATTCATACAGGTTTTACTGCGGCGAAGTTCACCTAACCTCGCCCCGCCCTGTTAGTTGTTTATTATCCAATGTTTGTAATGTACTGTAGTGATAAGGCGACTGTCTTACTGTATCCTTAGTGCTGTAAAACTGTTACAACTGCACCAAATACAATCTATCCAAATGGATACAATTAGACATTGATCAAATGTAGTCTCGGGCACAGTTACGGTATTATTCTAGTAACCAAGTAGAGATCGTGGAGGAAGGTTGTACAATCAGCTTTATTTGCAGAGAGAGTGACTATTGTTTGGGATTCTGCGTCATAAGGGACGATGTACCATAAGAGACGCTGTAATATAAGGGTCTATGAAACATAAGGGACGATGTACCATAAGAGACGCTGTAATATAAGGGTCTATGAAACGTAAGGGACGATGTACCATAAGAGACGCTGTAATATAAGGGTCTATGAAACATAAGGAACGCTGTAACATAAGAGACGCTGTAATATAAGGGTCTATGAAACATAAGGAACGCTGTAACATAAGAGACGCTGTAATATAAGGGTCTATGAAACATAAGGAACGCTGTAACATAAGAGACGCTGTAATATAAGGGTCTATGAAACATAAGGAACGCTGTAACATAAGAGACGCTGTAATATAAGGGTCTATGAAACATAAGGAACGCTGTAACATAAGAGACGCTGTAATATAAGGGTCTATGAAACATAAGGAACGCTGTAACATAAGAGACGCTGTAATATAAGGGTCTATGAAACATAAGGAACGCTGTAACATAAGAGACGCTGTAATATAAGGGTCTATGAAACATAAGAAACGCTGTAACATAAGGGATGCTGTAACATGGCTTACACTTCGATAAAGTGTAGGCCTATTTTGTGAGCCTTGGACTTTTAACTTCCATCTGTCTACAAATAATCAATTTTATATCTGCTAAAAAAATTATCTAGATACGGTATATAGAATAATAATTAGGCCATATTTTTGGTCCAGTTACAGCTACATAATAGCTTTCGTTCGTTTCATATTTTTTAGGTGATGTAACTTTGTACTGTAAAGTCGGGAGGATTACGGTATAGTTATACGAAGTGAATCTGTACTATAGATTATATGAAGTGTTTAAGAATCGCATCGTAGTTTTGCAGTCTGGGGTACAAGACTGTGTGATACGGTATACTGATTCTACTGCCGTGTTTGCTAAACATATTAATCTTGCAATTACCTTTGTAAGTTATATAAATACACATACACTCTAGAGATGTCCACTATTTTATTATCACTTATTACTAGGTACTACTCCGACAAAATTGGAATAGTGCCAGCTTGTATTAGTAAAACAAAAGAAAAACAAACTGACCACTGACAAATTATGTCTATCCTTGTGTAACGTCTGTATTCACTAGTGTCAGTGGATATCAATAAACAACAGTACGCTGATTAAGCGCAAGGTGGTGCTGATAAGTACACTACAATTAATAGCTGACCCAATCGTTGCTAGCGAAGTGAGACGCACATAACACGACCTTAGGACTGGAGACACTCCACAATTGGATAACGTGTCAGGTTAGGTCGTGTCTAAGCCGCAGATAAGAAATACAAATTTATCTTTTGACTACATTATTTTATGGAATAATTTATTTATAACTTATTTATTATTAACAGATTATTACCTAATTAATTTATTTATCCATTTCAACAATGTCTTTCTTAATAGAAAAAACCTAAACTGGTAGACCTTCAATCAAAACTAATGAGAACATAACGAGAGTGACGGTTTGTAACGAAAAGCACAATGGGGATCATCCAGTCACTATGCGAACCCCCTCTTCGCCATTACTTAAGCCCCGTACTGCGTCCACCGCGTCCCCCGACACACCGACGACGCCCGCGCCCGCCTGCTCCACGCCCGGCCCGGACCCCGCCACCTCACTCACCGCCTTCCCACCTGCGTCTGTCTCTACGGAACCCGGACCGACCCCTCAAACAACACCTGAGGATGCAGCAGCAGAGATCGCACGACTAAAAAAGGAGATAGAACGCCTTAACAAAGAGTTCCAGAGTCTCCTAGATCATACAATAGAATCCGACACCCGACTACTGCAGTTCACGGACCAGATTTTCCCTGTCGACTCCTCGTCCCGCGTTGACCAGACGATCCACGCTCCCGTGACTTCGGACCGCGAGGTACAGTGCGAGATGCTCCTCAACCCACCCGCTTCTGTGGAGGTCGGAGTGCAGTGCGACCTGCCGGAACAGCCAACCGCTGGCACGTGTGAACGAGCTGACCTTCTCGACATATTGAGGACAACAATAGAGGTCTTGGAGGCTGAGAATCAGAGTCTGAAGCAGCAGCTGAAAACTTGCGAGTGCGCTGATCTTAAAGAGAACAACAGGTGGACAGAAGTGAAGAAGAGGAAGCCCAAAATATATCCAGTACCGGTAGAAAATAAATTTATTTGCCCCCCAACCAAAAATGTACCTCAACCAAAAATTGAATCTTTCTCTAAAATGAAAAAAAGTAAAATTATCCAATTGACCTTAAAAAAAAAAACCTCTACAAAAAAATCATGGCAAGCGCCGAAAACCCCTACACGCAACGTACAGTTTAAGTCCATAACTGTTCGAGGGGACAGCCACGCTCGGATCGCTGGACTTGTGAAGAAACAGATCGGCCCTGCAACCGCGGTGAGCGACGTCTGTGTACCGGCGGCCGGCGGGCAGCGGAATATTTACCGCCATCTGGAGGGGTACATCGCTGCTGGATCTTCCAGCACCGAGATCATCCTCACCACACTGCCGCATCGCCACGATCTGGACCCGACCCACCCTGTCTACTATCAGACCGTGCTCGTGAATGCCTACATTGAGGAACTGGCTGCTAGACACAATATTAGAGTGTTAAACTTCGATGACATCAGCCGTAGGTATTTCACGAGACACGGCCAACATCTCTCCTGGCGGGGCAAGCGGTTACTGGCTGGGATGATCGTGGCGGCGATGAGACCAGCCACTCAAGTATCAGAAATGAAGGCGCAGCCGCGACTCTGGGGGAATCCTCGAGCAACGGCTGATTCCACCGCCAGCATACCAACGCCCGCTGCTGCCCGAGAAGAGCCGGCGACCACCCCTCAACGGCCAGTTAACATAAAGGGTGTCTCCTACGCGGACGCCGTGAGACGCTCCCCCAGTCCAGACATCCTCAGTCCGCGAAAGATTTCGAAGCAGTTGGGATCAAAGTACAAACGAACAGGTCAACATTAATTGTGATTGGGATTTACAGGTCTCCCAGTGGAAATGAAGATCAGTTTTTTTCAAAATTCGAAGTGTTACTCAATGACCTGTTACTCAACCATCCATCCACCAAGCGACTAGTCGATCTGCTGAGGTCATTTAGCCTTGAACTGTTGGTCAAAACTCCAACCAGAGTGACGGCTACAACACAGTCGGCTATTGATAACATCATCACAAACGTTGAAAATGTCACAGTGTCGGTGGTCAACACAGCTATCTCAGACCACTATGGCCAAGAGGCTATCATTAGTGGAAAACAAATCGCGAATGAACCAAGAATTACCAAAACAATAAGAGACACGAGGCCAGAAAATATTGCTCTCCTCAACGCTTCCCTTTCAAAAGAAAAGTGGAATTTTTTAAATTCTTCACATCCAGTAGAGCAGCAGTTTCAAATTTGCAATGAATGTTTGAATTTCCATCTGTTTGAATGTTTGAATAAACACCTGCTGCCCTACAAAAACGATCAAACCTCGTCCTAAGAAGGTAAATAATACTTGGATCACTAAAGGCATTCTGGTTTCGAGAGAGAAACTCAAGTTTTTCTCCGAAATAAACAGGAAAACGTTCAATGAAAAGTTCAAAATCTTTTTTCGAAATTATAAAAAAAATTATAGAAAGGTGATCCAAGCTGCAAAAGCGTATATGATGTCTCAAAATCAATTATTTCTTCAAAAAACGTTTCTAAAACTGTATGGGGCATAATTAAGAATAAACATCACGAATCCAAGCAAATCACAGTCAAAATTGGGGATACCCTTGTGAGTGATGCTTCTAGGGTTGCCGGCGAGTTTAACGGATTTTTTGCGTCTGTTGCTTGTGGACGGGGCCCTCGTCCATCGCTGCCACAGGGGAATCCCACGCGCAGACAGAGTCCAACAGCCTCAATGGCTCTGACTCCTGTAGTTGAGGAAGAGCTCGATAAAATCATTCAACAATTACCAGCTAAAAAAATCAAATGATCTAGAATCGAGATCCATGAGGTTGATAAAACAATGCTCAAGGCATATCGTGAAACCACTGACTCAATTGGTCAATTTGTCTTTTAACTCAGGAGTTTTTCCCTCTCTCCTAAAATTGCAAAAGTGCATCCAATTTTCAAGAAAGAAAACCCCTGTTCAATAAATAACTATCAGCCCGTCTCAATTTTGCCTGTATTTAGCAAAATATTTGAAAAACGTTTTCTAACGAGAATGCTTTATTTCTTAAATAAAAACAACCAGCTTTCTGAACACCAATTTGGATTCAGGAAAAATAAATCTACGATAGACGCAGTGGTGTGTCTGGTTGATATGGTTGTAGAGGGACTAGAACGTCAGGATTACACATTAAGTGTGTTCCTTGACCTTTCTAAAGCATTCGACTGCGTTGACCATAAAATACTGCTGGACACACTACATTCTCATGGCATCCGAGGTGTGCCGCTCTTATGGCTTAAATCATTTTTAAGTCAGAGAACTCAAGTGGTTCAGATATCAAACCAATTTTCTAAACCAATTCAACTGAGTTATGGAGTCCCTCAGGGCTCTATACTCAGCCCAATCCTTTTCCTGTTATACGTCAATGACGTACATTCATCGCTGCTGCATGGTAAAATTGTGCAGTATGCTGATGACACGACTCTCTGTTTCAGAGATAACACACAAGAAGGTTTAGAGATACAAACCTTTGTCGATATCAACAATTGTGTGCAATATTTCATAGCCTCAACCTTCAAACGAATTCTTCGAAATCCAACGTGTTGAATTTCACACTGCGTCCAATGGACTCCCAATGTGGGTCAGCCGTCATGTTGGCAGATTCCATATTGGAAGAAGTCTACTCCTCAAAACTCCTTGGAATACTCCTCGACCGAGGGTTGACATGGAATTATCACACTGACCATGTGTGTGCCAAACTGTCCTCAGGAATATATATTTTGAGGTCCTTGGTCCGGTACTGCCCAGTCAGGTATTGATTGCGGCATATTATGGGCTAATTCACTCTCACCTTTCCTATGGAGTGGTGTTGTGGGGGGCCTGTACAGGCAATAATTTATCTGAGGGTGTTCAAATTGCAAAAAAAAGCAATTCGTTGAATTTCAGAGAGTCGTGCAGGACAGCATTCAAAACTTTGCAACTGTTGACTTTGCCCAGTCTCTACATTTTAGAAACATCTTTGTTCTGTTTGTCCAAATGTGCCCTAACCAGGGGACGTGACATACACGGGTATGAGACTAGAGGCAGAGATAACTACCGTACTGGAAGACACAGAACGGTGGTTTATGAGCACTTGCCTTCGCAGGCAGGTGTTCATTTCATCAACAGTTTGCCAAATTCTATTACAAACGCCCAACGCCCAATGCGTCAAAAGCTCGTCTTAAGCGCTTCCTGGTGTCAAATGCATTTTACAGCGTTGACGAGTTTCTGGCATTTAACTGGGAGACCGCCCAATTCGATGACTGACTCCAGCACTGGAAGTGGGTTGAGATTGGCGATGGATGAATGAGATTGGAATGCATGAAAATTATGTAAGTTTGGACGTGGTGGTAATGTGGAATGCGAGTCTTAAATTTATAATTAATTCTGACGTTTGCCATACAATGTGTAATTGTGACGAGCAATTGAAGATTTGATTGGATTTGAATAGAAATCATCACCGACCGACGACAGTGTCAATTGAATAGTGTGTAATGCACGGCGGTAGTTTGGTGCTGTCAGGTACAACTAGAAACAACAGTCCAATCGTTGCTAGCGGATTGAGTTGCACAACACGACCTTGGAAACATTCCACATTTGGATAAGGTGTCAGGTTAGGTCGTGTCTGAGCCGCAGATAAGAATAGAAATCATCACCGACTCCCGACGACAGTATCAATTGAATAGTGTGTAAAGCACGGCGGTAGTTTGGTGCTGTCGAGTACAACTAGAAACAACAATCCAATCGTTGCTAGCGGATTGAGTTGCACAACACGACCTTGGAAACATTCCACATTTGGATAAGGTGTCAGGTTAGATCGTGTCTGAGCCGCAGATAAGAATAGAAATCGTGAGAGACCCCGACGGCAGTGTCAATTTATAGTGTGTAATGCGCGGTTGTTCGGTGCCCATTTTGAAACTCGCTACTTAAACGACTGTTGTAGTCGGAGGCGTTATATGATAAGATATCTTCGATTATGGACATCCAAGCGGACTGTGCGACTTGCTGTTACTTCTAACACCATTACACCTATGGACAAAGACAATAAGGGTAAGATGTGAAGCATCTTCCCAAATGTGAGGTTAATTTTGTTTACCTGCGTGTTTTGCTGGTTCCGTAAACCTTAAACGTGAAGTAGTAAGTGGGCTTCATGTAATAATATGTACCCTAAATCCAACCAAGAACTCCTCTAATACACCAGTATCCGCGGTAATTGATCTTTGGAAAAGATGAGAAGACAATATTGTTGGCCTCAATACATCTCTTTTTCGGAATTTTTGTAAATAGAAAACATTTTCTATACGCTTTATGTTATATACGCCAACTAGGTACGTGTTAGATATAACTTCTGTTTAACTTCAGCACATAAATAGCACAATAAACAGTAATTTATGTAGTAAATCGTCTGGTGTAAGAGCACGCGTCATTGCGCACGCACGCGCCTCTTCCTACGTCGTCCAATTTGAAGAACGATTGATAGTAGCTTGATTGTAAGATCACGAGAGATGTCTTACATTTTTTGCCAGTAGTGCTATGTGGCGGTGCGGGAAACCCCGTACTGATGGCCGGGGACATTTTTTATCAATACTTTCTCGTGATCAGATCATGTTGAATAATTTGGTACGAAAACGTATCAATATTAATTACCAATGCCCCTGGCCATCAGTGAGGCCTTCCTTTATGGCGATCCCGCACTGCCGCCAGATGCAGATAAATATCCCTCGAGATGGTACCTACATTTGATTTCAGACAACATTATAAAGCGTTAACTGAACTTTATTTATTGCTTTGTAACGTAAACGATGAAATTATTAATTTACGTGTTTATTACTTGTTTAGGACTGCCTGGTCACCAAACTAAAATATGAAATAAATTGGAAATGGCTGTTCCTAATAACTGTTCCAAAATTACTCGTATACATATTAAATGGCACTTCTCGATTATAAAAGTGATAGTCCTAAATAAAAGCTTATAATTTTAACAACGCAGATAAAAACCGTCATAAAAACATACTTATACCTTAGTTAAAAACATTTCTTGCAGTCTAGATTGTGTATTTTTTCCTAATTTAGGGGATATACCGGTATCTGTAAGAAGTAACAGTGAGAGACGAAAAGACGGCATTACTTGTGTCAACATTGTTTCTGGGATAGAACTTCTCAGATACGACCTGTCTCCATGCCAAATCTTCGTGTACGACGTAAATGCGGTGTTATTAGTCTCGAAACTGTTTTCTGAAACAGCTTCTGAATAGTTGGTTATCTCTATGTTGCATTAGTTGCTCACATACCGCAACTGACAACATTGGACTTACGCCCTCTCCCATCTTTCAGGAACCAGTAAATTACAACGTAAACGTAGAACTGAACTGTGAACAATCTCGACTGGGGATTTTAAAGTATACAACAAATTGTGACTCCCTGAGTTCACCTCTTTTCAGCTCTATCTATGTAGAGATCACAGAGATCTACGCGTCACTGGAAGCGTATCGAGTATCGTATATCTGTACACGAGGAAGATGATTAATGTATTGTTTGCACACACCGAGTGGCGCCTCCTCTTCCTGCCTCTCTGTCCGTCTACTGCTATTACTATTACTAGCCTCATCATTCAAGTGTTATCAGTGGTTTCATTCGCTTCCTCGAATAAGAATTTACCACTTACTTCAGATTTACTTTATCTCAGAAGACAGTTAGTTATGTAATACAAGCGTTCTTTGTGGGACTGAACACATTATTAAATAAATTTAACACATGGTCTAAAAATTGCTTGTTTTAAAGGGCCTTTGGATAGGAAAACTTGATATATCCAAGTAATCTTAAGCTTTTGCTGCGTTTTCTCGAGATTTCTCTACCATTACAGTAAAACAAGGACTAGAAGTAAAACCATCGTCACGTGACGAGGATTTTTTCATCATCCAAACACTGAGTGTAGCCCAGATTAAACCTGGGAGAGTTAGAGCTGCCACCTCAGTAATGAGAGTGTCACAGTAGCCAACTGCCGCAGGATCGTCGCAGGTGCACGTGCAATGATGTATTTCGACTTAAATATTCAAAATATAATAAATATTAAAGTATATTCATTTAAAATGTACGTTTATTCTACAAATAGATAATAAGTTAATATTCAATAAAGCACCAAATTTGATTTTTTTCCAGCTTATTCTTCTTAATTAAAAACCAAACAAACCACTACCGCAAAATTACGATATTCCATAATAAACCGTTCATTGAAGTAAAAATACTTATATAAACCATACAATCACAATGAAAGTTAATTTAAATCAGCAATTCAATAAAAATTATTCAAATGTACATGTGCCGTACATACTACGTACAGTTAGGTAAATTCCAAGAATTTATTTCAAACAAAATAATATATATAAATATTTTCAAATATACTCAGAATATAATTGATGGTTCTTGACAAATCATACAAAGTACTAAAATTGGCATTTCACCGATAGAATATATAAGAAAGAACCATTGTTAAAGATAACGACGGTAGTCGTTAATTTTTATACAACATTGCATTACAGTATCACATAGTAATGATATGCGGGGAGGCCTACAAACAATAACAATAGCTGGGCTAGAGGATAATCGCAGACAGAAGGAATGTAGGCGGTCCAGAGACCTTGGCCTGCTATTGTATTTGTGTCGGGTGTGGATGCCTTACAACCCGACATGGCTGGGGTCTTAGGACATCAATCATTACCATCGTACCCATCCTACAACTACAACATGGTTCCACCTCGGAATGGCAAATAGCTAAGAGATACAATATTGTCACCAATAAACATCCTGCAGCCACAGCATCCCTCTAACTCGGAATAGCAAACATCTAGGGAACAAAACAGTATCGTCAATATACATCCTACAACTACAACATGGTTCCACCTCGGAATAGCAAATAGCTAAAAGGTAAAATATTGTCACCAATAAACATCCTGCAGCCACAGCATCCCTCTAACTCGGAATAGCAAACATCTAGGGAACAAAACAGTATCGTCAATATACATCCTACAACTACAACATGGTTCCACCTCGGAATGGCAAATAGCTAAAAGGTAAAATATTGTCACCAATAAACATCCTGCAGCCACAGCATCCCTCTAACTCGGAATAGCAAACATCTAGGGAACAAAACAGTATCGTCAATATACATCCTACAACTACAACATGTTTCCTCCTAAGAATGGCAAATAGTAACACAAAGGTAAATAGATAGATAGATAGATAGAGCTAATGACGATGTTCAAGACTCCCAACCCGGTAGTGTCCTGTACCCCGAGTAAACGACTCTTGGACGTAAACTGGACACAGTAACACAAAGGTAGATAGAGAGAGATAATGTGACATGCTTTCAAATCCCAACAGTATGTGGCCCATACCCGCGAGAGTAGACGACTCAAGGACGTGAACTGGACACATAATACAAAGGTAGATAGATAGAGATAATGTGACGATGCTTTGAAATCCCAACAGTATATGGTCCATAGCCGCGAGAGTAGACGACTCAAGGACGTGAACTGGACACAATACAAAGGTACATAGAGCTAATGTGACGATGCTTTCAAATCCCAACAGTACATGCCCATACCCGCGAGAGTAGACGACTCAAGGACGTGAACTGGACACAGTAACACAAAGGTAGATAGAGCTAATGTGACGATGCTTTCAAATCCCAACAGTATATGGCCCATACCCGCGAGAGTAGACGACTCAAGGACGTGAACTGGACACAGTAACACAAAGGTATATAGAGCTAATGTGACGATGCTTTCAAATCCCAACAGTATATGGCCCATACCCGCGAGAGTAGACGACTCAAGGACGTGAACTGGACACAGTAATACAAAGGTAGATAGAGCTAATGACGATGTCAGTAGTAAAAGTGTGTGGTTGTGGCGGATATCCGAGAGATGTTATCAGCGACTGTTCAATATGGATGAGGGGAGGGAGCGCAGAACAGCTGCGGGGGCGGCACGGTCTGATGTGGCGGGGCGCGTGTCCTGCCATTCCATTATCTCTCCACCCCTGACACCGTAACTGTGCCACCCTACAGGGCACAGTTCTACCGCATCGTTCTAACTAATAAAATTATTAGGGGCATTCATTAAACACAAGTCTAAAGACTCCCTACCACAACCTCATATACTACAGATTATGATTTGCAATACCGTATTAGACTGGTTGTACCGACGGTTATTTTGACCCATAACAATAAAGCTTACTTTCTCATTTTAAACGTATACAAATTTCTTGCTTTTCCTAATATCGTTACTCTATATTATAAGCATACATGCTACGTTATTGTAAAATAAGTGACACTCACCCGGCATGTGAGAGATCCGAGCCCTTACTTTTTACGATTCAATTATTTTGTATTTGGCCGTATCTGTCACATATGCGTTTAAATAACCAAACTAACATATGATCGGAAGACCAAATACCTGTCAAACAACTTTGATTTACATTAATTAAATTTTTGTATAAATGACAATATCCGAATTTAATTTCAATAAACATTGATTCACAAAAAATACTTGCTCCGCCGGGACTCAAACCCGGATCTCTCACTTGCCGGGTGAATGTGCTACCATTACACCACAGAGCCCTTACTTTTTACGATTCAATTATTTTATATTTGGCCGTACCTGTCACATATGCGTTTAAATAACCAAACTAACATACACATATAATATATTACTGGTGCTAAGTGATGTTCAGTATATGTAGCTCACAATTCTGTGAGCTAAGCTAGCACAAATAAGCAAGTCTAACCTGAAAAAAAAGATTTGATTCCTTACTTTTTAATGGTCTCTCTTGTTAACATTGCTTTCATTATTTAATTAATTACAAATTAGATTCTAAGGTTAAAATATTTTGTTGACAATGGATCATTTAATCAGATAACATGGTTACGTAAATTACCCATCGTTGAGTAACAAAAATATAAACCTGACGTGTCAATACTACTTCATCTTCAGGCGTCAAATACTAAAACAAATGCGTGCATAAACTTAGCAATAGCATAAAAACATTGCGATCAAGACATCACAGTAAAGTTAAAAACAAAAACCGATGTACATCAAAATAGAAACCTATTATCCTGTACTTGAAATGTTGCATTAACGTTATGAAAACCTCACAACATATTTTCGACTTAACGCTGACAAATTGACCGACGATACACAAGTTCGTATTTCTCCCAGCTTTAGTGCTGTGTTTACGGTGTATGTTTTAGTTTTTAGTTGTCAACTACGCTTTGACTTGATCATCGCTATGGTTTGATTGTTTACACTTACTTTTCGGAATTTCAAACACGATAGAGGGCACAAACAGTTCGTGAGACGTAGTGATTCTGCTGTGTGATATAACGATGAAAGATGACAGAAATATTATAATGTTAAACAGTTGTATTACAAACAAGGAAATATAGTTAAAGATGCACATCTACTGTCCAAGAATCCATTTGAGACTATAATAGCTGGAATAAAAGATTATCATTTTTAAGCAAATAAGATATAGGTTTGTGTTGGCATCGTTCATAACCGGTTGGTTGACAGCTGACACAAATGCGCGTGGAGTGTACCTGTATTATCTTATCGCAGCGCTTGAATGAATGGAGCATTAAGACCTTGTTGCAAATACACACTTGCGTCATAAACTTTAATATAGAATAAGATTCCGTGGAAACGTATCAAAGTACTTGTGAGATAACATGCCTACAGTTTATAAGTCAATGTCAATTTACTCCTACATACACAATACTTACTGAACTATACTTACAATATGTAAACCGATATGTGGAATGCTTACCTAGAACACAAAGCATTAGGATTAGTTTGTTACAAACAGAAATCAAACCAATGTTTCATTTGTATATAAAGTAAGAGAATACTATTGGTATTATTTGAAATTAATGGTACTTACTTGTTTTAAGTATTAAGAAAAAAATGTCGGTATAATAGGTCTTAAATATTATATAATGCACGTAATAACTACAACAAGCAGTATCTTAAATTAATATACAGACATCATTAACAATCTGTATAGCAGTTAGACATTGTACCTACACAGCGGATTATCACATCACGCTCACTACGAATATTCAAGATCACTCAGTATTGAGTCACAGTGACATGTAACTACATGTAATATAGCTAGACAGTTATAGTACATACACAGCGGATTGTCACATCACGCTCACTACGAATATTCAAGATCACTCACTATTGAGCCTCAGTGACATGTAACTACATGTATTATAGCTAGACAGTTATAGTACATACACAGCGGTAGAGGCATTAGCACGTCATGCCCAGTGCGAATGTCCTAGATCACTCACTATTGAGCCTCAGTGACATGTAACTACATGTATTATAGCTAGACAGTTATAGTACATACACAGCGGTAGAGGCATTAGCACGTCATGCCCAGTGCGAATGTCCTAGATCACTCACTATTGAGTTACAGTGACATGTAACTACATGTAATATAGCTAGACAGTTATAGTACATACACAGCGGTAGAGGCATTAGCACGTCACGCCCAGTGCGAATGTCCTAGATCACTCACTATTGAGCCTCAGTGACATGTAACTACATGTATTATAGCTAGACAGTTATAGTACATACACAGCGGTAGAGGCATTAGCACGTCATGCCCAGTGCGAATGTCCTAGATCACTCACTATTGAGCCTCAGTGACATGTAACTACATGTATTATAGCTAGACAGTTATAGTACATACACAGCGGTAGAGGCATTAGCACGTCATGCCCAGTGCGAATGTCCTAGATCACTCACTATTGAGCCTCAGTGACATGTAACTACATGTATTATAGCTAGACAGTTATAGTACATACACAGCGGTAGAGGCATTAGCACGTCACGCCCAGTGCGAATGTCCTAGATCACTCACTATTGAGCCTCAGTGACATGTAACTACATGTAATATAGCTAGACAGTTATAGTACATACACAGCGGTAGAGGCATTAGCACGTCACGCCCAGTGCGAATGTCCTAGATCACTCACTATTGAGCCTCAGTGACATGTAACTACATGTATTATAGCTAGACAGTTATAGTACATACACAGCGGTAGAGGCATTAGCACGTCACGCCCAGTGCGAATGTCCTAGATCACTCACTATTGAGCCTCAGTGACATGTAACTACATGTATTATAGCTAGACGGTTATAGTACATACACAGCGGTAGAGGCATTAGCACGTCACGCCCAGTGCGAATGTCCTAGATCACTCACTATTGAGCCTCAGTGACATGTAACTACATGTATTATAGCTAGACAGTTATAGTACATGCACAGCGGTAGAGGCATTAGCACGTCACGCCCAGTGCGAATGTCCTAGATCACTCACTATTGAGCCTCAGTGACATGTAACTACATGTATTATAGCTAGACAGTTATAGTACATACACAGCGGTAGAGGCATTAGCACGTCATGCCCAGTGCGAATGTCCTAGATCACTCACTATTGAGCCTCAGTGACATGTAACTACATGTATTATAGCTAGACAGTTATAGTACATACACAGCGGTAGAGGCATTAGCACGTCACGCCCAGTGCGAATGTCCTAGATCACTCACTATTGAGCCTCAGTGACATGTAACTACATGTATTATAGCTAGACAGTTATAGTACATACACAGCGGTAGAGGCATTAGCACGTCACGCCCAGTGCGAATGTCCTAGATCACTCACTATTGAGCCTCAGTGACATGTAACTACATGTATTATAGCTAGACAGTTATAGTACATACACAGCGGTAGAGGCATTAGCACGTCACGCCCAGTGCGAATGTCCTAGATCACTCACTATTGAGCCTCAGTGACATGTAACTACATGTATTATAGCTAGACAGTTATAGTACATACACAGCGGTAGAGGCATTAGCACGTCACGCCCAGTGCGAATGTCCTAGATCACTCACTATTGAGCCTCAGTGACATGTAACTACATGTATTATAGCTAGACAGTTATAGTACATACACAGCGGTAGAGGCATTAGCACGTCCGCCCGAGTACGTACTACATGTCACTCACTATAGCCTCAGTGACATGACATGTATTATATAGACAGTTATAGTACATACACAGCGGTAGAGGCATTAGCACGGTATTGAGCCTCAGTGACATGCTACGTAGCTAGACGCAGCCAGTGCGAAGTCCGTCACGCCCAGTGCGAATGTCCTAGATCACTCACTATTGAGCCTCAGTGACATGTAACTACATGTATTATAGCTAGACAGTTATAGTACATACACAGCGGTAGAGGCATTAGCACGTCACGCCCAGTGCGAATGTCCTAGATCACTCACTATTGAGCCTCAGTGACATGTAACTACATGTATTATAGCTAGACAGTTATAGTACATACACAGCGGTAGAGGCATTAGCACGTCATGCCCAGTGCGAATGTCCTAGATCACTCACTATTGAGCCTCAGTGACATGTAACTACATGTATTATAGCTAGACAGTTATAGTACATACACAGCGGTAGAGGCATTAGCACGTCACGCCCAGTGCGAATGTCCTAGATCACTCACTATTGAGCCTCAGTGACATGTAACTACATGTATTATAGCTAGACAGTTATAGTACATACACAGCGGTAGAGGCATTAGCACGTCACGCCCAGTGCGAATGTCCTAGATCACTCACTATTGAGCCTCAGTGACATGTAACTACATGTATTATAGCTAGACAGTTATAGTACATAAACAGCGGTAGAGGCATTAGCACGTCACGCCCAGTGCGAATGTCCTAGATCACTCACTATTGAGCCTCAGTGACATGTAACTACATGTATTATAGCTAGACAGTTATAGTACATACACAGCGGTAGAGGCATTAGCACGTCACGCCCAGTGCGAATGTCCTAGATCACTCACTATTGAGCCTCAGTGACATGTAACTACATGTATTATAGCTAGACAGTTATAGTACATACACAGCGGTAGAGGCATTAGCACGTCACGCCCAGTGCGAATGTCCTAGATCACTCACTATTGAGCCTCAGTGACATGTAACTACAAGTATTATAACTAGACAGTTATAGTACATAAACAGCGGTAGAGTCATTAGTATGCCACCGCGCTCACTTACTATTGAGCCATGTAGTGAAGGTGTTATCTACAGATATCAGTGACAATTAACTTAACAAGTTCACACAGTATTTACACACAATATCTACCGCCAACATAGAATGGAAACGCTCGAAATGCCGCTGTTACTGCGATAGGGCGGGAGAGAGCACGGCCCGTTCATGTAATCGATCAATAAGGATGCCCCCTTGTTATTTTCTAAGATAAGCTCAGTTAAATAACAACGCTAAGACGAATCTAGCCCTAAAACATCTATAATTTTATATTATATTCCAATTAATTTACAATATCTGCTAAGTACGGAAATCGAGATACAGTGGAGTATATAGCATACAGACACATCACTACAACAACACAATAGTCTTGTGTCGGTACATGAGTACATAGCGTGTCGTGTCATGGTACTACTAAGACAATATACATCATCAACCAAATGTACAGACAGGGTGGCCATTCAAAACCTCTTTTTTAACATTTTGTCGCTAACGATATGCGAGAAATTCGGTAACGATTTATCGCTATAACGTATGTTAAGCTCCTTAGTTTTTATCTCTGTGTCTTTAGATGTATCGACATAACATTGAGTATACGTAATAACTTTCTTTTCTGTTATGTTTATAAAATGCATCTATCCAAATTCGGAAATACAAAGATAACAAATAAATACCAACACAGTGCTACCGTGAGGCAGACTGCAGCCCAGTATTGCTGGTCAAGAGGTCTAGCGGTGGACGAACTTTCGGTACGAGACAATGGTTTCGCCGGTACACAAGGTCGGTTCGGTACAATTAACAAATAAACCAAATACTTTAATCTGAACTCCACTTAATTAATTTATCTTTTGTGGGGGAGGGAGAGCCTAAGAATACCACGGTACTTCAAAGGAATTTTTATATATTCAGGGAAATGAATATATTTAAAATTCTAAATCATTTTTCCTTGTTAGAAATGGTAGGTTATAAAATGGGCTTCCAGAATATATAGGATTTACGTAAAAATATATACTTAAAGAGAGGATGTAAATTGAAGGAGAATATATTTATTTACAACTACGCAAAGTGCGAAGTACGCAAATACGAATTAGCGACCGTCTGTTTACTATCGAGGAACATTTAGACACAGAAAAATCGAACTTCAATTATAACATTATTTATAAATTACGTTATTCTGTTGCTATATATTACTAGTAATAGTTTTATACGCAAAGAACTACAGAAACATGTTTCACCAATCGGTAATTTAAGTACTGCCGATCGTTTTTGTTCACGAATAGACAGTGCAGACTCAGTCACTTAAGTCAGTTAGATTACAGTCGAGGAATACAAAACAACAAAACATAAAGACCATCATGCACGTTGGACTATTTGGTTTGAACAGTTCGAATCGTCCAAACGATCGTCACGTGTGCGTAGAAGTTCAAGTTGACAGGATTTCCAGCCGTCGTCCAACCAATACCGATATGACGACGAAAACTGGCTGACTCGATCGGCTGGCCGTCTGCCGTTTGTAGATTGGCAACACTATTAAGTTGCGTTTACACCGGCAAGCGAAGTTGCGAGAGAATCTGCACAACTACTATTATGATAATGTGAACAATAAGCAATACACGAGAACTGTCGCAAGTATTTGCTATACTTGTATTGCTGGTTGGTTCAGGAGTTTTTAACCAACTGTCCGGCACTGATTGCGGCAGCATTCGTGAGAGCTGCTGCGCCGGTTTAAACTAGCGTGTGGATGTTTAGTTGGGTTAGACACAAAACTTGCACCATTTATTGCCGGTGTAAATGCAGTTCAGTCGAGATTTGGATGTGACCGTGATATTAAAACGTGTGTGAGGAGCAATCGTTCATAGACCAAACGAGACCTCGGCCGCGATACGAGCGGTTAGCGGTGAGCTGTGAGCGCTAGATCGGGCGGGACTTTAATGTTTAATGTTTGTGTTGTACATATGGGGGAACACCCGACACTGGCAGACGTCAGCAGCACAGGAGTACCACACAATGGCGCTTATCCGACGCCAATTCTGAACATTAAATGTTTCTCCTGCCGCTCAACCCTCAGCTCAGTCTGTTATTGCTGTGCAACAGGACGCAAACGCCCCTTCTCGACATTACTTGTTGTAACTGACCCACTACTTTCTTCTCCGAAAGGTATCTTATCAAGCTTTGTATAAATCCAACTGACATTCTGGTGTACTCAAAAACCCGAGCTGCACCTCTCACCGAACGTCAAACACTATATTATTCAACAAACCGAACTCTGAAGCCTGTTTATAACACGGTATATTATAGGCCTGTGCTATCCATCTAACACACGTCTTTCCAAAACACTATTTTCTCTAAAGAATAAGAGTTGGACAACTTCGTCTGGAGACCCCACTTCGACGACTGAAAAATACTAAGTACAAAAACCCCGTCTGTAACGCGGTTACTACCGCTTTGCCGCGTTACCGCTTAGAGCGTGCCACTCGTTTAGTCAGAAACGAACTGTCGGCCGATTTTACTTCTCCCATGCATCGTTGCGTATTTTTGGGGGAGGGGGCGGAGGCTTGCCACGGCACAGGAGTAGAACTAACCAAGACAAACTCACTACACTAGTAGAGGTAACCTTAAATCGACCGGCGTTAGACGTAGACGTAGCTCACGAACATATGTTAATCTTCATTCACAATTTCACGAGCCACGTCGCATAAAATACGATGTTTCGTGATTAATCAGTTCTTGATTCAAGAAGCTGTGAAATTATGTATTGATGTATTGATTTTATGTTCTTGGAAAATTTATTTTTGAAATTCTCCCGGTTCTCGGCTTATTCCCGATTTTCCCGGTCGGGTGGCCACCCTGCCTGTTGTAAATTAATGTCTCAATAATGAAGTGTTTCAACTAAAACTTAAGAGGTTTAGAAATGCCGCTTTCTGAGCGAAAAACTCACATAAAATCCTTTAGTACGCCTAATTTGCATTAACGCGCTTATATAATATCGTTAACTCCATTAAAAATGTAGTACACAAATACACTGCTTTACATATCCATAACACTAAACTTAATAAGTATTATGCACAGCTAGATGTGCGAAATAAAACAGTTTTCAATGGAAATGTTAGCCCCGTAAAGATAACGTGTCAGTACAATATCAGTGGAAGTGTCTGACAGGGTTATTAATTATTGCTTGACTGTGTTATCAGCGACTAAGCGGAGCGGCGAGACACGGCTCGGCGACTATTAATCTCGGGCCGGAAACAGTAGGTGACAACACGTACACAATTCCACTTCCTAGAATAACAGCCAGCTTCACGCCTCATACTGTGGCACCTCATGTAACTCCACAGACGAATATTACTCAAGGGCCGGAAACAGTAGGTGACAACACGTACACGATTCCACTTCCTAAACCACACACAACTTCCGCGCCTCATACTGTGGCACCTCTTGTAACTCCTTAGGAGACTAATAATCTCGGGCAGGAAACAGTAGGTGACAACACGATTCCACATCCTAGTATCACAGCCAGTTTTCACGCCTCATACTGTGGCACCTCACGTAACTCCATAGACGAATATTACTCAAGAGACGGAAACAGTGGTTGACAACACGTACACAATTCCACATCCTAAATCACACTCAGCTTCAACGCCTCATACTGTGGCACCTCACGTAACTCCATAGACGAATATTACTCAAGGGGCCGGAAACAGTAGGTGACAACACGTACACAATTCCACATCCTAAATCACACTCAGCTTCAACGCCTCATACTGTGGCACCTCATGTAACTCCATAGACGAATATTACTCAAGGGCCGGAAACAGTGGTTGACAACACGTACACAATTCCACTTCCTAAATCACACACAGCTTCAACGCCTCATACTGTGCCACCTCATGTAACTCCATAGACGAATATTACTCAAGGGACGGAAACAGTGGTTGACAACACGTACACAATTCCACATCCTAAATCACACTCAGCTTCAACGCCTCATACTGAGGCACCTCACGTAACTCCATAGACGAATATTACTCAAGGGCCGGAAACAGTAGGTGACAACACGTACACAATTCCACATCCTAAATCACACTCAGCTTCAACGCCTCATACTGTGGCACCTCATGTATCTCCATAGACGAATATTACTCAAGGGCCGGAAACAGTAGGTGACAACACGTACACAATTCCACTTCCTAGAATCACAGCCTCATTTATCTCCATAGACGAATATTACTCGAGCGCAGGAAACAGTAGGTGACAACACGTACACGATTCCTCATCCTAAATCACACACAGCTTCCACGCCTCATACTGTGGCACCTCATTTATCTCCATAGACGAATATTACTCAGGCGCAGGAAACAGTGGTTGACAACACGTACACGATTCCACTTCCTAGAATCACAGCCATCGTCCACGCCTCATATTGTGGCACCTCATTTATCTCCATAGACGAATATTACTCAAGCGCAGGAAACAGTGGTTGACAACACGTACACGATTCCACTTTCTAGAATCACAGCCATCGTCCACGCCTCATACTGTGGTACCTCATTTATCTCCACAGACGAATATTACTCAAGCGCAGGAAACAGTAGGTGACAACACGAACACGATTCCACTTCCTAGAATCACAGCCATCGTCCACGCCTCATACTGTGGTACCTCATTTATCTCCATAGACGAATATTACTCAAGCGCAGGAAACAGTAGATGGCAACACGTACACGATTCCACATCCTAAATCACACACAGCTTCCACGCCTCATACTGTGGCACTTTACATAACTCCATAGACGAATATTAATCTCGGTCCTACTTCTATATTTCATTTCATACTGTTAGAAGAGTGGCAACTCGAATCCTGGGAGACCAAAGTGGATCACTCGATAAGTTATGCACAGTGAACAATAGGTTCAGGCTTGCAGGATTGTTATGTTGTAGTTAAGTCGACCTCCTGAGCTCAGAGTTCATTACAATCTCCTTAGGTCTCGTCATTATAACAGACATTTAAGCATGTTGTATCGGCAGGCCGAGAATGCACAATCTCATATCTTACGTTGTTGTTTTGACACTCGCTGTCACTGAACTCGCGTCGCCGACAGAAGTGTGTTGCTCAGGTACGACGGAGCCTTGCACTCTTATAAAATTGAGCACAAATTATATTCTTTGCTTTAAAATAATTAAGTCTACAATTAACATTAATATTTATGTTTTATAAACCTTGGCGATATCATAATATACGGGGTGAATAAAAAGTCAGGACTGCCCTATACTGTACTTTTTTCCTTAAGTTTATATAAGGAGATATCCTTTAGGTAGTGGAACAATGTGGAAAGGAAGTTTCGTTTGATGATTTTAAGCATTTTTTGTATTCCCAAAAATGCAGGATTCTGGGGACGATTAAAAAATTTCAAATGTTTACTTCTCTCAAGTGACCCTTCATTTTGAAGAGCACAAACAAACGAATGGTAACAACCACAGATCGTACATACATGCATATTCATTCTAATGATCGACAATTTAGTGAGAAAGAAATATAAGTTACAATCAGTGATACGGAGACTCAAATCTGCGAAGGCTATTTATTTTTGTGCGGAAAGAATCACGATAGTGATTTGATTGAGTTGATCGAACTCCAAAAACCTTTATACAAAAAGGAGGATGTTGGTTGTCGTTGCAAAATGCATGCATCCATTATTGTTTCTCGGGAGTACCAGAAGTATAAGAAAAAAAGAAATATTATTTTAAAAATGTATTATTAGCAGTTATAGTAAGGATGTGGATTTGGATGTCCTGTTCCAAGTTTAATCGGTGACACTATTATTATACAGATCCGCCTGACTATGCGATTGATTGACACCATTACTTACTCTCCTAGACGGCACGAGAGTCAATTTCTTGGTTTACAAATAGCTGACTTCCTTTAACAGAACCTGACTTGATCATTCGAGTTTAAATCTAGACTGTACTCAACAAACGAAACGTACAGTATGTCCAGAAATACAGACACTGTGGTTATTGAGTACCTATCCGAATTCAGCCATGATTTTTAGTCTAGCATTATTAATTAACTATCAAAATGAAAAGACTCTTATTTTTAGTTTTTTAAGAGAAAAAACTCCCTTCACTTTTTAGCCAGTATTTTTTTTTTAATAAAATAGCATTGATTAAGGTCTGCTATTTCAGGCACATGTATTGTTTCGTAAACCTACACAAAAGTTGATTACCTCACAACACAATAGATGTATACAACTTGTCGTGAAATGTTTACGACACAATAAATAAAGAGAAAAGTCCTAATATGTAGGCGAGCCTGCACCTGTCAATACAGCGGCGCCGCTGACAAGTGGGCTTGTCGATGTCGTGGTCGCTCACCGCTCACTGCTCACCTTATCTATAAAGTATTGCAATCCTCCAAAGTGGGCTATTTCCAATTTACCAATAGCACTAAACGTTCGCGACAATGTCACCAACTGCAAAGCAATTGGTTAGTTTAGATGCATTAGTAAACTAATCTCTTAAAACCGTTTTCTGGAAGAACTCAATAAGTTATTTGCGAATTATCGTGTAGTATACTTTTGTTCTGTATAGATAGATGTTCTATTCGACAAGATTTGTAATTGTAAAAATATTATGTTAAAGGTGTATGTTACTATCAAATCTAACGCCGAGTTTCAAGGTCTGAAGCTAAAGTCACTGTAAACTTGAAAATAAAGATTGATTGACTCAATAGTTTTGATGTACTCTTGTTTTAAACTCTTCCTTATTATTTTTTTACCATACGAAGTATTTTAATTCTTTAACTTCAACCTTATGTAAAATGTTTGGCATTTTTAGATTTTAATTTTCGATTTAGATTACTAATTAGAAGGGTAAGTCGTTAGGAACTTTTCAAAATTGTCAACTACATTAAGGCACGCCCCTTAATCTCTCGTATATTTTCCCAGCTATATCAGGAAATGGGAAGTGAGCAAGGACACTGTTTTTACACACAAAGTCATTGGCTTTCTCGAGGAAATGTTCTCAGGTGTTTTCGAAATAGCTGATAAAGTAATAATATTTATTTTTTATAAAAAAAACATGAAATGTTCATTTTGAAAGAAAAAATGTCATGACTTTTCGTGGTTTTGCAAAATTGCGTACTTGGCAGATCTATTTATACATTTGAATTTTTAAAACTTGAAGCTGCAAAGATCTGGTACTAAGTTACTAACACATTCGTAGTAAAAGATAAAATCGAAGCAATTAGTGAAAACTGACACTGTCGGCTAATCGTGTTGGAAGAAATTCTTACAATTCAATGCCTGCGTTAAAACAGTTTCTAAACAAATTTGAAGAAAGTCTACTTGTTGAGGATTAAGACATGATTGTCGAACATATCACCTACTTAGCAAGTACATTAAGGAAGTAAGTACTTTCCTGCACCAGATGCAAACAATGGCTAAATAAGACACCCTTTCAAACAACGGGTGTTGCGAGCCTTACTTACCACTCTAATAATGAACAAAATCAACTGGTAGATTTGTCTTGCAGTAGGTCTTCGGGAATAATGTTCAAAGAAGGGAATGATTTGTATCATTTCTGGTTTCTTACAATCCCGGTCGGGATTCACATATTTAGACAAAGCCCTCAAATATCTTGTCCCTGTTTGTACCATTTGTACTACTATTTGTGTGTCTACATTCTGGAACATAAAGAGTGTCAAGAAAGATTGAAAATTTCGACAATTCTTCCCAAAACTTCGGACATTATAAAATTGAAGAAATATGCATCCCTACCTTTGATAGTGATGAGTTATAATTTTATATGTTCATCAAGAGATATAGAGGAAAACCCTATACTTAATACTAAATCATGTTGAAAATAATTACAGATGTTTATATTATATCTTACGATTCTAATAAACATGTCTGAGTACCTGTAACGAACATATTTATTTTAGGATTTTAAGTCCTAATATAACAGTGGATCAAAACAAATTCTTAACTGTTATTAGTGCAATTAAAATTGAGAAAAACATTTTTTAAATTTTAATTTGGTACTTATTTTTGTGAATGTGAGAGTATGCAAGTGTGTAATTGATAAATCATTTACCTTTATAGAGGGTATCCCACGACTAACCCGACAAACTTCTCAGGTGGTTTCCTCTCATCAAAATAATGAAAAAAAGTTTATATAAACATATGTCTGGAAACTATTTGTCAGCGAGCTACGGCTAGCGAAAGATTTTGCCCGATTTTGTAGGAAATGACGGAAAAAGTAAGCGAAACATGTTTTATAACGTAAAGATTGTTGTTAAATTATTTGATTGAATTTTGTGTAAAATAAACTGAAAAATTGAATAAAATACGTCCCAGATCTGTAAGAGCACCCACTTCTGAGATATCAGACAAATGTTCGTCATAAAATGAAAACTAGAAATTTAACTATATATTTATGTATAATTTGTATGTGCAAAACAAAGAATAATCAGCCTAATGAGGTGTTACATAAGTTGGGGGTGCTCGAAGACAAGGTGGGGATACGTGATTCCCTTCACTTTGAGAACCTCTGACATAGACATAGACCACTTGACGAGTATCTGGAGATAGTGAGTGATGCGTTACAGTGTGCGGAAATTAAAATTTCTCCTGATGTTCAACATTGACCACACACATAGCTGGCGAAACTGCACGAGTAACCTGATATGTAACAAACCATGTCCGACCCATAATCTAAGGAGACAAGGGTGCGCTCATACTGAAGACGAAAATTAGTCGCCACGGCAGTGAGCGTCACGGTCAGCGGCAGTATCTTGTCTCCCTTCTCAACACAATACTCCATGAAGCTTACTGCAGTTGGCTTTAGAGAATTGTAAAATTTCATACGATTTCAGTTACGTTGTAATTCTGCTTTTATATTACGGTTTATATGAATTTAGTCTTTTACGGTAAAGTATATACCAGTTGTGACAATATACGTACTACACTGGTAAAAGTTGCATATAAAATATCGTCTATAGCTAATTTCACTCTCGAGATGTCCCAAGGACAGATAGACACTTAGACAAAATATGTTTACAGCTTCCAGGCAGACAGATTATGACATAATTATGCCAATCTGCTGAGTGATATGCTCAATGACGCTCAGCCAAATCCCATTGATCTCATGGTGATGTACAACTATCGAACTCTATGTTGCTATTATTGAGACAATAAGCTGACAAGACAGAAAATAATCTGTTTTCCCAAGTTTCAACTAAAGCTCAGCCAGTTACTAAGTAGATATGAGTACGTCACACAGAGGGTCGCGTAACAGGGTTCGCTGAGTTTGTATGCAACACTTTAGGTCTATAGCTTATTTCGATCTTTAGATGTCTTACGGACAAACATACAGTCATGCAGGAAAGAAATATTTACATCCCCTAGCAAACAAAAGAGAATTTGTGTTAGTCTAATGAGTGATGGACTCAATAACGCTCAGCCAAATCCCATAGATGGGCATGGACCATCATAGAACTCGTTGTTGTTGGCTGAGCGTTAGCGATGCCCATTATTCGAGGGACTGAGAAATGTAATTCTGTCTCTCCGCACTTGTAACTCACAAGTGAGAACTCTGTGGTGTGGTGGTAGATTGCTCGTCCGGTTAAAGAATACTCGGGTTCGAGTAGTATTTGTGCACCAATTAATATTAAAATTTAGAAGATTATAGATTTTCAATTTGTATATATGTAATAAAATAAATTCTACCAAGAAAAGAATAACAGATATTCAGTAACTGGGCTGTTGAATGTAAAGTAAGGTAGGCCAGGAGCAGGAGATAGCGGCTCTGGCCATATCTCAGAACACCTGCCGCCTCCAACAGCTCCCCTGAGACGAGCCCCGAGTCCCGGCACACGTTTCCAATGTCTCTATATTTATCTCCTTGATATACTCCGATACCCTGTAACACTTAAGTTAGATCCTACTAACCTAATGGATTGTGATCTGAATAAATAATCATTCTAATCAGCTCAATGCAATCTAAAATGCTAAATTTTTATATACATGCTATTTTTATAACAATACGAATATTTACGACACATAATTATTGTATACATGTATTCACTAAAACAAATGACATCTAGGTAAGAGTTACAACTTGCACAATGTATGAGAACCGTTGGTTTATCAGTGTGTGACGACCAGATACAACGTGAGACATGTAACGACCGACCAAGGAATAATACGCACCGTCCCAGGACTTCCATAGTTGAACTTTAGGGAACCGGTCTCGACCCCAATGAACACGACTAATTACACATCCAGACGGTCACAGCTCATAAATAGCTCCTTAGCAAGATAATCTTGGAAATGTTAGAACGATTTCATCTACATTACCGCAGTTAGCATAAGGATACATATATATTATGAGCTAGTGCCGTTGTAGTTTATTTAGGTTTGAACCTGAAACGCGTCAAATGGCGATGACGACTTATGTACTCGTATATGCATATTTACATACACACTTAGAGGAGAGAGATAGAGAGGAGCAAAACGTGTGGATGTGGATGTCCGTGAGAAGGCAGCCCAATTTGAGCCGTCCACACTAAATAACTCGTTTATGCCAACGCCACGACTTACCCAGGTATTATTTAACGAGTCGCTTTTTAGGAAAATGGCGCGGCGCGGAACTGGGGTCTACCTGAGCCAACTCCTAATTTGGCAAGGCCCACACCTGTCACGGAGTGAGAGATCTGTAAATTGCTTTCAAATGCAAAAGCGGTCGACTAACCATCACCAAAAACAACTTCAGACGGTTGGTTTTAGTTCCACGTTATTTAGTCTCGATTAGATTTCTCTAACAAGATAGATAATGATACAACTGAAAGAGCATGACATCTCTAATATGTATATTTACAACAATAATATTGATACCAGTGTTTATATGTTCTCACTTCAGAATGGATCTTTGAACGAGGACACCTATACATGATTAATCATTCCCTGTCAGTACAAGAATGTTGAAAATAAACGGATTGATGAATATTAGATGAGTTGTATACGCCATCAGAATAGCAAAAACAAAAATTTTATTGGTATTAAACAACATTAAGTTGTGTAGGTATATAATATGCTATGTAAATGAAAATTAAATGCTAGGCACATCACTTGAGCACGTTCATACTAAGCCCAGATAAGTGTTTTACAATAACATTTGAAACTTGTTTCGAAGTACTTCCGAACTGTGGGTGACAACAATACTGTTCCTGAAACAAAATTCCAGTTCAAATGACGCTAACGGCAAAATGTGGTGGAATAGAATGAAACAGTTGTTTACGTGTATAGTCTTGAAAATAATAATAACACTTCATGTGCATACCCATTCCGTAATCAGTGATGACCACAAGAGTGTACCCCAGATACGAATATTGGAACTTTAGTTAAATATAATTTTATATAACATTGCCTGTCAACCTGTAGTTGTCAATGATTATCCTTTGAGTGCCAAGAGAGAGCTTTATCTACAAGAGCTGCAAGACAACTAGAACTATACGCTCAGTAAGTGACGAGATTAAACCATTTAATGCATTTGGAATATTTGAACACTGTAATAAAACCCATCCTAATGAACAAGATAGTGAATGTTTGAAGATAACGTACTTAACACTGGTTGTCTTCCTTGACATTGTTGCTTACGATAAACACAAAAATTTACATTAACATGCCTCAAAGAGGCACTCTCCCAATCTACAATACGAATAAAGAGGCGAGCAGAGGCAGTGGCCGATGCAAATGGCATACAAAATAATAAAACCAGACACAAATTGCAATTCGTTTAGAGCTGAAAAAGTAATCGAGTGCTGCGAGCCTTCAGTTATAGTTATGAAAGATGTCATACGTCTCATATGATCTGGTTTAATTCCTGGGCTGAAGACCAAGGAAACAACCAACAGGAATTGAAAAATAAGGGGATACTTATACATAGTTTTCTTAAACGAAAGGACACAAACAAGCACATCTGCTAGGTGCTTCGATGGTCCCGGAAAGCTGGTAGGGTGTTAATCAGGGCAATATCCTGATCCTATATATCATAGACGAAAGAGTATTTTGAGCTTATATAACGAAAATGCTACTATGTAAGATCATGTTGAAATGATCCATGAACTCAGTTTAAACACTGTTATGCACACACAGAAAGCTCTAAGCCAAATGCCTCAAGTGCTCCTCTCCAGTGACCTTAAATATGAAATATTATAAGTATTGCTTTACATAGAAATTCCAGTTATCTCATTGGTGTTCATAGAAATTGTTATGTTTTCAGACTTTAACACTTTGCTCTTAATAATTAATTATCCAATAATTCAAGAGTATGTCCGGAGAAAGAAATCTTGCAACACATCACCAAATATCTCAACAGTGTATGGTCATGTTATACTGTTACAAATTGCGCGTGCGAAGCCGCGGGTAACATCTAGTCTGGATATCTTATAATATCACCCACCGTAAATTTACACGCCAAAAAATGAATGGATACAACATAGTATTCTAATGTTTAATAAAAATAATAACTATTCAATTTAAATAATATAAAAAATAAAATTAAAAAATTAATTGAACTGTTATGTTCACAATGGATTTAAATCGTTTACTGCCGTCTCAATTCAAGTCATACCACTCACAGCATGTGACTCCAAGTTTGAAGTCATCTAATATATTGTTGCCTTTTTTGTACTAAATATGTGCCTCTTTTTTAATCTGATATTTAACAAACGCGTGAAAATATTGATATTTTTATTGTATCTTGCCGTATTACGTTCTCGTCATAAGGGTTTAAAGATCACTTCTCGATAAACACAAGTACAATACAATAGTACGGGCCTTCCATATTCATTCTTACACAATTACCAATGTGTACAGCTTGGTTATGTTTATGATAATTTTTTTCACACCACCACTTTCCTCTCACAAGTCTGAAAATGTAAGTCACTTAAGTTAAACTGATTATTTAAGATTTTTCGTGGATAACCTCCTAAAGAATAGTATTACGGCAATATATATGTATATATATATATATTGTTTTGTTATGTTGTTTTGACCTGAAGACGCGAAAAGCGAAATATAGTTAATTAATATTAATATGTTGGCCTTTTTCTACATATATATATATATATCTAATTATAAATGTTCCTCTTTTACGTTTTCAAGTTGGACCGCAAGGGAAATTTCTATTATTGTCAACACCCCAACATAATGACTAGTGGAATCTTTTACCGAGGTAATGTAATTTTTGGAAACACTCACACACAAACATGTGGTTTTCACATAAATGCACACACAAATAAAAGGCCAAAACTCCTACTATTTCATAACATACAACTGGCATATGTTGTAGTAGTTTGCTTGCAAGGTCAGTTTATTTTTTATTTTTTTATATAAATCCGGCGTAAAAATAAAAGATCTTTAACATTACAGTAAAACCTGAAAGAGTATTGCGGCGGCGTTTGATCAGTGGCGGACGGACCGGTAGGCGCTGACGGCCTTGAGAAGGTCGAGCCAGTGGGATGCCCGGGGGCGGGGTCGTGAAGACGGAGTTAGCGGTCAGTCCGCCGCAGCGGTACCATGGCGGGGAACAGACAGGCCATCCGTGCACTACTTACGGGGAAAAAACTCTGTTCACTAAATTCTCACGATGTGTTTGTTTTTTGCGTTATTTGAATTCCGAATGTTGCAAAACGATGTATAAATCTAATCATCAATCATTTAAAAATTAATACAGGTAGTTTTAATAAAATTTTAACGCCGTTGTTCTAAAAACAAGTAGGGCGTACGTGAGGAAATCCCAAAAGAACTGTTTCCCTTTCAAAATGGCTGTAAAACGTCTTCGGGAATTTGTAGTTTTACATTTATTTCTGTGGGACTAAATTAAAATTGTATATCAAACTGTTCAAATGATCGTTAGAAGCTGTTTATAGTATTCCACTAAAAGCCCTTCCAAGGAATTAAGGTTAAGAGAGGAGAGTAGGACATCCTGATCTCCCTGCAAACACATTTTAACTTTTACAATAAATAATTTTCGTTAAATGTGTTACAAGAGGTAAAGTGATACAAATAAATGTTTTTGTCCAGTACTAGACAGATAAAAATAAGATGAATACAAATGTTATAGTACACTAGAGGCCTATTTACAATACTATACTGTAACATGTCTATTACGTTACAAGACCAGCGAGCTAGGTAATAACGATGTCTCGCACGGAGTCGTCATGCGTGTACGGAACACATTTCGTAATGGGTAATACGCATAATATTTATTACTCGTATTGATTTCTGAATATCCTTCCTTCCTTCCAATATAGATTAGTCCGATTGTTTCTTCTGACAACTTCGTTAACACGTTATTGCATTACACAAGCTGGGTTTATTACCTAAGGAAGCGATTATTATAACAAAAATTAATAGTTTGTGTTGTAACTGTTTTCAATTTTATGAAGCTGTACTTATAAAAATAATTAAAAAAATTAATTTTTCATGCTGATTTAGGTAAATGTGTTTTTGGTCCCGAAAAACAAGTTACATTTAGGTTTGAAGTAATGCAAACATAAAAATGTTTAAATTATGACGACGCATTATTTTGTTTTCATGTTTTTTTTAATCCTGCTTTAATAATTGGTTTGATCCCTTTAACGAGACATAAATAACAAAATATTTTACATATAAATAGGCATACGATAAACAGTTTTGGTTAAAGGTAAAAAAAAAAACAACAAAGCATTATGAAAGTTATGTTTAATGAATGGAAAACAAGTTTTATTATTGGATGGGGAGCTCTGGATTTGGTTAATGTAAACATAACCAAATTAACACGTTTGTACGATCAATTTGCAATTGGTAGTGTTATGGAAAATAACTATTTGTTAGATGTTAAGAGTTCCATAGTCAGTTTCAGTGTTGCACTATTTAAATAACAGCTAGCTCAGCTAAGAGCTCAATAACAGCTTATTTAAATAACAGTTTATTAAATACTGTCAAAGTATGGACCATTTAGTTTGTATTTCTAATACGAAACAGTCCATAAAATAGTTATTTCTTAAATGAAATATCCTTGGAAAGGACACGCCACATAGAATCTGAAAATGCATAGCCACCCCAATCTTTTTGTTACACCCTATACAGGGTGTTCTGAAAAAAGGTGCCCATAAGTCAGGGCGTGATTCCTCACATCAAAATAAGAAAAAAAGGTCTAATTAACATAGGTCCGAAAATGCTTAGTTACCAAGTTATACAGGGTGAAAGATTTCGTCTGAATTTCAGTTCCCCTGCTGCAACGAAGCCCTACGGGTATTTGTTGGCTGTTAATTAAGATGTACAATTTAGCGTACTTTATGTAAAATGAACTGAAAAATTGAATTAAACCGTTTCCAGATCTGTAGCTACAGTAATTTTTAAGATAGTGACGAAATACGCGAAACTTGGTCCCGAAAAACAAGTTACATTTAGGTTTGAAGCAGATTTACTATGTTAAATGTACAATAAACACAAAATATTTTTTCACGGTACTTGTAGAAAATTTAATTTCGAAGAGAAAGATGTAAAATAAGTCTATAATAGACAAACGCAAACTTTAAAAAATAATCCTTAATTACATACAAAACGCATGAAAAATAGACAAAATCTGTTAAGCTCTCTACAAATGTAATATTGAAATTAAAACAGCTGTTTTATTAAAACAAATTAATGAGTTACTATTATTTTTTATCAAGTAAATATTTTTAACAATCATACATTATCATACATAAAAAAGTTATCTGAATTATCACTCAACAAAAAAGTTACACTTGTCCTAAAAAACTAACCACGTCACAGTAGATGTTCAAAATGTTTCCCCTCATTCAAAATACAAGCATCCAGCCGTCTTCTCATAGACTGCCGAACTCTTTCGAAGATCCCAGGTGTCTCACGTATCCTTTGAATCCCGTTAACAATCCTTATTCGCAACTCTTCTATGGTATACACAGGCGAGTCGTAGACAAGCGTCTTTAAATGTCCCCATAAGAAAAAGTCTAGAGGATTGAGGTCAGGTGACCTTGCAGGCCATGCTACTGGGGCTCCTCGACCAATCCATCTGTTTGGATATGCTTCATTTAAAAATTCTCTTACTTGTAATGTGTAATGAGCTGGAGCTCCATCCTGCATGAACCACATGTTGTTGCGTGTGTATAGTGGCACATCTTCGAGTAACTCATTCAGATTAGTCGTCAAGAAATGTAAATAATTTTCACCATTGAGCGTATCAGGTAAAAAACTAATAAAAATTTTATCACCCAGAATAGCAGCCCATACGTTTATAGAAAACTGATATTGGTGACGGTTCTCTGAAATAGCACGTGGATTTTCAATTGCCCACATGTGAGTATTGTGGGTGTTAAGAATAGCCATTCTTGAAAATTTTGCTTCATCAGTAAAGATAATGTAATTTAAAAAATGTGGATTTCTGCACCTTTGGATAAGCCATTGGCATAGCTGAACACGAGGAAAGTAATCTCGAGGCAAAAGAGCCTGGACCCTTTGATAGTGATAAGAATGCAACTGCTGCTCGTGTAAAATCTTCCAGACAATTGAATTACTAACACCGAAATCCAAGGCTAGTTCTCTAGTACTTCTTCCAGGATGATTCTCTATTTCGTCCAACACGCCCTCCTCCAATTCAGCTGTACACGTTGTACGTGGCCGTCCTGATCTACCAACTTTTCCAGATTTAAAGGTTCCCGTCTCGCTTAGCCTTCTATGAATGGAAGAAAACATTTTATGAGTCGGTAACTGTCTATGAGGAAAATGTTCCTGATAGAGTCGTCTAGCCTGACGACTGTTGCAATGTGCAAGACCGTACATTAAATGCATGTCTGCCATTTCACCATTAGTGTACATAATATTCATATTACCTGCCATGATGAATAAGATATTATTAGCTATCAAAAATTAACTTCAACGGCACTCGCACTAACTTGTATTAAAGTACAGATCAACACACGCACTTAATGAGCAATGGAAAAATAGCTGCTTGTAATGTTTATTTAAATTATTATAAACAATGTTACATTGTTAAAACATATGTTTTAAGGGGGTTCGGTATGCCCTATTCTTCCCATGTTAATTTGGCCAATTTTATGTACCTTTTTCTCAGAAACCTGTAAAGCTATCATCATCAAACTATAGGACACTACTATTTAGACCTTTGTTAACATTTAGAGCGGAAGACATTATAAAAATCTATTTTAAATTTTTATTAAAAAAATTATAATTATAAATTATTTTACAAAAAATTAATAAATTTTTATTTACAACAAATTAAATAAAAACTTCTTTTTTTTAACTTTGTTCCGCTCTAAATGTTAACAAAGGTCTATGGCTTGTAATGAAACTTATGACCATTCCAAACATTTTCACCTTCCTGCTGTCATCATGAACAAGATAAAGCCTATTTTTACAGACCTAAGTGCACCTGATTTGCTTTGTAAATGTCTCCACGGTAAGTCACAAAACCCAAATGAGTCCGTAAACCAAGTAATCTGGTCTCGCCTGCCAAAAAACTGTCTTTGTTGGCATACACACCTTGCACTTAGGAGTGTATGATGCCATAAGTTCCTTCAATAAAGGAAATATGGCAAAATGTATGGTTTTACAACATCTTGGAATGACTGTTGGACATAATTTTTGTGAAGCAATGAAAAAGCTGGACATAGCTCACTTACAAAAAGCTCAACGCATAGCTACCGAAGTCGCAAAAAAATCAAGGCAAGCTCGCTCAAGTGCCAAGAGGAAGCTGGAAGATCGGTGGGAAGAGTTGGAGGATCCTGATAACCCTAGTTATGCAGCTGGATGTCATTAATATTATAATAAAGGTCAGTGAACTCACTTATTTGATGTGTGTTGCCTTTAGCTGCGATTTCCCGAAAATTAACTTTTTTATCACTTATGTACCTTTTTCTCAAGATCCACTGATCAGATTAACATTTAAAAAAATACACATATACTTAAGACCAGTACACACATTTAGAGCGGAAGACATTATAAAAATCTATTTAAAATTATTATTAAAACAATTATAATTATAAATTATTTTACAAAAAATTAATACATTTTTATTTACAACAAATGAAATAAAAACTTCTTTTTTTAACTTTGTTCCGCTCTAAATGTTAACAAAGGTCTAAATAGTAGTGTCCTAAAGTTTGATGATGATAGCTTTAAAGGTTTCTGAGAAAAAGGTACATAAAATTGGCCAAATTAACATGGGAAGGATAGGGCATACCGAACCCCCTTAAATAGAAATTATTTTGTTTCTCAAATCAAATATTTTAATAAAACAGCTGTTTTAATTTCAATATTACATTTGTAGAGAGCTTAACAGATTTTGTCTATTTTTCATGCGTTTTGTATGTAATTAAGGATTATTTTTTAAAGTTTGCGTTTGTCTATTATAGACTTATTTTACATCTTTCTCTTCGAAATTAAATTTTCTACAAGTACCGTGAAAAAATATTTTGTGTTTATTGTACATTTAACATAGTAAATCTGCTTCAAACCTAAATGTAACTTGTTTTTCGGGACCAAGTTTCGCGTATTTCGTCACATATCTTAAAAATTACTGTAGCTACAGGCCTGGAAACGGTTTTATTCAATTTTTCAGTTCATTTTACATAAAGTACGCTAAATTGTACATCTTAATTAACAGCCAACAAATACCCGTAGGGCTTCGTTGCAGCAGGGGAACTGAAATTCAGACGAAATCTTTCACCCTGTATAACTTGGTAACTAAGCATTTTCGGACCTATGTTAATTAGACCTTTTTTTCTTATTTTGATGTGAGGAATCACGCCCTGACTTATGGGCACCTTTTTTCAGAACACCCTGTATACTAAAAACATGAAGTAAAAGATTTGACAATGTTTTTGAACCAAATCAAAGTTTACCTCTCCTTTAAACAATATAACTACATTCTTTTTTACCTTATATATATATATAAGGTAAAAACATCCGTTTTGATACAAATACCTGTATGTATAAAAAGTTATCATGTATCTATTTGGTTTCACGTTCCAGTTGTAGCGAAACAAGTAACGGCGCAACATTGATTTACTATTTGTTATAGAGAAATGGGACACGGGATTGCAATGACTTCAAGAGTGGTTGTTGCGATTCAACGATTCGGGTAAATGTTTGATACATTCACATTAAACTGTCGCTCAGCCCAATGGCTGTAGTTATCTAATCAGAACAAGTGATAACAACAGTGAGATTGTTGGTACCCAACGTGACGATGTGATATTGGTGTTACAGGAATACACACTAAGAAATAGAGAAACAAAAACATATCTTTCTCCATCTGTTATGCAAATTACTCGTAGATATTTACTCCCATTAGAGTATTCCTTGTTCTGACAGGAAATGTTTTGAGCTATTGAATTCATAGTGCAGATTTCCACTATTTTTATTATCAATTAGCACAATATAGGCCTATCTCAATGTGCAGTTTACTTATTAAAGTAATATAACGAGAGAGAACTGTGTACAGTATCCTGAGAATTAACTCTTTCATCCCTCGACATTGAAATAACTACATGTATATACAATCAATTAAGACATCACGGATAACTGTCGAGGGTGAAGACCTAAAATACATTTTATGACATTAATAAATTGTACATAACAAGAAAAATAATATTTCACCTTTCTATAAGGGAAGCCAGATTATTCCACCTAAACTCCGCTTGAGTACATTATCCCGATATTCTGTAGTCTGAGTAAGTATGCAATACTCCTGTTTTTAGTACTGCCACTCATCCTTCCTATCGTAACAAAAGGATAGATAGAAAAACGATATAAATGTTAGAGAATCATTCAAATCTGACAATCTAATTCAAACTAGATAGAAAGCGAATTGAGACCATGTAAAACCGTCATTCACGGATGGCCACGGATATAAATGGGTGAATATCATAAATCGTATTTCAATGGGGCAATTCACACTGGCGTAAATGGATATTCGTGGACATCTTAAACGCGTCCACGCGGATCGCTGAAGGGCGATCAACTGGGAATACAGTCGACGGCGACTAGGAGGAAATGGGCGGGAGTTACGCATCCACTGCAAGTCCGTCCACTCCACATGAAGTTTGAATTGTCGTCCATAACGTCCCAACTACACTTTCACCTTCCTTTCAGTTTTACAACATATGTATACATTTATCATTAACGAATCGTCTACCCGTTTATTAAAAATGCATTATGATACCTACAATAAACATGGGATGCTGACAAAGGAATTTCCTGTCGGTAACGTAAAACTGTAACAAATTATAATTTATCACATCCTTCGATTGGTCAGTTGTAAAGAAAAGGTAAGTCAAATAAACAAAAAATGTGTTCAATACTATATTCTATTACATAATAAACTAGTTGGATTCAAAGGACTAATCACAATCACGTATCTGTACTAAAATTAATTTCGCTACAAACATGAATTGAAGATGATATAAATTAATATAGAAAGCGTGTTTAAAGTGCTCGTATACTCCATCAGCTCCACGCAAAAATGAATGTTCTGTTACTGTGGGAACAAGCTAGTTTGTTGTCAGCCGCACAGGGGCTACAACTCGACGAGACCCTTCAACCGCCATACATGTAAATTATAGTTACATCACTCACCGTAAGCAAACGAGATAAAGAGACAAAGTCACAATTTTTGGTATTCACATTTGGTTTGCTGACATTGATTTTACTTTTATATAAGAATCTGGTTATTCTACGTGTGTCAATCTAAACAAATATAGAAAGTGGGGAAAAATTATCTTTCTCTATTTTAATTCTTTTGTTGACGTGCCTTTTCAACCCAAATTAAAACTAGCGGAGTCAAAGCAATTCCTTTCTTAAAGGAAATTACTCTGTGCATTAAAAACAATTATGTTGAGTTTAAACGATGCGAATTGGCTCTTGGACTCAACAACTGATTTCGCTAAAGCGCCTTGACTCGAAGATCAGCAGTTTCAATATTGTGATAAATTTGTCAATGTTGGGCTTCGATGTGTAACCAGGAACCATACGGCATTCGGATTTTGCTGGCACAAATTTAAAAAAAGTTTAGCCAAATGGTTTGCCACTTTTATTTAGTATATGGGTTAGCCAATGAAGTTCATCTGATGTGAATTTTAAGCTTTTGGGCAAATAACAGTGTTCAAAACTACTGCATCAGTTATATGTTCAGCCTGATTAGTTACGTGGGGGTTAGAGTCGTGCAGGGAAGCTTTCAAGAAATTGCAGCTGTTGACTCTGCCGTGCCTCTACATTTTGGAAACAACTTTGTTTTGTATGAGTAAATGTGCCTAAACCAGAGGCCAATACATACACATGTACGAGACGCGTGGCAGAGCAAACTACCGGACTGGGAGGCACAGAACGGTAGTTTATGAACACCTACCCTCGCAAGCGGATGTGCATTTCCTCAACAGACTGCCCAATTCAATTAAAGTTGCCCCAACGCCTAAGGCGTTAAAGACTCGTCTCAAACGCTTTTTTGTGTCTCAAGCATTCTATAATGCGGGTGAGTTTTTGGCGTTCGACTGGGAAACCGCCCAATTAGAAGACTGATCCTGCTGTACTAAGTGGGTTGCATTGGCGATGAATGAAAGAGGCGTGATTGTAAAATTGTATGTATGAATGTGTATTGTGTGTATGAATACCTGGAATTTTAGAAACCCCGTATTGACGTTTGCCATACAATGTACATATTATCACTACAATAAAAAAGATTTTGATTTTGATCATATAACTCTCTTTGCCGAAATATATCAGTAATTCATCTGAAATGACCGTGACCGCTATGAATGTAATTGTGTTGTTATTTCACTATTACATTACCTAGTTATCTGCTTGTAGTCACGTTATTCCAATGTACCGCACCGCCTGACATCAGAAATCTTGGCACGCTTCCTCGCCGTAGGACAAGGGTCCGGCCTTTGTTGCGGTACCGGTGCGGCGGTTGCGACGTGCTCTGTGGGCGGCGGCGATGGCACGCATGCGGGGTGTAAGCAACACGGTAGTTCAAATGTAGCAGTTCAAAGTATTCATGAACGACATCTAACTTTTTAAATTTGAATCGTCTACACTCTACACCTATGAATAACTTTTTCGAGGAAGCAGTAAATTTGTACAATTTCAATTTACAAATATGGTATTTATTTTTTGATAGCTGTTAGCTGTTGAAAAAAAAATAGGAATACATTAGGAACATTAATTCAGTGTTATTGGTTAAGAGTATCAGAGTTTAACCTTGGTCTTATATCATATTTGCCCGTGGAGGAGTATTTCTAGTTCAAATTAATTATATTTCCAACGCCACTACTGAGTCTACCTTGTTGGCCAGAATACAAATACATAGGTCTCGGAAACTACTTCGGTCAAAATAAATTCACTTCAATCCTTGAGAAGTCAACGAAAAAGTACAAACGAAATACGTAAAGCGTTTAAAACAGAGATACACAAGCGTGATACTGTCTGTGGACCACCATGACAAAAAGCTTTTTTATGTTTTATGTCATAAATATTAGCGCATTTTTGTTTATTCATATTTTGTTGTCACAATAACGATAGACAAAGTCCATAAAACTTTTGTTATCTATTCAAAGTCTCCGTTAATAAAATACATTAAAACCAATTTTTTTTTAATCCTTTACTAATAACATAAACAGATTTTAGAGTTGTTATTATGTGTTTGTGTTTATTAATAAACAGAAAATAAATTTTTGACGCTGTAGAAGTTTATTAACGATTGAATTCGGTGACAAAAACAAACTAAAATTTGCCAGCTGCGCTGTGAGACGTGACGTGTAGCGCGCGGAGACTTGCACTGGACCTGTCCCTCGGCCTCAGTGGCCTTGGACAAACAAAAACATAACATCCAGTCATTGGCACTGTCTCTCCTGTCGGTGTCGTCGCCGCCGCGGCTTGAGCTTACCGTTTGGCCCATTCAAATGTAAGATCATTCAAAATTTATGCAAGAATTGGAAAAAAGAATCCCTAAAAGGTTTCCCCTTAATAAACTAATAATATAGAATTAGTTTTTTCCCAAAATCAAAACTATTTTTACATATATGCTTCTGAAAATAATAAAAACATTTTTAAATAAACACTACCTAAAAAGATTGATTACGATTGATTCTCGTATAGGATTTGGTATAAAAAATAGTAAACGACACTTTGGAATCAGGCACTATAAGTGAGCGAATATGCTCCAGCTACGATCTTCAATTTAACACAAATAAAAATGCACGGCGACTAAGCAAATTTTTGCATTGTAGCGCGTACCAGTAACCATATTTGAGCAACAATATGTAACCGAACCTAGTATTTCCGGAGAGTGACCAGTGACCCTACCGCGCAGGTTCCTATTTCTCCCCGCTACCAGAACGCCGTATCATTTCTCCGTATTAGACCTTTAAAATTATCCGGTTTCAAACATAGCTTAATGTGTAAAACGTCAGTGTTATTCGTTGAACATAAATGACTTATTCACACAGATTTAATCATGCACGTTTATTGTATTGTCTAAATAATTGAAAATGCATGGAAACGTTGCTCATTTGTTCCAGGTAGTCAACATTTAGAGTACAAAAAAATATTATTTTGAATAAAATTAAAAACCACTTCACAAAAATGACTATTATAACAGTTTGTAATACATTGCTGTTGCCAGTTAACACTACAATGAGGAAACATGTTTATTGGGGTACAAATGTCTTTTCGAAAAGCCTATTATTATTGACTGTAATTTTCACATATTCGACCTGAAGACTTCAGTGAGTTTGAAAGCCAGATTTTTTTACAGTTTATACTTTATCAATTATGTCTTTACAACTCATGATATAAGGATTTAACCTTACATCATGGTTAAAAATTTTTTTACGAATATGTTGAATCTTTATGCATGACATCGTTAAATATGACCTCAAATTTGGATACCGAGTCATGTTCAATGACTATATTGATTATCTCTTGTGTGAGGTAAATAGTCAAAGACTTCCTTTAATGTGTACTTATTTTCAATTCCGCAAAACTTTAAACAAGCAATTTTAATTTGCAACTACTTAGGAAAATGAGACTAATGTAGGATTTAACAGTTATATAATTGAACGTTGAGTTTTGCTCCAGTTCATCTTCCTCTTAGTGTAGCGTCTGGAATCTGATGCTGTTACAGACTTAACTCCCAGAATTTGGACTCATGCCTGAATAGAACGAAAAAAGTAGACGACGAAGAAGCTCACAACGATTAATTTATATCATTTCAATATCATACACCTAGATTACAAAATATAAAATATAGTGTAATTCAGGTGAATTGCTATTCTCATTGTTTCATCAGGTGCACAATTGAGATTGTACACATCACTTCACAATTGTCTCATCATCACAATATTAATATAAAAAAACCTCAGTGATCTATAACCATCAAGTAATTTCTAACAACTTGTTTTCCCTATTTTGCTAGCTCACAGTGTTATAAGCTGGTATTCATTTAGTATTAATAATTACAGAAGACTCAACAAAGCCACTACAAAATCGTGGTATTATTCATCTGCGCAATCTTAGCACAAAGAAACAACCTAGAGTCTTGAAACTTAGTAAATAGGTTAAACTAGGTCCAAGGAAGAACTCTTTTGATTTTGGGGTGAAAAGGGAGTTTGTCTTTATATCCATCTGCATGTCTGTGCAATAACAGTCGATAAGAAGATCTCATAGCCTTAAAACTTAATAATATATGTTTATCTTGGTCCAAGGGAGAACAGTTAAGATTTTGGGGCAAGAGGTCAAAGGACAGTCTGTGGGATAATAATTGATAGGAAAGTCCTAGAGCCTTGTATATTATCTTGTTCCAAGGAAGAACTATTGATTTCTGTATTAATCAGTCAAATAGTAGTCAGTAACAGTAATCAAACTTGCAATACCGCACTTCTCTGAAAATTGGTACTACTTTAGTAACATGGTATGTTGGAATGTTTCATGCTAGAAATAGTATAACTTTACATCAAAATTTAGTAATAATATCTAATTATTATGATTTTTGTTAATTTATAGAACAAATTACCATATTTATTTACACACCTACCTTCAATTTTTTTTAATACAAATAACATTCATAGAATAAAAAAATGTTAAAATTGTCGTCTCATACTTTACAAATAAAACTCTAAAGATCCACTAAACATACTGAATATTACAAACAATATCATTCATAACTATTTTTAAAATAAATTTACAAATGTTTGAATTGATAAACCTGAATTTTAGTAGTTGATGGGACGGGGTTAATCTTTCCAACCCAAATCAAAGACATATAAACCTGTTGCTAATCGAGAGACCCATTTTATCCACCGTCTAATGACACCACTTCTTCATCTTCTATGGGACGGCCTATTGCCATGCACTTAAGTCTCAAGTGCCTTTTGTGCACCCCGGAAGCACACCATGAGGCCGACCAGTCTACAGTTTCAGAAGTTCTACAAACTAATTTGCCTAATTTAGTTATTCTATATCAATATCTATGGACAACTTATTGTTCATGTATAACATATTCAATACCGAAGAGCACAGTACAGTATATGATGATATTCGTAATATCAGACAATGTGCCACTTTGTAGGCAAAGTGTTAAGTCAAATTATAAATATATATAAAATATTCTCAAATAATTTAAACAAAACTATTTATAGTGTTCATCTAAACAAGCTAGATGTTTGTAACGTCATGTGTCAAGTAACTGACTTCACTGAGGTTGTATGCAAAATGTCATGCACCATCATAGAACTCATTCTCGTTTAGTAGCATGTAGAAGAAATGAAGTTTCATGTCAAATATAACGTCTACAGATGAAATCTTTATCGAGATATATTGCCACATGATACATTCACATTTTTGTTTATTAAGTTGGGTTTCCTAGCAGTGTTTGAATAACATAAGTCTACACACAAAGTAATCAAAAGATGTATATGTTGTCAAAGTGTTGGGGTAGTTAGGCTATATGTGTTAACTGAATTATCACATGTTAAAATGTCATATGATTGTTCTCAGTTTGTTTAGAAAATTATTTATTCTACTATTTTTGTGTTGCCATTATACGAGGTTCGACAATAAAGTAATGAGACTGATGTGAAAAAACGTTGCTTATCGTTATAGTTAAGTTTAGTGTTGTCTCCTTCAAAGTAGTTCCCTCCTGATTGCACACACTTTTTCCAGCGCTTATGCCATTGATGGTAACATTTCTGGAACTCTTCTGTAATATCCTCCAAGACCCTTGTCACAGCTTTTTGGACATCTTGTGTTGTCTGAAAATGGTGTCCCTTCACCGCCGTTTTGACTCTTGAAATAGAAAAAGTTGCACAGAGCGATATCTGGTGAATAAGGTGGCTGTTGTAGTACTGAAATTTGTTTTGAGGTTAAAAATTGCTGTACTTACAGAGCAGTATGGGATGGGGCATTATCGTGATGCAGAATCCAATTATCAGCAAAGTTGGCACAGACACAGAAGAACTCTTTTACAAAGTTATTACCAAACGAACCGTTTATTGATTGATGTTCAGTTCTTCTGCAATCATTTTCACGGACAACCTTCCATCAAATCATACAAGTTCACACACCCTGGTCAAGTTGACATCCATCAGTGAGGTTGATGGTCGTCCTCTGCGGTTTTCATCTTCAAAATTCGTTCTGCCTTACTAAACATTTTATGCCACCAAAAAACGTGAGCTCTTGAAAAACTCCTCTCCTAAAGCCTTCTGAAGCGTACCATAAGTTTTCGTTGCGTTTTCACCCAATGTAACGTAATCAGAAATGGCATACTGTTGCGCAATTATTATGCGGTTACATTTCCGTGACGAGAGACACAAACATGTGTTAACTTATCACATCACAACTCAAAACCGAGCATTTGCATCAATGTGCTGCTTGGACTAGAAGCAGTTTATAGATCAAGGTTAAAGATACTGTACCTATGCAAGCCTGCAGGGTTGCCACATCTTGCAAAGGAAATCAGTCTCATTACTTTATTGTAGGACCTCGTATAACCAACTCACAAATGTTTGCTAGAGCACGTAGTCAAATTCCTTGGAATGACATGCACCATCATCAAACTCAGTGCTCCCTATATAGAGAGGAAGCTTCATATGAAATTTGAAGATTTTAGAACAGTTCCTTTCCAGATATTGTGCGATAAACAGACAGAGAAACAAACTTCAATTAGATTATTTATCCAGCCCCGAAAGAGTGGTGCTGCCATTCATTGGCAAGTACTTAATATGAGAACAGTGGCCCGCTTTAGCTATAATTGTTTTTAAATGCGCATAATAGTTAAAATTTAAGTTTATGGGAAAAAAGTTTCCCAAAATATTTCCAAATTTGAGAAAAACTTTAAAAGTTTTTCTATCGAATTTTTGTATGACCTAAAGACCGTAATAAAATTTAAACTACGGATCTGCATAACATTCTTTCTATTTTGTTTTTTACCGAAAGTTATCAGACAAAAATATTAGGAGAAGTGAGAGGTCATGGGATTTTTTTCGTATCAAAAGAATTGAGAATATACATACAAAAAAGTAATTATGATTCGACATGTAATTATCAACTTTGATACATTGCTGTTCATGGTTCAAATTATACTGCGTGATACTGAATGGTTGTTATTTTTTTATCACACTACAAAGATGGAAATAACTCAAACTGATTCAAAACTTATTAATTATGGCCAATACTCGATTTTTGCATGATCTACCAGCTGTTTATCATCAGTTAAATTGGGATTATGTTTCATGAACATTTTTATTATTGTTACATTCATATAATATGTTTCTTACATTTACAAATTTAATTCAACTATCTTAAATGAGTTTGCTCAGAATTGTATGAGTGTTGTTCAAAGTTACAAAAATTAAGTGTTAAATTAATGGTTGAGTGAATAAGCTTAATTGGCTGTAAAAAACATTGATGTAAAAGAATTGAACATCAAGATTCAAAGAGAGGTTTCTAAAGAATCAGCGGTAAACTCAGTAGTCCGTTATTACGAGCAAACATGATGTTTGCTTAACTGTTTGTTTACATGACAGACAACAAGGAAATAAATTATGTTTACCATAAAACAATGTAATAAAGGAATCAGTAATATCACAGCTTTGTAATAAAGGAATTAGTAATACCACAGCAATCAACTTGAATTAAAGAAATTCTTTATTTTGATTGTTTAATTAAAATTCTGACTTATTTGAACAATGTTTAAATTCATGAAAAATCATGCTTGTATTAAAAACAATCATCAACAAAACATTAGTGAATCACATTCCAGGTAAATTACACATTTTAATCATTTCAACAAAAAATGGCCTACTACAAACAGAATGTCAAATTGTTTACTAACAGTATTCTGAATAAAATACACTATTTACTAATGTTGAGTTTCCTTGAATTATATTGTATACTGTATTTCTGCTGTAACTGACAGGCACTGACTGTTATTCCTCTTTCTGTAAAACATACATTACTTTGTCCTTTCTTGTCTGGTACCTTAAGTCAAAATTTATCCATCCATGGTGTTAAAATTTTTAGTTTATAAAATAGATACTTATTGATTTGTTTAAGCCTCACCAATAATATATATTATTATGGTTTCCATTGTTTTTTTTGTTTTATTAATTTATTTAATTATCAACTAATAACATTCCTTTAGCAATATCAGTTTGATAATAAGTAAATTATAATGGTCTAGCCCTCCTGATCTAAAAATAGGGATTTCCAACAAATAAATAAATGTATTTATATTGCACTATTTCAAATTTTCTGTATATTATTTAAATATGAATATGGTTGTGTTCTTCGCTGTATTTATATCTTAACAGTTCTCTTATTTAAAAAAATCTTTACCCTTTTGCTTATTCAGTTTTCTTTGTCATAAACTCTAATAAAATTATTATATTAACTAAATGAACCCCTATTAAACAAATATAACATTATTAAGCATAATCAATCGTCACAGGATTGTCTGGATATATTAAAGTGGGTATGTTTATACTAAACATTTTCTTAATGACAAAATTGAAAAATTTATATATTATATTCAAAATCATTAATTTGTTATTTTACTTGCAATTTATTGTTCTTCCATTTGAAACAGATTAATTTAGCCAGGGAGTATTTGGTTAACTAATTATGGTTTATCAGGACAACCATATTAATTTTAATAAATGTTGCTTTAAACTTATAATACATAGAATAATCCATTTTATCCCAGTATTGTTTCTTAACGTACCTGATTCCCAGCTGTATTTAAATCAAAATCAACATTTATAACTCATTACAATATGATATACAATATATAAAACTACAATTCTTACCACGCAAAAACATATCTAATAAGAAAAATAGTTTATTATTTTTTTCTTACGAGAAGCTTCAAATTGCATCTAGTTCTATAAGGACCTTTGTGCTGCTTCCGGAGTGACAGGGTATTCTGGATGGGTAAGGGTGGGGATAAGGGCCGCTGGCTGTTGAGATCCATGAGGAAAAATTTAGGGCACTAATCTCAAGTCATGTCACCTGGGAAAAAGGGGAAGCCAGGTCTGAACCAGTCTCTCCAGTCAAAGCAGACAGGGGGTGGCACAACCTTATGTCTAGACTAACAAGAACCTTTGACACCTAGGAAACGAACTCCACCAACTCCAACAGTCATCCTCTCAGTAGATTAGACCTATCTAATTACCCTTGCACTCCAAAATCTCACCATTTGCGGTTAGTAATGTGCTGCTCCTGAACATCCATAAGATTGCCCAGATTTAAGTGACAAATCAGTTTTTGCTGTGCCCAATGTGGGTTCAACTGGAAAGTGTAAACCAGCCAGAAGTGACCTCTGCTGGGTTTAAGAGAGATAAAAACCTTATAACTAAAGAGCTAAAGAAATGGTTCTAAATTTTTGAATTACCTAAGTGGTAGAATAGACTAAACGCTTTCCAGTTCCAATATATTTTTTTTTATTGGTCTAATATGTAACAATGACTAGTTCCGATCACTTTTAAATTATAACTTTGGAAGGATAGCTAAAAAAAGTCAGCAGCACAATTTTCTTGCACAAATTTTACAAAAGCCAGTAGTTGTAAAATTTACAAAAAAATATTACATGTAGTCTACTAAAATTAATTTGAAGTTTAAACTTGCTAACAATTTAACTTAGTACTAAAAGAGTTCTTATTTATATGTTGGTTTTATGTAATATTTGCATTTAATGTAATGACTTTAAAAGTGTGTATGGTTAGAGGATAAAGGTTCATCTTAATATAGGGTAGGTAATATTTACACCAAGTTTAATGTCTCACTATTTGATAAGCTTATTGATATGACCTATTTTACCTGTTTCCATAAATTTCTTTTGTATTTTATCTAAATTATAGCCTCGGTTGTATTTTAGCTACAATTTGAACATTTCTTTTCGATTTAAGTTAAAACAATCAACAGGAAACCGTACCGTTATATATTTCTAAGTTTACCATCTTCACTACGGTGCTATACTGCGTGTTCTTATCGTGTGTCAAATGACTACTAAGCATTATCGCCTCAGCCAATGTCAATATGTTATAGAATTTGGTGTATTTATTAAACCATACTTTGATTGAAGATTCCAGAGCAATTAAAAAAAGTTAAAACTAATAGTTATTAAAAAACAATTTTCCAATATTGTTTAAATTCTAGACAAGGCCTTTAAAAACCTAAGGTTTCATCTTCAAGCGACTCCAAGAATTTTTTTCCAAAATGCTTCATAAAAAAAAAAAAAAAAAAAAAAAAAAACAATATTAGGAAAGTGTTATTTTAATAACTAATAGTCATATTTTGATTTAAAAAAAATATTAAATCATCTATTAAAATAATAAAGAAAGCATATTATACTATTATGACATGAAAGACACATTTGAAAACCTGTCAGAGTGTATGAACATTCTCAAAAAGTATATAAAGAAGTGTTTATTTCTGTACATTGCAAAAATAAAACAAAAGTTAACATTAAACTTAATTTTAAGTAAACCTAACCCTATTAGTTTATTACTGTATGTTGTAAGTTGCATAACTTGGTATTTTGAAACAGTAAACCAAAAAATATGAATTTTGTTTAAATTAGGGTTTAAAGAGACGAATTTATGCCTTTAAGTTATATATATATATATATAAACATGCTGTGCAAAAATATGAATTCATACCATGCTCCATCAGAGATATGGGGTTTCATTTCAAACTTTAAGAAATTTCAGATTTAAAAGATTCATAGAAAATTAAGGAAACATGTTTTAAGGCTAAAATTTTATATTATGTTAGTAAGGATACATCTAACTGAAAAAAGTTTGAACTATGATAAATCACCCCTAATTTGTTTTTTTCAGTTTCCAAAAAGTTAGATTTTCCAATTTTTAACACCAAACTATGAAGGCTATTTTGGGAATAAAACTTTGCATTAAGAGCTATAAAATAGATTACAAATATTTAAAAAGAGAATGGTGTTGGTTTAAAGGCTCTAGCAAAATCCAATTCAGAGATAATCAATTTAACCCTAATGTCTGCAAAGTCAAAAATCCCCAGATTCTCGTGAACAAAAATGGCTACCACACATAAGCAGTGAAAGATTAAATCAAATCAAATCAGCTTTATTGCAGCGACAATATTACAATGTATAGCAAACTTCACAAATTTTAATCTAAAATTTCTTACATTCATGCCACAAAATTCTCATTCACACATACAATTTTACACTTATGCACCTTTCATCCTTCGCCAATATATCCCACTTTAAACAGCAGAATCAGTCGTGTAATTGGGCGGTCTCCCAGTTAAATGCTAAAAATCCCCTGCATTATAAAATGCTTGTGACACCAAGAGGTTTTTAAGGCGCCTTTTGAACGCCTTGGGCGTTAGGGAATTTTTTATTGAATTTGGCAGTCTGTTAATAAAATTAACACCTGCCTGTGAGGGCAGGTGTTCAAAAACCACTGTTCTGTGGCTTGCAGTTTGTAGTAATTCTCTACCTCGTGTCTCATGCGTACGTATGTCCCGGCCTCTGGTTAAGGCACACTTATACATACAAAACAAAGTGGTTTCTAAAATGTACAGACACGGGAGAGTTAACAGCTGTAATTCCTTAAAAGCTTGCCTGCACGACTCTCTGAATTTTATTTTTGCAATTATTCAAATAGCTTTTTTTTGGAGTTTGAATGCTCTCTGAAACTGAGAGCTTGCGCACGCTCCCCACAGGATCACTCCGTAAGACAAATGGGGGTAAATTAAGCCATAATACGCCGTTATCAGTACCTGACTTGGGCAGTATTTTGCTAAGGATCTCAAGACATAAATGCCTGAGGAAATTTTTGCGCAAACATGATTGATGTGTTCATTCCAAGTCAACCCTCGATCAAGGTGTATTCCTAGGAATTTTGAAGAGAGGACTTCTTCCAGTGTGGAATCAGCTAACAAGACGGCAGATCCACAATGGTTGCCTACATCGCGCAAAGCAAAATTTAAAACGTTGGATTTTGAGGTGTTTGTTGTGAGATTGAGGCTTTGGAAGTATTGTACACAGTTATTGATGTCAGCAAAGGCCTGTTGTTCCAACACTTTACTTGATCTTGCACTAAAACAGAGAGTCGTATCATCAGCATACTGCACTAGTCCTCCATGCAGAAATGATGATCCTATGTCGTTGACATAAAGCAGGAAAAGCACAGGACTGAGAATGGATCCCTGGGGAACACCGTACCTCAGTTCTACTGGTTTTGACTATTGATTTGATATTTGGACAACTTGGGATCTATGACTTAGAAATGAGCTAAGCCATTTAAGGGGCACGCCTCTGATGCCATGGGACCCAAGTCTGTCGAGCAGTATGCTATGGTCAACGCAGTCGAATGCTTTGGACAAGTCTAAGAACACACTCATTGTGTGGTTCCGACATTCTATTCCCTCTACAATCATATCGACAAGACCCACTACTGCATCTGTCGTCAATTTGCCCTTTCTGAATCCAAATTGTTCATTTGAGAGCTGACTGTATTTGTCCAAAAATTGAAGCATTCTTATGAGAAAAAGCTTTTCAAAAATTTTGCTCAATACTGACAAAATTGAGACAGGCCGATAGTTATTGATTGAAAATTGATCGTCTTTTTTGAAAATTGGAACAACTTTTGCAATTTTCAGGAGGGAGGGGAAAACTCCTGTTTGGAATGTAGAATTTACCAATTTATTTAAAGGTCTCACCAAATGCTTGCAGCATTGTTTGATGAGCCATGTGGACATTAGATTAAGATCATTTTACTTTTTGGCTGGGAGCTGCTGAATAATTCGGTGAAGCTCATCCTCAGTGACAGGCGTCAGCAACATTGAGGCTGCTGGACTCTGTCTTCGCGAGGGACATATTTGCGGTTCAGACGGCCAAGGACTTTGCCCAACAGCAACGGATGCAAAAAATTCGTTAAACTGATTGGCAACCTCAGTTCCATCCTCCACAAGTATATTCCCATTTTTAATTTTGATTTGTTTTTTAACTTTTGTTTTATTGCTAATGATGTCCCAAGTTGTTTTTGAAATATTTTTAGAAGATAGAATAGATTTGGAGACATCGTATGCTTTCGCAGCTTGGATCACTTTCCTGTAAATTTTTTGTATTTTTTGAAGAATGTTTTGAAATTTTCATTACAAGTACCTACGTTTGTTAATTTCAGAGAAAAATTTCACTTTCTCTCTCGAGACCAGAATACCTTTTGTGATCCATCTATTTTTTGACGTTTTTTTTTCGCAAATATTAATCGTTTTTGTAGGGCAGCATGTGTTAATATGGAAATTTAGGACGTCGTTAAATGTTTTGAACTGCTGCTCTACAGATTGAGAAGAGTGAAGGAAACTCCACTTTTCTGTTGACAGGGAAGTGTTGAGGTGAGCGATGTTTTCTGGCCTTGTGTCTCTTATTGTTTGGTTAATTTTGGGCTCCCTATCAAGTTTCATTCCACTGCTGACAGCTTCTTGCCCGTAGTGGTCAGATATAGCTGTGTTTACCACAGACACCGCGACACTTGGATGATTGGTGACGATGTTGTCGATAGCCGACTGGGTTGTATTCGTCACTCTCGTCGGAGTTTTGACTAACAACTCCAGGTCGAATGACCTAAATAAATCAACTAATCGAACTGTGGAATGGTGTGTGTTGTCCAACACGTCAATGATGAAAGATAAAACTATATTTAAATTATTTTTGAACCTCTTATGAATATGGTAAAAACATATAACAAATGTAATGAAATTATTTTAAAATGGTAAAGCAACCAATTTAATATTTATTGGATCACTTCATATGAATCACTTAAGGAATCATGAAGTTTCATTGTTCCTACCTTCACAGTGAATATTATTCATAGTTTGTCTTTTGTTATTTTGGTCCTTGTTTGCTATCATAACTTCTTTGTATATCTCAATGTTATATTTATAATACATTTTTATTTTATTAGGAAAATTAAGTTTTTTATTTGCAAAATAAACTTGTAAAGTATATAGCACATGCTAATTTGCTCCCAAAATGTTTAGAGATAGAAGAATTGCTCAAATGTTGCTGCGGTACTAAAACATTGACTTGTTAACTATGTTAACAAAATTTTATTTCAAAGAAAACATGTTTGCACTGTTAAAAAGGGCATTGCAATTGATTTGTACATAAATAAATAAAAGTAAATAACTTTTATTTTTATTGCTCAAAAACACACAGGAGCAAATTTCCAAATGGCATGTATTCATGCACTAAAAGGGGATGTGTAAAGATGCTCTAAAAAGTAATATGTGTATTCTACAAGGTACGTATTTATGTACAAAAAGGGGGTTGTGTAAAGATGTTCTAAAAAGTAATATGTGTATTCTACAAGGTACGTATTTATGTACAAAAAGGGGGTTGTGTAAAGATGTTCTAAAAAGAAATATGTTTATTACTAAGTCATAGTCACAAGTTAATTTTCTGAATCTAAGTCTTCCATGTTAATCAGCAGAAAATTGTGTGTGATGATGCGGGAAACTACTGGTATGAAATGTCAAAAGAAAATAAATGACAGTTACTCAGTATTGCCTATATTTTAGGGAGACCTTCCCTAATCCAGGCCAGCTAATCTTAAATAAGATACACTGGATATTCAAATTTCATTTACATAACCCAATAATATGAAATCAAAAATCTTGTATTAAAACAAATGGCTCTAGATACTGTAATTGTTTTTAATTACTTTGACTATTTCTGCAAAAATAGGCCTATTACATTTAGGGCTTATTCCTACCAAAAAAATGTAATTAGTAGGCCAATTATTAATATTGGTACATAAAATTATTAAAAGGTCAAGCAACTCGTCATCTAAATATGCATCAAATATGGAATGAATTTCGGCGTTTACTTGGATATTATAATCCTAATTGCCTTAATAATTCCTGATCTAACCTGATAGGAATATTTATGTGAGTTACCTGATACGTACTATCTCAAGGGATGTTTTCCTTTTGTCAGCCAGAGGCATTTGTGGTCAGATCTTCTGGCATTATTATACATCAACTCTAGTTACTTTTAACTGTTACTACAATAAAGTATGTGGTGCTAATTGAAATTAATATTGTTATAAATACTTTAAATATGGTTTAAAATCATTACCAATCCCCTACCAGTCACTCACTTCAAGGGAAGACTTTAATAAGCGGCCTACACCCGTTATTGGATTGTTTTGATCAAACAATAATTCTATATGTAAAAAGCATACACAATAAGATATTTATTAAATTAATGTAACAAGAAGAATCTTCTATATTACAATTTTAAAAACATAAATTTTACACGAACATTAGAAAACAACAAAACCAACTATACTTAGATATCAAAGAAACTTTACAATATTTATAGCTTGCCTAGCTTGACATCAATAAGTAACTGCTTTTGTGAAATGGAGGAAAGAATTCTCCCCATGGGTTACCAGGAGCCAAACCCACATGTTGAAGCCACTTAAACAAGCTTGTCACTTGTGAGAAATATCTCAAATATTTTCCTCATATTCATTACCATTTTCAAAGACTCAAAATATTATAGTTACTTCTTGATGTTTATTGTTTACATTAAAATCACTATAACTAATAAGTTGAAATCATATGCTATATATAACTTAACAGATAAAAACATTGAACCATTCAATAAAAACAACTGAATAACGAGTAGAGGCCGCTTATTAAAGTCTACCCACTTGCTTTATTGAAGTTAAAAGGGCACCTAGATTAAATTCTTATTATTAGTTTATTGGTACTTTTTTTTAAATAGTTTTCACGCTACAATTCATGGTGCTAATAAAAGAAACATTATCAGGAATATATTGGTGGTTTTGGATCATTATCAGTAGTACCCCAAACACAATATTAACCTAAATATTAATGTCTAGATAGGCTATTAATAAAAAAAATTCCAATAAATTAAACTCACCATTGGATGATTTCAAATCCCGATGAATAAGGGAGATAGGCGCTTTATTATGGAGGTAGTTCATTCCTCTTGCAATTTGAATTGCCCAATCTACAAGCACATCAGGTCGTATTTTACGTCCTGCTAATACCCTATTGAGAGAACCTCCCCTGGCGTACTCCATCACTAGGCACATATTTGGCATTTCTAAACAAACACCTTCGAGAGACACAATATTATCATGTTTAAGTAACCAAAAGAGTTTTGCCTCTTTTCTCACATTTTCTAAAGTAACAGAAATATCCTCATCTGGATCTTGCCTTGCTGCCTTAACAGCTACTTCCAAATTGTTCCAATAACCACGATACACTTTCCCAAACCCACCCACACCAATCACTTCTTCTAATATCAGCTCATTAAAAGTAATTTCATTTGGCTGTATATCCCCTATAACGTTCGAAACATGATCGATAATATTTTCTTCTGTAACAAAATTTGCTGGGAATATCCCCACTTTATCCCCTATCTTCCCAGTCCACCAACCTTCATCTCCCGATATTTTTGAGTCATCTGAAAGGACTTCCACAATCTCACCTCTCCGAAGGCTGAGCTCATCTTCTCCTTGAGCAACATAATCATACAAGGCTGTCCATAGTGATAAAGTACCTTTTCTGGTTGAACTTTCATTTCTTCGCATAAGATGAGGACTGCTAATCTGGTTAACATTAACACTATTGCTTGAATGTTGTTGATATGTAGAAATTGTGTTATGTGAAGTTGTACGACTTGTATGATAGACATCTCGGCCATTGGTGTTTCCATAAACAGTCTTGGTGTGTTCCATGGACGTCAATAAGGGAGGCATTCGTTTAATTTGGAATGAATTTGGGGTCCTCCTGACACAATTCGATGGAAAGAAGTAAAAACGATGCAAACCTTGTAAGTTTGAGCTTGACTTACTGACAGGTGGTATGTGTTATGACACTTGTCTTGGCTCCCTTGCGGCATCAAAACAATCAAACTAGAAAATGGTCCACTTTTCATTATTCTGAAGCACAACTATACAACCATGCATTCAGTTCATGGTTACACACACAAAACCACAATGCACTAATAACCAAACAAACCCTTGAACTTTTAATTCAACTAAATATAAAATGTTAACAAAATAAAAATTTACTTCAGTTTAACCTGACACTTCCCTCCGCCATTTTGACATCAACTGGTAAAGGGCCACAGAATAAAGATTTTGTCATTGAACACCTGATAACTGAAAACTTCATTTTGTAGTTCGAGAAATATCCGCTAGGAAATAAAAGCAAACGTCTGCCAACGCCTTCTTTAAATAATTATAATTCTAAACTTACATTATATATAATGTTAGACAATTATTCTGTTAACAACTTTTCGTAACATTAAATGTATCATATTAACACTCAAGGAGTTGGAAAAATATGTCTGTCCAGACGATACTCGAAAAAACACATCTTATGACATACAAACTTCATTTCCATAACAGGTGACTCTGAATTCGATAATAGATTAAAGATATTTATTAACCATACACAATGCATACATGGGTCTCGTCAAATATAGAATACAATAATTAAAACTATTGTGAAATATGATAGACTAGATAAATTCAATTCGCATTCAAAGTATTAAACTATGAATGTGGCTAAAAATTACATACCGTAGACTAAGTAAGTAAAGTTTACAAATATTAAGTTGCACAACAGGTCAAGAGGGTAACAAATAGTAATAAATAAACAGTACTAAAATCACGCAAAAAATTAAAAAGAGCTAGTTTAAACATGCCAATAATTAAAGTTGAATAAAAAGTATTCAGAACTAAAATAAATAGTGCATGTAACTGTATGCGATTTGGCTCAGCATTAGTGAATATTTCTCAATAAACTTAAGGGTAACCATAATAGCAACGAGAAAACAGTACAGTAAATAAATGTGTAAACAAACTCATATGATATTTTATCATTTGATATGTTTATGCCTAATAGGAAAGAACAAATTTAATTTTAGCACCCAGCAGTGTACAAACCCAACTCCAACAAAAGCAATAAAGAAGCTATTTTCGAACTTTGCTATTCTGGCAGTATCCAATATTAAATAACCATATGGAAATTGACAAAGATTTGGTAACTTTTAGTTTGAACCTCAGCAACTTGATAAAGTCGTGGCAAATCCTTCTTCCAATGTTGGATTTTATATGATTTAAGAAGATTGGCCGTGAAGAATAAATAACTTCATAGCTCTTTTTAAGCCACTTTGAATGTACAAGTTTATACGAAATTTTGTCGTGTTAGGACCGAGTTAAAGCACAACATAAACTACCAGCATTACGTCAACGTGATTAAGAGGGAGTCACGCAATTTACCATAACAGATTTTTGGGCTCATATTAACTACACCAAGAGAACCTCTGAAAACAGTTCTTGAATGTTCCTGTATAATAGGATTGCTGAAAATCCTCAGTACATTTTTAGCCTTTTCCAAGGACTTTTCATCAGTATTTAGACCGCCGATTTAACTTTCTTCCTATAACGCTTACTCCTTCCCTTTTCATGATTTCTCTGTCTCCTGAAACAGAATGGAAGATTCTCACTACTCTGAATATTAATAAAGGAGTTGGAACTGACGGATCCCGCCATGAATAGTGGCATTGCATCAGCATTACTGCTTCACACTTAAACATCTACTATCTCTTTTCTGCGTTTAGCGATTTTGCTCGATGTTTTAAAGAAAGATGTCTAGTTCCAATATTTAAAAATTGGAAAATCTCGGGTGTCCGAAATTAGAGGCCAATTACTATCCAACCTATTTTGGCCAAAGTGGTTCAATCACTGGTGCTCACCAGCCTTTCATTTTTTTGTTTGGAGCAACATTACGCTACCACCACAGTTTCTGTAGCGGTAGATGAGCTGCAACAAATCTGGTGCTTTATCAGGGTGATATCCTCTCTGCTTTCCAACGAGGCCATCTGGTCGACAGGTACACATCGACCTGTCGAAAGTTTTAGACAGGATAAGACTACTGCCTAAAATATGTGCTCTGGGCGTTGCTGGTCCTATGTTGGAATTGTTTCGTAGCTATATAAGTAATCGTTAACTGAGCGTAAAATACATCGTAAATTAATAGACAGACTTCCTGTACCATCTAGAGTTCCCCAGAGCTCTCTTCTGGGTCCTGTTTTGTTTATCATTTTTATAAATTATTTACTTTTTGTCATCAAACACTACAAGGGTTTACATTGTGCTCATGGCGCAATTTATAAAAAAAAGGACGGTTGTAGAGTTCTACGACCCGGTCTGAACAATGTTATCACACGGTGCTTCGATAATGGATCAGTGCTTTCTTTTGTCCGACGGACTGGCAAGATAACTTTCCACTATTCACTTAGAGACAAACAATACTCAGAAGGTCTGCAGTGGTTAAAGACATTGAGGATTTTCTATATTCAACTAGTTTGTATCCTCTAGAAGTCTAGTACTAGTTTGTATCACCCTAAAAGTTGGATCAGATTGAACAACTCACGGGAATCCAAATGAGGTTCCTCCGAATCATTGACATAGGAACTCCAATATGTTAATGTGTCTGTGGACAACATCGAACAACTACATGTTGGTTGTTTGGACTTTAACCTCCCGGGCCAGGCGCGAGATTTCCATTTGATGCTGTTAAAGAAGATTGTTACCACCTTAGTAGAATCGCCTGAATTATTAAGGAGAATTAAGTTCTGATGATTTCGGCAGTCCAGACCTACACATGTTTTAGATAAGAGTCTACGCAACCCAGTACTCATACACTAGCACAGCTACACGCCTGCATAGTTTGGGGACTAACCTACCTAATCACTTGAACTTTTTTTCCATGTATGGATTTAAAAAACCTTGTCGAATTCTCTTCATAGCTGATAAATAAATTGCACGATACGTTAGTGCAACGAACGTATTGTGTGCTAAAACAATCACGCGCGCGCGCACACATACACCTACGCACACTTGGCACATCAAATAAAACACATACATACTTCGACATAACCTCTAGCTCCAATTGCCAATAATTATTTTATCTTACTTCCTACTGTTATAGTTGCTATTTATTTTTAATGCTTGTTAAATTGTTCGTTAAAGTTATTTATGTTTCTAAGTTTTCATGTGTTATTTTACTAATTATTCTGTTATGTACTTATTATAAAACTTATAAATAATAATATTATGTACGTATAATATTAAACGTATAATCTTTGATTGTATTATATATCATCAATTGCATTACTATATATTAGTTCTTGCTCTTGTTAGCGTTTTCTGCATTATGTTTCATCCTGCGTCAGTTATTGTAAAATTGTGTTCACTATGCAATGAAATAAGTAAATTAGAAATATGACACATCAGTGCCATTTCCTGTCCTCTATAATGAACGAATTAACTATGTTACCATTTCCTGAATCATAACCTGAGATTATGCATGAAAATATACTTCTATTACGCAAGATTGAATTCCATGATGGTATGTATCAGTCTGTACAATTGTTTTTAGCTTTACTGAAATCAATCACTGATGGGTATATATCAAGAAGTTTTTATATACAACATAGGCTTGAACATCGGATGAAACGTTATTTCTACATTGGCAATACTGATGTCTATTCATAGCAATACTACCTCCATTCAGTGGATCTAGTTAGGATTTGTCAAAGATACCTGATACGCTCAGTACCTTTAAACATCGGGGAATCCTGGCGTAACAGTGTTAAGATAAGACAGATATTCAGACAAGTCGATTAACCATATCCACCCTGATACTGCAAAGATAACGTACATAGCCTTAAAATTACACGAAGCTCTGTTTTGTTTTTTTTATATATATATATATTTTTTAATTATCTAAATCCTTACGGCAGACTTGGAATTACGTACACCATAAAGTCAATTTTCACTTAAAACAGTGTTTGCACTGATTTCATCTGCGATTGGCTTTGATAATTATCCCTCGATTATTCTATATGATTCTTTTTATGGTTGTCAGAAATCGGCTTATTTCGTTGAATAATGTTACGTCAGAACTGGATAAATTTTTTTTGCGTTTTTCTGGGGTATCGTCATCTGGTATTCTTCTAATTTGTTGGAAACATGAGTTCCTTGCATAGTCAAATTGTGAACATTTCATTAGTAGATGATCCGCAGTCTCATTCACTCCTGCAGTGCAATTCAAGCATAGAGGAGTGAAATAAAGTGTCATTAGATGAAGAGTCTTGTTCACTGTAACATATCCTATTCTTAGTCTGATTATATTTACTATTTCCCTTCTGCTAAGTCTCATATCTCGGTTCCATGGCAGTAAAGGACTGATAGGTTGTATACTCCTATACCACCTGGCCTTTGTTGTATTTAGCAACAAGTTGTTTTTTTTCTTCAAGTATCTTGGTGAGTTTTTAATAGGATTTAGAGTCATTACTATTGGAAAGTGGTTGCTCCCCATTGCATCAGATAGGACTTCCCAGTTATCAAGGTGTGTGTAAAGTTCAGGGGTTAAGAATGTTAGGTCTATGGTTGACTGATTATGAAATAAGATCAGAATGGTAGTGAATGAATGGTTGTTAGCCAATATAAAATTTGAGTTACTGAAGTTCCTAAAGACGTCATTACCGCTTTTGTCAGGTTTTATGCAGTTCCAGAACTGATGGTGAGCATTAAAATCTCCACAAATCATTGTATTACCTTGATCTAGGCTTAAAAAAATGCTTTTGCCAGAAGGAGCAATTTATTGATTTTTTAGTACAATATACGTTGTATATATTTAATGATCTAAAGGAGTTCGTTATTGTTATGCCTAGGATTTGGATATTATTCTTATTATGTTCTTTGATGATTTTGACGGTAAGAGAGTTATGAATAACGAAGGCTATACCTCCATAACCATCTTCTCTATCAAGTCATAATATCTTTGAAATTGTTATCTCTGATCGTATCATGTGGACTAAGCCATGTTTCTTGTAGGATTGCAACATGAATCTTGTTTTTTGTCATATATTGAATAAGTTCTGTCCAATTTTTGTTTGACAGACTTTAAGTTCGATTGAATGAAATTTAATTGATTATTTTCTTTTCTATTCATCAGCTTTGTTATGCTAACACAATTTATCTTCCATCTGCTGAGAGGCTGTAGATTTTTTTTAATTGATTGTCATCTGTCCACTTATTATGTCGAGAATGAAATGAGTTATATATATAAATATTTTTAAAACCTGTTACGTGACATAGTGTTTATTAACCTTGTAGTAAAATTATACGCGAGTCTTTATATCGAATAGAAAAGTAAGCTGTTCTTCGATTGCTTTAGTGATATTTTGACAAAACACGCATACGTAGAAATGTATGTTTGTTATATACGGACATAATTAGTGCCTTTGAGAGTCTACTAAACTGCCATAAAGCACTGTCAAAATGCAGTACAATTACTCCTTTATTTTTTGTTACATAAATGAGGTTTCTCACATTGGAATGGATTACTGCTGGTGTGCCGTATCTTGTAAATAGTTGTTTGAATTTTGATATTACAGTATCTGATGATGGATCTGGCCAAGGATATGAATACTGAATGAGAATCTTGAATACTCCTCCACAATAGTAAAAATGTAACGGTTTCTTCAAGATGTTGGTAAGAGCCCTTTTAAGTCAATATTAAATCTTCAATTGAAGAGGTTCGTCTGGACGGCATAGTAAATTATGGAAACGTCTAAACTGATCAAGTTTTTTTGATTAATAGAAAAAATGAGAAAACATGCCAATTGTTCCCTTGACAGAAGCAGTATCTGTAGGAAAATGAAGATTCTTTAGGGACAGAAGACGGTCTAGTCTGGTTTGATCACCTCATTGCTGATTGTGTAACCCTAAAATTAATTGTGGGCATAAAAACTAACTTTTAGTTTAGTTAATATATAGACCATATTGCTTACACGAACCCGTCCAGATTTTTATTGCGATCTTACTAAGACTTGCCACATATTATAACGCCATTTAGATAAGCAAGAGTATCGTTAAGATTTTCAAACTAAATTATGAATCTCTGAAATGCAGGAACACCAAATGGAATTCTTTTGAGTTGATACAGTCGTCTACATGCTTCAAAAGCCGTATAATGTTTATTTTCTTCTCTGATTTCTATCTGGTGATATACATTTTAAAGTCAAATGTACTTAATATACAATAACTATGTCTACAATCTTTGGAAGTGGATAAGCCTCTATGAGAGTGAACTTATTTATAGTAAGAGAGTAGTAAACGACCGTTCCGCATTGTGATTACGGGACAGTGTGGCGAGTGTTTGTACCCACCATGGTCATATCTTTTAGCCTTAAGGCTTAATTCCACCTTCCTTTAATAGATTACATATTTCCGTTGAGATAAATTTAAAGTATAATTCAGAGTAAGAACTATTTAATAGATATCAGCTTATAGCCTGATGTAAGATGTGCAAGATGACTATCGGATCTACCTAGGTACATTTCTAGTTTTGAGTACCGAGCAAGTATGTCTGTGCACAAGTAAAAAAGTGGCTTTTTAGAAAACCAGAATTAAGATATTTATTTAGAATACTATCCTAACTATATCAGTACATTTTTTACATGTTGATAACTGTTTAATTTAATAAATGTTAATAAGAAAATAAGTAAAATTAGTGTATTAGTATAATACAATAAATGATTTAGGTTCGCAGAATGATTGTGGACGCTGCAGAAGCTCATATTTTTTTACATGTTTTAAGAAGCTAGACATATAAATTTATTTTGTTTTAAACCTGTAAAATGGAAATTAATTGTTGTATATATTTTAAATTTTTTATTTATTTTAATTTCTCGCTGACGTCAATACTTGTAAAAGAGGTCAGTGTATTTTTCCTATCATTGTTAAGTTAATTCAATTTTGTAAGTTTATAGGAAATAAATCATTTATTCATGTCATGCCAATTTATTGCATTTGCGCATAAACATGGAAGAATAGAGAGAGATGCATGCTATAAACATTACATAGAAGTTTAATTCTTATAAACAGGCATCTATTGTCTGAGAACTTAGTTTACCTGAAATTAGATTTAATTTCATACAGTTGAGCTATGCCCTAATATTCAAATTAAAAAACTGTTCATTTAGATAATAAATCACATGGTAATAAATTATTATATGTTTATTACATATTATATTCTGGGAACAGAGTAACCAGGTAACAAGCTAATAAGCAAGATGTTCCTAAAATATGATGTTCTAGATGTCCAAATAAAATATCCCTGCCAATTTCTGTTATAGATAAGTCTGAAACAGTCCCAATAAATTTTGTGTATATAAACAGAGATATTAATGCTCAAAGCGCAAAGGGGGATGGTATGGTACAATGCGGTATATAGATGTATATATTTAATTTGTATAATAGATAATGCTCAATTAAATCGTTAATACTTCATTATTCTTCATAACAATAATTGTTCCTGATATTACTAGTAATGTACAGTAGTTGTATTACTATAAAAATATATCTTTTGGAAGTATCTTCTTACTCTTTGGATGACGTCATTTTCCAAAATTCAATGATGTGGATTTGTTGAAGACCGCATACGGCAGTAGCAGCACCTCTGCCCTTCCTTTCTTTCTTGTACTCCCATTTTCTTCATAGTTCTTGTTCGTGTTCGTGTTGTGTGTAACAAAGATTCATGATGCGTCCATGTTATAATATGTTCGTGTTGAAAATGTACATTTTCGTAATGTTTATTATTTGTTCTTAAAGGTGATTTTCCAAAAGGACATTGCATTGGTGTTATTCATTTTCAGGTAAGTTCTCTAAGAAAATATGAAGTATTGTGAAGTATGTTAGAATTAGGTCGTCTGGGTTACGTAGCAAAGCTGGGTTTTCCTGTTAGGGAATATTTTTTAACTTTGTTGACCTGCAATACGTTAATAGCTATCAAGAGTTATAAGTTATTCATTATTTTTCTACATTATTGCATCATAGTTATTGTAGTAGGCTATTGTTAAATGACGAAATATCATCTTGGTTTACCAAAACCTCTCACCTGTTAACCATTAACTTAACAATAATTAAGTCCTATACCCTATTATACTAGAAACTAAATTAAGGCAATTTTCTTAATCCTCTAGTTACTAGTATGGCCAGAGATTTCCAACTTAAAAAATTAAATATTGGTGAGGAAAGATTCCATTATTCCACATGGACCACCAAAACAGTTGAAGAAAATAGGTACATAAATTAAGTCTCCTACAAAAATAGAAATATATTACATTTAATTGTAATAGCCTAGTTATCAATAGACTAGGATCACCCCTAGTTTATAAAAAAAGAAATAGCAATCAAAAAGTTGGTAAAATAGCCCTGCATTGACCTTTTGTTTTTTTTAACCATACTGCATGCTGCAAGAGTTTTTCTGCTTGTGAGGGTAAGGGCAATAATGCATTTATAACATATGGCCTAGGTCTTAATTTGTACATATATTGGAAACAAATGAAATTAGCCTATATTTAACTGAACATTTCTAATTGTAGGCCTAAACTACACTTGGAGGATGCAGTATAGTAAGCGGCCACTACCACATTGATCTAAATTATTGAATAGAAATACATTCTAACTATAGTTAGGCTATTTACTGTTTTTTATTATTTTCAGTTTATTTAACGTATAACAATAACAATATTATTCAAAACTAATTCAAAGTAAAATAATTTATTTGTTAGCCTATTTAAGTAAGATAATGGCCATGATTATGATGGCAATGAACCATACATTATTTATGTCACAAGCTGTCAGACATGTTTATCCTTGAAAATAATAAAAAGTGAGTTGGTAGGCCTAAACTAAATGTTGGGCTACACTGCTTTGCTTTTACATTTATTTTATTAACCTAAATTGTTTTTATTCCTCACTTAATTTTTTTCAAAGATCTTGTTTAAGTTTCTGAGATATAGTACTCATCACATACTTTTTTTCAAAGATCTTTATTAATTTCTGATATATAGTACGTCAAGGATTTTGTTAACACTCGTTAATATTGTGGCATTTGTTAAGTCGTGATGGCACATAATTTTACTTTTTTGGTAATAAATCTGTTATTTTTTAATCTATATTGTCTAAATTATACCATTTTATTCAGGATGAAATTCTGAAGCAAAGTATGTAAATCTAAATACATATTTAAAAATATTTAGTTTATGTTCTTAACCAAATTGTAAGTAAATTTTTCCATATTATAACCATAACTTAGGAAATATACAGGTACTTGTTAAGTTATAATCAAAATATGAGCGTGGGTGCATACAGTATTTAATTATTATTAGGCCTACCAAAAAGTATTTTTTGATATAATTTTTCATAAATATATCAGCAAAAACTAGATTAAAGTTGCTATAGAATGGGAAAATGAAATTGGATTGCTTTTGAGTTTAGCAAAGTTTAAGTCTAATGTAAAGGCAGATTTTTTTCAACCAATAATAACTAAAGCTTAGCCTATTTAGAATATTTTATTTACAAAATTATCTGTGTTGATGGAAATTAGTATCTTGTTAAACTAGGGTATTGTTATACTTTTAACTACATAGGTATTTCAAATACGTATATAGTTTATATTAACTATTTATGCTTGTTTTTTTTTTTTCAAGCTAAGGTTCATTTAATATATAATATAAATAAATAGATTTATATATATATATATAAAAATATATATTTTTTTCTATTATTGTAGGAGACTTTTAATTTACCTGTGTTTGTATATATATATATATACAAACACACATATACATATATATATATATATATATGTGTATACATATATATATATATATACTGTATGCAGAAAATAAATGCTCAGAGGCTTCTTTAAACAATAGAAGAAAAAGACTTCATATAAATCCTTTAATATTTCGACTTTTATGTCGTTTTCAAAAAGGTACAAAAAGTGTATATAATGTAAGAATTAAAAGTAAGCATATGAATTTTTATAATCAGTTGAAATATTCTGATTTATACTGTAATTTATAAACTCCTTGGTATATTATACTAAAAAGGGCTTTATATTAAAATTAAAATTTAGATTAATAACTTAAATTAAGGCGTTCTAACAGCATAAAATTAAATTAAATATTAACAATTTTTTAGTTGTACATTCATAAAAAATTAATAAAATTTTAATAAAATTAATAAATTTAAATATAGACAATACATTGTTTTAGATTTGTTAGATTAATTTAGACTATTTTAACAGATCATTTCTTATTTAATCCAAAAGGTAATTTTGACTTAGTGACTAATTGATATGCTTGTTCTAAATTTTCTAATTGAATTTTTGAAGAATCTTCTGGTACTTTACAAATCCCTTTTAATGTGTAACAATTATTAAATATTTCGTTATGAGCCAATGCATGTTGCAAAACCAATTTGTCGTCTTGTGTGTTGGATGAAGACCGATGGTTATTCATTTTTTTTAGTAATTATTTTTAGTAAAGCCCCTAATCTGAAGAACCTTCTGGTAAGACCTAAATTATTGCCTAACCAAATTCCAAATTCAGATGCTGATCAAAAGTTTTTAGGTTGCCATTCTTGCGAAGACAAGCGTTGTGCTACATGCAAAATTCTAAATCCTTCTAAAACTTTTACAAGTAGCACAACTAATAAAACATACCAAATTTCAAATAACATTAACTGTAAATCAAAAAATGTAATCTATCAGTTGTCTTGGAAATTTTGTCCCAAGGACTATATTGGTTTAACGACAAATCCCTTACATTTTAGGATGAATAACCATCGGTCTTCATCCAACAGACAAGACGACAAATTGATTTCGCAACATGCATTGGCTCATAACGAAATATGTAATAATTGTTACACATTAAAAGGGATTTGTAAAGTACCAGAAGATTCTTCAAAAATTCAATTAGAAAATTTAGAACAAGCATATCAATTAGTCATTAAGTCAAAATTACCTTTTGGATTAAATAAGAAATGATCTGTTAAAATAGTCTAAATTAATCTAACAAATCTAAAACAATGTATTGTCTATATTTAAATTTATTAATTTTATTAAAATTTTATTAATTTTTTATGAATGTACAACTACAAAACTACAAAATTGTTAATATTTAATTTAATTTTAATATAAAGCCCTTTTTAGTATAATATACCAAGGAGTTTATAAATTACAGTATAAATCAGAATAGAATATTTCAGCTGATTATAAAAATTCATATGTTTACTTTTAATTCTTACATTATATACACTTTTTGTACCTTTTTGAAAACGACATAAAAGTCGAAATATTAAAGGATTTATATGAAGTCTTTTTCTTCTATTGTTTATATATATATATATATATATATATATATATATATATATATATATAAACAATAGAAGAAAAAGACTTCATATAAATCCTGTATATATATATATATATATACAAACACATACACACACACACATGTGTCAGTTTAATTTTTTATGTGGTTAAGTGTTAGAGAGGACTTTATAGTCATAACTTCGCCTCTAATAAAGATATTTTTCATTTCATTTCCTATTTACCAATAATGAAGCATGAAGAATTCATATCATTGTTTTGTAATTAAAAAAATCACAATTTTCTGAATCATGAACACTTTATGAACATTTTATTTATATTATTACTGTATTTAGATAGTTATTTACATGTTTTAAAACGTCAAGGCTTTCAGAAACTATCTGTGAACAGTTTCCAGTCCACTTCCATTTTCTTTTGGCATCTATGTCCTACTTTATAATTTCGTCTTAGGTTAGTGATTACTTGTGGCATATCAGTAATACACAGAAAGTGCTGAGGAGGTACTGGATACCTGTCTTCTCGCTGAGGCCAGTAAAAGCTATCTGAAGGGCCATGAGAATGTATAAATTAAACAGTGTAGTCCTCTTCTTTATCATTATTTTTTCAATCCATCTGCTTTCATACACACAAGCAACATATGACTGGAGATAAGGTTTTATATGCAGGGGTGATAACGCTGTTCATTTTTTAAAGTTCCACCTAAGACTGATTTTCAGTAGGATCCACACTTATATGGTTTGCTATTATTTCATTCTCTGATGTAGTACTGAAAAAGTGGAAATTTCTGGTACCAGTTATAGTTGTGCCCTCAGATCAACGTTTTTCTAGTCTATCTCGAGCCTCATTTATTTCTTCTTCTTTAAAGAAAAAGAAAGAAAAATCTTAGAAAAGAGACTACAAGAAAACATGAACATTTGGTATGCAATTGTTATTTGATCAGGTTTTAACGCACTCTGAAGAATCTTTTTTGTCACGGTTTCTTTGATGGTACCTCCAACACCATTGCAAACTGTTTTGCTATGGCTAGGGGCATGGAGTGGCCAACAAAGTTCGATAACAAAATCAGATGAGTGATTGCACAAACTCATCATACTTTTAGTTTTTATATTGGACACTGCAACCATCTGTAAAGTACTAAACCTTTATAACTGATAAATAATTATATGGATAATAATATCTTAATATATTCTTATGTTTTTTGCTGTACACAGTTGACAAATAAGACGTTGTGGTTCAGATCATCTGAAATAAAGCACTAAGCAGTTTCTTTTAACCCTCCAAGTGGTACTATTGCATTGTGTAATATATTTGTTTTTGTCAAATTAACGCCATGGCTCTATTTTGTAAGCCTTTGAGTAGAATGAAAAATAACAGTCAGCTGATTTTGTTAGCTGTTGCCGCGCTCGCCGCACGGTATTTTGTTGTAGTTTTCGTCTAGGTTAGTTATCGTTCGGAGGGCCGCGACGTATTGTTTTGATTTATGTTATTATTCACTGTGCGATAGATTCTTGCTTCTTGTGTGGGTATTTTCTATTTTATTATGAGTCCTTACTGCACTTCAGGAGGCCTGTAGGGGGAGGCAGAAGAATGAGGGTAGCGCAGCAATCAGAATCTGATTCTGACTAAGTTTCTTTAGTCAAATGTAAATATGTACATCTTATACATGTATGTATATAAACAAAAGGACCATAAAATAAGATTGTTTTTACTATTTGTAATTATTATAACAGACATTTAGCTTTTGTGAGGTTATATGTACGTCCAAACGAAAATTGTTTGAGAAGTGTTTACTTTGAATGTGTCCATTGTGCAAACTTTGGTGTGCAGAACATTTTTTTAGTTTTTATGTTTTGTGTGTGTAGTTTTTTTCAAAAGGCTTTGAAGTGAAATTTTTATTGTTCACAATGAAGTTTGAAACAATTTGTATATTTTGAAATATTTATAACCATGTTTTAACCCTAGAACTGGCGGTCATTTCATCCTGTAGTGTCGGGCTGTTTTGGAGCTTCGCGCAAGGTTTTTTTAAAAAAATTATTAAAAATATAAAATAAAAGCAATATAAATAAGAGTATATATTTTTGTGTTCAGAATTAAACGTAGAATTGCACTATATTGTAAAATTAACCATCAAAAATTTTCTAATAAACACTTTTTTTAATCAAATATAAAATTTACGAAAAATATTTCTTAAATTTGGGGGGGACCATACCTAGCAAATGAAGTTATAGTGAGAAATATTTATAAGTGAGATAGCCATTCTGTGTCAAATTTTATCTAGTTTCAGAAAAACATAAACATTATACACATTTATGAAAGCATCATAAAGCTATAGAACAAAAAGCAGCGATGCGTATAAATTCTGAAAATCGGGTGTACACGTAAGACTTTGGTAAAACAAGTTTTGCTAATACATTTATCTATGAATACATGTTATTTGGCATATTTTATTACTTAGAATAAAATAGAATATACAGTAGTAATGAAATAATTACCATAAATTATTTTTTGAAAAGTAAAAAAAGTTAAATTTTGCCATTATTCAAAAATTTTGCGAAAAATTTTCATTCAGCAAAATATAAAATAGTTTCTAAAGCTTGTACTATATCAAAATTTATAAATTTATGGTTTATAAGTAATAGGAAATATTATGTAGTTAGAAAACTATAAATATAACTAAAGATATTGAAAAAATATAGAATAACCCAAACAGTTATTATATATAACCAAAGAAATTACAGGAAATATATATTTTATTGTGAAAACTATCTATTTACCAAAAATAAATAGTTACTTCAGAGCTAAAAGAGTGCTATAAATAACGTTTAGTAAGTGAAAACAATAACAAACTATGTGAAATGAATTTTAGCCAAGTCATTTTGCCATAGCCTACACAAAGCCGGTAATTTCTCAAACATATTTCAGTAAATAGAAATTGATTTATTCTAAAATATATATGTTTACACTACTACGACATCAAACAACACACTACACATTAAATACGACACTAAAACACGCGTAAAACTATTAAAACTTACAAATATCCACAGCTCGGCACGAAAGTGATACAGAACGGCAGCGGCAATATGGCGGTCACAACAAACGGCGTCGCGTTTTCTTTTACGTTCAAAATAACAAGCTTGCTACGTCATAACCATAATACAAAGAGGAATAAAACTCATCTGTTCCTTAGCATTTTTCTTCCCGAATCCAATGGTGCATGAATTATATCGATACGTTACCGGAGTATATTATAAAAAGTAATTATACGAGGGAATGTTTGACCCACAAAATTTTGACGGTTAACACCACAAAAGCGGCATTAACCGACATAATTATGTCGATTAACAGTTCTAGGGTTAAAACGCATTTACAACCTCACCATCTAAAAAAAAAACAAAAAGAAAAAATTATACTATTCATTAAGACTTTTTTTTAGAGAAAAGTGGAAATTGTTTTGAATTATCTTTATTTTCTAAAGCATGTTTTTCTGAAAAGAATGATATATAACACATGATCTTTGAATGTATATTTGTATCTTAAAAGTAGCTTTTAAGAAACCATGTATTTTGCTTCAAAACAGCCCAGCACTTTAAAGTGATTTAATTAGCACTTGGAGGGTTAGTGCTCCATCAGTTGCTCATGTGTAAATTTCAGTTGGGTGCAAAGAACAACTTGAGTGGCTCCAATGGTTTGATTGGATTTTATTTTGTAGAACAAAGCTGTAGTTTTCAGCAAAGTCCATTAATATTAATGCTCCATTATCAGATAGGTTTTCCTTTGTGATTTTTAAATACCTATTTTGGGTTTTCAAAATGTAAGAGTGAGGGATGAGAATTTCTATTTTTTCAACCATTAGATCGATAAACTCATCAATTGGTAGGCTTGTGATTAAAGTTTCATATGATCATTATTTACCCATTGAGAAAACTTAATTTCTTTATCTTCATCATAATCCTCCAACATGTCTTAAGTGCTTTTTTTAACTGTTCATCTTTTTTAGAACAATTTTTGCAGCATTTTAACATACACAGCTCATCTTTTTCTGTTAACCCTTCAACGCGTTTTGCCGTACTAGGTACGTCATGACACTTTTACTTGAGATCGCGTTTTGCCGTACTGAGTACGTCATGGAGTAGTCGGTTATTTTTGTAGCTGTAACAGACGACTATCGAATGTTTTCAATGAAAAATGTATACCAATCGAAAGGAGAAGATTCAAACTTTCGATTAATTGAGTCGATATCTCGAAAAATCGATCTTTAGAAAAAATATCTGAGTAATCAGCTGCATTCAAGACGACGTCATTGCCGTGCAGCCGATCGTTTGTCAGCTTACGTTTGTTGTTGTTTACAGTCATTGTTAGTGTGATGGTTATGTTCAACTGACATATTTTTGTGTGTTTTACGTTCCTTTGTTTAGTTATTATTATTAGTTTTACAAGCTAACTATATTGTTTTGAAGAAGGAAATCCCGTTTTGACAGGAATAATTTGTTGTGTTTTATAAACATGAGTTGGGGATGGTTTGTAGGTTAGCTAGCTAACCTTTTAGGGAAATTAACCTAAAGTAGGTTAATTTTGTTTAATTTGGCTAATTTTAAACACTAACAACATAGAAGTATAATAAAATAATTATAAACTTGGGTAATTTGCTTATATTATTTATAAAACACAAAATCTCTAAAAAACCGCTAGAAAAATCAACGCAGGAGGGAGTATGACCATGAAAAAAAAATAACGCGTTGAAGGGTTAAAAGACCAGTTTATCCATAAGCTAATGTACTGCTTCCTTATGATTAAATTTTAGTGCAGAAGCTAACAAATAAACATTTTGATATGACACACAAACACTGCATGAGTGCCAGGGGACCCAGCTAATACACACAATTTGAGTCGAAACCTACAAAATTTAGATGTCAATTTTCAAGTGGGGATAATTCTTTTTGAATACAATATAAGTTTTTATCAATTACATTGTAACAATTGTTTTTACACTTACTCAATCTTTGGCCAAAACCTGAATTTTTTCCTTTTTATTCAAATTTTCACTTAATTTTTCTTTTATTAGTCTCAACAAGTATGTCAAAGTCATCACATTTCTTTTACATTTCTGTGTTCTCTACTTCTGTTTCACTATCTAAGTCACTTTGTTTTGTGTTTCATCAACCTTCAGACATAAGATAACTTGTTTTTAACTGTTAATTTAATTTGTTTCAATTTCCTTTTAGCATAGTTCTTTTTTGAATGAGATTAAATGGAGTTTAATTTGATGGGTGTGACATCCATTCCTGTCGATGACTCATTAAGTTTTTCTTTTTCTACCAATCTTTATTCTAACTCGTTCATGATATTCAGGCATTTCTTCTTCATTACTTTCATCATTGCTGCCATGCTGATCTATTTCTTTTTCTTTTTACAAACATTTTCGGCAATTACTGCACAGTAGCTGACCAGGAATCACATGCATACCTTATCTCTCATCGTAATACTTGGATTTTTGCAATGACACATTTCTTAAATTTGTCAAGTTTCTAATAAGTCTTGAATTCTGGTTTTGGAGATAGCAGCATGACTATTGTCTTTGCTCAAAGTAGTTTAGATAATAATACAAATGATGAGCTCAAATATTATCTTCTTTTGTGTAATTAAAACTTCTTCTCCATAACAATAATTCAACTTGTTCTTTACTTAGTTTTTCTTTATAATGTACAACTCTTTATTACTTGTTAAATCAGTGTTAAAACATAAAGATGATGATTGAATCCCCACTTTATATACATATTGTGATTCATGAACTGTACCTGATGCTGAAAGTAGCATTTCCATTATGAACTTTTGTGATGATCTTTCAAAACATAAAACAGCTATTTTAACACTAAAAATAGATTATAATGTTTATTATTTTATTAAAACTAGTAATATTCCCAAAACAAAGGGAAAACACAAATATGAAGAAAATGCTGAATAATATTTAAAAGACACAAATATATTTATTAAGACTATTGAGGTTAAAATTAGATTAATAAATCACTACAAATAAAACAATTCAACCAATATCCTTGTAAAATAAATCACAAGAAGATAAAACAATTAAATCAGCTAAAAACATGTAAAGCTCTGTAATCTGTATCTGTGTAAAAGTTATAACTCCTAACACATTGAGACACAACAAGAGACTGAGTGGCTCACTGGTTGCCAGCCAAACATGAAACTTTCATGTTACATCCTGTAAGTACCACAACTCCCCCCTCCCACTCACCAACCAGGCTGCAGATACTTGATTGCCCTTCCTATTATATATTTCTACAAAAGTTGTGATTTAAATATGATAGAGTCTTTTTATAGTAAATTATATTGTCAAATTCCTTTTGATAGGCCTAATAGTAATTAAAATACTATAGGCACCTAGGTTTATAAGTTGGTTATAAGAACAAGTAACTATGTTATTTTTAAGTAATGGTTATAATATTGGTAAATTGACTTACAATTTAGTTAAAAAAACTGAGTATTTTTTTAGTTTATTTAAGGAAATCAGTTAATTTATTCAGTGGGTTCTACAATTAAATGCATTTAACATTTTCCTTGCATTATTCATGGCTGTAAAATACTTTCTATATATTGAAAAAGTTTCTCACTTTATATTTTGTTAAACTCAAAAGCCCATCAATGTTACTGACTTAATATTTTATTTATTAATGTTTTATTGAATATATATATATATATATATATTTTATTTTTCAGGGAGCTTAAATATGTAGGCCGATTTAGATTTAAACTAATTACATATTTTACTTCAGAATTTCATCCTGAATAAAATGGTATAGCTTAGAACAATAAAGATTAATAAATAGCAGAATTATTAACATAATTAAGTAAAACGATGTGATATTATGACGTGATAAATACCACAATATTAATGAGTTTTGTCCAAAACTTTGATGCACTACTTCTCAGAAATTAATCAAGATATTGGAAAAAAACTTGGTGTGGTTTCTAATGCTTATGGTTTGAATCAACTCACCAAATTTCATCAAATTCTGACAATCTTGGGTGTCACCCTCTGGATGAATTTATATGGAATGACCCTAATTGGAAATACCTGTAACATAATTTGATTCAACATTTTGGTTTCGGTAGTTTAAAACATAACAATTGATTTGATTGTGGTGGTGGTTGCTTATACTGCAACCCAATCGGCATATTTCAACCTACTGTCACTGGCCGTATTATAGGGACATTGTAAAAATGGCGTCAACTCCTGATGTCCATATAGTACGGACATGCGTTTTAATAATTTTACTAGCCACCTATTTTATCAAAAACTTTGAAATTCCACAGACTTATACGCATAGATGTTTTGCATTGAAATATACTGGTTTGTAAAGCTTTGAATTTGTATTTTGTTAGTCTATAATTGAGATTGCTATTCATCTCAGCTGACTGCTCACTGATTGTCGCTGACAGCTGTATTTCAGTATGAATATCCCACCTTGTGTCCTGTGTTTGGGTGAAAATGCTATAAAGTACAGGAGTTACATTTTAATTTGTTATTTTTCGTTATTTGATAACGAATAAAAAGGATTATTCAAATTCTTCTTAACCCTTTCAGGGCCAGGACCAAATATGAGATGTTGCAAAATTTTGTTCACATCACATATCCACTTGTGACTAGCCAAAAGTGCCAGGCTAAATTTGGCGATTTTGCAGTCTCTTAGGTTATAATTTTTCATAAAAATTAGAGAATGACCTAAAAGTTGCACTAAATTACTCGTATAGATATATACTATCAAGAAAAAAATATATGGATGTAGTTTTAAGTAATTTAAAATTTAAAAATATAATGTTTTAATAGATTACATAAATTTTTTTAATTTTTTTATTTTATTTTTTGCAAATAACTCAGAAAGGAAAAATAATTTTCATGTGGGAAGCTATTTTATTATATTGTACATTTAGAAAGGAACAACCATACAAAATTTTGTGTTATTTCTATCATAAATAAATTTGTTATGACACATTTTGTATAAATACGCATAATTGTACTTCGCAACATTTTATAAGTGTTAAAGCAACTGACTCTTACATTGCAAGAAACTTAAAATAAATATTCACATTGTGAATGTACCGGTTAACACATGATTGTAGGATCCATAAACAGGTTCAATACAGTTAAAAAACACTATTTACCAAGAAATATTTACACAATATTATTTACACTATTTCTATTTACAAATGTGCTATTTACAATTTCACTCCCGTGAGATTGCAAATTGTCAGTCATTGTAACTACTACACACAATAGCTAAGCACGTAACAACTAACACTAATACTATTTAAAAATCACAAAATAAAATAATGAAGAAGAATCCAGCATACGATAGTACGAATACACTAAAAGCATAATAAAGAAAATTAACAACAAAAGATCGAGTCAGCTGATAATGTCACGTGACAATTACGAAATAAAAATATATATATTGCCGCCTGGCGCTTTTCGCGTATGTCACCGATGGCAATATTTTGCCGCCTGGCACTTTTCAGACGCGATCTATGGTGGCAATATATTGCCGCCTGGCCCGGAAAGGGTTAAGCAAAAATACACTTATTAGTAACTTAGTTGCATGGATGTGGGCCATGACGACGATTTGAGTGACGGCTGTCTTGACACTCTGAATAAATTTTTTACTGATGTAAATATTGTATTAACCCTTTGAGTGCCGCGGCGTTTTGCTATATGGTATGCATAAAATGCCGAGCCAAAATGGCTGATTTTGCAAGGGTCTGGTTAAAAATTAATAAAAAATAACAAAAATTTTATGAGAAAAAACATTTTGTTTTTTATTTTGACACAACTTAGTGTTATTGAAATATTTTATTTTTTCATTTTCAGTTATGTTATCTTATACTCCATTCAATTCTTTACAAAAAGACATATAAAAACTTATTTTATACTTATAAATAAAGTTTTTTAAAAATAAATATGAAAATATGAACCGCTACAAAACTAGAAAGTTTCTCATTTACAGACAGTGTTTCAAGACTTGGATAGTATTTCCGTTGTTTATCAAGACATGTTTATAAATTGTTGCCTAAGTAATAACAAAGGCTTTCATCTCATCAGTAGTCATTGGCAACCATTCCTTAACTCTTGAGTGATCTTTCATTAAGTCCGAATTTTTTTGAATGAACTGATTTGAGTACCTGTTTGTTTTTCCTGTCAGACTACTAAATAATATTTCAGTAAAAAAAAATAAAAATAAACACCAAGGCTAGATTCAGGACGAGGCATATGTTTTGGTCCAGGCAGTTCATTGTATCCAATTAGAATAAGAGGGGAATCTTTGTCAGGCCTAACTTCAATCCAATCGGAGGGGTATCAAATAATAATGTATCAAATAAATAAATATATTTTCTTTATAAATATAATACATTTATTACTTATTTAACGTTTTTATAAAAATAAAAAAAAAACATTAGCAAAAACATTTTGATTTTTATTTTGACACAACTTAGTGTTATTGTAATATTTTATTTTTTCACTTTCAGTTATTCTATCTTATACTCCATTTAGTTCTTTACAAAAAGACATATACAATTTTTATTTATACTTATAAATAAAGTTTGGAAAATAAATATGAAAATATGAACTGCTACAAAACTAGAAATTTTCTAACCTAACCTACACTCTGTGTATTACTGCTAATGCTTAAATCTAATGCCTGCAATACTAGGTCTTCATTGTAAGCAATGTTTTTACGACTCATTGCTTATAAATATCACTGAACAAACACAAAAATTTGTATTTGTTACTATACAAAAGTACTAGCTGCTTACGATCACCGGGTCAAGTCATTGTTCTACTTACACACAGACTAAAACAACTTACACAAACAAAATAATAGGAAGATACTATCACTTGAAACCCATTTACACTTAATAACTTTCAATATTTACAATCGTTTGTGAAATAAACACCAGCACAAACAAAACATGTGACAGCTCTTCCGTGTAGTTGTTGATTCGAAACTCGACTGACCGTATATATCAGAATCTACCCAGAATGCAACAAAACCTTTATCAAAAGTTACGTTGAAGCCTTTGGAATGCGTATCTATAGTCATTGAGCCAATGTAGATAAATAGTATATAAAATATAAGCGTTACTGCAAGATCGCAAATAGCGATGCTCCGGCACTCAAAGGGTTAAAAGTATTAAAAAAATTATTTTAAATGTCTTATAAATATATATCTTATAAACAGTTCATTATTTTATCAGAAATAACTTTGTTTAGTGCATGTTAAGTACTATGAATTTCAAAATTCTTGTTTACATTTACTTGCATAGAAATAGCAAAAAGGAAAAATGACGTGTCCTTACAAAAATTGATGTAATAATTTTTTTATGAATTTTTAACCAGACCCTTGCAAAATCTGGCATTTTCGCTTGGCATTTTATCCTTACCATATAACAAAACGCTGCGGCACTCAAAGGGTTAATTTTTATTTGAACATGACTGCTGTGTGTATGTATAAAATCTACACAATTTTACTTTTAGTAAGTAATGCAATTTTTGTACACTTAGAAATCGTGTGGAGACAAGAAATATCACCAAAAGATGGTCTGGTCACAATTACATATTTTGCATATTATTGCTAGCTTTTTTTTCTGGTATATTTATTACCATTGTGTAAAGAAGTCATTATCATTTACACAAAAAAAACTGTATTTAAATAAAAAATACAATGTAAAAACAAATCATCAAGAATTGTTAAAAAGAAGTCACCATTAAGATAATGTCAAGTTTATATGTCTAATAATGAAAATCAGATGAACAAAAACTTTAAACTTTTATAAATTATATTTTAATGTGAAATTTGCACTTTTTAGTTTGAACAAGTTCCTTCAAGTTTGGAATTGAGGATGCGCAACTGATTCTCATTAAGTTAATAAGATGAGTGATTGTCTGTCAGGTGTGATCTGAAGCAGTTTTAAATAAAATTAGTTTTTAAAAAAGGAGACACACAAATATGTAGAGCCGAACATTGTGCACAGTTGAAATGCCAATTTTCTTAATTCAAGGTATTTTCAGCGCTTATATACTTCCAAAACTGGTTCACAAGCAAGGTCTTTAACTTCAGTAAATTTCTTGAAAGTCAGTAATCTCTATTTACAAGGCAGCTCTGCTTGAGTGAATAATCTGTCCTGCTTCATTCGTCCTTTTCATCATTAGGTTTTAAAGAGAAGCAGTTGCTTAGAATTTGTACAATATTTCTTATTGTTTTAAAATCAGAAAATCTAGTTTCAAATTAGCTTTAGTTCTTGAAAAGTTCTTAAATGGTTAGATATCAATATCAACAGTTTCATCACAGATATATTTTGAGCTTAAGAAAGTGGAATTGTTCATCAGTTGCAGAAACACCTGACACCAGATAACATTCTTATTTGAAAAACTTCTAACTTCCGTCAGAAGTTCGTGCACAAGTATCCCTTTTCCTTATAGCTTCCAGTTTAGTAGATTTCATGTTTGAATATATCTCTTAAAAAGGCAATTGTCGCTACATTCAGTTCTGTATCAAGTAAGAAGCCTAAGTACTCACTTTCGATATCTTCTTCACCTTATTTTTGGACGTATAAAATTGACGATTCAAATTACAACTTGCATTTTATACTCAAGAACAGGACTCAATTTCTAGCACAAAATACTTTGATGAATGATGCAATGGTAGAATAGTGCATTTTCATTAAATCTCGGGTCACATATTATTCGACCAACCAAGCCTTGTCCCAGCTAATGCCCAAGCTCCATCTGTTGTAACCTATATTATTTTGTTTCAAATCTAAATATGTACTTTCAATAAATTCCATTAAATCGTGCAAGTCTCCTCCATGAGTAAGATCTTCCATTGATATCATAGTTAAAATTTCTTCAACAAACTGCTCTTTAGCGTTGTCTCAAAATCTCACAAAAACTACTAGTTGTGCCGTATTAGTGATGTCACTTATCTATGGCCAATGCAAAGTTATCTGTACCTAAAACTTGTTTTAACATTTTTATCTGCTAACACCTCTTTAATGTCTAGGATTTGTGGCTACAGAAAGTGGAATGTGAGTAATAGTGCCATGAATGTCCTGTTTGGTTTCAAATAAATTCTCTGCAGCAAACATGCATTTTACTATTTCATATGTTTTGTGAGAATCCATGAAATTCACAAAGAGGTTTTTGCACATTTTTCTTGTTCTTAGATCAATTCAAAATTTTGAGTGAGAGTTAAATATCTGGCATATAAGGAATCAAACTTTTGATTTGTGTAAATTGCATCAATTGGAAATTTTGTATCAAATATTTTGTGTTTGGTCTCAAAGTGATGCTTAACGTTGATGTTTTTGATAACAGATACAGTTTGCTGATAATTCAAACACATGGATATGACCCTAGCTCAATTTGGAAGTATGAACAAATATTTATCAGTCCATTTTGAGAAGAACTCTATTCTCAATGTTTCTCTTCCCAACTGCAAACTCCCTTATAAAACTTGCAACAACACCAAACACCATGTTAAACACAATAAAACTGCAGTCTGTAAAACAACACTGTATTAACATTCACCAGCAGCAGGAGACTGACAGAGTGATAGGCGACCTGGTCGGGAAAGTCGAATCCGTGGGGAAGTTTCAATTCGTGGAAGAGGTCAGTGCAATTTGGTACAATCGAATACTGATGCTTGAACTCACTCACTGAACACACTGAAGCGTAGCATGCAGTGAATAAAAGTTTGTCTTGTCAATTTAAAAAAATTGATAATTGTTTTGCAGGCTGTTCCAAACGATTTGGCAATCTGAACCTGGCTTATGGGTTAATCCATTGCGGATCGTATTGTTTTGGCGCGCGGGCACCAGTGGGCGCGAATTAATTCACGGGCAGCGGCCGCACGAACAGCAATGGTGCACCACATCGTTTCGCTCGCTATTGTATACTAGATAATTCAGCTGTGAAGGTATTCGTTCAGATGGAACATGGGCCTGCTGGTGTATCCGTGATGTAGGAACGATAACACGCGAGCAAGGTTACGGCGTGGCACAGATGATGTCTGAATCATAGTCTAAATAAAGCGGCTCGGGCGAATCGATTGCAACATCCGGGCCATTGTCTAGACTAAACCCACCAACATGAACGTCTGCGTCGTTTAGTTGTGTCACTATCCTCAAAAGTATTATAATAACAACTGAGGAAAACACCAAATCAGAAGCGCTAAAAAGCAGAGAGTAAACTCATATGAATGATTTTTCAACTTCGACATACAACTGCGATCTGTAGGATATTTATAAAACTTTTGAAAACTCTAAATGTAGACCGTTGTTAAACACTCTTAGTAGACAAGTGAAGACGATCGCCCGATCTATCAGACATTAACAGAACTATTTGGAGGGAAATTTAAAAGCAGACCGCTTTTGCGACCTGAGCTCGTCACCGTGCCGTTAGGCCGGCCGCTGCGTGACGAGCCCAGCTTGTCAGTGATCCGCAATGGGTTAACATTTGAGTCACACCAATATTCTATTTGGGGTGCAACTTAGTCTTAATCATGAAATCATGAGTTTATTTAGTACAATAGTACAGGATTGTCGGAAATCGATGGCTGCCACCTCACAAGGAAAAATAAGAATAGGAAATCCAATGTTTGCCACTTCTGGTGGTCCTAAACTGCTAGTTGAAGGATTTAAGTAATATCAAAAATTTAAATGTTTAAAAATGTAAATGCATTTTTACAATTTTTTGTATTGCTTTCTTGATGTCATTATACATTTTAAATTTACTGTGTTGTAATGAAATGAAATGATTCATTAGTCCAGCAGAATATTACACTGTTATTAGGCTTATCAACACATTAAATAACAATTAAAAGTACTATCTTAAACACTGATACATAATATAGCGTAAAACTAGGTGATGTATGCTATTTCACATATTAATTATTTTCTGGTGAATTTCAAAAACATTACAAATGTCATCAGAAGCATATATTTTAGATTGAAGCCTGTATTCTTTAACAGCTTTTTTGAAAACCTTTAATGTAAGAATCTCCCACCACACTAATGTATTTTATTGACAAAATAGTGACTATTATAAGGAAAATATTTTTTTAATGGGTTGTTCTTTGTATAGGCACAGGTAGAGAATGGATACTACGTGTTTTGTAGTTATGATAGGAAATAAAGGGATTAGATTATATTCCTACGTAGGTTTTACTTGATTTTTCATAAATCTTGTTTGTAGTTTTGAAAATTCATGATAAATGCTGTTCATAATTTCATCTTGTAGTATTGTAGTGATTACCAGTTGAAAAGTATTATTCAGGGGATGTAAAAAGATCTTAAAAGAGATTTCTTAAAATACTTTCACTTTTATTTGCTTTTGTAAATATAATGGTAACATTTAAAGAAAAATGGGTTAGAAGGGGAAGTTGTTACATAACGATGTAGTTTCTCTAGAAAACGCTGAACTCTATCATATAAGCTTTCTCCTTTCGTCATGTTTGTTTACATCAATGTTATATTGATTTTTACATTGTCAATAGTCATATTTATGATGTCCCGGGAAGCTGCTCTTACCTATGGAATAGCGGAGCTCTCACAGTTGAGTCATGATATAATGCAAGAAATATCCTACACTACATCTTAGATTTTTCAAAAGTGGTTGAATTATGTTCTTATGATATTAAACATGTTTTTTTAAAGCTTAAAAAATTTTGGATTTTCTATCCCGATTAGAAGTGAAAAAAACATTTGTCAAGGAATGATTTTAACCCTTAAACTGGTGCAAGTTTCTCTCAGTGGTAGCAATTTTTTTGTGCTTAGCCTCATCTATATATACAAGTGTAAATTAAGTCCTGATACGCTGTGATGTATTTCAAACTGATAGAGTTATCAATGTAAAATCTTCACCATACCCATTAAAATAATTTTATGGACTTTTCGAAGGATTAAAATATTTACCCCCCCCCCCTATTTCAAAAGGGGGTAGAGGAGGTCACTTAAAATTTTCAAATTGCAACCCCTCTCTTGTAACATGTCATTTGAAAGGTAAATTTAAAAGAAACACAATGACATGAACAAAACATCTATACGGTAATCCTAGCAAAGGTTATGGGCAAAGAACTCCTTACATCTAAGGGTATAAATTAAGTTCTGATACGCCTGGATATATTCCAAACAAATTGAGATATCAATGTGAAATTCTCACCAGGCTTTTAAAAATTACTTTTTTAGGTAGAGCTTTAACCTTTCCAGCGTTATTGACGCGGATCCGCGGAGGGCCACTACAAGCTCAAAACGTTATTGCCGTGGATCCGCGTTTTTGCATTCTTTATTTTCTTACTGCTAAGTTAGTTGAATATTTTGCTGCTAGATGGTTCTAGTAGTCATGCGACATACAGACGGGTTGCCCTGCCTCGAATTCTGTTACAATGGGAGTGGCAGTTGCTTCTAATTGGCCAAACACTGTCTAGCGGGCGTGGCCCCGCGCCTTTCACAAAGTCATTGACGGGAGCTCCCGTCAAGGCATCTAGCCAGTTAGTTAGTGAGAAGCGTCCGGTACACGCATATGTATTTCGGTTATCGCTTATTTTCTGTTGTGTCCTATTCTTTTTAAAGTCAATTATTCATATTATATACAGCAGTTTCCAGTATTTTATTTAGTGTTTTTTACCATTATTCGTGTGAATGGCGAATCCAGACTATACGGAATTTGAAGATTTGGTAATTCTGAGCAATTACTTGGCCAACCCCAAACTTTTTCATATTTTTTTACGGTCATAAGGATGTTATCAGAAAGCAAGAAACATAATTCAAGCCCCGCAAGGCTGTCCTACAGTTTGCCGAACGATAAGAAGGTTCAAAGTCCAAGCGAAAACAGTGGTTTGCGGAAGACGCGCGGAATGTCAGTTGTGACAGCCCGCCACCAAATAAACACTCTTTGTCTACTTTTGTATTTTTCTAATTTTATTGGTTTGTAATATAGTATATGTTTATCTATAAAACTGTGTTTCATTCCCATACTTAATGAATAAATGATAAAAATATTAGTGACAACTACACTGCTACGATATTCTCAAAAGTTAACAATTAGCCTAGGAAATCCAAAAAGGGCTAAACAAATTTTATTTACCGTTAAATAACTCTATTTTGACATACAGAAACGAAAATAAATTTAACTTTACACATTGGAAATTTTAAAAAATTGTAACTTTATCAAAGATCAGGTCTAACTTTTCATGACGCTTAAAGGGTTAAATGTTAAAATTGCAACCCCCCTATCTTATGACATGTCATATTAAAGGTCTGTTCATTAAAAACACAATGACACTAAAAACACATCTAAGCCGTTTCTAGTACAATTTTTGGGCAAATAACGCAAAAAATAATAGTCTGTAGGGATAATGCCAATGTCTTACGTTTATCAACACAATGCATGCGTAATATCTTTTAGTAAGACTTTGAGGGGCCCAGCTTATTTCTTTTCGTAGCATCTAATGTTTCTGGTGTACATAATTTTGGTAAGAGGTGTCTTTTTCTAGATGGTCTTACAATGTAAGGGATTATTTGCCCATAACTTTTGCAAGGATCGTCCAAGAGATGTTTTGTTTTTGCCTTTGTGTTCCTTTTGAAGCTACCTTTCAAATGACACTTCACAAGATAGTGGTTGCTGATAGAAAATTTAAAGTGACCTTTCTCTACCCCCCTTTGTAAAAGAGGGGGAAATATTATTTTAATTGTTATGGTGAAGATTTTACATCGATAACTCAATCCGTTTGGAATATGTGCAGGTGTATCAAGACTTAATTTACACCCTGTATATATAAGTATGTATAGTATAAAATAAGAATAAAATAGTATATTCCATTTTATTCAAGAATGTTCAATGAATGTTATTCTTATAAAGTAGTAAAATATATATATATATTAATTTCTATCACTGTTTTCTTGCAAAACATTAAACATTTTGAATAAAGATCAATTCAAAGTTTTCGATGTGTAAAGAATTTTAGTGATATAAAATAACATAATATTCAAAAGGTAGAGAATTTAATTTTGAGCAAAACCAAAAATAATATAAAGTTTAGAAACTTATTGCATATGGAAAATGTTTACCTATATGTACAGTTGATCAAGTGACAACTGAAGCAAAGGGATGGGATATCAGTTGTGTTATGTATCATGCAGTAACACTTTTATCTACATGTTTATTTCTATTATTATTTTATATTCAATTATATTTGTGAATGATTTTTATTTATATAGGTAGTGGTTCATATAGGGCTGTTGGTACCTAGAGAGAGTATTTGTTGGCACTGTACCTTGAATATGATTATCCTCATATAATTTTTCTGTTGCAGGTGGAAGTCTCAAGTAAATTAGAGATGTCTGAGATAGCTGAAAGTTTTGCCTCATCTCTGAGTGAGCTTACAGTAAACAGCAAACCTCACATCAACATGCTGACTATGTTGGCTGAAGACCACCTGGAATATGCGCCAATCATCACTCAAACTGTTCTCACCCATCTACAAAAGGTCAATATAGTTTTAATATTTTCAATTCCTAATTTAATTTGATCGACTGATAGTAAGTAGTAGTCAATAAAAAGTTGTTCTAGGTAGTAATTATGGCTTTTCAGTACTTAAAAAGATTTTTACCAATTCATGGGTTTGATTATTTAGTCAGTAATTAATGGCACAATTATACATAAAGATCAATTAACTAAATGTATTCGCTTCGAATATCTGTTAAACTATAAAAAAAAAATTAATTTGTATATGTGATGCTCCAAGTATCTGTTTTACTACATAAAGAATGATTACATTTATGTATGTGACTGTATATATTAATAAAGATTGGCGGACAAAAACTACTTGCTGTGATAGCACTCAGAATCCAGATATCTTGCTTGTAATTTATAGATTGGTTGATGTTATTGAATTCTCTACGTTAATTTATATAATGATTCTTACAATCACACTACAGGGTATTTGGAAAAACTGTTTCAACACTTCAGTATGTTGATGGTACATGTGGAAAAACAAGAAATCTTGTAAACATATGTACTAAAACCCGTAGTTTTCCATTTGCTTGTATGTGTTCTTTTTACTTGATCTAGCATATTACTCTCTTGAGGTAACAACGGGTTGGTACATGTATGATGACTTACAGGGCCTATTTACACTTGGAGTTTTTAGTTTCTGCTTGGCACCTATTAAATATGTCAGCATATTTAATTATAAAAGTGTAACTATTAGTACCACCAGAAAAAATTACAGATAATTTGTGTTCGGAACAAATAAATAGTTTCAAAAAAAGTAACTTTTTACATTTATGAAAGATGCAGTATTAATAATTTTAAGAACCTCTAAAGAAATATAATACGGCAGCCTTATAGTATTAAAATAATTCTTTACTAGCAATTTTTAAAGTTCTGTTGGTTTTTGGACAAATTTTGACAAATCTCGCTGAATGAACAAGCTCTGAATAGTGCAACATACAGTTATCAGTAGCAAAACACAGTTTTTGGTAGGTACTAAGTACAATCCTATATGGTCTACGTTGTCCGTGAGATTTGTTTATTGTGTGGTGGTAACCCAACTACGTACCTTTAAAAGGCATGTATTACGCTGAACATTGAATAATAACATAGCTGTTACTCCAGTCATGCCAAAATTATTACCTATGTAATAATAAATCAAGCAATACTAGTGTATTACCTCAAGCAATACAAATGTATTACCTCTTCTGCCAGGCCCTTCTACAAAAAATATTACTTTTATTATGTGTATTTTCTTGCATTGCATTATTTACTTCTTCAATGATGCTTACTGAATCGATTGCTTTGTACATGATTATAATAATCAACATTACTAAGGATGGTGTCTAGTTGCGCAGTTTCAGGAAGATTTGTCATGCCTATCATTGGAAAATTAAATTGAGATAAGAACCCTATGCAATAATGTTAATTGAAAGGGCACAGAAATATACAATATTCAAACAAAACTTTTTACTATAAATTTTTCTTTATACGTAATTTCAATATATTAAAATGCTTACAATAACTGTTTAGTAAATAAACAACTGACTTGCATTGGCTGCTTGACTTTTTAAAAATTGTAATGATTTTGCTAAAAACTGAGAGCTAAAATTCAAAATGGGGTTTCGGCCTTCCATGTTACACGAAATTGCCTTAAAAATGATTATGAAATCTGTTTTTTCAAAATGTACAAGATTTAAAAAATGTTTAATTTTATTCTAAAAGATAAAAAATGATCTATCACATACAAGAGCTATCTAGTTCCAATTAATAAATTAACAATGTAGAAGAAAACATTTCATTATATATATATATATATATATATATTTGATAGCATATCCTTGGCTATGTTTCAACGTAATTCACTATTTTTCAATGTAGGCCTAATCCCCTTTCAAATTGAGGCATATAGTGATAAAATTTCTTCAATTCCAACTTCTATAAACTCCACTGTCTGAAGCGTTAACCACTGGTTGACTTTGGTATGATGTGTGTCGTCGCAATTGAAACGGTGAGAGGTGGTAGTTCCTTGGCACTAGACCTGGTTTGTTTTGGAGAATTATAAAACATCTCTCATCCAAAATCATATAAGAAGTGTTGGGTACGTTTGGCTGTTGTTTCTTTATGCATTGTCATAAAGAAACAAAATTTGAAATCTGAGTTTTCCCTGTTTTTGTATAGCCTATTATAGTTTCTGCATTGTTTCACACTACCTTTCTGCATTGATGAGCTTCATTTAATGAAATCAACTAGAATAACATCCTTATTGTCCCAGGAACCAGTTGCTATGATGTTAGTGACTGAAAAAAAATTTGAGACAATTTCACATTTCTTTTTGGTAAAATGTGTGTCTCCATTCACTAGACTGCCTTTTTAACTCACCCATATTTCATCACCATTTATGATACAATCTAAAAGTTCATTAATATGTTTATCTGTTGTCATCAATAAGAAAATGCTTAGGTCTAAAAGCTTACTTTTTTATGGGTGTTTTGTATGTAGTTTTTGAATTCACTTAGCAAAAAAGTTGTGTTCGCCAATCTTCTTCGCAACAACTTTATGAGGTAAAAGGCATTTTGTGGGAAATATTATGAAATTTCAGTAATCGTTAAACTGCAATATTCATGAATTTTTTCATTGATTTTTACAAGTCTTCTGATTTTTAATGGTAACCTGGCTAGGTCAACCATTAAAATTAATTAGTTGGTAGTTTTTTTATATACAAAAACCTTATTACTGAATGCTCTTCATAAGAGATGGGATTTTCAATTGCTGAGCAGTTTATAAGAACTAGTTACAGTGAGAATAGTAGGAGAGATACAGTTACCTCAGTTTGATGTTTACTGAATGTAAGAATCCTTTTATCCCAAGATCCCAGCCCTCTGCTTGTCGGCCCAAATTGTTACTTCCTGGGATAACTACATGCTAATTTTATGGTTACCATAGCAACTTGCAAAATACTTTAAGGTTTTCTACCAAAATACCTTAAAACAAGATTTTTACAAAAAAGATAAAAAATACTGTTTAAAAAATTGTTAATGCAAATTTAAAAATGCCAGTTTTAACAAAATTAGATAAGTGAATTATTTTTATACAATGTTGTAAACAATCTGAAACGACGTTTTACAGCATATGCTCACAGGAATGTTTTGTTTATTTTCATGAGTATAATCACATCCAAAATTATTAGAGCATTTTTTTTCTGAACACTGTACATATTGCCTTAATAGAATTAGTTCATAATTTTTCAATCAAGCATAGTTTATTTCTTAAAAAAGAAGTAATGGATAAGTTCAATGATAATATTTTGTTCTAAATTTGTCCCATTATTACAACATATTCAGATTGTAGAATGATATGAGACTTATTGTCTATTTTAAGAGAAATATAATAAGTATAATGTTTTATTCATTAATGCTAAATAACAGTTAATATACAGTTTCAGTTTTGTTTTATTTTTTTATATTAGAGTTTTGTGTTTTATTGTAAAAAAATACATTGTTCTCAAGTTTTTAGCCTTTAATTTGCATCTAATTTCTTTTATTCCTGGCAGCAAGTCATTATGATAGATTGCTTCCCTATTTAGATTATTTATAGCTTTCCTGTAATCAAAACATGGAGCATTGCAGTTTGACTGAAAAATCTTAATAAATACACATGATTATTATCATTATTGTGAAGAAACTTTAATAAATTTAGAATCTGATAGAACTTGTTTAATACGTTCAGATATTCTATACATTTCTCAATTATGCATTGAATGTGGCTTTATTGTAAACTAAAAGAATACAGATGAATTAAAAATCTTTTGAAGTACTGACCTGTTAATTACTTGAAAATATAAAAAATAAAGACTTCTTTGTAAGCAAATCATGCAACCTTAAGCTGTTATTCTTTTGGAATCAAATATTTTATTTTTTTATGGTTAAAGTTTGATAGCAATCTAAAACTTTACCTTATTAGTGATTTGTATCAAAGTTGTAGGTTGTGAAAAGATTAAAGATTACATATATTTATATTTAAAATATCCATTATTCTATTACATATTGTTATGGAGAAAAAAACCTGAGCAGCAGGACCGAACTGGTGACCCCTAAACATCAGTCTTGACAACCAACACTACAGGCAGATTTGCATTGTCAATGTTCCCAATTAGCAGCACTGTTCTCTATAACTCCTTAGTTATAATCATTTTGGTTGAGTAATTCGGTTTATTCAGTAATACATGGGTTAGGTATTAGCAGGAATTAACTGTATATCATTGTGTAGGATCACTATACTATTCTTTGTTTCAAGTTTGTTATTGACGATGAATAGTATGATATGAAAGTATAATAGAATTTCAGTAATTTACCATTGTTATGTGTTAAAAAAAGAACACTTTGTTTTGAAGGTTGAAAACACAATATGCCTGTTTATGCATGGGGAGTTTTGGCACATGAAGAAGAGGTTAGATTTCAGTCGTCGAAATGTAGTGTTAGGCTTAACATTTTAAAAACAACTAGAAACTTACAAGAGACATGATATTGAGTATGATCTTACAAGGATTAACCAACCAAACATAGCAGGAATTTAAAAAATGTCAGGAATTATAACTGGAGTGACTAGGAAAAGTTCCTCCGATTCTTCGTATTTAAAAAATTCAGGAGCACTGCATATAACATAATGACTAACCAAAAGCATTAAATAGAACAAGCATGAAGCATGTTTAAGTCTTGTCTTCTTTGTGGCATTGTATGTATGTGTTCAGTGTTATGTAGCTTTCAATTCACATAATATAACTAAATAAATAAAAGAAATTAAAAGTTACATGTTTTCAAGAATGTAACAAGCTAGACCTCAAAACAGTGAGTAGGAATAGCCTTTCAAATGGGTGATCATTTTACACTTTTTCAATAACGTTAGCTTTTTTTACACAATTATGAGGTATCTTTTAGAGTATTCCTTGTTACTAAAACAATTGTAAGATATAAAGTGATCATAAGTTTCTCCTTAATACAAATATATATCAGAAACACGTGAAATCAATTTTATCATGCTCAGTGAGTGACTTATGCTTGCTTTAAGGTTGTCTCATGAAATTCTAAATATTCTAGCAGCTGAAGTTCGTTCAGAGTAGCACGGCATTCAGATTACTGTGGGTTCGGATTAATACAGCTTGCCTGTATATAAAAAATTAGGGCCCATTGAATCCTATGTAACATTCAGTTAACAAAAAACCTGAAAATAACCTTAAAACACTTAGCTTAATCTTAAAATTGCTCTTATATTGCTCCCAAACTTAATTGTGAATTTAGTTTAGACAATGTCAAAATAGTTTCTCTTTTAATTTAATTGTGGACTTTATTAGTTTTGAAATTTTGACAGAATTGACACACATTAACTAAAAACCACGTTTCAATTTGGTACACAAAGATTTTTAATTTTATCCCCAAAAGGTTGAAACCAAAAGATTATCTGTCATGCTTGCTTGCATCTGTAAGTCGCTTACTAGTAAGTAGTTACAATTTATTTTATGATACTAGTAAGTTCCCACCAGTGCTGAGTTTAATTTCGTTGTGAATATAAAAATCATTCATTACAAGCACACTCCAAATTGTATTATTTATATAAAAAATAACAGATAAACAAAAAATTCTTGTGTGCATTGTAAAATTAAATATCTGTAAAAATAATTTTGAATGCATATATTTTAATGTTTGTAGTTCTCCTAAAAAGTGTTAGGCAAATTGATTTTGCTCCTGATTAATCATTACATGACTAAAGTTATTAAAATCAATATTAAATACAAAAATTAAGACATTAACGTTAAACACGAATGTTTTCTTGTAAAATAAGAAAGATTTTATTACATTCTATTAAGCATGACTGAAGTGAATAATTTGTGACCTAAGTGAGTCTCTTTATTCCCTTATATCTTTGAAGAATAATTAATTAATTAATATTTATTTCACCTAAGAAATTTTTCAAATGATAATTTATTGAAAATCTATGTAACAGTAAATACAAAAAAGAAGTACGAAATAAAAATTATTGAAATTTTATTTCTTGAAATCTGATGAGACAATGTCTGAGAACATGTTTTTAGCTATTTTGCTTGAAATTTTATACTTAATATGTTCAATTATGTTATATGTTTTTGCACAGATTAGTAAAATCCATTACACATAGTCTGTTTCCTGTTAATTTTTGAACAGTTGTAGACAGAAACATAATACTTAGAAAAGTATTTTTACTGCAAAAATGGCTTTTAATTATTATGTGCCAAATCCGTACAGCTCTAATATTAATGGGGGGAAAACGCATTTAACATAGGAAAGGTTATTTTTTAAATGTACTTGTTTACTATATTTGTACAAGAATATTTGTTTTCTAGATACAAAAATTATTCTTAAGAAAGTTGAGTATACAATTTTCAGTCTCTTTTTTATAATAAATAAAATATACATTCTAAATATAGTTAACTTTGTAAACTATTGCGTTATTAAAATTGCCCTTTGGAGGCAAACCCAGAAAGCACTTGTTTATGGATTAAAGAGTTCAATGTAACTTCCAAAAATACATTTACACGTTGTGTCTAGCAAACAGACTAGTGTATATCAGACTCGGTACAGCTACTCAGGACATTCATGTCTAGCAAACAGACTAGTGTATATCAGACTCTGTACAGCTACTCAGGACATTCATGTCTAGCAAACAGACTAGTGTATATCAGACTCTGTACAGCTACTCAGGACATTCATGTCTAGCAAACAGACTAGTGTATATCACACTCTGTACAGCTACTCAGGACATTCATGTCTAGCAAACAGACTAGTGTATATCACACTCGGTACAGCTACTCAGGACATTCATGTCTAGCAAACAGACTAGTGTATATCAGACTCTGTACAGCTACTCAGGACATTCATGTCTAGCAAACAGACTAGTGTATATCAGACTCGGTACAGCTACTCAGGACATTCATGTCTAGCAAACAGACTAGTGTATATCAGACTCGGTACAGCTACTCAGGAAAGTAACGTTAATTGTCTACCTGAGAAAGAGCTTCAGGTTGTATGATTTGATTCCCTTAGAGCATATGATGCTATGTTATTATTACTGTAGTTTATATACAAGTATAATAGCAATGTCATATGTGCTGTGTATATGATAAACTCAATAGTTACTTGTAAATTGAACATTATTTGTTCATTAAAGTTCTTTAAACAAACATGTGTCTTTAATTTTCATGACTTCATGTATTACCTGCCCATTGGTTTGAAATAGTTAAAATGCTGCCAAAAGGGGCAGTATCAAGTCATGATTTTTATGTTACTGTATTTTGTAAGTGAACATTGAGGTGTCATACCAATGTTTCCTTTATTTATATACATTAAAATATAAATGTTGTAGTAATGATTACTATAATAACATCAAGAGAAATCAATAGGCATACTGTCAATTTCAAGAGAATGACAGTAATACGAGTAGATTGTTTTCTTCACAAATGCGGAACTAAGATAATTAAAACCACAAGGGAGTCATAAGAAAACTGAACTATCCACAAATTTAAATTACTCAAGTATCTTAAAAAAGGATGTCATATTCATTTTAACTTCTTGATATATTTACATTAAAAAATTAATGTTAGAAACATATTCAAAAACTTCTTATACTCCATATTTAAAGTACCCTGTTATTATAATGTAACAAACATTACACGTTTTATAAAGTTTTTTGCAAGAAATAATTGTAGTACACATTGACTTTAACAGATTCATTACAATATCGATGTCTAAATAAAGACATTGCATACAGCCCTGTTATTTAAAGGGTACCAGTTAAAGTATTAGATGGTGCATTGTTTGTGTCGCGGAGAGATAAACATAATGAGCTAGCCCTACTCAGGTTGTACGGTAGTCACCTTTGTCCAGTCATGCATACAGCCCTGTTATTTAAAGGGTATCAGTCTGGCCAACCTACACAATACCATGGGTTTTTAAGACGTAGCTCGTTGAGTGAAGTTACCAGTCAGTGTCACCACGCAGCTGGAAGTCATTTTCTTTAGCTACCCAGTGCTGCACTCTGACAGAACCCGATTAACATGTTGACTGCGGCAGATGTGCTAGTACGCATTAGTCGACATGAACTAGAAAGTTTGGGACATTTCACAGAACGTTGTGGTAAAGTGGTTTTCCAACTGATTAATTCAAATTGACATATTGGACACAATTTATCAGGGCCACTTTACCCGACAGATTGTATATATTTACATATAAACTGGGTATATTATTTGGTAATACAAAAAATAACACTAGTTTAATAACATATAATCGTTATTTAATAAGTGCAATTTTACAAAGATGTAATCAAAATCTTCCACTTTCATTCAATTTATTACAAATCTTATTTTACTTAGTTTTATAAAATTAACAATTATTACTTCTGAATGTCTGTAATACATTTCTGACATAACATTTGTTTTGGGACATTCATTACAAAAGGTAGCTGAGTGTTTCATAATTCTTGCCACATTACTTCTTTTTTCTTCAAAAACTTTTGTAGCACATTTTACACGCTTTCCTTGATATGCGTTTTGTAACTCCTTCCCCATCAAGATGTTGTTATGACTCATATTGTTATGAGTCTGAAATCCCTGTAACAATATAGGAAACTACATATACAACATGTAACTTCTACTTGACAACTAGAAGACAAATTTGTATTAAGAAATCTACAAAACCACTCAGAGCTAGTGTTGAAGTCTGTTTAAGATTTAAATTATCTCCTCTAAATCTTTGTAAAAAGTGTATAAAATTAATTTTCTTTTATAATAATCAAACTATTATTATAGACTAATACAAACAAATATCTAATAGGAAGTCCCAAAGACACAGATAAACAGATAGGACAAAAATTACACAGGGTTATCAAACTACATTATGTAACATTAACAACCTATAATAAATTAATTGAGTTATGTAAGAACCACAAGAATGAAAGGAAACAAGATTAAGCAGTAGCATTCCTCTGATTTAAAATATACTCAAAAGTGGGTTGGTACTACTTCTTCTAAAAGTAAAAACTTGTGAAATTCATCAGTACATGACATCTCCATTCCCTGAGTATTCTTGTTATTACTACCAATGTAGGTACTAAGTACGTTTTTAACCCATCGAAGACCAGAAACTTTGTTTTGCTTGGAATTATTATTTCTAGTTTAATTTGCAAATTTATTGTATATAAATTTCAGAACATTTTAAATTTCTACTTTGATTTTTTGACTTTGGGATGCTAATAACCCATTGGGATAAACTGTATAACTGGAATAGTATTAAAAAATTGGTTGACAACTGATATTTTACATACTCATATTAAATGAGTAAATATATATATATATATATATATATATATATATAAACCTTATATAAAACCTTATATAAAATATATATATAAACCTTGAACATTCATTTTACATCATCCATTGACCATCTCATAATAAAATGTAACTGTGCAACTTTTCATATGCAACACAATGTATGACATTGTGCAAAACTTGAGTCGTATGTACTTCACATCTCTTGCAGACTTTGATGGTTTTGTGCTTGCATAGAATGTATTCTCTTTGAGATTGATGGGTTACAATTAGGTGTTCTTCGTGATGCAGGCGTTAAGGGTTGGAAGCTGTTTTTAATTGTGTTGTTGGTCAAAGTGATTATGTCCCACGGTTTTTCTGTAATAAGGCCTGTAATACCGCTCTCCTAAAACTGACACAAGGAAAGTCCTGTATTTGTAGCTACATCTATGAAATACCAAAACACAACTGTGATACTGTGATATACTACACTTATCCTATAGTTCTCTATGTTATTGTGTACAAAATAAACATCCCCCATGTTTCGCGTTGTTTATCATAAGGTTTCAAGATATTAAATTTTGAGAACAAAAAATGAAAACACCAGAAATATGATTACATACAATAAATTGCTGTAATTTATAATGCATTTAGATCAATCTAGGTTCAGAGTGGAGTGACAATTCCCTGTGTAAACCAGGATGTCTCAAGATTTGTACTTCCTCCCCTATCGACCAATCGACAGATTTTTTCTGGAAAAAACTTTTGATTTGTTATTAGTATATGTTTCACAAAACAATTGATGTACTATTTTAATAAATTTAACATAAAACCTGTTTTTAAGAGAATGCACATAGTTTACTACAACCTATTACTAATATTATGTTGTTCAAAATATAATTGATACATTATTTATGGTTTAAAAAAAAATGTTAAAACCTCAGTATATGATAATAAAGTGGGCATATGTAAGCATTAAAATTGTTGAACACTTCTTTTAAATATTAGTTTGGTTTATCTTGGGGCCAGATTAATTATCATTTACTGATAATAATAAAACAATTACAAACAGCATACTCTGCTTAGTACTTAGTAATCATTTGCTTAGTATTTTGTAATCCAAACATCCTGTCTTGATAAAGTTTAATCATAGCATGGTTTTAACCAATTTGCAAGCAGTTTCGGTATTATTGCTGGTTATTCAACACTACTAATTAATACTTGAATACATGTATAACTAACTTCACTGACACATAACCTTCTGAACAATACAAATTATTTTGACAATAACATGATGGTGATAAGTGGAGAGACAAAGTGTCATTGGTAGTTTACATGATTGCCCCTATAGATGATTGCAACAGGAAATACTGCAGACCAGTCGAAGAAATCAAATTGCTTGGTAAAATAAAACAATTGACTTTTGAATGCCCCGAGACAATTTTTTTAGCATATATTTGGAAGAAAAAAACTGTGACAATCCCGGTTTTCCAGAAAGTTTGGTTTCCCTAGTCACTAACTAGGACTATAGGGATATAGTTTTAATATAGGGTTTGAACATTTTCATTAACCAGTTTCATCTAACATTTTAAGGTGGTGGCCGTTTTCATTTGTTTCAAATTTTTATCTTGGCTATTTCCAGCCTAGTCCCGTAGTGACATGTATATTAGAAGTATTAATCAAATTTAACATGTTTACTGCGGCATGGGTCATCTGTGACTCAGTACACTTTTAATCGAGAATAGCCTACTACCGGATCTCACCAAACTTACTCTATTCGCAGAAGATATATTTTAAACAGTATTTTACTGATTTACTTGCGGATGAAGCAGAGAGAAGTATATTTTATGATTATTATAATAAAGACTATTATTATGTATGAATCACAGGGTGACTCATGCCACATATGAACTACATTGCTGGTGTGCTTGTTACACCTGTTCACGCTGATATCATCTGATGTCACTGTCTGCTACATTATTGCACCATCCTCCAAGGTACAAGACTGCTCTTATACATTCGTCATGTTTTGGCGATTTATTTAACAATTGAATATTGATCCAATAGTATATAAACAGTTTATGGTGTGAGTCATGGGTTAAATAAAAGTAAATACCATATACTGTATGATGACACTCCCAAATAGAACACAGTCAAGTAGTTCCTCCAATCTAAAAGCGCTCTAGTGCTGACCTACACAAAACTATCAGATACCAAAGTCCACCATCACCATCAGTCACTGGTGACTCTTGTTGCACTATCGCTTTATTTTTACTAAATTTTGTAATCTAAGTATTGAGGTTTCAAGATGGTTTCCGGTTAAAGTTTCTATAGTTGTATCTCAGTTATTAGGAACATGTAGTAAAAGAACAAAAAAGTATTTTAGTATTTTCATGTAAAGCAATATTTTCTGAACATTTTTTAACGTCTCATAGAATTTATTGGTACAAATTTTGAGAAGTATACAATAACATTGTGGAAATCAAAGTGTACATGAAGATATATGATAACATTAATTCCTTACGTGTAAATTTGTGTAGAAACATAATTTCTAACTAATAGTAACTGAATAAAGGTCATCTTTTCAGAAACGTCTTTATATGCTCTTAAATATTTATATCTTATAAGTTCAGGATGGTTGATTAAAAATTGTTTACAGCGTTGTTAAAGGTAAAAAAGGTTCACCTTTGGTTGACTTTTTTGAACACTTAATTCTACACATGCTAAATACAAATCCAACAATCATAAAAAATAAATTTTTATTTTAAATTGTTGTAAAGTTAATTTTTTAATAGATCGGACCTTTGTAAATGAAACACTTGATGTTGCCAAATAAATTCAATTTATTGTTCTATTTTCTTTTCAACCAAACCTATACAAAGGTTTATAAACTGATTAATTTTTAAAATAAACATTGTCATTATACAGAGTATCGAGGCATCACACTTGAACTGCATACAAATTTGAATGTCCCTGTATACTATATATACGTAATAATTCAAGTCTTTAAAAATTAATTTATATAAACTCCAACGGAGGCTTCAAATCTGTAAGTAAAAAAGAAATATATTTTAAAACCAGATAGTTGCGACAGGGTCTACTAATTTTGATTTTAACATTTAAAATATTATAAAAGAGGAAAAACAAATTCATATTTTACTGAAATAGGAAATTGAACGTTGTAGAGACAAGACTTCTTTTCACTTGATCACAACTTTGGCCACTGAACTGATCTCGACATGAAATTACTAAGGGGGTTTGTAGAAAGAGGGAGGTGGGAGGCAGAAGAAAAGTATGTGACAAATACTTTTCAACAATGTCCAGACATCAGCTGTCTCTAATCTCCTCGGGCACGCGCGGCAGGCTAAGTCCATGCCCATTTGTCTGCATGCCTGCACTAACTTCACAAGATCTGTTTAATTACATCTAAAGAAAATCCTTCACTTTATTCTTGGAAATGAAATAATACTTTCGTTTAACCACCTACTTTAGTAGATGCCTCCATTATTACGTTACCAATTATATAACTTGGTACAACTGATATATAATTTTTTGTATTTTATAATCAATTATAAAACAAAAAATCCATGAACATTATTTCTTACTGCAGTAACAACAAGAAATTTAATGAAAATTATCTTTTTTAAAGGCAAACACGTCAATTATGAAAAGCAATGTCAATACTCCAACATTGGTTAAGACAGATCTGTGGACTTGCAGGGCAGATGTTACAGCGTGTTTTATAATGACTAAATTTATGTAAAGAAAAAACTGTTTCTGTGCAGTACACATTGTCATACAAAGATTGAGTACTGAAGTTATTTTATATATTTTTAAACAATTAATTTTGAAATATCGTCTGAGATTTTATCGAAGGAAAATATAGGGAGGCCTGCAAAATAAATTTTTAATTTCATAAGCTTTTTTTGTTACTTTATATGTATTAATAGTTCAACACCTGTGGCCATAGGTGTGTAAATTTGTTTTTATTCTTTTTAAAGTTTACTAAAAGGCCTGTGAATATTTAATATTTTAAAATTGAAGTTACACAGCCTTTTCATTATTGTTGTATCAATTAAACAAATTCTATTTAATTGTTTGTAAGACATTGAAATTCTGAGACCTTATTGGTGGAGGTGGAGAAGTTTGAGTAGTAAAGCTGAGGTGATTGGTTCTTTCTTAACGATTTTCATACATAGTAAATAGCTAAGAGTGATTTTTTTCATTAGTAGTTATTTAATATCATTTAATGTTTATAATTCTAAACATGGATGTAAGGCAGTGCAACAAAACTTTTAAATATATTTAAATACTATTCAAATTGTTATGTGATAACTAGCATGCCTAGGAGGTGAACAAACAATTCTTAATTTTAAATTTGCTAATTTGCAATTTTTATTTTAAAACTTGAAGAGAACACTTTTTAGCAGTTCTACTCTACAAACTGGGAGAATCAAGCATTGAGCAGTCCAGCTAGATTCCATTGTGAAACTACACTTAACAAGTCACTGATAAGGCAGTCATTAAGATAGCAGTACTCTTACTGATATAACTATGGTGGTAGTGTACACATTTGTTATTGTACAATATTCTCCAATAAAATATGATTCAGTACTCTATGCTGCCTTATTTATCCTTATAGTGTAAGGTAAATAAGAATTACATAAGTGTATGACATTATGTCCTTAGTCCTCAGATTCAGTCATTATTAATGGTGTAGGAATCAATAATCTCTATTGTGTATGAAAATACCTCATGCAAGAAGGAAAAGCCATACAATAACAGCAGATCTTAATTATTCAAAACACAACATAAGTCACTGAGAATTAATTTGGCTATGATGAAAGCTCAGTTGACAAATTATCTATCTATCTATCTATCTATATATATATATATATATATATTAATTGAACCAAAACCTTATAAAGGGATTATCTTTGAAGAATGTGGAGCAGGGAAGATGACATTTGGGGAAGATAAACTTATGCTATTGTTATATTATAGCCCAATTGTATTCATGTGACAAATAACAAAAAAAAAGCAAATGCACTTGTAAGAACAAGAATGAAGTAAAGCTTCAAAAGTAAAATGTAACCAATTTTTCATACAATTTTTATTAAAAGCTTAACATAAAAACACATGTTCAAGTAAAATTTTCAATATATTTATTGAATATCAATTTAAATAGCACTAGAGATTATGTAGTGGGCAATGTGAACCAACATCTGAGTGAAGACCTAGCATGCTCAAACATTTTAAAGCATTAGGTCATATTTGTTTATCCCTCTGACATTTATGTGAGAGGAGAAGTACATGCAAGGGAAGTGCTGTCTGTAGCTCAGGGGCTTACTCGTATACATTATATTTTAAATCCTCTTGTCAGACATATGACAAGATTTCCTCCAAGTACGCACGTATAAGTGTACGTTTTACTTCTCCATTAAAAATTAAGTATATATATATATATATATATATATATATATATATATATATATATCTATTGTTCTCTGCTCATCTGCAATGTGTGCAATATATGTGTGATCATAAGAATATATTTCTTTAGTATGAATGCTCTAGGAATGTCAATGGATTTTGTATTTGGTTGTTTAATTTACATTCTATTTAACATACAAGTAGTTTTTCTTTACATACTCTAGTTATTTTTATGTGTATATAAGTTTATCTTTGGTAGACAATGCTTATTGATGTTATAAGGTTTTTTCATAAAATAAATACTACTTACATTAAGAAGAGTTTGACAAATTTTCTTGCTAACTTGCACTTAACATTTATTTTGAAGAAGTTGGAACTGTTTGGGTGTTGTTTTTGAGACAATGCTATCCCAGTGAGAGGTGCTCTGGACTGTTTCAAGACAAGTTTGCTGCTGCTGAGGTGCCACACCAAATATTTTGGATTTTAAATCTTATCAAAATGAAAAACATTATTTTTTCAACACTTTTCAAAGTTTTTATAAATCAAAAGTAGAAGAATAATAATTACAAATTGGAGATAAGAGGGAGAAATCATATCAAAGTGAAAATAAGTACTTTGGAATTGAAAATAGACAATATACATTGGATTGTATTTCTGTTCAGATTTTGATTAAAAATTCTTTTTCATACAATATGTAAGCTGTTTGTAGTTTTTATAGCTTTTGTTCAGTGTGCAAAATATTCATAGATGGGTTCTACTAGATACACTGAAATGTTAGTATTGGAATTGGCCTTTCCCAAATTAAATCTATATTAGACAGCTTCAGGTCTTGGAGCGTCTAGGTCGGCCTCTCGGGAGAGAGAGGGAAACATGTATTCTGTGGTTGCAGGTGCGGCCAGATGTGAAGTTGCCTGTTCTATACCTCATAGATTCAATCGTCAAGAATGTGGGAAAGGCATATATCAACCTCTTTACGCAGTCTATTGTGCAGAGCTTCACCAATACTTTTGAAAAGGTAAGAAGCATAACTTTTTTTCATACTGTTTATTCTTTTTATTAATTATAAATAGTAAAAAATAAAATTTTAAAATATTGTGGGACAGACTGGCCAATAGAGGGATAAGTAGGTCTATTATTGAAAATAATGCGTAACTGCTTTTTATGAAAGTTAATTCCAACCAACAGATGTGTGTATATATCTCTATATCTATGCTATATAACGCGGCTTGTGGAAACGATGACTGCCCCAAAATAAGCCTAAAACAAGTTTAAACTTGTTGAAAAAATTGATTTTATAAATGGCTAAGATAGTTGGCCAGCTTGGTGCCCATTTTGTTTCCATATGGCTTACATTTAAAGTTAAAACATTCAAAACTCCATTATTTATGAAATTAGGGAAAAAACATAAAGTGTTGCTTATAAGATTAATTAAAAAATTCTGAATAACAAATTTGTATTTCAAACAATGTTTTATGATTAATACATGTAAATCCCATGAGAATAAATTAATAAGTTGGTAAAAAAATCTACCTACTTTTTTTGACAGCCAGAAAGACTATTTTTGATTACTGCCATTTAAAAAAATTAATTTTTTAAATTAAAAATATAATTAAAAAATAATAAAAAGAGCTACGATAATAAGAAGTAAATTAAAAGTTTGATTGTGTAGGTTGGTCTAAAACCCTACTCCTATACATACTGCAAAAAAAAAATAACATGACCATTGGGGCAAAACGATTTTGAGTTAAATATTTGTATGTGTTAAAATTATGTTGAGTTTTACTAAATCTAACAAACTGGAGCAATGAATGTAAAACATTGAAGCCTTAGGTGATTTGAATTCATTTATTGCGTACAGAATAGGTATTGCGTATTGTAATAAACATAAGCAGGATCAGCAATATTTTTGGTAGCTATGCTAAGGCATATTAAATTTAAAATGCAATGTTCCACATAAATTATTATAAGATCGTTAATTTAAATAAAAATCTTATACATGCTTAAAAAAACTTATTTGATTATTACGTATAAAGAAAAAAAAAGAGCTTCTTTCAAATAAACTTCATCTATTATTAAGTTGTTTTATAACACGCTTACATCAATTTAAAATCTTGCCTTAAAATAATGAAAAGATAAATGAGGTGAATTGGCCCAATGAACCATTTAAGTCATGTTTTACTTTTTTTTAAAAATAAATTGGTCTGATTACACCACAGATCAATTGCCCAACGATCCTCTTTGTTTAAAACTATACTAATGTTTGGGTCACTACTTAAGCCATCAGTTGGTGAAGTGATTAAACCACTCCCTTGAAACCAAATGCTTAAGTCTTCTACTTTGTTTTGGCTTCTTAGCAAATTGAATTGACTTTTTCTATGTAAATTCCTAAGAATCAACTGAAGCAATTTGTGTCTTAGAGTTAGGAGTATTATTATTAATTTAGACTCAGTTTAGATCACCACTAGTCCAAATTAAGCAGATTGGCTTAGAAATGTCAATAAAACAACTTTAGATCAGTAATAAAATTCAGTACATTTATAATAGATAACCTGTTACAAATAATTTTACAACAAAATTCATCTTTTAACATTTTGATATAATAACCACACTGACTGAATCAAAGCTTAATGATGAGCAGTTTGTAAATTAGTAAAATCTCTCTACCAATGCATGGTGAGGCAGCCAAGCCATGTGCATTTGAATAAGGGTTTTTGGCTGATTCCTGACTGCAGTGTTGCTGCCATCTGTGGGTGGAAAACGGAAATATGTGAGCAATTATGTGTATCCTGCACACTCTGTTGGTGGTAAAGTGATGGCAGCAGTCTGTCGTTGTATTTCTATAGTTTTGCTGCTAGTTAACAAAGGCAGGACCGTTAACATACATTTAACTACATTGGTTGTTTAGTATAAATAATAATTCATTTTTTCTCTAACCATTTTGGCAAAATAACTGATTGCTTAATTTTAATTTACAACTGTTTAAATTAAATTCTAGTTTTGCACTAGAATACGGATCCTTAATAAATGATTTATAGTCAAAAGTAATGAACAGATAAGTTTTAAGGAGTCAAAATATAATAATGCTCTTATATATGTTTTCTTGAAAAATAACTTCAAATGTAATGTTAATTGATATATAGTATCTATATCTAAATCCTTAAAAAAATAACTGTAAATCGCTAATCAAAACACTTCCTTGATGTTTGTTATTCCCAGGTGCGGAACCCCTCTAACATTTAAACTTGAGATATAGTAAATTATATTACAATTATATTTTTGTCCTCAAGCCTCATAAAGAACGTAGATGAAAGCTTACGTGTAATGTATAAATTTAAGAAATTGACGTAGAAAGGTTTACAACGTATCCCATGTTAAAAATGTGTATAAATTTGTTGTAAATATTCAGATGCTCTTTATTACTATTACAAATTTTATTTTTATAGCACAAAAAATTAAGTCTTTAGATTGTCAGGTCATTTACAATAATGTTTGTTTATTGTACTACTTTTAGATATCTTGTAAGATTTACAGGTAGCGATCATAAAAAGTTTTATTATTATACAACAGTGTAGTAATAATCATAAACATGATAATTAGCCTAGTTCTTAATAGATTCAGACTAAACATAGTATAGAGACAGTATTTACATATGGGTAGTCTTAATCAATAAGACTTTCAAAATAGCTGTTAGCATTTGGTCAAATTTTTATCCCAGAGTATTTCATAACACAAATCAAAATTGACACTTTTCAAATTGTTGAGTTGTAGAATTATAAAACTGAACCATTAAAAGTGAATTAGTTTGCAAACATAATTTTGGATAACTAAATTATGTCTTTGTGTTTGTTTACAAATATATTTATAAGATTACAAAGTTGTATGTCTTATAAGGTTTTAATATTATGGACCTTCTAAATGTTTAAAAGTGTTATGATTATATTAACTTGATAACATTTAAAATTTATTATTGTCCCATCAGTGTTATACAAATTAAACATCTAAACTAATTATGTATTTTCAGTTTGACATTTAGAGATGATGGCCATATATGAAAAATACCTTTCCTCTGACTGAGCCGGAAGGTATACTAGAACAGTTTTGTAATTAACTGTTGATTAACAATACATAGAAAATAGATATAGGACATTAGAGATGTGAAAGGACTAACGACTTGTTTAATAATAATAAAACAGGATTTAATGTTCTTTATGATAAATTACATCAAAGACTAAAAATTAATGTTTTTGCAGGTGGATGAGAAGACAAGAGAACAAATGTTTAAACTGCGGCAAACATGGTCAGAAGTGTTCCCAGCAAAGACCATTTACACCTTGGACAAGAGCGTACAGCAAATAGACCCAGCGTGGCCTGTGTCTAATCCTCCACCCACAGTTCACCTTAACCCCAAATTCTTCAAGCCAGATATGCTAGTGAGTATTGTTGTAAACAATAGTTCATTAATGTGTTGTCAACTGTGGAAGCATTTTTATAAATATTATAACTAAACTGTTTATCTTGATCTGAAGATTAATGAATATTTGACAAATGGTTCATTATAAAGATATATAGAGGTATCAGCTTTTATTACAACATTTTTAGCTCACTTTAGCTAGTCAAAAATTTGTGCTATTAGTATATAAGTTAACACCAGATTGATATTAAAACAAATTAGCAAGATATTTAAATGAATGGCTACATGATTTAATTCATGATTAACCCTTTTAGTGCCAGAGATAAAAAAATCCATGTTGTGAAAAGTGCTGAGTTATTTGTTTTGTGGCTATGCGAAAAGTGCCAGACGGTTTTAGACAAAAACAAAAGGTTTTAGAAAAAAATTACCTACAATTTATTTTTGATAATAAAAAGCTCCTTTCTAATTCTTTTTAAAGGTAAACAAATTATGTATCAGAAACTATGTACCATAAACAAAATTGAAAAACATAATTAATTGCCAGTTATTTTCCTAAAACTCAAGGTTTCTGAAAAAATTCACCTAAAGTTTATTTTTGATAATTAAAAGCTTTTTTTTAATTTGTTTGAAAGGTAAATGAGTTGTCTATCAAAAAATATGTAACAATAAGATGTTTATATAGTTTTATAATCAATTTAGACAGTGACTTTTCTACGGAAACAAAATAAAAATCCAGTTTAAGGTAAAATAAGTACTATAAGAACAATCTATTTTAATTTTCAATACTTTTACGGTAAAGACCATTTAAAAACAATCTATTTTGCGAAAAGCACACTGTTTCTAGAGTTCTAAATGACTTTGGTCATTGTAATAAAAAGCAGAATTATTTTTCCTGTGATATAACCAGCTGGACACTTTATACAAGGAATCACGATACTGTGTTCAATTCTTGAATTTCTATAACCCTATTCAGAATTATTTATATCCATTTACATTTTATCAAAAAAACAAGGGAAAAGTGTTTACAATTTTTATCTGGGAATTTTACTAATATGTTAGAAAACAATTCTTAATTTTCTTTCTAATGTGTTCATTCTTGATAAAAATTACTAGTGAGTTACAGATTGAAACGTATTGTATGTTTTGTTTGTGATATGTTTTATTTTTCAACCAATAAGATATATTCTTGTTTAAAGGATTCAAAATCTTTAACCTCAACCATAATACAGCAAGATATTCCTCACATTGAAAGTCAGTCTCGCCACAGAAAAACCAAGACTTACAGCCCTCGAAATCTTAGTGTAACTCATTCATCTCGGTCAAAAAAGGTAAAGTGACATTGGCTTTGGACTGGAGCATGAAGGGTTGGATGAGGTGTGTGGTTTTTGAAGGTGCATAGTGGTTGTTTCCATTGGTGATACTTCTGTTGGGTCCTCAATTAACTCAAACAGCTAATGTAAACATTTGTTGCATGACTAACAAAATTATAATACAGAATTATATAATTTGTATGTATATTTTAAAACACTTAATAACTTAAGTGTAACTCATTAATCTCAGTAAAAAGGTAAAGTGACAGTGGTTTTCGACTGGAGCATGAAGGGTTGGATGAGGTGTGTGGATTTTGTTGAAGGTGCATAGCGGTTGCTTTCATTGGTGATATTTCTGTTGGGTCTTCAATTAACTTAAAAAGCTAATGTAAACTTTAGTTGCATGACTAACAAAATTATAATATATTACCATAATATAGAATTCTGTAACATTTGTTCTGTTTGGTAGATAACCTAATAAAGTAATTATTGTTTATATATATTTAATAAATTTGAAAAGTAAAAATTTGTAGTCTATAATTTGTAAATATGATTTTGTTTCGAATACAAAATATAAGAGGCTGAAAAGAACACAATAATTTTAAAGTAAGAGTGTGCTGTTAGTAACTGTGCCCTATACTCAATATAATAGTGTGTCTGGTCCTTACTCATTATCATTCAGGACTTGGGCAATAATTATTCGAACAGTGTCTTGAAGATTTTATAACATTTCTCATTATGTGATTGTATTAAAAACTGTTTCCAATAGTACGTATCCAGCTGCAGTTCCACATCAGGTCATGATTGCAATAAAATAGAATATAAAAAATAAATTATTCATCTATCGATTTGATTAAAATAGTAAAAAAAGAATTATTTACATCTGGTTATATCAGCAATATTTAAATAGTGATATTAGATAACTTTAGTTACTTAGATTAAACAAAACTATTTATCAAACATCCATGTAAATTTAGTAGATGGAAGTATATCCCGCACCAGATAAGTTTACTCCCATCATTTGACTTGGCAGTCTGTTTAATTAGGTGTGTATTATCCCTGTTTAGAGTTACTGTGAAAAAGCCATTTTGTTTTATTACATCTAAATAACACTTAGAAGCAAATCATAAAAAAGTAGTTCAATATAATTTTTGAAAAATATTCACAAATATTACAATAATATTAAGTTATTGTTTCAAATAACTATTTTTGGTTGTATTGGACTAAGAAAGTATAATAAAATCATCTTTTATGATGTACAGTGCCGTAAGGTGCTTTAAAAAACATGCATTATGACAATAATTATTAATTTTATTAAATGTTTATTATTTACGTTTTAAAGTTTGATTCTCATATAAAATCTCATCTGACAGTGTATACTATGAACTACAACCTAACCTCAAAACAGTATTATTGTAACAAACAAGCTGACTAGTTATTTTGTGTATTAGTATGAAAGGTTTTATTTCAATAAGATTTATTTCTTTCGAAGGTTTAGGTATTGTCAATTTTATTTCAATATTCAGTTTGATTGTTTTAATTACCTGATGAGGAACTGCTGTAAAGGATTTTTTAAATTGATGAAACGCAAGACGTAGGTAAAAAGTGTATTTTCCAGTACTCTTTAAAAAACATGTGTACAATGATGCTGGCTCTTGACTTACAGATATAAAATTAAATGTTAACAAATTATTTCAGTTTTACCTTCAATTTTACACTTAATAACTCTGAAAATCATACACAAATGTAAAGTTTGATAAACATTTCTTAGTTTTTAAATAAACTTAATACTTTAATGTCTATTTAGAGACTCTAAGATGATATGATTTTTAAATTTCGGTTGCAACTTGGCTGTAACAAATTTTAAAACATCAGAAAATTTGATATAATATAGAAGAAAGAATTGCTGAAATTGAGAGTTTTGTGAAATTAGAAATTTCATAATACTATTGAAATGTAGACTTCTGGAAATAAACCAATTCAATATATTTAGCAGATACATAGCAGTAAATTGGTAGAATTTACGAAAAAATGGCTGGAATTTAATGGGTTAATGAGTATGGGTGGCTTCTCATACTTTAAGAGTGATTAAATAGTAAATCAGTATTTATTTATTGGGATACATTCTATTTTGAAAACCTCAGTACATATATAAAAATTAGCTCCTCAAAAATGATTGGTCAAATGATTACAAAAGAAATGCAGTACTGACCATTTTAATACCCCTTTAGGGATTGCTGAAGACTAAGTACATACGATCTCCTATGGCTAAAAACATTTTATGTTGATGTAGTTTAGTTTACCTAAAGCCGATATTTGTTGCTCTGCAGCTCTGATGACACCAAATAAAAGCGGTGCAAGCATTTAACGAGTTAAACTAATTCTGGTGCTAAAAGTTCTGGACCATGTACTTGGAAAATGTTAGGTTTTGGTATGGCTCTTTTATTACTTGCATATTATTTTGTATAAGAAAATAATAAGTTTTAACAATAATTTACAGTACAAATATTACTAGTAAACCTTTTCAAAACACAAATTAACATACATTTTTGTTTTTCAAACAAATGTTTTAAAATATGGTTATAACGAATTTAGTAGTAACACTTAAAGTACAATAATAAAAAAGGTAAACTATAAATAATGAAACAAGCTAAGAAACATGATGTGTAAGATATTAAATGGTTGAGTGTATTTTTAAAGTTATTTTTTAAAAGTGAGTAGTGTATTGAACCTGGGTAACTAGGTGAAATATATGTTCATATTGTATCATGTCAGTGATTTAATGTGTTCCATGCTAAAGACAGTATGATGGCACTATTCATAGTGTTTGACAAGGTATATGTAATATTCCTGTATAGTACGAAAAGTAAGAGCCAATTTGTACTTTGTTAGAACACAACCTAGTTTTTGCTTGAAATTAGTAGAAAGAATTCCATATTTAAAAAATTGGCCATCAACAGCACTGTTTGTAGTGGGCGTTGCAACAGGAGAGTGAAAACATAATCAATTTTTATTAAAATCATATTTCTTTCAGTTTGACATTTACATTAACAACCAATTGTCATTCATTTAGCCTAAATTACAATTGTATCAGCGTCAGTGAAGAAGATATGAAAATGATAGACAAGTCACCATTTTCAGTTTCTATAGTTTTGGGTGAACAAAAGTTTAGATCTCAGGTTTATATTACGTAGCAGACATCAATAACTTTTGTATCAGTTACGTCATAAAATTCTCTAAAACAAAGATTACAAACAATTCTAGTTAAATTTAACTAATATTATAAAGAACTAGGTATATAAGACATTGCTTTGTATTGCTTGCTGCTTCTAATTACATATGAAATGTTATTCATACCTCATGTAAGTATGAATAACAGCGTAATTTCATGTCTTACTAATGAATGTACGAGGGTCGTCCATAAAGTAACCGCCGTTTGGGCCTGGCGCGATAAGTAGTGGGGGTAGCGCCGCCATTCTCACATCGGTGTGCGCAGCCGTTCAGTACGCTTCTAGCTGTGCAAGGGAGAGCATCGTGCGATCGCGCGTTCTTTTGGTACAACGTAAAAACATGAGCGCCGTGATAGAAAATCCCGCCACGTGTGAAGTGCGTGGTGTAATAAGATTTCTGTGGTCGAAAAGTTACACAGCAGCTGAAATTCATCGTGAATTGAGTGCGGTGTGTGGCCCAAACATTATGAGCGAAAGTGTAGTCCGTCAATGCAATGGGGTCATACCGCTTCGCCTAGCAAGCCGAAGAAAGCTCGCCAATCTTTTTCAGCGAGAAAATTGATGGCTACAGTTTTTTGGGATGCTAAGGGCATCTTGCTCGTTGAATTTATGGAGCGTGGTACGACCATTACAGCTGCAGCTTACTGTGAAACGTTAAAACGGCTACGACGAGCGATTCAAAACAAGCGTCGTGGTCTTCTGACATCTGGTGTTGTGTTTGTCCATGACAACGCCCGCCCTCATACAGCTCAAAGAACTACAGAACTTTTGAAAAAGTTCAAATGGGACGTTTTTGACCACCCCCCCCCCTACAGCCCGGATTTGGCTCCCAGCGATTTCCATCTTTTCCCGTACATGAAGCGGTGGCTTGCATCTCAGAGGTTTGCGAGTGATGAAGAGCTTCAAAACGCTGTAACATGTTGGCTACGTTCTCAGGCGGCAGATTTTTTTAAAGACGGAATTTAAATAACTGTTAAAAGATATGATAAGTGCTTGAATTTGTATGCTGAACATGTAGAAAAGTAGAGAAAAGCTGCAGTTTTTACATTTATATAATACAATTTTTGTATCTCAACTAGTTTATTTTTTATTTCAAAACGGAGGTTACTTTGTGGACGACCCTCGTATATACTCGTACATAAAACGGTGTTTGTGCTAATTGTGCAAACTGTCTTCTGTTATGGAGGTGGAGGACCTTTTAGTGTGAATACAATACAGTTGTTAATGTATCAATGGTTTTAACTTTTATAAAGGAATTTGAAATGTAAAATCACCCATATGTAATTTTTCTGAACAACTATATACATTACTAGTATTTTTGTTAATAACCTGTATATCAAAATTCCACCACAGGTTAAGTAATGTTGTAATGAACAATAGAGTTGGCACGTGGATACATTACAATGACGGTTGCAGGTAACTCCTACAAGCAGTACTGTGGTTGACAGCTCGAAAGGGGTACCAGCGGTGGCGGTGGTAAAACCTTCACAGGCCCCAGAAATTTTGCGAGAACAGATGATAATGAAGCAAAAGATGATTCTTGAACTGCAGCAGAAGAAGCTAAAGCTAGAACTGCTCGAGACTCAGCAGCAACTGCAAGAGCAGCAGAAACAGCTGGAAAAACAGTCTAACAACAAAACATCTGCTGAACTCTCAGTAAGCATCACCGGTTTTTTTTTTTAATGTTGTGATTGTTTTGTAATTTATATCATTAAAGCATACTTGCCAGTTTATTCAACCGACATGCAACAGTTGTCACCAAACGAGTTTCTAAATCCTCTGTTCCATGGATTAATGATTTTTTCAAATAGCTTCAGAAACAAAGAGATTCTGCTTTTTGTGTAGCTGAGTGGTTCAAATCGCTACGAGGTTCAAGTCCACTCTAAATTAGGCTGTTTACAAAACGGCTTAGGAATCAAACTCGGCAGTGAATTTGAAATTCCAAGGTTCGATTTTATTATGCAACTCTGTCCAAGCATCAGACAACTAAATTATTGTGGAAAAGGGTAACTGACAATAAATGATTGCTTTGTGAATTTTCCCGTTGATATATCTGGAGCTCGTGACTATACCTACCTCTGAGCTTGAGGCTGCTCCTCATTGCAGCACAGAGCACCAGTTTTCTTTCACTCCTGTGAGTGAGGCTGATGTGCTGACTGTGATTATGAGGATGATCAGTAATGCAGTCAGGGTTGACAACATTGCGCTTTCTAAAGATGTTCCAGTCACATTGCCTGTCTTGGTTAGGATCTTAAGTCAAGCTCTACATTCTTCTTAGGTTCCTGTATAGAAATACACAATATTTTTCCCATTTTACATCATATACACATTTATATGGTAATTATTTACAAATTAGAGAGAGAGAGAGTTCCAACCTGATGATGAATACATTTGTGATACATGTGAAATACAACGGTTTGCTCTCTACCTACCACCAGTGTCAGTGTTAGGTTGGTTCAGACTCTATGTTTCCTCCTATCAGCTATTGTGACATAGTAATAAACGAGATGACTGTTGACTAATTGGGTAGGCTTCAGCAAGCCCTAAACTACTGTATCAAATTTATTTTTAATCTTGGACGAGGTGAATACTTTTCTCCTTATTTCCAAGTATCCCTCCTGAAGCTTGTCAATTTAATGGGTACCATATCCTCACTTTTTTACATTCAGTCATCAAGTTAAAGTCTCATAGTTACCTGTCCGACAATTTTAGTTTCGTATCTGATATCAGTGGACGACCCTCAGATTGGGGAGTCCCCTTACGATTCGTGACCAACGTTTTAACAATTTAAATAGGTTGTTCACTGTTGAAGCTCGCAGTTCATGGAGTTCGCTTCCTAAAAATATCAGAAATATCAAGAGCTGGGTTTGCTTCGGACGATGTTAAGGACTTATTAAAAGGGCCATGTAGGGGTGGTGTAGTGGTGGTGCATGGGGAGCGCATATCTTATGTATATATAAAAGATTTTGTTGTATTGTATTTTGTATTAATGTTATTTCAGTATATATTGCTTATTTTTACTGCTTGTAAAGTTTTTTTTACATTTCTTTTCATATAACTATGTTTTTTTATTGTAAGGGAATGTTATTAGTATTGTTTATATCTTTTTCATATTATCTTGAGGCTAAATGGAGGAGAGGAATAAAACAGTCCTAGCTCCGCCTCAAAAATAAAGACGTATTTCTTTTAAGTTTTTTCATATTTTATACTAACTACATCACATCATGGTAATCTACAAAAATCTGTACCTATTAATCTATTTTTGGTAATTGAGTTTTGTGTGAATAGATTTAATCTGTGAAAAGAATATACAAATTTCTAGAAATATATATTAATTTTAAATAAAAAAATGTTAATAAATTAATCTCACCAAATTACTCCTGGAAAAATAGAAAAGTTTCCTGCTTGTTTGCCATTTTGTTTTTGGCCTGGACATTCCTGGTTAATATCAAATTCAAATATCTTTTAAAATATTTCACTACGTTTAAAATATTGAGCATTTGTTTAATTTTCAATTAAATAACAAACTGGACATTTCAGAATTACAAATAAAATGCCTTTGACCCGTAATGAGCAAGTCTATACTGTGACAAAATGCTAAAGTTGTAAAAAAAACCGTTTAAACATTTTACCAACGTTTATTTATATTTTGGAATCTTCAATTATATTACTACAAGAATTATTATTATTATTAAAGAGTAAATATAAATTGATACTTATTTCCATATATAAAAGATTACTTTGATTTTCAGAAATTACAACAGATTGTGAGTCAAGAGGAAGCCAAATTGAAGTTAATGAGTAAAAACCTGAAAAAGCAAATACAAATGAAGTTGCCCAAACTTCAGCAAATTCACAAGGTAACAAGTGACATCAAAGCTCAGAAGGTTGCAGATGTGAGTAAAATGTCAGTGGTCCCTGAGAGTTTGGTCAAACCGGCAGCATTGCTTGAGTTAGAGAAGGATGAAATTGGTGGTAAACCTTTAAAGACACCAACGATTGGTAAATCCTCTGCTGTAACGAAGGAGCCCAAATCCAAGATCACTCAGCTGCAACAAACAGTGGTAAGAAATATTTTTAATCCTCTTAACCTTTGAGTCCCAAGAACTGATACGATTGGGTTAGATGTTCTTTACAAAAAAAGCCCTGACTGATTGAATCAGAATCTTCAACACTGTACATTTATTTGTTTGAAGGTTATTTTTGACAATGGAGAAGGATTTTGAAGGAAGCAGGATTTTTCCGGACATTTGCCATCGTTCAGTGAAACAATCACTGAACGATGGCAAAAAAAAATACTGTCCGGAAAAATACTGTTTCCTTCACTGTACATTTAAATATTATCCAACCCTTACAAATAGCATATAGGATATACCCTGATTCTAAAATAGTTTATATCACCCTTTTTATTAGGTTTGGGCTGATGAAAAAAACCTATTCTGATACCGATACCAAAATTTGGTCTCAATTCTAAATTAGAGTAATAAGAAGTAATTATTTTTTGTGCTTTGACGATTTTTTTAGTGTCTTTAGATTGTTATCATATTTTTTAATGTTTACCATTGTTGCTTTGTCTTGGGCTTATCCAATCAATTCGTAGATTTTCAGGGCCTAGGTAGCAGATTCTCCGTCATAATAGTCAATAGGTTTGTTTATTTTACTTTTATTCTTCTATGCATATTTTTAGTGTAAATGGATTTCTTGTGTATTTATCTGGTTTAGACTTTTAAATTAGTTATTGAAAACTAAAGATTAAACATTTTTGCCAGCTAAATAAAAAAAGATAATATTGGTCAACTGCAATTCATTAACAGTTAGTCATCTGTATAAACTAATTGTTAGTCATCAATGTATAAACAAAGTTAGTTTTTAACATTGTTTGACCAAGTTGTGTAGAACAAATTATGCAAATAGCCAATAAAAAAAACCAAAGGTCCCCCATGAATTTATTTTAATTTATTTAAACAATTTAGTAAAAATATGGGTATCGAGTAAATTACAGAACAATAATTGATGTCACTAAGAATTTACTAATAACATTTTAAAAGTATCAAGACATTAGTAAGAGAGGATATTTATTCCCACTTTTGTAACTTTAACAAACAGTAAAAATTAAAAAAAATTTAATTACTTAAAGCATACATTTCTGTATTTTTATTTGTTTCAAAGATACTAGAAATAGTATAATAATAATATTGATATTTAGCAGGAAATTATTGGAAAATTTGCAAAACATGAGGTATGATAAAAAAAAATACGGCGAATGAAATTTTATAGCGGCAACTACTGATGCTACATCCATTTGAGATAATTTGCTTAGTAGTGTGCCTGTTGAGACAGGCAGTAACAAGTTTCAACATGCTGGAGCTTGTAGTTGACTGTCAGAGCCGCTAGAGTGAGGTTGTGTTTATTTTGTCTGTTGCGCATCATGGATTTCAAAGAACGCATTAACATTAAGTTTTGTTTTAAGCTGCAAAAGAATATCAAAGAAGCTCACGAAAAGTTAAAATCTGTGTATGGAGATAACATGGTAACTCAGAAGACTTAAAGTGGTATGACCGATTTAAAAGTGGAAATGAGACGGTTGAAGACAAGCAGCATTTGGGACATCCATTATCCTCAAAAACAGACGACAATGTGCAAAAAGTAAAAACAATGGTTTGTTCAAACTGGTGTATTACTATTCGGGAGCTATTGAAGGATCTTAACATCTTGTACAGTTCCGTTCAAAACATTTTAATTTTAACAAATAATTTGCGAATGAGAAGAGTGAGTGCATTCCTATAATTTTTAGTGATGAACAGAAGGAAAATTGTGCATCAGTCTGAACAGAGTTGAAGGATCATCTTCAAGCAGGCCCGGACTACATGGCCAAAATTGTAACTGGAGATGAAACAGGGTAGCCACCCAACCGGGAATAAGCCGGGAATTTTTCTGAGAACCGGGAAAATTACAAAAACAATTCTTCCATCTCCAATCAAATCAAGAATTTATTAATCTTGAAACATTATATTATACGCAACGTGGGTCATAAAATTATGAATTTAGATCGACATATGTTCACAACCTTCATCTGAGGATTGCCTCCAATAGTGTAGTGGGATTTATTTTTGTTAGTTCTACTCCTGTGCTGTGGCAAGCACCCTCCTCCAACACGTACCAATGCATTGGAAAATTTAAAAATCGGCTGACCGTTCCAGACTTCAGCACTAAACGAGTGGTACGCATTAAGTGGCAGAGCGGTAGTGACGGGTTATATGTATTTAAGTATGATTCAGACGTCACAGTGGGGCTATAAACAGGCTTAATAGTTTGGTTTGTTGAATATTATATGTGTGATGGTTTGACATACCCAGTTTTTTTAGTACACCAGAATTTCAGTTGGATTTTTACCAGACCTGAGAAGATACCTTTTGGAGAAGTAAATAGTGGGTAAGGAATAACAAGTAACGCCAAGAAATGCGCGTTTGCATCCGATATATGACCGAATGAACCGAGAAACATTTATTGTCTAGAATTGGTTGCGGGTAAGTGGCATCGTGTGGTACTGCCCTGCCGCTCATGTCTGTTGTGAGTGTTCTCCTTATGTACAACCCATGTAACTTTTAAGTCGCTACTTACCACTCGTATCGCGGCCGAGACCTCGGTTGTTCTATGAACGACACGTTTCTATTGGTCATCAAATTACATAGATTAAAACAAAGAAAGTGATGTTATATTTTGATATCACGGTTACATCCAAACCTCGACTGAACTGGATTTACACCTGCAAAAATTGCAATTTTTGTGTTCAGCTGTAAAAATTGTGTCTCAAGGCGTGCAAGAATTCTTGCGAGCTCTGCCGCAACCAGCGTCGGACAGTTGTTTGCAAGAACTGGAGGTTAGACTCGACTATTAAAATTTAAATTATAAACATTGCCGAGACATCACTGCCGTGGTAAACAGACTTCGTATTGACTCCCGAAACAACCAGCGATACAACTGTAGCAAGTACTTGCGACAGTGCACGTGAGTAAAATTGTGTATCTTGTTCACATTATATGACTTTAGTTGTGCAAATTCTCTCACAGCTTAACTTAGCAGTGTAAACGTCGCTTATGTTGTCGCCAGTCTACAGACTGCAGATAGTCTGCAAGAGCCATGGTACATTCATGGGACTCTTAACCAGGGCTACCACCAACGATGAAACTCTGGAAAGCCGTGCAACTACGCATGAATCCGGGATATGCATGAATTTTTATAGTGTCCCTGTAAGTTTTAGTAGGGATGGATCGTTTGAAATACTTGATGCCGGGCCATTTTTACTCGATTCCGATACTAACAGAAGTGCTTAAACATGCTTGAAAATCATGATTTCACAATATACTACTCATGTGGGGAAGCTGAATCTCAAATCCCCCAAACAAATCTGTTCCCGGATGACTACTGATCAGCAGTACGCAAATTACCAATTGCGAAAACGTTGTACTTTTCGTATGAAAAATGTAGATAGACAACTAAAGTAACAAAGTACTGTAGTTTAAAAAGTAATATTTTAGCCATAATTAATATTTAATATATTTATTTAGGCGCATCGTTGAGAGTCTGCTCCGTCTATTTGTGGATTAAAACGATCGGCAGTATGCAAATTACTGATTGTTGAAATGATTTTTTGTAATTCTTTGTGTATAAAACTATTTAGAAACATATAGTAACAAAATACTGGGATGTATTTAAATTGATGTTCATTCGTATTTCTATGTCTATATTTGTCAACGCCATCTTGTCACTTGGTTCTATGCGCTGACGTTAGCTGCTCAGCGGAAAATGGGCGATTGCTAATTTTAATTTTAAGTATATGTCATACTTTGTGTTGTACATAGATAGATTCTCTATAAATTTAAATATATCCATACATTTTTATGTACATGGAATATATTCTGGAAGCTCATTTTACTAGCTACTATTTCTATAATTTAAAAGGAGAATCTCTGCAAATTACTTTGAAATAGTGTGGTATTCTTAGTCTTGCTCCCCCCCTCCACCTAAAAAAGAATAAATAAATTAAGTAGAGTTCAGATGAAAGTATTTGATGAAGTATCAGATGGACCGATTGTGTGTACCAGTGAAATCATTGTCTTGTACCGAAAGTTCATTCACGCAGACCTCTGACCTGCAATGCTAGACTGCAGTCTGTCCCACGGTAGTGCTGTGTTGGTGTTTATTTGTTATCTTTGTTTATTATGTATTGGGTCTATGTATCTTCCAAACATCACAAAAAGGAAAATTAATAGGTATACACAGTGTTTTGTCAACACATTGAAAGACACAGATAAAAACTAAGGAGCTTAAAAAGATGACAGCGTTAAATCGTCACCGAATTACTCTCATATCGCTAGTGACAAAATGCTAGAGCACCACAGCTTTGTGGTATTTCTTGCAAATAAAGCTGGTGACGATAAACCGTCACCGTTGAACTCTGCGAAAGGGTTAAAAACAGTATTACAGTGGTTTATTTGGTTTCAAAATATACTAGAGAATCGGAAATTTTCGGCGGGGAAACCGGGAACAACCTTGGCCAACCTGTGAAAGTTATGTATATGACCCAGAGGCCAAAATTCAGAGTTCCCAGTGGGAACAGAGTTAAAAGTTGGAACATTAAAGGTCTTGCTCATTTTTTCATATAGTGAGGGCAAAGTGAGATCAGATTTCGTTCCAAGGAAAATAATCGTGAACTCTGAGTTTTATGATTGCTTACTGCAACATTTGCGAAATGACATACAAAGAAAGAGACTAGAAACATGGGCGAATGGCTGTCTTCTTCATCACGACAAAGTGCTGTGTCACACCTCACTTCTCATTCGTGAGTTTTTTGGCCAGAAAAAGTGTTCCTGTATGTTCACATCTGCCATACTTACCCGATTTAGTACCATGCTTTTGGCTCTCCCCAAAAATTAAAACTGCTTAAAGGAAAGTGTTGACACCATTTCTGATATTGAGAGGGCCACGACGAAAGAAGCCTTCCAGAAATGTTTCAAGTCATGGATTAAATGATAGAATAAGAGCATTGCTATCTAAGGACATTAATTTGAAGGAGATTAAATCAAATTTCATGTAACTTTATATTATTTTTTAAATAATGAATCATTCACTGTATTTTTTGGAATGATTCATGTTGGAGATGTGTGACTAGTAACAAATCTCAGTTTTGTCTTTATTGCATAATAATTAAGAGAATCTGCTTATTCATTGTCTTTATCAGCATATGCTTTACATAAAAATATGGTTCAACTGTTGCATTGCATACCAGCACCTCTTACTCACTGTATTTCTTTATTGTGTATCTTCTTGGGCAGTTAACTTCCATTAAAAGGTTTTTTGTCATCCAGTTTTTAGGTTGTTATACCTTACTTCAAAGTTGGTCTTTAATTGTTGCAATTATTAAAGTTTATTTAAATTCTTAAAATATTTAAAACAAATTATTCCTGTTGAATAGTACATATTTTATTTCTTTGCTCAGAATAATTCAGTGATTCTAAAATATTTACTGGATCACAGCACTTAACATTGAAGTAGGAGAGTGCTTGAAAGCTAATAAGTTGATAGGAAGGAAACTTTAAAATAATACAATTAGGCAAGGTTCATTTCGTGCAGCTAGCCATGACTTGCACTTGGCATCGAGATAAAAAAGATTAACAATGGAGTTTTCCTCTGTTCAACGCCTATTTCCACATGGAACAAGCATAAAGTGCTGAATGACTTTTCAGAACTACAATCTTTCAAAATTCACACATGATCTGGATTATTAATAATTCACTGAAATTTTTTAAAGTTTTCAGGCGTATTATTGTAGAATAGTATACAAATAAAGATTCAAATAATATCATGCAAACAAAATGTTGAATAGTATAAAAATGTTAAAATAAGATAAGAACAAAATATAAGATTATTAATTTATATGCAACTATTATTAATATAGTGTTTTTGGTATATGTATCAAATATTGGTTGTGTATGTGCCAAAATATAATTTGACAATTAAAACTTAAATATTTATTGACATTTTTATGTAATCCTTTCAGGAAAGACACAAAGTGGTAACACCAGCAGACTCCACAGAAGAGATTCCTCCAGTCCGAATTGCACCTGTCAGCTCGCAGTTAATCAATGCGGCATTGTCATTTGGTCGGAATGTGCGTGATCCCAGAATCCGACAGATGTCATCACGATTAGAGTCCCAGCTCATCTCTACGGTTGCCCAGTCAGCACCCACACCCCCTCATCCCTCATCTACCACTACTCACCCCCCTCCACCTACATTACCAGCACCGGAGAACAAGATCGATTTAAAATTGAGAAAAGATAAAAAATCTAACAGTCATCAACATAAAGAAAGGTCATTTAGGTCAGAAGAGGAGAACAAACATAATAGGTTATCGAGTAGAAGCAGCGATAAATCTTCAACTAAACAACATGAGAAATTGGATAAAACTTCACCCTCAAAACGATCTGAAAGAAAGAATGAAAAAAAATTAAAAGTTGAGGATTTATTCTCCTCTCCAAGATCAAAGTCTCCATTGCAAGTGAAAAGTCTTCATTCTCTATCAAAGTCACATTCAAAACGGGACCAAACTAATCTTACAGATACTGTTGAACCATCTTCATCTACATCTCATTTGGAAAGAGTTTCAAAAATTGAGTCTAGTCCAAAAAGAACAAAATATCATGACAACTGGCAAGGTGTACAGAGCAGTGATAATAGTAGTGACGGATGTTTGTCAAAACAAACCCAAAAATTATCTTTAGATGTTGCAAAAGCTCAAAACATAAAACAATCTGAATCACCGAAAGTCAGTGTTTCACCTGAAGCATTAGATAATAGTGCTGAAATGCTTGATGAAGATATAGAAAAAATTGTGAAACATCCAGATATTGTTTCAAAAATAAATAAAGTAGCAGAGGTGGAAAATATTGATGAATCACATGAATCTTCAAAGTCTTCTGATGATAGTATAGATGGGAAATTTGATGAAATCATTAAAAATCCAACAAAAACATCAAAGTTTGAAAAACTAAACAAAATCAACGACGAAAAAATGACAGGAATTGCAATCACCTCAGGAGCACACAATAATGAAAAAACAAAACAATCGAAAGAAATATGCAGTACATCCACTTTAAACAACCCAATTGACAGTTCGCAAAGGATTCCTTATGTGGATCAAAATAAAATAGAACTGCAAAGAACAGAGAATCTGTCTATATCAGGGCAAGTTAAAAATACGGATTCTGAGGAACAAAATCTGGCTCAGAGTACAAATGACCCTGCAGTAAATAGTACTTCGTATGTTGATGAGAACATACAAACATCTGAACCATCAGTAAAGGAAGACTCTAAACGGTCAGAATTCCAGTTTTCTGATTTAACATCAGAACAAGCAGAAGTGTCTTCTACAGTTAACTCAGTTCCCGAGATACAACATTTAATGTCAAAAGAAGAAATTAACTCAGCTAAAGCTGAATTATCTGAAAGTGATAATTTAATTTTTACAAATAAAGATGAAACATATCACGTTAATTCTTCTAGTTTTGAAAAAACAACGGAAGAAACACAGTTCATACAAACATCTCAGTCACCACAAAATGATTTTGATCATTCTGAAGGAGTTGACACTTTACAAAAGTTGAGAAATCCTGATCAATTAATTCTTAGTCCCCGTAAAGTCCAAAGCCCAATAAGAAATATAGAACCAATGGAAATTATAGAAGAATCTAATGAAGATATCACTTCTCTTGTAGAGTTTCCTCTCTCGAAAAAATCAGACAAAAGAAGAGAATCTCCTGTACATCAAGAAAGAAAACTCCGTAAAGGAGACAAACCTAGTATCATGGAACAAATTATTGCTGATGCTGAAAAACATGATGCATCTCCTTCCCCTCCACCTCCTCCAATCATCAGTGACAAGTTCAAGGAAATCAAACAAAGTTCGTTGAGTCGTCTGCGGAGAGTTGGCCGGCCAAGAGAAGATCTTGCTGATGCAGAAAGTCCAGAACCAGCAGATGTCGATCTTCGGACTCAAATTCAGCCATCTACACTTCCAAAAGGTTCGCAAAGTAAGCTAAATTTGATATTATTGTTGGTTCTGATTTTTCAGAGTTGTTTAAAATTAATTGTCCAACCACACTTTATTAAATACTTAATAATACATTGTTGTATTTATTTCTGTACTCTTAAATCTAGTAGTTAAATGTATTTCCCATTTTTTATTGGTAAAATCTATCAGTTATTAATTTATTATTCATGAATATTACCACCAAGATAAACTATGACACTTAGTCAATCTGAAATAAATAATTATAATACATTATTTTAACGACCCAAGTATTTTGAATGTAAAGAAATATCACTTATGATACGTATTATATATATATATTAATTTAGGTCTGGGTAAAGTAGATCATCGGATCATCCACTATTTAAATGAATCCAGTTTGTTCCTACAAAAATTCAATTTTAAATCCTACAGAGTGTTTTTATTGCGTTTATATTACTGTTATTTGTTCCGTATCTTTTAATAGTCCTATTATTTGTGACACGAACATCCGTGCTTTGCCAAGTTTTTGTTATGTACTATTATTGTTTTACGCCTATTACCAGTCCTGTTTTCGTGATACAAACGTTAGTGGTTTGTCAAGTTAGATGTTTATTTTGTACCACAATGTTAACGCCACTTCAAGTTCAGCTTAAATTTGTATTACAATAGTTTGCTCCTACGTTAAGAGCCTGGTTTGTGATACAAATATTTGTGCTTCATTAAGTTCTGTCTTTTTTCATATTATGATATTTTATCACCATCTATTAAGTTAATGGTTTTTTATTTTTGCTTTATTGGCTACACTTATTTGAGTTGCAACAATACAAACGTATCAATAACTAAAGTATGATTCTACATATACGCATTTATGAATCTGCTTGGTTGCTGATACAAGGAACTGGGATGGGGACAAGATTTATCCAAGTATAGTGAGTTTGTGTCAAGGGTAGTTAGTGGGAGAGTATATTATTGCTGTTCCAAGGTTGAAGTCACACTGTAATATTCAGAGTTATGGTGTTTCATACTTGGGGAATTAAATCTTCAATTATTGGAGTACGTTTGAAATCAATAATTGATTATTTATAGTATTATAATTAAATTTATTTAGTTTGTGTTCAGATCTGATCGGAATACAAGTTTGTTCCTGGATCTGCCCATCCCAATCATAGTAGAATTTAAAACTACAGAATATTTCTAGAATATCTTAACAGCTTCAAACATACATAAAACTTTCGATTTCCTATTAAAAATACAGAATTACAACCAAAATATAGGCAATTTTCTCAAGTTTTGTGACAAGGAGTTGCAATATGGAAATTAACTTAATTTCAATATGTGTCCAATGTACACACAGCCTATATTTCAGTTCAACACAAAGTAATAATTTGATCATGGATTTCAGAAAACGTACTTCTGATTCTATCTCTCAGTTCTTTGCCATTAACCTTACTGGCATACATCCAATGCTTGACACAACCCCAACAAAAAAAAAATTGCAGGGGACCTACGAGGCCCATCAATGCCAATCCAAACAATTTCAAACACACTGCAATTGAGCACAGTCCTGTTGAAAAATTACATTTGGCTGCAAATCTTATAGTTTGGGAAGAGCAAAGTTCTCTAACACATTATTGTAAATGGAGAATTTAAATTCTACATTTATTCTACTGATTGTCTTTTTTCAAAATAATGAAGGGCCAGTTTATTTTTATTGGGAGACATTCCTCACCAAACATTGAATTTTTCACTAAACCTGGTGTGCTCTTCACAATGTGGGTTCTCAGTCCCTCATATCCCAACATTTTGCTTGTTTATTTTACCTGATAAATGAAAAGTTGCCTCTTCAGAGAAAAATATTTGTAGATAATTATCATCATGGTTACAGTTACAGCCGTCTTTTTGAAGAATCCATGGGGGGTAATCTTTTTTCAAATTTGTAGTTTGTGTACACAGAATTTTAAGAATTTAATAATTTTGTATATAGTTAAGTGTTTCATGTTTTAGCCATGTGCTACACATTTTGTGGATTTTTTGGACTGTTTGTAAATGTCTGTTTGTTGCTGCACATCATTGCTGGCATGGATACGACCATTACCTTTCTTGTTGTGCACACTGTCAACGTTCATACATTTTTAATACAAAGCCGTAATTGAAGGTCTTAAATGAGAATAAATATTATATCTCATTCAAAATCTCTGCTGAATAGCAACTTCAGCATTTGTTTCAATAAACCACTCCACACTGTACTTTAACACGAGCAACTCTATTGTGATTCTAATGAGACTTCAATTATTTCTTTTTGTTTACCAGGCAACAATATAAATCGATCAGCTTATTGAACTAAACCTTTTGAACCATTCTTTCATGTTGACATTTCATTCTTTCATATATATATATATATATATATATATATATATATATATATATACAAATCATAAAACATGGATGGGAGAATGTTGAAGTTGTAAATTTTTGTTAGAACATCCTGTATTTTCCTTATATTACAAAATTTACATTGGAGAGATAATATTTCCCTACTGAATATAGAACACACTTTGTACTCATCTTGTTACAATTTGTGTTTTCATTTTTTTTTTATTTATTTAAATAATAATTGATGCCAGACAAAAAAAGCAATGACATCATATTTCAAAAACTTAATGTATACTCTCAACAGTTAAAAATTTTGATAAAATCTCTTCCTTACTATGCTGTCTTGTCTTTTTATATTTTAGTTTTAATTGAATATTTTGTAGTTGGCAAAATACTTTCCAAAGAAGACTAATGTTGTATACAGGTTTATGTCACTGTCCTAAGCACCATGGAAATTATTATTTTTTTTTTTTATTGTAAGCTATGGTTGTGTTGTTTTTAAGAGTTGCAAGAATCCTTCAATCTGATTCATACTCATTCTTGATCAGTAATAAATCAACACCCTTATGTTTTGTTTCATTTATTGCGTTTTTACAGTTTAGTTCTCTTAATATGTTAGCTGTTTAGTGTACTATATGCAGTGAAATCAAATTCGAATATCGATAAACATATAATCGAAATATATAAAGAAAGAACCAGAGATAAAAAAATAATAAAAATATAAAAGTAAGAGAGAGAATCTAATTACAAAAATTCATGCTTTGATTCATAAAGCCCTTTTTCACTTTACCAGTTCTTGGCAGTAGAACAGAATCCAAGAAACATAAAAAATTAAAATTGCTATCAAGAGTTGTTAAAACAATTATTCCACTCATTGCAACATTTTGAACCATTTAAATTCCAGCATTTAACAAAGGAAAGTATCATTGAATTTACGTAGCGATAGAAATTTTAGTGCTGAACTTTCAATTATCAGTGTAACATGTTAACCACTCATCTAACCTGGCAGATGAATTGACATACATGATACTTATTACTTATGTCAGTGAGAAGAAAGAAGGTTCACTGAACAAGTAGCCAGCCAGTAGATTGCTGTATTTGTGGGTTATATATTGCTAGAAGTAATGGGTTATACTTAAGTTTCCAAGATTAAATTTGCATGACTCAAGAAGATATAAGTTTGGATGTTAGAATTGGAAGCAAACTACAGCAATGAAGTGTTTTTAGACTCAACTTCATAAACTATAAGGTCACTGGGAAGTGAGTAAATTGGTTATTAAAGTGAGTAGAATAGAATTTTTCTTTTAAACTAAGAATTAAAACTGAGGAAATAACATTCAATTGAAACTATAGTACTCAGGGTACAATTTACATATGTACTCCCAAGAAATAGTACAAACTGAATAAAAATAAAATAATATACTAAATTTTATTTTTGGCAACAAGAAATATTGTAGTGTAAAAAAGAAAAAAACCGTTTTACCTTAATAAAGAGGAGTTGGTTTATCGAGCCAGAAAAAAAAACATATATCTGGCTTCTTAGTGAATTTTTCTATAGCATGCACAGAAAATCAGATTAAACCAAATATGTGGTAGAGTTATTTCCTAGTGAAGAGTTATTTAGTTTCCTAGTTATGAAGTTATTTTCCTCATACTTTTCTTTTTTAAAACCTTACTGTTAAAATTTGCCTATTTTATGAATGGGTCTTATTGGAAAGATGCCAACAAAATTTATGCAAGAAAATCCTCTGGAAGTTTTCATAGTTATGGATTCTTTTTGATGAGGAAGTATAGATATACAGAGGAAGCCATCCTGCCCTTTTAAGGGACTATTCGTATTGTTGCCATCTTGTGTATAATGGTTTTTTTGTTGTATGTTTAACTTTTCAAGTAGACTTGTCCTTATTACATGTATTTAGCCTACTTTGATTAATTGTGAGTAGCAGGGCTAGAAGTATATGGCTCTAATGTGTGCTGGAGTAAAACTTTATATATGGTTTAACATTTAAAATTAATTATGAGCAGTTTGATATCTTTTTTTACTGTTTCTGATTAATGGTAGAAAATAGTTCACAGTGAAGTTATGTAAAGCTTTTCTTTAAATCATCTCTCATTTACCTCTTATTAAATTAGTTCTTTAAATCACTACTTTATTATGATTATTCTACATTAAAAAGTAGAAAGCTGGAGTTCAACTAGCAAATAAAGCGACGTTTATTGAAAGTAAAGTTTATGGATTTGGTAAGTATTTGTAGTAGAAACAATCACCATCATGAATGTTAAAACAAATAACCAACAGATAATGACAAAAATAATAACAGCCAATACCAATTCTACCAGTCTCTAGTATATATACTAAAAGATTGTTTTTGAATTGACTTCTTTTTTCGAAGCTCGACAGGAAGCAAAATGAAGATGCTGAAGATCAGCAGTTCGGTTTCAGAACAGGAAGATAGAATAAAGTGAGCAGTGAAGTGGATTATAATGAAATGAGCGCACTTAAAGATTTCACTTTGGAAACGAATTCGAGAAGTTAAAACAAACGAATGATTAGTGTCTGTGTTTCGAAAAAATCCCTTTAATGTGTTTCTCATGAAATACTACTCCATAGACTTTAGTACTTTGATGTATGAGAGTACCATTCCAGTGGGCTCACACCCGAGAAGAATTAAAATCACCAAGGAGTCCTCCAGGACCAGGTTCTTCTAGATAAGTGTAAACAGCATTAAGATATCGCTCATATAAAATCACCAAGGAGTCCTCCAGGACCAGGTTCTTCTAGATAAGTGTAAACAGCATTAAGATATCGCTCATATAAAATCACCAAGGAGTCCTCCAGGACCAGGTTCTTCTAGATAAGTGTAAACAGCATTAAGATATCGCTCATATAAAATCACCAAGGAGTCCTCCAGGACCAGGTTCTTCTAGATAAGTGTAAACAGCATTAAGATATCGCTCATATAAAATCACCAAGGAGTCCTCCAGGACCAGGTTCTTCTAGATAAGTGTAAACAGCATTAAGATATCGCTCATATAAAAGAAAATCATTGAATAAATCAATGATATGGCTGTGTTTCCTTGCAGTATATCTTTTGTCTTTTTTGAAAATTCAATCTTTCACAAATTTAAACTGTGTTAAAAAAATGTTTGGTAAAAAATCTTAAAACCAATCTCATTGATACAAATTACAGTAATTTTTCATTGGGTCCAAGAATTTCAGACTCACCTGAAATGATTCAATTCAAAGTATTACAAATTATTTAATCCGCTTATACAAATATATATATATATATATATATATATATATATATATATATATATTTAATATCTTTATTAGTAATGAAATAAATATTTTAAATAACTTTAATGTATTTTTAATATATTTTATATTTATTTTTGAAATCATCCCAGTCGAATGGCACAACATTCCTTCAGATGAGTATGAGAGCACCTTCCAAAGTCTTATGAGATGTATGAGAGGAGAAATGTAGGTAGAACACTGCCTAGTTTCACTTTTCAGAGGATAGACATGATTTTGTCTTTCTTAGGAAGGGTAAACTTAATTTTAATTAACAATAACTAGAGCATCATGTAAATTATGCACACTTAATATCCTACTGATGTTCTTGTGTTTGAGCAAAAATCTGTTTAACACACTAATATTGTGCAACAAACTTGTAGCAATAATAATAACTTCCTAAACAAATATAATTAAGGGTTTAAATTCTTGTGATTCTAGAAGTTTCTTGTAAACACAGTCTCAGTGAAATACCAGTTAAAACTCTCAGTAAAACACATTTTGAAAAATCTTGTAAAAATATTAAAATTGTGTTGAGTTACAGAACAAATGAACCAGTGAGTCTGAAATATGTGTAACGATGATAATAATAATATTGTATTGTTCTTCATTCTCATTCTATATAAGTTTAATTGTGGAATATTTGAGTGTGTATTTCAAGAACAGAGTGTTCCTACACAGTCTTTATTATTAAGAAATGTAAATTTTATGTAAAGTATAGAAGATAAATTAAAATAATCTTTCCTGCTTAATAGAAAGAGTAGACAGAGTTTGTAACTGCAATATTAATATGGTTTAAGTACATTTGTACGAAAACAGTTTTCTCTAGACCTATACAGAGTTGTGATATTTTTAAACAATTGAAATACCTCCGTATTGGATCCAAGATGTCTAATGTACTTAAGTCTGGATTTATAAGATCAATTTTTGTTCCAAGTTTTAAGGTATTTGGACCTTTTTTGTAAAAGTTATTGTTTCCATAATCTGCTTTATATGTAAGATGTCCATTTTAATTGTGCTACCATTGGTATCTCAAAATTGATTAAATTTACATAAACGTTTAAATGAGGGACTTTGCCTATTGTTAGCCACAATTAAAAATATCAATTTTTCAAGTAATTTTCCAATTTTATAGTTAACTTTAAAATTTTATATAGTACACTAAATATTTTCTTCTTATTTTGGTTATAAAACAAAATGTTTGTTTTTATTCTTGGAAATGTTTTAAACTTACTAGTTAGTCTACTAAAGTTTAAAAAATTATCATGTTTTGACATGTTTAACCATTATTGGACGCCACTGCCAGAGGCTGGTACTACCCTAAAGCGCCAAGATCTATTTGTACAATGTTGCAATATTTTATGTTTCACTCTGTTCTGCTCCTATTTTAATGTAAATTTATAATTTCTTTTGTGTTTCAGAGCTTTTTAGATTGGCTATTGATTAGTGTAAATTACGGAAGTAATTATTATGAAAAAGAAATTGGCATAAAATAATCACTTTATACAGAAAAATCTGTATAAAAGAATATTTTTACCCATAAAAAATATTTTAAAATTAATAAAGTGGTTAAATCTTATATATTGATTATGAAATTACAAAATGTTCTTTTTAAAAATAGATTGACAAGGAATTTTTATGATAAGCGTTAATTATAAAAGGAGAGTTAAATAACTAAAATCAAACATCTGTATCAAGGTCATTAGTGATACCAACTTTAAAATTTATAAAGGTAATTCATGTCAAAACAAACAAATCAGCTTGTAAATAAATTTTAAAACAATTTCTTTCTAAATGACTGATTGATTGGAAGTTTGCAGTTTTAGACTTAAACTCAGCGGGATGTGGGCTGTTTTCGCATGAATCTCAGTGGTTTAATTAATTGGATGTTGGCATCCAAAGTTCAAACTTAATAAAAGAGATTAATAACTTTTTGGAAGAGAATCTTAAATGGTCAAGAGTAGTGCATGAAATTAAAGATCTCTGTTAAGAGAACACAATTCCGCAAATACGACCCCAAACTGTTCAACCAATACAAAATGGCAGCAGTTTAAAGTTGCAAACGTGATCTTGTTGAAAATAGCTTTGTTGTCAACATTTTAATCACCAACAGTTGTAAAACTGTGACAGTCAATACTGGATATAAGGATGTATATACCATCCTAAGAAATCTTGTAATATAATTTTTAATAGAAAAATTAATAAAAAATAATTTTTTTGCATATATTGTTTCTTATATATATATATATATATATATATATATATATATATATATATATATATATTTAGGGCTAAATACAACTTTTATAGATCATTTTGAAATATCTTTACACATTAAATTTGATTTTAATTACAAATTTGTATCCACGACAACAAAAATATGATTAAATCAATGTACTAAGACTGTTCTGGTAAATATTTCAAAAGAGTTTTACCTGTTTAACTTGGCCTTGTAAATTAAAACAGATGGAAAGTTATTAGTTGTTTGGTCAATCAACATGAGAGTTTCTCCATCTGACTTCAGTATCGTGAAGATAAATTACATGTGAAATATTAAAACAATGAAGAAATGTCTAAGTGTATTTTCATGTTTAAAATGTTTTTAACATTTCTTTCATCTAATAAACATTAATGTTCACTGTCTAACTGAACGGGAATTTGATGAAACTGTGGAGGAAGTTATGTCAGAACAATGTCAATCACACAAAAATAGGAAAGTGTTATGGGATATTAAAGCTAACTAAGTGTTAATTTAAAAAAAAACACACACACACACACTATTTATAAAAACTGGCACAATGAATTGAGTCTCCAGTTTAGATATAACAAAATTCTTTATGTTATGTATAAAACTGGTGATATCAAGCAACATAGCTTCACTATCATAATAGTTGAAATATAGAATTCAAGAATATACTAGTAAATAGTTAAGTTTCCAGAGTTTAAGCAACATTTTTAATACAAATATTCATTGAAGGGAACATTTCACTTGTGGTTGGCATCGCTGCTCGCAAAAACGTCAAAAAGTCTGCCACTACTTTCATTTACTGGTCTTGAACCTGCTGGTTGTTTCAGACAAAGGTCTGTTTTTAATATGATTCATTGAGTTTTGAAAATTTGTTATTAAGAGTTGCAAGGCTCTCCGGTTTTTTACTTAAAATTATCTGTATTTTGTGAGATCCTGATGCAATGTGGAGAAGATGCAAGGGAAATAACATCTGTAAATAAATAGCATATGTGTTTTAATGAGGGTCGCAATGAAAAATGAACTTGGGAGTGTGTGTCCCTCCATTTTTGTCATAGATGACATTTTGAGAGATTTGTACAGATGTAAAATAATTTTTGATACTATTCCACTGAACCGTAATTTAATCAATTTTGAATTTTGTGTGGGAGTGTTTACAGAACTCTTCTTGGTGTTTTAACTTGCATTTTTCTACACATGATTCTGAACATTTTTATCCATGATAAAAATAGTCAAAATAATCAATCATATTGTTCTAAATACTGGAATTTAAAATCAAACAAATTAAAATAGGCCTTTGTCAGAGAAGATTGACAGATACTTTTTTTCTGCTCACTTAAGACAAGAAGTTACTCTCATTGCACTTAGTTCTAAAAGGACCTTTGCACTTGCTTCTGAAGTGATAGAACTTCCACTATGGGTAAGGTTGGAGGTTGGGTCGACCTCCTGTCGAGATCTCATGAGTAGGGATAGCGTGCTCTATACCTCAATCATGTCACATTAGAAGAATGTTTTTTTTCCAACCTATGTCAGTCAAAGCAGGTAAGGAAAGGTACTCCCTTATGTTTAGGCTAGGAACAGCCTTTAACACTAAGGGAGTGCTACCCTTTACCAACAGTTATGCTCCGCAATAGACTAGACCTATCGATCTACCCTTTTATCCCAATCTGTCACTCCTGGATATATGTGGGATTACTCAGATTGTGTGATAATCTGTTTTTTTGCCGTAACTAGTTCAACTGGAAGGTATGAAGCAGCTAGAAATTAGCTCTACTGGGTGTAGCTTTTAACATTAGTTATGGGAAGAACCAGATGGCTCAACAGTTTCCTGCCAACTATAGGATGAGAATTACCCCTTCATAGTACCATAGTTTTAATACAGGCGACAATTCCCATCTCTACAACATAAATTTGATCATACAAAATTCCTTTTCAGATTGATAAGTGCTGATAACTACTGCTAATGTGAAAGTGTTAACTTTGTATAATAGAGCTATATTAGAGTTCACATATAACACGTTCACTACCAGAGGTTACAGTAATATTGTATGGTGACACACTAATTATTTGTGTTGTGCTTGGTAGCAAAAGTGTATTACAGCACGATGACAAAGCTGAGTATTTGTGGTACATTACTTATTAGAAATGTACCACAAATAAGTAGAAGATACTGCACTCCATTCTGATCCACACCAGCTTTTTATATTCTTCATGGATATTTTTAATAATGGCATTGGCTTTTTGTAACTCTCAAATCTTTTCACTTTTTAATTACATTTCTTTTAGACATGCCTGATCGTTATTCGTTATATGTGATGAAGTGAAATTGATCTAGTCATAAAATTATTTTACAAAAGTTATCTCTGAGTGATTAAACTCCAAAAACTTTTTTTCATAGAATCATATGAGGTATCTGATTTTTAAAATATAGTTCCAGATACTTATTTTTTCTTGTCTTTTTGAATATTTACATAATTATTTATAATTACCTTATGTATGTTTGTATTAAAATTAAAATAAAACACCTCCAAATATTCAACAACCAAAAATATGGTCGAGAAGAGTTTGTGGTTATGGTGCTAAAATAATAATGGCCATTAGTACATCCGGCTGAAAATTCGATTCATGGTTTTTGTTATTATTTTGAAGGTGTTATGAAAAATCTATGTTTAAAGAATGAAACACTGGTCAGTTTGAATTGTAATACAATAGCATTATTCTATAATAATAACACATTTGCTGTGTAGTGCGGAGAAAGAGTTACTGACAGTCAGTGAGTATGTCCTGGTTGGTCCCAATTTGTTAAATAATTAGTTGTTATTGCAGATGAGGTTTTAGGACTTGCAGACAAAGATGTGGACCTTCGCAACCTGCCAGTATCTCCAGCCAAGAAGAGACCTTCTATGGAGAAGCTTCTGGATATCCCTCCAGCTAAAAAATCCAAAGCAGAAGTTATGGATGAGTAAGTTTGACAAAAAGTTTCATACTAGAATTATCTGTAAGCATGGTTGAACTTTTATTTGCATGGGCTTTAATTAAACTTTTGGTATTCAATATTATTATTGTAATTACTATTAGAACTTAGATTTTGAACAGTTTAGTATATCATTATAAATATGTCTTTATCAGTAAAGTTGTTAATGATGTTTAAATGAACACTAAAACATCTGACTGATTTAACAATATAATGTGCTGAATATGGTAAAAATACACTGACTAAACAATTATTAAATAATAAAGGCATATTCAGACATTTATTACCTTCATATTTTATAATGTATGTTAAATTTGTTTTTAAAACATAATTTGTATCTTTCATATCTTCCTCAGTTACATCACTCATAACCATTGCCCTCCTTTTATAGAAACTATATAAAAGTTTTATCAATTACTTAGTGTCTACCATTCTTGTGAGTGTTGGTTTTTGTTTGTATATGCACTTTCAATGCTTCTAAAGCTGGTATTTTACTTCTAATTCCACAAGTTTACTGGTTCTCATGTTTTCTCAAGCTCTGCCAGAGAAGTGTACAAGGCTTCTGTTTGCAAGATTCGTTATTTTCCTGCCCGTCCGGATTCTACACATTGGTATAATAATTCTCGAATCTGTATATATAAAAGGTATATTCAATTTTTTTAATAAAAATCTAAAACAAATATTTTGTTTCTGTCTTTAAAAGTTATCTATGTCAAAACTTTATGTACTGTAAGCTGGAGAATTTTTGTTTGTTACTTTTTAATAACCAACTGGAACCAACAAATATATTTTTGTGAAATAAACCTAATCATTGAGTGTTTGGGACTTGGGAATTACTCGATCTCTGTCTTAAAATAAGCTGATGAATTATTCTCATCAGAAACTTATTAATAATAAAAATTGATTGTGAAGAAAACTAAACACTGTTTGGTATAATATGAATAAAATATGGAAGCAAAATTAAAAATTATAAAGAGGTTCAATATGCTGTTAATAAGTGCTATTTTACCTAATAACCATTAACTATTTTGTGTTCTTAAATTACATGTTTTTAATTATGCCTGATTGAAAATAATGACTGTTCCATTAACAAATGATGTAGCATTAATTAAAGAGTTTAAAATAAGTTACCTCATATAGTACATTTCAAAATAATTTCTGTTGGTTGAAATTTAATTATAATTTCTTCCAAATAATTTTGTATTTGTATTTTAAACATTCTAAATCATAAATCAGATTTTACATGATTTTTTATGTTTTAAAGAACTGCAAGAGGAATTATACAGGTATGCACATGGGTAAAAAGTGAAATCAATAAGTCCTGGAAACAGAAAACCATTCAATCTCAAAATCCTTGTTATAAATGTAAAACATATCAGTTATAAAATACTAATGTCTCATTAAATGGTTGTTCACAATATATATGCTATAAAATATAAAATGTTATTTGCATTATGCCATGTTCACAAGAAATATTGGTTTTATTGCTGGTGATTCAAAATGTACAAGCAGTGTAGCAGTTTGTTTTTCTATGTCAAGTTAGTAGTGAGTTACAACTTAATACACAGTGTCAAACAAGTTGAACACTTTTTCAATAAACTATGTCTACTTGTAAATACGTTCTTTTCATATTTGTATTTCTTTTATACCAAGGCTTTTTATTTCTGGTATTATTGTTTGTTTCTACATTTCCAAGTAATGCAGAGATAATCTAGAATAAGATTAATATGTTATAAATATTTTGTTATGAAATAATGAGGTAATGTGTGATTTTGTCTTTTTAAGTTAATTCAAAGAAAGTTATCTGATTAGTGCTAGCTAATTTAAAATATACATCTCATGAATATTAAGTAAACATTTTCAGAAAAAAAACCTTTTCATTAAATTATTGTTATGTTTCATATAATTTGTTGCTTGAATAACTTTCTGTGCTTATTAGAATTTTACTAAATTATAATAAGTACAGAAAGTTGAATATTTAATACTTTTTCATGTTAAATACAAATAAAAATCTTGAATATTTTCGTAGATCCTTTTATGTAAGTGCTACTGTAAGCTGTGGTAGCGTACGTATTTATAGAGTACAACGTCTTGTTCAGTAAAAGGTACAACAAAATGTTCACTATAAAAATCAGTCAATATTGATGTTCTTTTATTGTATACGTACATAACCCATAAATCGTTTTTTAGTTTTTAAACTGATAACTGGAAAAAAGTGTTTGAAAGCAGTATGCATATTCAAAATTTTGGTTGTCTGAAATAAGAGTGTTCTCATTAACTTCAGATAATTGCGTTCCTAGTGTACTTACAAATTCACATTTGCACTTATTGAAACAAGCTGATATTTGTGATGTACTAAAAATATTTGTTTAGTTACAAATCTATGAATAGACTTAATAATTTTGCTATAATATCTTTGTCTTAGATGTGCTATAAACTAGTGATTGATAACAGAAAATCTGTGTTGAACTATAAAGCATGTAAAGATGCCGCCTGGTATTCTTTGAAATGTATGCAAATTATATTGTATTAAAAACATTCAAGTATTAAAGGAATTTTAATAATCGTGATATGCAATTTCTGTGCATTATAAACAGTAATGCTAAAAAGACAATAATTATCTACAAGTACTGAGGAGTTACAGGAACATCATTCATTACAAGAACCAGTTCTTCCATAAACACCTTTACTTTGTGCTGATTACTTGTATGTTCTTTTCTTTGTTTCATGTGTGGTTGATTTTTTTAATTCAAAATTTGGTTTAACATTTGTGCATGTTCAAAATCAGATAGTTTTCAGCTAAAATGAAATGTTTTTACGTTTATTTATCAGTAGAGTGTTTGGGCTTGTCTTCTGCATCTGTTCCATCTTTATGTATAGTAAGTTATTCATTAGAAATATCGCATGCTATTTATTTTACTGTTTGAAAATATTTTAACTAGGTTACTTTTTGTTTCTTTATAGTAATTTTAACACATTCGAGTCTACGCTCGAGCCAGACTCGAGCGCCGTTGTTTAATCACCCGGCCGGCGCTCGAGCGTGACTCGAGCACAGCTTTGCCGATTGATATACGGAGTTGCCCGAGTGATATTCGAGTGCCGTCTGCTGCATTAAAAAGCCAGCTTTGTTGGTTAGTTCAGAAAAATTCCGCTAGGCGCTACTACGTCATACCCGCTTGAGGCTTTTGTTTATCGACTGACGTGGCCTGGCGTGTCGTCAGTCTGTCTACGACAACAATAATTTTTTTAGCATTTGGAATTATTTTAGCAAATAAAATAATTATTTGTAAATATGTATATAGTAAATGCCTTTAAAAAAATTGAAATTACTTATATTGTTTATTCAAAAGTTAATTTTCAAGTAATACAAGACATGCGGGAGTTTTTATTTTTCTTCAAAAAATGTAAGTTTTGAAATTTTTTTTTTAAAATTTATTACATTTTATAGGAATAAAGTTTTACATATCAATTTAAAGAGGAAAGATAGAACTTTCAAGAAAATATAATATCATATACATAATATTTAACAGTTTTCTAAAGAAAAAATCTGAAAACCCAATAATTTGTGCAGACCAGGCTATTAAAACAGCAAATAGCGAGCCAGACTCCAATGTGTTAATTGAATCTGACATTAATTTTCATAATATATCTAATTAATATTTTAAAGTTAAATTATTTCAACATTGGACATAATTTTTCCTAATGTACTAATATGATGTTTTGAATTATTTTCAAAATATATATTAAAATTTAAGTAAAATAATAAGATACAATATATATATATATATATATATATATATATATATATATATATATAATTAAAAAGACAAATTAAAATAATTAACTATGTTTAAGTCACAAAATAAAATATTGCATTTGCAATGGTTTTACAATATTTAATTCATTGTAAATAGTTTGTATTTTATGTACTTCAAGTATTGTATTTTAGTATACATAGGTTTGCCTTGTAAAGAAAATATTAATAATTCATAAAGAAGTAGATATTTTAGTTGATTGTGGAGAAAATGTTTTATAAATTTAGGTCCTTTTCAAGCTATAGGAAATAGAAAGCATTTTGCTGTTTGAAAAACAAGTGACTTAGCATTTTGTGTCTTGCAGGTTGTTTGGCAGTGAGGATGTAGATTTACGCCCTGTGTTGTGTCCTCCTCCACCATCTCCCCCTCCACCACCCATCATCTCCAGCTCACCACCTCTAGATAGTCCATGGGCTCGCTACAAACAGACTAAGCCTGACACCTACAAGTCCAAATATGTGCCATCTCGGCGAGACAGGGCTCCCTCCGTTGACAAGTTTGCTCGCAATTCACGCTTCAATAGTTCTGAGGGTAAGTTGTGTTATGCTCGTACATTTTATTTCTTAATTTTTTATGTACGTTTATTGTAGGTTTCATTTAAGTTTTGACTGAAATGGACCACGTAGGTTAAACATAAGGCACTTACTGTAATCAGTAGATGTAAATTAAAAATATATTGTAAACATATTTATGCTTTTCGCATTTCTTGGGTTTGGTAACAATACATCTAATATTTTGTTGGTTGGATTTATTCTCTGCTATGAAAGTCATAATAACTATAATAACTGGTTGTTATATAGGACCCGGTAGTGGTGGTGATAGTTGGTACGGACGAGGAAGCCGAACCTACCAGAAGGATGTAGACATGAGGGCACAGCCTCCTGGAAATGCAGATGGCAGCTTTAATACTATAATCATTCAGGCATTGGAGCAGCACAACCGAGGAGACTTGAATGATGATGGTTACAAACGAGTTCTCAGTGAGGTCAGTGTCCAGGTCTTTTGATCAATTTCAGTTTCAAGTAGTTTAAAGTTTAAATAATGTTCAATATAAACAATTATATTTAGTACATAATAGAGTTTGGTGGATTGCAAACGATTAAACATATCATTATTGTACATAAAAAACCCCAAGCAAGTTGTCTAAGCAAACGACTGTTGGCAGGTATTCACCATGCGAGAGAAGCGGCAGCTGGAGGAGGCTCAGCGGAGAGACAAAGCTGAAGCGGCTCAAGAAGCTGCACAGACTGAAAATTTGGAGCCAATCAGTGATGAAGATATTTCTGGTAACAATTATCCTTTAAATACCTACTCCTTTTTTAATAAATTCATTTTTTCATTATTGAAATTTATTGTGTACAAAAAATTATATCAAAACAAGTAAAATTGTTTATAAAATTAACCATTTCAAATACAATTGATAAGTACTTTGCTGTGAAGATATTATTTTTTTGTAAAGTAAGTTACTAATTTATAAGCCTTTCATTTAGCTGTGACTGAATTATAAATTGCTAGTATGTAAAACAATTAATCTTTTTATATAGTAACTTAACAATTTGTTTCAGGAGGCAGTCTATCAGGTGTAGAAGATGCTCCTTCACCCACGGAATCTTACTCAGGTGATTTTTACTTTCAAGTAATATTTTATTTATATCTTATAAAATAAATAATTTTTGGCCACAAATATAAACAAGATTAAGTAAGCAATGTTTCTTGCTTTCAGGTGTTCTTTCCTTCATTGTTTGTATAATTAATTGCTAAAGCTCAAAACTCATTTATAGCTGTCTTGTTAGAGAGCTTCTCCTCTGAACACATTCACTTGCTATTTCAATTTTATTGCATGTTCAATAAATTATTAATATATTCACTTACAATGAACTTGTAGTACTCTTATACAATTTGTTTTTATTTTTCAATTGTAAAAATACAAATACAAATGATACTGTTATTTTATTGTAATCCAACAAAGTTAGTTAAATGTGGTACTCTTGGTGAATCTCAGGTGCTGAAGATTTTGAGGATCCATCTCTCAAAAAGCCATCAAATGAGAAACGGAAGCCAGTTATTGAACGAGAAACAAAACCATCAGAAAAATCTATAGATGTTGACATACGCGTGGCTCCCACCGATGTTGATATTCGGAACAAGACGGACTATCAGCCTGTGGATGAAATGCCAAACAGAAATTCTAGGTAAGATCATATTTACATTAATATGCTTTTTTCTGTGTGAACTGTTATGAACTTCAAAACTATTGTTTATATTATATTTAAAATAAAACCAATATTATTATAAAAAACTAAATTCATTAGTTTTCAAAAACAGTAAAAATGTAATTTTTTTGTGAAGGGGTGAGTCACCATACAGCAGAAAGGCCAAAATCTCAGACAAGGATAGATATCGCAGTCGCAGGGATGAGTTAAAGGCTCAACGAAAAGAGAAGAGGTCAAGGAGAGCTGAAGAGGAGATAGGATCAAAATACAGGAACTCTAGGTAACATATATTTATCATTTACTCTATTATAATCAATCATTTTAATAATTTATATCATCAAAACAATTTTAGAATGTCAAGTCAACATAGACAACAAACTAATGAACATATGAAAAACATCCTTACAGCTTTTTCTTTTCGTTCTTGTCTAAATCCCCAACTAGTTGTCTAATTACCCCTATTATGCAGTCTTCACTTTCATATCAGTCCCTAAATACATTATAACATGCACAACTTTAAAATTTATACTCTCCACCCATGTCCTTGCATAAGAGTATTTTTGGACAGAAATATTTTCTGTTGTCTTTCATTAGTAACTGGACATAACAAGTGACATATTTTATTTAGATTTAATATGGTAATATTAATAAATTATTTGGGATTTTATTTCTTTGTCATACAAATTTTGAACACGTGTTGTAAATTACTAAGTTGCAATGCTACATAATTCTCTCACTATTTATTATTATTAATTTTACGTTTATTTAAAAAAGGCAGAGACAAATATTAAATTTTACCATATACTGTTGGAATATTAAATAAGATAAATAACTAAACAACAAACATTTTAAACTGTAACACATCCATATTGATTACATAAAATTTTCTAGGTTTAATGAAGGTCAGTGGAGTCCTCATGAAGGGAGAAGTATAAGTCCTACTGAGACCATGGAGGTGGACGCTCCTAGAGTTCCTCCTATTCCACATTATGATGACGGAAGGAACTACAGAGAACCTCCATTGACAATCCATCCGCCTAGGTTTGACAAAGACTTTCATCCCGATCAGCATGACAGCCCTCCTGTGAGACCTCCTGTGCCCTGGGAGCCTCAGAGGATGGCAGGACCAGGCCCAAACCCATGGATGTCTGGCATGGGTCCGATTCCTAGGGGTTTGTGAATTTATTTTGTTATACAAATGTGTAGTTTTCCAAAATAACCCTTCTAAAATATGTTAAGAACCAACACATTTCAGAATATAATGACATTAAGATGATGTTTACTTCGTGAATCTTTGGTGGCGTTATAATGCTGTAGAATGTTTACATTTTTGAAACAAATACAAAATGTATGTCCTGGAGCGTCAATACTAATGTAGCAATTATATTTCCTTGTGAAGGAGTTAAGTAATTTACAATTTGTGTGATTTCATTGATCAGATCAAGGCAAATAATCTTAAAGTAAAAAAATTGTCATTGACTGATAATCTGATTACACCATTTCTTTCTTACATATATACTAAGTTGTTTCATTGCCCTTAATTAAATCTGTATCTGTGTTATTCTCAAATTGCTTGTATTTGTAATTGATACTACTATGTATTCAAAAATAAAGTTTTGCATCAAACAATTAAATTTCAATATTTTGATTACAATTTGTTTTATTAATTCAAAACTGTAACAAAATAAATTATTCATAAGTAAGTGTAAAATATGTATGACATTTGCTTGTTGTAATGCTTATTATTTAACATTTTAATGTTAATTGTTTCTATGGGGTTGGAATTAGTAAGTTTAGAAATTAGGATTAAAACATTGTATATAATGTAATCAGTTGACTAGATTGGCCACTTTGGTAGAGTTTATGTTCCATTTTGTTGATCAGGTCCACCAGTAATGGGTATGAGAGCTCAGGACAGATTCATTGGTCCAAGGTGGCGACAACCAGGTCGTGGTCCTAACTTTGAAGGAGAACCGGGTTCTAGGTATGTACAGGTTGGAGTGGATTTCAAATTAAGTTGATTAAGTAATTCAACAAAGGTAGTTAAATGCATCTTATTTATTCTATGAAACATTAATATTTATATAAACATTATTATTTTAAATAATATGGAGTTATTAAAATAGTGTTGTGCTTATGGAAGAGATGGGCTTTTGAAAATATACACTCCTACGCAGATGAGTTGTCTCTCTAGTGCAAATAAACATAAGTTCAGTTGAGTTCCTTTCACAGGTATTTTGAAGAACGATTGTAATCAACATGTTTATAGTAAATGAAGGATTGTTAATATTTTGGAATTAAAGCTTCATTTAAGATTTTCTAATTTAGCAGGAATTGTGGATGACAAGAAAGCAACAAGAAAATAAGAAGAAGTTGTTAAAATTATGAAAATGTATTACAAACTTATGTACAGGTTGAAGTGATGTAACACTTTTACACGTTTGCAGGTTCAACAGGTTTGGACCTCCACCAATGGGTCGGTTCCCTGTCCCCCTGGCACCATATGAGGTCCCACCCACTGACCCTGCAGTAGTAAAGTTAATCGAGGAGGATCCCACCAAATCGATCAACATTGACGGATTGCCTCGAGATATCCGATTCTATGGTTTGACTGCAGTTGCTATGATGTCATGGGACGACCCTCGTGAAGTCAGCTTTCAGACGGGTCAGCGAAGAGTTATCATTGATGACAGAGACTCTATCATAGTCCACTTTAATGCTCCCCCAGTAGAGGTGGTTATTGATGGTAAACCTCACAGGTTGGTTACATCATACTATTTGCATCTTTATTTTATATAGGTAATGACAAAATATAAAAAAATTAACCTTTAGTGGTAACATGAGGGATAAGCTTGTGTCACAGCTTTAAGAGACAGTTATAAAAAAGCACGAATAAAAAAATTGGTTGTTGGATTTGTGACAAAGTGGATTGTTTCTCGAAGCTGACATTTAGTTTTGTGAAACTAATTAGACTTTTATTTACATTCAAATAAGTAATATTCTCTCATAGGGTTTGAAGAGCTTATGCTTGAGAGAAGAGATGGAAAAATTCAATATTTGTTAAAAATTCTTGGCCTTTTATACCTTTTCCATCTGTTTTTCACAAAGAAAGTTGCTGTTTTAAAATATTTATTCACTAAAAACATAAGAATAATCAATGGGTCTCAAGATAATGCATGAAATGTGCTTCTTCGTGAAAGTGGTAATTACTCAGTTGGGCTTAAATTTATGAAATCAGTATTACAATATCTTTGAGAAATGTATAGCGTCAATTTACAATAATCTCATGTCTGTAATATTTACAATTGATGTTTGCACAAGAGTACATATAGTTGTTTATAAAGTTAAAATGGAAGGTTTCTTTTTTTTAAATCTTCCCAGTGCAGGTATTCTTCCAGTGTGTAGAAGGGCCTTGAAGTCAGTAATTTCTTTAGTTTCTTTCCTGTGAGAATCTTCATTTCTGCAACAATTTCGATGCTCAAATATAAACAAAGAATATATACATTTTACCAGCGTCTTCTTATTGGAAATTCTAAATGCTTAATATATGATCAAACACTCCAATAAAATGAAAAAGTTTTATTTTGTGAGGCCTTTTGTGCTCAAAGAACACATCGTCAGATCCACATAACTGAAAGAATATATATAATATAGCATACTTCAGTCCAATCGTAAATATCAATATATGAAAATTGAATGCTAGTATCTACTTCAGGAATCATGTACTTCGGTAGTAGAAGGAAGAATTTTTTATTTGGATTTTTTTATTGTGCTTACCACTGTTGTATTATACTTCTCTGTAATAACGCTTTTATTTAAGTTACTTCAGTTGAAAACAGGGTCAGACCAAGTTGTGCACATTAGATTGTGAAATAAATTTTGAAATTTGTTGTAATGGTTATGATTGAAGTGAATGATTTCTGTTTCTGAATGACTCTAATTCCGCCAAGGCAGTAATAAGGTACTAGATCTGCAACCAAGGCTCTGCTATATTCTCCAAATACTTGTGTTTTCTTGTCAGTGTAGCAATTTAATAGGGTCTAATAGCACTGTGGGTACCTGGAAGTATTATGAGCGGGAGAAGTTTAAGGGGTTGTTAGCAAATATAATGGATACCACCAGGAAACTGGTGAATTAAGGTTACAAACTTTTTTTTTTTTTTTAATTGAAAATTTTCTAAATCATACAGAACTTTTATTGTCTAAGAGTAGTGAGAGAACCTATTTTTGTTTATGCGCAATAATAGAAAATAACGTAAAAATTATTCTATATTAAACCAGCCATACTTTATAGTACACTTCGGAAATTGTGAAGTGTTGGATTAACAACCATTATTTAATAGTGCATTCAGACAACTGGATAGTGCATGCATTATCATATGAATATTTGTTCTTAGGATAAGGTTTGGAGCACCCACTAGAGAGTTGTATATTGACAACAAGTGGTATGAGGTGTACTTTGGAGGTCCTCCTGTGACATGTGATATCGCAGGAAAGACTCACACAGTACAACTGGAGGGCCCTCCTCCTCCGGTACGACCAGGGGCACAGCGCAAAGATCTGGTTGTTGGCAAGATTACCCTTATCATAGATGCTGAGTATCTATTCACAGTGTTCTTGGATGCTAGACCACAAAAGTGAGTTTAATCAATTAACCTATTTATCAATGCTTAATGAATTATTATTTAAATATTTTAGCTATAAGTGTTGGGTGCTTTGTATTGAGAGTGATGAAAAAATCAATATTTTAAAATCAAATCGAGTTTTGAATACGGTGCCAAATACGGTACAACAGTTTAAGATAAGGAATGCTGTGTTCGATGAACATTAAAAGTAGTTAACAAGATGTAAAGGAAATCTGAACAAATTTTGTGTTAGCAAATGTTTTGAGGCTTTATAAAAGTCTTTTTAGAGAATTTATTCATTAAAGATTACAAGATCACTTGCTCTTTCATGTTCCAATTTAAAATATGAAAATCGTTAACTGTCTTTTTATTGGATTTTGACAAAATTATTGTTACTTCATGTTGTTGTTTTTTCTTCAAAATATATTTTTATGGCAAATTCTATTCTTCTGTATTATTCTGAAATTCTCTATTTGATATACATTTACCATAAAATATCTTATTCCATATAAGGTTATTTGGCGGCAGCATTTATTTTCATATGTAAGCTTTACAGTAACCATATCCTTCCATAAATTTGAAATCTTGTAAATAGAAAAGATGATGGTTTTTTTTCTTTAACAGTCCTATATTTTATTTATAGAATAGCAACTTTAAAAATCTTAATTTGTCTAGAATAATGACTGCATTGGGAACACACAATATGTTCATCAATATCTCAGTGAACTTAAAATGTAATATTATAACTAATGTGTAAAGAATGTTTATTTTATTAAATGAGATGTTGCTAAAACATGGTTTATTATAATGAACAAATTTAGTAAAATGTTAGTAGAAGTTTATCATTGCTTACAAGAATTTTAAAAATCTTGAGTCATGCTGGATTTGATTTATTTATAAACTCATATTATATGTACATATGAATGATTGATTAATTGAAAACCCCTGTGAGAGAAGAAAAAAAAGTTTCTGGGGAATAGGAAAATAGCACACATTAATAAATGGAATATTTTGTCAACAGGTTTGAAGTGAAAGGAATCCCCTACATTATCCGTTTTGTAGAAGCTTTACAGAGAACTGTTATTAATGGAGTAGCATTCAAGGTAACATTTTACAACATTGTAATAGTTTGTAGTAGCATATGTTTTTATTATTATAACTGTATGTAGTAATTCAATTAGGAAGGTGAAGGTGACAAGATATGTAAAATAGAAATGTCTAAAATTTGTATTAGTTTTAAATATAATTCCTATTTAAATAAATATATTTTTTAAAGTATTTTATCTCCTTGTTAACTTTCAGTATAAAAATAACATTTCTCGTGACTTTTGAAATAAAATTTTAACATTTTCTTTTGTAAGATTGATTAATATACATAGGATTATTAATTATAAACTATCGTTGTTTTCAGAGTGACTTTGGAGGTCTGCCTCGGCCAATTATCTTGAACGGATCAAAGCATTTTTTCCGCCTGACTGCTCTGCCACGCGGTGTGACACCTGGTTTCCTGACCATAGTCAACATGGAGGGGGGACGACTACCATCACCTCCCACTCTTCCTGCACCACCACAATTGCCGGCGACTCTAGAGCAGGCAGTGGACATTAAGCCAGCTGATCCATTCCTTCAGCCTCCCATGGGTCTGCTTACTGCTCCTCCAAGAGGTAAATATCAATGTTGATTAAAACAGGGTACAAGAGTGGTCTGAAAAGTTTCTGACCTCAACGTGAAGATGGTAGCACTCGTAAATAAAAGCTACTGAATTTTGTTGTTCATCTGTTGACAGTTACTCACCAAAGTTTCAGTCATTTTGGACGCACAGTCTTATAGAGATAGCAGAAGTTATGAACATGTCAAAAGAACGTGTTTGTCACATATTAAAGAAACATTTCAGCATAAGAAGGCTGTCCTTGTGTGGGTGCTGCGTTTGCTTAGAGACTAAAAACGTGTTCAATCGAACATTTCTAACACTTTTGGCACAATTTAGAAAAAATAAATCCGAGTTTTGGGGCTAATAAATTACTTTAGATGAAACTTTGATACACCATTATATGCCCGAAACAAAAATACAGTCCAAACAGAGGACTGCAAAGAGAGAATTGGAAAAGTGTTTTTCGGCTAGGAAAGTGTTGGCAACTATTTTTTTGGGATAGTCATGGAGTTATTTTAATCGATTATCTTTATAAAAAAAATCAATTACAGGAGCATACCATCCATCATTACTTGGCAAGCTGAAGGCAGTACTTGCAGAAAAACAGCCACATTTGCTTAAAAAAATCCTGTGTCACCAATGCACTGCTTTACACCTCAGTGGCGCCATGGCTAAAATCCACGAATTATGGTTTGAACTGCTTGACCATCTGCTTACTCACCAGATCTAGCTCCAAGCAACTTCTTTTTGTTCACTCATCTAAAATTTTCGCTTGGAGGACAAAAAGTATCGTCAAATGAAGAGGCAATCACTTTCTTGAACAATTATTTTGCAGAGAAAAATGTTAAGTACTATTTGGACGAATTACAGAAATGAGAACATTGTTAGAAGTATATTCATACTTCTCCCAACAAGGTTGAGTTAAAAGGAGACTATGTTGAACAATATTAAAAATTCGAGAAACAAAGTATCTTTGTTAGGTTGAAAACTTTTCATACCACCCTCATATGTTGATTATTGACATTAAGTATTGTATATAATTTTGTATTTGAATTTTGAGATACATACAGGGTGAGGCAGTGAAACGGCACGATTTTGTAAAACCACCAAAGATTTATTTACAAGTAAAATCATAATAGTTGAACATGGATCTCAAGTACAAGAGTGGAAATTAAAGATTTAACTTAAAAACAATCATTTTTTAAATATGGTGTCAGTGAGGTGTCGTCCTTAGTTTTGCACACATTGTCTAAGCCTGAGATGAAATTGTCCCATGACGTTTCGTAGCATCTGTACTGGAATGTTGTTAATTTCCTGTCGAATTCGCTCCTTCAGGTCTTCTTTTGTTCTTGGTGGATTTTCCTGGAAGACTTTGCACTTGAGGTAGCCCCAAAGAAAAAAGTCTGGTGCCGTCAGATCTGGTGAACGGGCAGGCCAGGGGAAATCGCCATTCCTGCTGATTAGACGTCGTGGAAATGCAAGTCTGAGCAATTCCATTGAGACATTAGCAGTATGGCTTGTTGCACCATCTTGCTGGAAGAGTGTTTCAGCATCTGGATCATGTCGATCAATTCCAGGCAGACCAAAAGTGGTCAACATGTCAGCATAACGTCCAGAGTTTACCGTCACTGTGTTGCCATCTTCAACTTCAAAAAAATAGGGCCCCACGATTCCACGAGATGACATTGCGCACCAGACTGTTACTTTTTCAGAATGGAGAGGTTTTTCATGAAGTTCTTGCGGGTTATCTGAGGACCAATATCTGAAGTTTTGCTTATTTACGTACCCACTAAGATGAAAGTGGGTTTCATCACTCATCCATAAGTTATGCACTCTTTCTTCATTTCGTTCAATAACGTTAAGCATTGACTGGCAAAAGCGTATACGGTTATTGTAGTCAATTGGTTTAAGGGCTTGCACTACCTGAATTTTGTATGGATGATAGTGAAGGTCACTCTTCAAAATCCGTCTTACTGATCGTTTGCTGAGACCAAGTTCTGCGCTGTGCCGTCTCGCGGACTTCGTCCCAACGCTTCGCGCACACGATTAATGTTCTCGGGTGTCCGGATTGTTTTTGTGCTGCCGCCTCTTTTCTTTATTGTGCTAGCAGTATCTTCAAAGGTTTTAACCCATAGGAGAATGACTTTCCTTGATGGCACGGGAGCCCGTGGCGGCAGGTTGAATTCACGACGAAAGGCGCGTTGAGCACCAACCACACTATCCGCGTTTTTGTAATATGCCTTTACGGCATATGCACGTTGCGCACTCGACCAACGCTCCATGGCTACTGAAACTTCCACCACTCTAGACGCCCAAGGTCACTTCCCCCACTCTCGCAACCCCCCTCCGCACCCGACAACCACTATCGAAATCGTGCCGTTTCACTGCCTCACCCTGTACTTGTTGGATTATTAGAAGTTGGAATAATAGTTTCAACAAATACAATATCCACTTTCGTAACTTGATGTTTATCCATTAACTGTATAATTTATTATTATTTAATGTACCATTAATGTTTAAAAACAGGAGTTATGGCAGATTAAAAAGACAAGTTTGATAAGTGTTTAAATCTCATCTCTAAGTATACCAGATTTAATGTATTTTGAGTAAGTTAATGCCTGTTTGATTAATGTTTTTTGTATATGTATTTCCTTAGATAACAAAAAGCTTTTTGTGTTTTTTAATTCTAACTTAATTTGTATGGAAATAGATAATGACCTAGAGAAGGAACCAGAGTTTTTATTTTTTTGAAGACATTATTATTGAGATAATATGTGTTGCTTATGTGTTTATTAGAACATATTGTCCTTATAATATATGTTTTCTTAAACAGTATCACCAGAGATTACTAACAGAGAAGTAGAACCACTGCCACTTCACCCACCTGCCACTATACCACCTGCTACAGTGCCTTTGTCAATACCACCACAGACTGTACAGCCGACACCTGGTAAGTTCTTAGTGATCCTCATGTACTATTTACAAAGCAAGTAAACATTGTGAAACTTCTCAGATTTCAAATATAATTTACAGCAATTGTATTTATATCAGACACATATATTTTCAGACAATTTTGTTGGTCTCAGTTGAAATTAGTCCGTTATATTTTTCTAACATTTCAAGTTTGTTAAAACTATATCTTCCTTGGTTCGATGAGTAGGTAATATTAAACATGTTGAGTAAAGTAGATGCCATAGAGTAATCATTCACATTGTAATTCTTAGATCTGGTATAAAACATTGTTCACTCGGTTCTAAAGATTACTGTATTCCATTTTTTTATCAGAAACTTGCTCTGCTGGTAACATGTGAATGTAATGTTTAGCTGTGAACCCACTGGACATGTTGAGTAACCTGATGCCACCTCAAGAGTCCACTCGTGCCGTTGACTATAGCTATTCTGTGGACAATGAGAACAGCAACCAGTCTGGACTCACCACCACAACTACTACAGGTAGAGAAACTGGTTTTGACTTATACGTAAGACATGTGTCGAATCCACTAAGTTATAAAGGTTTGGGTAAAGAATAGATATGTTACTGAGATTCGACAATTGAACCTTCCAAAGTTCATTGGGTTACTAACACTGTTATGAAAATTTCACAATAAACTGTAAGCAAATCATAAAAATCACGATATTTTCTCTTTTTTTTATGTTTGATTTGGATTTTGTATATTCTTGATTTATGTTCGTGCATTGGAGTATGTCTATGCACAGATAACAATTAATAGAAAATAAACAGATAACTGATCACTAAAACTTTTTTCTTGTATTTGTGTATGAAAAACCATTAAAAAAAAAATAGATAGCCAATTCGAGTCTGTCGCATAAATGCACAAACTAATGCTAAAATGTGGCTTGGTCAGTCATTCTTGTAAATGTATTTAGCTTGCAGTTTGTGTACCACCACGTGTGGCTTTGTCAGTCATTCTTGTAAATGTATTTAGCTTGCAGTTTGTGTACCACCACGTGTCAGCTGCTCAGTGGTAAACAGACAGATGATTATTAATATTTATTGGCCTCATATATTATTTTGTTGTATAATTATGCCCCATTCAAGAATATATTTGTTTATATCTTAATATTTTGTATATTTTTATCTTATTAATAAGGCTAGGTTTAAAATACATATTAAATAATACAAGTATATGCCCATGTTTTGTCAAGTCAATGGAATATATTATGGAAGCCCATTTTATATTCTAATTAAATAAAAGTAGGGTATAGAGAATATAATTGGTTTTTAAAATATAGTCATTTCCAAAACATACACCAATTCCTTTAAAATGTAGGTAGCATTCTTGGAATAATTGTATTCAAATAAAAACTTACCTGTTAGGATTGGAAAACAAAGAACTGAAATTTTGACGTACAGAATGGTGCAAATTCTAGATTCATCCATTATTATTACTAGGTGACACTATTATAGTCTCCATTGACAAAGATAGTTTAGACCAGTCTATTTAGATATAACACACCATTATAACTTTGTCTTAACTAACTCAGCAGTTGATAAGTAAAGTAACTTATAGGTGTTTAAACATATACATAAATGAATTGTACAGATTCAGACTGGATTCTAGTGAAAGTTATAATTTTCTTATTGTGTTGAGTTCATGTGAAGTGAGAATCAGTTTCATTTTCACACTTTTCTGTTTGATTCAACCACTTAGTGTACTTTTTTCTCTTCCTACGTAATTACAAAAATGTGTTTTGAATTTCCAGTAACGAGTACTGTATCGACTCTGCCCTCTCTAACTGGGGAGATCAATGTGACAGAATTATTGCAGAAGTTGATGGCCAAGGGTATCATGCCGACCCTTGAGCAACCCAAGGATAAGACTCCAGAAAAGGCAGTTACCACAGATTCTGGGCTTATAAAACCAGTTGATTTCCGAAAACATGAATCTCTCAAAGTGTAAGTACCAACATAAGCATCAACTGCCATGAAGTAATATCTTTTGTGTTAGTAAACAAAGCGTTATATGAGACACTTGCAAAATTATTATTGAAAAACTTGCATGATGTGCTGTAGGTGTTAATGGTTTTAGTAGTAATTAAACAAATTTTAATAGAAAAAATGAGTGTAAATATTAAATTAAAAACTTATTTTGTGTAATAAGTCTGAGAAAAACATCATATTATAAGGTGAAAGCATTTCATAAAATCATAAGTTAGCATTTAGTAATAAATATATACTTCATGTGAATACTTGGAAATTTAATTTATGGTGGATTGTTGTTTAGCCGACAAACAGGGCTTATCGCCCATCTGTACTCTGGCATCCAGTGTAACTCATGTGGTGTGAGGTTCCCACCAGAGCAGACGATGAAGTACAGCCAACATCTGGATTGGCACTTTAGACAGAATCGTAGGGACAAGGATTCATCGCGGATGGCACAGACTCGCCGCTACTACTATGATGTCAGTGACTGGATACAGTTTGAAGAGATAGAGGACTTGGAGGAACGAGGTAAGGGGCTTTAAAGGATGTAATCGACTGTATTGTATGAGAGTGGACATAGACAACATAAACTTACTTGTAAATGTTTTGTGCATGTGCAGCTCAGCCTTGGTTTGAGATGCAGGAGGGAGCAGTGGAAGAGGAGGATGTACCACGTGTGCTGGTCAGTGTACGAGCAGCCGACTATCCAGAGGATGCTGTCTGTCATATATGCCATGACAAGTTTGAATCCTTCTACAATGAAGAGAAGGAAGAATGGCACCTGCGTAATGCTGAGGACAATAATGGGCAGTTGGTGCATCCTGTATGTCTGGAGGACCAGCGGGTATGTCAATCATTCTGTTTTGTTATGTTTTAGTGGTGCCTATCCACTCATGGAACTGGCAAAATTTCTCCTCTTCTGTTTGTCTTTCACCGATACCTCGAGAATAAATTGAGATATAAATTTAAGATCTTGCACAAAAATGTATTCAGTCATTTTTTATTGTATAATTTTTATTTGTGTATTGATCTGGTCTAGCATGATAATTGTAGCAAATAACACTTATAAAGACTAAATTAAGTTTACTTTTTGTATTATTTCACTGACCCAATCTTCTTAGAAGAAAACACTTTAGAGTACCTTCCAGAACAAGATCCAAGGCACTTTACCTTCTCATTACTTCCTATTCAGCCAATAGTTCCAGGATCAACAGTTAGGCAACACATTTCCAGACCCACACAGGATACACAGCATAATCTCCAAATGTTGTACCAAGTATTGAGCATGCCACACCTAAACACGCACATGCATTTCTGTAATTTTAATAATTATAATAGTATTACAATTAGATAACGTTTCTGTTGTTAATTGGTTTGAATATAAATTAAGTAAAGACTAAGTGGAAAAGCTTCTCCAGAGGGTTCTTCTGGCTGGTTTATACTTTCCAGTTGAACCCACACTGGGTACAACAAAAACCAATGTGTCACTTAAATCTGGGCAACCTTGTGGATGTCCAGAAGCGGCACATCATTAACCGCAAATGTTGAGATTCAGGGGTGCAAAAGTAATTCGATAGGTCTTGTCTACTGCGGGAGATGACTGATGGAGTTGTTAGGATTCATTCCCTAAGAATCGAAGGTTATTACCAGCCTAGACATACGGGTGTCCACCCCCTGCCTGCCTTGACTGGAAAGGCTGGTTCAGAGCTGGCTTTCCCTTCTTCGAAGGGTACATGACTTGAGATTAGTGTTCTAAATTTTTTCTCATGAATCTCGATAGGAGGCGGCCCCTACCCCCAACCTTACACATCCAGAATATCCTGTCTCTCCAGAAGCAGCACAAAGGTCCTTATAGAACTAGGTGCAATTTTCTTAAGTTTCTTGTCCTAAGAGAACAAGTTTTTCTTAGCTATATATTTTAAACTTTTTCTAGTATTTATACAAATTGAAATATATTGTAAATTTGAAATTTATAACATAACGTTGTTCTCTTATATAAATGAAACTTATTTCAATATTAAGTTTACTTAACCTTTTTAGTGCCAATCATATTGGGCAGGTTGTGTTACATAATGCTATAGTGACTGGTGTGGAGTATTCAGTTTTACGAGTTATGACACACATATACGTAAATTGTTCTCATTTCACTAACTTTTATGGTAAAATAATGATTTTATCTAATTTTATTTGCTCTGTTAATAGAACAATAACATTTAATGGAATTTATGAAAAGCTTTCTACCTGAAATAGTAGATATTTTATTTTTATTTTGTAAATTTAAAGCTCCACAAATACCTAAAAAAACTTTTGCTTGAGAAACCTCCATAACACATTGTAATATATTTAATTGAGAAAGACATGTGTAAAATTGTAAAATAATACTAACAATTTACAGATTTATGTATTTATTAGTAACCAAAGTATGCAAATGTCGTTAGATAAAATATTTTTAATGTATATTATTATTTTGTTTGAATATAATATGAATATCAATACAATGCTAATTGCTGTAATATATTTGATATAAAACCAGAAAATAAACTTAACTTTTTTCATTGATCAAGATCTAAATAAAATTTGTGTGTTATAAATGTTTAACTTAGGTAAGAAAAAAACAAGACCTAAGAATTTCTCTAAAATAAAATATAGTAAATGACACACTTTTTAGAAGCTTTAAAGGTATAAGTAAGTAAAATAATATCAGATTAGGACAATACTAATGGCTGCAGTTGGTTATCATCTAACCTTAAACACTACTGCCTTATGAATAATGCAACTTTATTAAACATTTTATATAACTATTATAATACAGTTGTTATATTATAGGCTGCTGCAGAGAAACCAATAGTTGTGGAGGACATTGATATCACTGGAGATGAACCTAAAGAAGAAGAAAAGGAAACTGATGAAAAAAAGGAAGAGGAGGAACCTCCCAAGGTTGAAGAAGATGATGATATCATGGAAGTGACTGACATTGAATACATCAAACCTGTGTTTCCTGTTGAGGACTTGACTGTTTCTGACTCAGAATCTGTTGTTGATAACTCAGAAGAAAAACCTGAATTAGTGGAAACCGAAATGGAGTCCGAGGAGAAAATATCTGAAGAGGAAGTATCCGAAGTTGTACAAAAAGAGGAAGTTAAGGATAATGATAATGGCAAAGGTATGATATTGATTAGTGGGAATGCACTATTACATTGCCATTTCATCCTAGTTTGCAGTTTTTATTTACACCTTGTTCTGTATGAGTTTCAATTGGAAACTTATGTGATTATGACATTGAAATTATTTTTATTTTAATGGAATTGTGATAAGTTTATTTGAGATATAGAAAATTTTTGGGAGAGAGTAGAGATTCATAGAATTGAATTCATTATTGTTTAAACAATGAAGGGAATTTAAATCATAATTGATTAAAAGTTGTAAGAAACGTATCATTTATATTTTATTACAACAGAGCTTATTGTACAGTATTTTGACACAATCATTGCTTGTATTGTATCAAGTGTCATTTATTTTCTGTAATATACACGCAACATCTTATTTTATGCCATGTTAACATGTTAAGCCATATCATGTATGTACTACGTCATGCTGTATATGTTGATAATACCACTTTGATTCACATCCTTGTAATTTAATATAAACTGTTTTTAACTTGTTGTACTTCAAAATTTATTCGTGCATGTTGTGTTTTATTTTTTATATGCAACTGTTCTTCTTTCCTTGTGTATACTCCTAAGATTTGGTTTGGTATTCAAACTCCAAAGCTTTTAGAAGTTTACTTTTTTACATTTTTTTAAACTAGAAATTGGGGTTTCACATGACCAAAGAGCAGGAAACATATTTTACTAAATACAGTTATATCGTCCTAAACAAATGCAATAAATAATTGTGTAACCAAAATAATATTTGGATTTAAATTTCTCATTAGGGTACACTGTATTATAAACACATTTACCTCACTTAAATTTAATATTGCAAAAGCTATGATGAATGTAATCAACATTGTCATATCGGCAGTTATTTGAACTTATAATTTCTAAATAGCTGGTAAAAGTTAAATGTATTTTATCAATTTGCAACTATGCAGGTTGAAAGTTAAATCTCTAAATTAAGCTTTAAATTCTGTAATTCTTATCATATTCTTTAACCCCTTAATTGCAATGTTTTGTATGTCTGCTCCCACTATCGAGTTTTGTTGGCCAACTGACCATGTTCAACGTGCAATTTTAAAACTACTGACAATGTCAAAAGATTGAGAAATAATCAGCTTTAACACTTTCCATTAGAGCACAAACTATACATGCTCTTACTCACAGTAGTAATCCATGTGCTTGATCCTTGGAATAATGATATACAAAATGATCAGGTGTTTAGAAAAAAATTCAACCAATTTACAGGCTTTTAAAGTTGTTTTGAACTGATTTAGTTTTGTTTGTAATATGGTAGTGGAAAACTGCTATTATTATCAAACTATGAAAGTATTTTCAGATTTAAGCAACATTGTAAAATATTGCATTTTTGTAAGAATACACTTATAAGAATATCTTGTCAATCTATTTTTCATAAAATGTTCTGTGACAAATAAAAATATATTTTGTATAGATTTATTGGTTATAAAGTGACCATGTCATGTATTTTTATTATTTTTTTTTTAGTAATTACGATGTACATACAAAATTAATGATATACATAATGCACTTTTAACTTATGTAAATAGATTGCCAATCTAAAAAGCTAGGACAAAATTATTCCATTTGCATAAAAACAAGGGCAGTGTAGAGCAAAACAAATCATTGTGAAAGTGTATAAATAGGACCTGACTGAAAAGGTTGAAATATTTCAAGGTTGTAAAATGTTAGCAATGGCAAACGTAGTGTGACCCAGAAAACATGTATGTGATGGCCAAGCATTTGAGTAGCCATGACTTAGGCAGCATTTACTGTTTGATCTTCAGGAAGACATTCATTGTGAACAGCATCTTGTAACAAAGAAAAACAGGAACTAGATTTTTATTTTCTATATATTTATCCTTTATGTTTTGTTTGGTGGCTCATTTTCCCCTTTCCACTCATTGCTTTAGTATTATAGTTCAAGGTCAAACTCGTGATCGCCTTAGTTAGGATTACCATCGATTTAACCGAATTTTTCTAGTTGGCAAACGCATTCAACCCTTCTCAACCTTTGGTCTGGTGTCAACTTGGGCACAGAGGTTTATTTTAAACCCTAATGTTCAGTTAGAGTTTTGTTTACTGTTTTGATTTACCTAAATGAGGATCATCCCTGCCATCCACAATCCTTAACAACTTTTGAGCCACCTTCATGGCATAAAAATGCTTAATTAATTTTAAAACGGATCTTTTCTTTAAACCATTATCACCATAAACCGCTTTTAATATAATGGTAATTTGTTGAGAGATTAATCTAAAACCTTCACAAATAGTCAAAAGCAAGCACACCACAAAAAATTAAATAAAAAAACATGGCACAGCTCAACATACAGACAAGTACTGGTAACTCATTTGCTCGAAGGCAACGGATGATCCACCAGTGGGCAAGGGCTATTATATTGCATCATAACCACAATATTTTATCAGTGCACATATTTAATGTACAGACCTTGTATTTAATTAATCTTTCGCAATTTTATAAACATGGAAAATATAAGGTAACTACCAGTTACCCGCATTTTTGTACGCAATTTCCTGTTGAAAAACAGTACACTATATTCATGTATTCTTTTTCTATTACATTCTAAACATTACCGAAATAATTGATAGTCGTTCTTTCGTAAGCCTCTTGGGCGCATTATGAAGGTATGTGCCATATTTCCTGCCTCTATCTTTCATGGTTTTGCTAGGTGTTGATAAGTTATTCAGAACAATTAATTTATATGGATGAATCTCGATAAACTAATTAGGTTATAAAGAATCAAATTCGGTACATTGTATTGGTAAAGATTGGTGTATCATACTAAAACAAAATATACATAAATTGAAGATTGGCTTAACAATGCAGCAATATCGTATGGGAATTTTGTACCAAATAAGCTAAGAATTGAATCAAGCCTGATCAGGACACTGAATTTCAAACTCGTCAACAATGATATGGTGTGGTCCTGAGAGAGGTGGAATGAAAGATTGAAAATTAAATTAAACAAAGAACAATTACATAACTACAAAAATATCAACATGGCACAATTGAAACAAAAAATCTAGATATAAATAATTGATTCATTCTAAAAATTGGATTTATATTAAATTTTTATGTGGAACAAATTCGTATTGTTGACACAAGTAAAGTAGTTATCCACCATTGTTAATAACTAACCCGAATCTAACAAGTAAAAGTGTGAAGCTGAGAGGTTATATCATTGAACTATCATTACTATGGATTGTTAACCAACAGACCTGCTTTTAACATGCATCATCATTATTTGATAAACGTACCAGCTGTACATTTTGTACAAATATGTCAAGGAAATGCCAAAATATTTTGGAAAGTAGCTTAAAAAAAAAGGAACTAATATACGTAAAATGTTGAGATTTTGATAATATTTACAATATTTAAAATAACAAACTTAATTATTTGGTTTATAATTATATAATTGTTTATTAATTACTATACCCAGATTTAAAAAAGTCTCGATTTTATTGGAAGATAACTTTTAATCTATTTCATTGGCTTTGGGCTATTATTAGTCTACTACTACCAGAAATATACATCTTTCACTCTGCACTGCTGATGTTCTGACCCAGACATGGCAGTGAATGGATAAACAACAATAGTTTACTAGCTACAGTGTGTGATGTAAACCAATCCTCTGCTGATGTACCGTTTCTAATATTACTGAACATGACAGTGAAAGGACAAGTGATAACTCGTTACTAGTTTCAGTATACAAGTTTAACCCTTGCACTGCTGATGTACTGTCTCGTAACTAACCAGGGGCCTTTGTTACCATCTACTACTACCGGACATGGCAGTGAAGGAGTAGATTGGTTTGAAAAATATTAAATACATAAATTTATGTTTTCAATTTACTGAATACTGTACACCTTTTGAATTGTAGGTAATCACATTTGTAAATGTCAATTTAAATGTATAGTTCATACGAGGGCTATCCAGAAAGTAGATTACGGTTCGTTCTGAAACCTCTAGTGGCGAGACTAAATTATATGGTTCATATAAGGGCTATCCAGAAAGTAGATTACGTTTTACTCTGTAGCCGCTACGGGTGGGACTACAGCGGGCATTCATAGAAATGTGAAGCTGACTCTTAATTAGATATTTCTATCATGTTAAATATCTAGATTTTTAAACAGTTATTGAAGAGAGCATGTGCTGGTTTCATTGTGGTAGATTTTAAAGATGATACCTCAGTTCGTTTTGAATGGGGTCTTTGTTAATCCTGTTGTTCATACTTCCCAGTCTTATTTAGTCCTCTATTTAATTTTAATTTGCTACAAAATATCTTATGTATTTGAATTTGTATAGTGCTTTGAAAGGATGTAATAATAACAAATTCGCAGAACACACATAGAAGTTATGAACACAGTAGTATAACTTATCCAAAAGGTTTATACACGAAAATGACACCATTTGTTAAATGTTAGTTTTTTTTTAAAAGGGGAGTCCGTGATAGTAGAGAAAGACTGGTCTTTCTTTTCATTTCGAGGTAAACACAGGACTTGTCAGACTGCAACTCTTGATGAAACCTGAGGTTTGGAAGGAGGATATTTATTCACTCTGTATATAGCTGGTGCAGCATGTTTCACAGCCTGCAATTTGCAGGCTAATGGATGATGTGTATTGTCAAAACCAAAATTTTCTTTAGTATGTCAGATGAGGGGAAGTGATGGGTATATGGGTACAAGAAACTTAAGCTCTGGAATATAATATTCATAACTCCAGGAACTTTTTTGAATATATTGACCTAAATTGTACCTACATATTTATATGTAGGATATGCTTATACCCTAAATAAGAAATGCTTTTTTATACCAAAGTCCAGCAGGCAATCAATATATACAGGCAATTAAGAAGTAACCTAAGGTTTACTTTAAATAAATCTCAAATGTATATAAGAATATTTTTCATAAAAATTTTAAAAAAATACAGCTTTCCTTCCATTTTCAACATAATTTCCATTTAAATTTAAACACATTACTTGCGCTCACTTATAAATTCTTTCTGTATAAAAATCTGCTACCTGTCCCTTGAGCTATACTTAAGCCATGTTTCATTGTCCGTTACAACTCTTGCTCTTAGTTCATAATACAGTCAAGAGTAGAGGCCATATGCGGAGTTCTGAGGTTTTCTAACAGAATTTTCGGGACCTATCGAGCACAGAACTTTGGTAGTTAAATATTTCTTTCATGAAATAATCCTGAAAATTTGAAAGAACAAGCTCTTAAGACAGTGTGAACCAACTGTATGTCTGTCTATGTACTGTAATATCTTTAAATCTATTGCATACTGCGGTCACATATCTCCTGCAGTACTTGATAAATAGTCACATATTCTGTTGCATAATTGTGGTTTGTTAACAATAGTGGTTGGTTGTTTATTGTTTCTTATTGCAGGTTGAAAGGGAACTCTTAAATCCATGTGCTAGCATCATTAATAGCTGATTTGAATTAAAATAGAACATTTCTATCCACAGGGAGGTGTATTTCTACATACATCCAGCAATTAAAATAGTAGCAATTTTATTTTCCTACCAGTTGAAAACGAATAGGATGAAATTGTCATTAAATTTATCACACAACATCATTACTGCAAAATATTTGTTGAATGAACGGTTTTTGAAAACTTTTAAATGTCTAATTTTAAAACAGAGGTTAATATAAAGTCCCTTCTTTAACCCTGAATTTGCAAAGCATTGTTTTCACTAGTTTTTTTTTTTTTAGAAATTCACAAATGAAAATTTGGTATAAGATTGAAAAACATATTTTATTAAATTATTTGAGGAATTATAATTAAATCTCATGAACCTTTATCTGTCTTAGTAAATCAAATATTTCATAGATAACAGTTTTTGTGACATAATAACATTACTAAATATATTATATGATTGTATAGTAAGTAATTTTTTATGAATTTATAAAAACTGGTGTGAATTGGCAAATATCACCTTGTGAATCAGGTAGGAGATACTAGTAACGAGGGGAATTTTTTAATATCAGCAAAAACTCAAAAAGTTGAATTGTATTGTTATAACACGCTGTCTGCAGGGACAGTTGTATGAGTGGTTGTGTATATCTTCTGTGCAACATTTTGATGTAACCTTTATTTTCATAGCTGTTAATTTTCTAGAACCCAAATAAGGAGAAACACTATGTAAAGTATTATTATGTTCTGCTAGAATTTTGTTGTTGAATAATAACACGTGTTCATTCTCAACCTAAGTTATGTTATTTGTTATTTTCTGTTTACGTAATATTTATGGGAATGAGGACATAATTTGTAAAACAATTTTTGGTGTTACAAGTAATTTGCTCTACAGTTTTTTCATGGTAATTTTATTATAAGACATAAATTTTATCATATGAACATCGTACTTTTTTTACTTATCAAGCATTTTGTTTTTGAAATTTTGATTTTTTTATAAACTAATATTTTAAAATTTGGTTATTAAGTGTATTGGCCTTATTTAAAAAAATCCAATGTCTTGATTAAGATCTAATAACAATAATTTTATTATGAATAGTTTGCTAACATGAAAATATTCAAAGGATACACTACAAAGCAACAAAATGAATTACTCATCCTCTTAATGTACATAACATACTGCTGTAGGCCTATATCAAATGTTTGCAATTAGCTGCTACAGTAAGCAGAATGTAAAACTAAAATGACTTCTTCAAACTGATAGTTGTAGCTTTCTGTGTGGCTATGAATATAAATGTATGTTTGGAATTCATATTTGATGTTGTACAGTTCATTGACATTAGAAAACATAATTTGTAACGAGCTTCATAGTTGGCAAACTTCTACGAAGAATTTGACTATCTTAGAGATATTTACTTAATTGTCTCCCATAAGTATGGTACAGAATACAAAGTTGTAAAAATACAGCAAGTTGTTCATTTTTCATGAAAATAATATTGGAATAATCTTGACAGAATTTTAAAAAAACCTCATGAACCTGTATCTGTACATCAAATGCTACAGATAAGTTTTTATGAAATTTATGGTACAATTGGATGTTTTTGTGTATAATTTTGTATTACACATAAAGTAGGTTTTTGTAAAAAATTCAAAACATATTAAAATGAGGTAATATTAATAATCTACAGTCTAAAATAGTTTTTATTCAGATTAAATGCGCAACAGTGTTCTATTACATATTGAAGAACAACATTGAATTTCATTATTAAGTTAACTTATAGAAAAAAATGTTGTTTCCAAATAAAAATTTAGTGTGATTTACCTTATTATGTGGCTTGTTACAATACTTCTGTGAATTATGGAGCTACTAAACTGTTCTATTTGGAAAGAAGCTATCTTGAACACACTTTAATACCTTGTATAAGGAACTAAAAGATGATTACACAAAACTGTATAAACCAGTGATTTCTGAGTACCATGGTTCTTGGATAATAAAACTTCTGTTGGTTCTGATATTGAGCTAGGATTTGACTGCAGGTCGCCCTTAGTTCTTCTATGGAGAAAAACAATGTTGTGATCAATCTTATTTATGATTTATATAACCACACTGGAGTAAGTGGTCTTTGATGTGTTCTGTGGTGCAGTATTAACATTGCATTGGTGTTGTGTTGTATGTGTTGTGTAAACACATTTTTTAAAACCATTGATATTTTGCAAGTATACATTTAAAATGTAAAACAAAAGGAGAGAGATATATTATTACTTATTCAGGCTACCCCCCCCCCCCCCAAATTGCGCTCATCTCACCCTCAATAGATTTTCTTTGTGTCTTTTTTAATCTGCAGATCGGTGAGATATCATTTAGATCTCTGTAAATCAATTCTACATATGCTATTCAGTCCTATAGAACTGATTTTGCAAGATCCATTTAATTATCTTGAACAATTGCACTACTAAATACTGTTATTTTCATGTCACAGAATTAATTAAATATTATTTAATATCCCTATGTGAATGTTTTTGTGTAAATTTGGCAATCATGTATTTATAAGCATCCCCTGACATATTTTCATTTCTCTATGGAACCAATATTTTGACAATAAATTATGTATGTTGATAGGATTTTATTCAATGTTAACATTTTCTTAGTTTTTTAAAACCATCTTAGTAAAGACATAATTCTCAGAGATTCAAAACAACAATATCTAACGTTAGTCTCTTTAAATTATTTTGTATGAATTAAAAAAGCCAAAACCTACTCACACAGCCATGGGCTGTGTGCTTCAGTTTTCGGGACAGGTTGACATGAGAGCCTTATCTTTATCCTGAAATTTGTATGATGTACAATTGGTAGATTATTGTAGATAGAAATAGAAAACAATATAATTTGAGGAATTTCTGTAAAATATGGTTCTGCCTTTCTGAAAATGATCCATACATAATTAACTACTGAAATTTATTGTGAATAACTGTCCTTAATATGAACATGTTTCCCGTTCAGCCAGTTTTATACTGTCAGGCTTATGAATGATCTAACTTTACTGTACAAAGACTTGTGTATATTGTCCTGTGGCCAACATTGCTGGACGATCAGACATACATAATCAGTACTGACTAGAAGGGTTGACACATTCTGATATAGTGTTGTAGCCTAAATAAACTTCATGTTCAATGTTCTCTAAGTTATAACAGATATACAGTCCTCTATGAGCTGTATTTATTTCAATGCAGATAAATAATGGAATATCAGAGCTTAACAAAACTTTACCTAAATGTTTATATTATTTGGGTTTGTTTTATTAAAAATCATTTATTTTCCAGCAGCTGAAGGAGAGACTGAATTGGAAAAGACTCCTGCAGAGGAATTGAAAGATGAAGACACCCAAGATGACTTGATGCTGATCCTGGACAAAACGGATGACAGTGTATTGGTCATGGACAAGAAAGAAGACAGTGTTTTAAGTACAGAAGAAATACTGGAAGTGGTGCGGAACATTAAAAAAGATCCTGATACATTAGGAGGAGAGTACGAAGAAGATGGTCTTGTCTCGGGTATTGATATAAAGAAGGAGAAAGGAGAAGTCCCTTTGCCAGCTCCAGTAGTGGATACTACACATGCAACGGTTACATGTTTGATTGATGGTAATGTGGAGTTTGAGGAAACTCCTCAGCAAATGAACATTGGCGGCCCTCCCAAGATAAAAATCAACATTACAAAATCCAGTGTTCAACCCAAAGAAAAAGAGAATGAACTTGAAATTGTAGAGTCAGAATCTTCAAATACCACCTTACCTGCAACGTTATCGTTATTCACTCAACCTCCACCTCCTGGTGAAGAACCAGTACCCCAGTCTGTCAAACCCTTGCTTCGTAAACAAAAATTACAAGAAATGCCTCCAGTTTTAAAAGGAAGTGAAATGTCCGGCCTTTGCTCTATCATGTAAATATAAATAATATTTGGGCAACAGGTTTGGATATTAATTTTTGGGCCAAAGGTTAGTTGTATAAATTATTATAAATGTTTAAATTATGTAGATATTGTACAAAGTATTATAAGAAAAAAAGATCAATGTTTTATATTGCTCTTATGTAATATTTTGTAGATATATATTATTTTTGAATGAATATTTTTTCTACTGAAATGTTGATTTTCATTTCATCCTTTAGTTACTAGGGGGTTCTCTGTAGAGCAATACAACTTATGTAACCAAATTAATGTAGCATTAAATTAATTAGCTCTGTTAGATTTATTTGTTCATTGGTGGAACTTATGTTTTTGAATAAATTTACATTTATTGCACACATTCTGTCTTTTCTTTCAACCTACTTTAAAATTTAGTGGTTAAATATATTGTTAAGCTCCTCTCTTTTAACTTTATAATACCACATACAAAATTTAAAGTTAAAGAAGATTTGAAATGCAATCTGTAAGCTTTTTGATGGACCCAAACAGATCATTAAATTTATGTACATGAGTTTTTAACTTTAAAAGTAATGATTAACATTACCATAATAAAACCAAGGTATGATTTAAGAATGGATACATACAACATGTTAGCTATGGAAGAGTACAGTAGTAGTGTATGTTGTGTTGGATATTTCAACAACTTTGTGGCCAAAGTGTTGAACTTTTTGGGGAGCAAATGGAATTCTTTCAAGATTGAAAGACATTCCATTTCTTCATAGGATAATAATTTCACATTCACTTTGAATGGAAAGTGAAACACATTGTCTGATCAAATTCTTCTATATTTAAACAAAAACACAAAGCCACTTTTCCACTCAGGTGAGTGTGAAATTATTTGAACAAATAAGAATACCTAGACATCTTTATTAGAACTTGGTAAGTCAGGGCTAGGTTTTAGAGTTTGCAGTTGTGAGGCCAACGAGGAAAAGGAATGGCATCTTTAATATTAGGGATTCCTAGAATTACTTGAAGAAACCTTTCAAACCCCATGCCAAAACCCCCCGTTGGCACGTTTCCGAATTTCCTCAGTTCCAAATACCATCCAAGGTTATCTTCCAGGTCATGGGTTTTTAACTTTGACACTAAAGTATCAAAATCATCTTCCCTGAGACTGCCTCCACAGAGTTCTCCTACGTTTGTGCAGAGTAGATCAACAGCGTGCACCTGAAAATATATCATTCATAAGTTGATCTTGTTTTCTTTGGTATTTACTCAATCCTGATTATAGGACATCTGGGTTATGGTACTGTAGTGATTTTTTTCTATCTATTGCATTTCTATAGTACATTTGACTAATTATTATTTGTATTCTAGTAATTACTAAGTAGAATGCTTGAATCGTAATAAAATACAACTTTTACAAATAACTTGTGACTTAGAAGAGATATAACTTTGTTGAGTTTTAATTTGTTTTATGTTTCTTTTTTAACAACCTTTAATACCACATGACCTATGTTCTCTTTTAAAATTTGTTGAAAACGGGTTGTAAAGTTTTTTGAATTTAAAAACTTTTATGCTGTAAGAAAAGCTTGTAAAAATGGTCATAAGACATACTGATTAAAAGCTCATCTTGTACTCTTTGCAGTAAAAAAATGTACACTCATATTAAAGGACAAAAATACCATAGTAAAAAAGAAAAACAACAATTTCCAAAAATCCCTGCTATTTGGGCAAGATGAAAGATTTTCAAAATATTTGTACCAAATTCTGTGGCGGTGAAAGTCCTTCAATTTGCCTCATAACCTATCTAGCATTTGTAATTTTTTAAGATTCGAACCTGTGACCGTAATTTTCGGGCACGCCCTGTGTTTTAAATGTGACAAAAACAGTTTTGTAAAGTTCGCTGTATGAGGTTACAACAGGGCTATATGGTTTATTATGATTTCAAGGCAAACTCCCACATACAATAGTAGCGTCTTAGACCATGCAGCTAATCTAACTTGATGTTTTAGATGTGTAGATAGCTTGCTTACAATTTCGTCATACTCTAGTTCTCAATAAATCATCTGTCAAACCGCCACTGGTAATATGTTAGGATGACATATAGCATCCATCAATTTATCTTGAAGGGTTAACATTTATTTATTATTTTTAGCTCTACTTCAACAAATCTTATGTATATGACGTGTTAACAAATCCTGAATTTTTTCATTAATATTTTTCATTCATAGGAGATCATCATTTTTCAAACATTATTTTCTTAATATGCAGACACTTACATATTTAGATATAACAAACTTTATAAGTTTATTCTGTTATTGTTTACAATATCCAACCGGATGTAATCACACTGCATATTTTCATTTAGCTAAACAACACAATATATAGAATATTTTGTAAAAACATACGTTATTTAAAGAGAAAGAAATGGTCCAATTTTTAGATTATCTTGGGTTTTTTCACAAAAACCTTACTATTTCTGTTATCATATTATCATTTTATTTGTTTTTATGTAATTTGAGAGGAAAAATTAATACTTTTTTAATAGTACACTATATTTACACAAGAGAAATGTTATTAGATTTTTACAAGTATTTAAAAAAATTGAAATAATTATGTAACTTTATACTTGCATTTTATCTCACTGTAACATATTTGTAAACAAATATATACAGAAAGTACAAATTATAGACTGCATAAAATTAAAAACATCATATTTTTAAACTTTATAAATTATTGATCTTATAAGTATTAAAACAATTTTTTACTACTCACTTAAAGCGTTCAAATTTTAACAAACATTTTCATAAATATCTTATAATTTTGGTTAATTTTTCACATGATTGTAATATATATTTTCTAGAATAAAAATATATTAAATTTAGTGATTGTTTCTCAAACTGCATTTCGTTGATAAGAAAAATTATATGCACGCGCGCACACGCACATATATAATGGAGATTCAGTATTTTATGAAATGACAATGATTTTGAAAAAGCTTGCAAGATGTGAAGATCAGGATCACTACTTTTTTAAATTAACATTTCTGCAGATATAGGGTTAAAAGTGTCTATAGCACCCCAGCAGAGGCTGTAGTAGTTTCTTTTGTTTTACCACAAACATATTCATGGGAAATTACTGTAGAGCTTCTATCACATTCAATGTTTGTTGACAAACTTGTGTGTCAAATAGAAATGTCACAGTTGTTTGTGCAGTCAAAGTATCACAAGAGCACATTCAACTTTTTTAATTTTCCATGAGTGGGCACTATCATTCTGAGCATTTATTCAACAGAAATCAAGACCTCACTCACATTTGCGAGTAGGCTCTCGGATAGGTTGAGTAATGCCTTGCTACCTTGGGCTTTGCAGGTTTGTGCAAACCTATGCTGAATTATTTTCAATAATGTTTACTCATAGTTTGTTTCTTCACTGATAAATGTCATTTAGGTTCATTTATAAATATTTTAGTTACAATCATATAATATTTTAACATTAGTTTGGAAATGTTCAACTTCTCTGCAGTATAGTGTTTATCACTACAATAACCTACTAATGTGTACAATAAACAAAATTTTTGGCTTTTATTGTATAAAATATTAGTTGAAACAATGCAAATACTTTTAAAATAAAATAACACAATAGTTGAAAGTAATAAAATTATATTCAGTAACTAAAAACTTACCTTTGAAGAATCATTAGTATGAGCCTTCATATAGAATGGTTTAATACCTGTAGGCCAGTCTACGACAAAAATTGGCAAATTATTGTTGTGTTTTACCAAAAAGAGTTCATGTTCTTTGCTCAGCGGATCTCCTTTTTTGAGGGGCTCGGTAAAAAGTGATCTGTGGTTATCAATCACATTAAACACATTATCATAACTGTCCACCGTAAACGGTGACTTCAGTAAGTGTTCTATATTCAAACAATTTTCTTCACCTTGGGTTTTAACAAACAAGTGCACATCTTCTGCACAAGTGTCCATCAGGGTTTGACACATTGTCTTGATAAGGCCTTCCATCAATTTTAGGATACTATCCAAGTCTTTTACGAATGCGAGTTCAGCCTCAGCCATGTAAAATTCTGATAGATGTAGTCGAGATCTTGAATTTTCAGCTCGGAAAGTGGGCCCTAAACAGTAAACTTTACCCATAGCTCTGTAAAGAATATAAATATTTTAGTTTTGAAAATGTTTATAAAACACATAAGTTTAATAAAATTGTAACAACAGTTATATAATGATAGTTCTACTACTTATGTACTTAAAAAAAAAACATCAAATAATTTAAAATTGTTATTGCTGCTAATATCTGGCTGTTCTGGCATCCATCTTGATTTTAGTCCATAACAACAATTTGAAATTTCAAAACTCTTACAGTTTTATTTTTAATAGTAGAAACCAGATGTATCATTTTAAAAGTAAAAATAATATGATACATATTATTTTTACCTTTAAAATGAAACCTTTTGGCGCTTTATCACTTGAATATTGAAAAAGAATAAAATTTACAAGAAAAACTCAAAAGTGTTAAGATGCATATTAAACAAGACATTTCCCATAATTATAAGAACAAATATAAGAGTCTAAATTGAGTACGAGTAAAGGTCATCTCACTAAAGAAGCTCTAAAAATATGAAATTAATAGTGAACTAAGTGGCAGTTATAGAACTTAACCGTAGAGCCTGGTTAAGATTGATAATTTCCAGTGCTTGTATCACACTATGTAACAATTTTCAACATTATGCAGAATCTGCTTTAAGGGCTAAATACTAGTAATGGTAAAGAGTAAAGGGTGTGATCTCATATAGAGCTATATGAGTGAGACTGAACTACTCTCAAAGTGCTTCTGCGCTTTAAGGCGTCTACCGCAGTCAACATGTTAATGAAGATTTTTACCTACAAAATTTGTTCTTATTATTATGACATAACTCTTACTACCAAGTGATACAATTAGATTTATAATCATTGAATATATTTATAATTTAAACTTTAAGACTTTACCGTGCAGCAATTTCTAGATGCAACTGCCCAGAAACTGTCAGATACGTTTTTCCATTAAAGAATGCCTCTTCAGGAGTCATACCTGGAGAACCCATTTCTCGGATGAGTTTCTCACTGTCAGGTTTGACGATAAACACCTCTCCTGCACCCTCACAATCGTTTGAAGTAAGAACAGGCACATCAATTTTACAATATCCTAGCCCATTAAAGTACTGATGAAGAGCTAATGCTGCACCATGGCGTATCCTCAACAGAGAACTAAGAATTCGGGTGCGAGGTCGCAAGTGGATATATTGGCGCACATAATCTGCACTGTAGGATTTACGTGGAGCAAATGGGTAACCATCAGCAACAACACAGGGTCCAACAACTTTGATATCATCAAGGACTAGTTCCACTTTCTTAAGTTGATTAGGTAACAATTTACCACTCAGCTCAACGGAAGATCCGTAAGTGAGATTTTTAGGAACAACACTTTTTGGAATCACCACTTGAAGTTTTTCTGGCCATGAGCCATCATCTAAATCTATGAAAACGTTATCCTTCATTTTTCTTACTGCTTTCACCCACCCCTGAAACAGGAAAATTAAGTTATTAATATATTAAACTATATTAGGTACTACATACAGTGTGAGTTAAAAGTATGGATACATTCTGTTTAGTTTTTGATGGACAAAGATGGAGGGATGGAACTCAGGACATCTTCGTAGAAAATTGAAGTGAACTGTTTTTAGTAACTTCTATGTGTAAGAAATGGGTTTTAGTCACTATTACAATATTGCCCATTTCTCCAAAATAGGATTTAGATTGTTGAGTAGAATTTTGTGAAATAATGATGGGGAACATTGATAATAATAATAATACAATTAGATTTAACAACATTGTTTTCTCAGATTAAGCTACTTTCATGTTAAATAGTAACGTTTACAGACACAATGCTTGTTATTGGGCTGATGTTAACATTCACTGGATGAGCAAGCAACATACCCAGCCCCCTGAAAAATTAAACGTTTGGCTCAACATTGTGAGGAATCAGTTTATTGGGCCCTTTTTTAATTATGGAAACCTTGTGATAAAAAATCAATAACAGTTAATACGCAACAGATTCTGTTCATCACCACATAATGTAACAGGGGAGATTGTATCTAGCATTAGGGAAGGATTGAGTGTGACAAATATTACAATCATCAGATTTTAAACAGTAACTTAAGCTACATTTATTAAATTATTGTAACTGAACATGACTTTCACAAAATCAATTATCCAGAGATCTGGCTGGTTAAACTTTCAATGTGTATATTTGAAGTGTGTGTCTTAATACCACCCAATTCCATATCATCTAAAGCAAAATAATCGTGAATTTAGGTGGTTTAATACTAGGTGTCAAGACTAAGTGCTGTGCAACAATCCCTGGTTTGCTTAGGTGGCATGCAACTGTTTCAAGTTTTCAAGTACCACAGTACCTAATCGCTTTGTATTGGTTCAAATCAAGGCTTTTTTTTTGTTCTCTTAGGACAAGAACCTTATAAATTGCACTTAGTCCTGTAAGAAACTTTGCGCTGCTTCCGGAGTGACAGGATATTCAGGATGGGTAAGGTTAGGGTGTAGGGGCCGCCTCCTATCGAGATCCATGAGGAATACTTAGGGCACTACATCTCAAAGTCATCCCGGAAGAAGGGGAGGCCAGCTCTGAACCAGCCTCTCCAGTCAAGGTAGGCAGGGGGTGACACACCCTTGTTGAGGTTAACAAGAACCTCTGAGGTAAGGGAACAAGCCCCACCAACTCCAACAGTCATCTTCCACATAGACTAGACCTACCGAATTGCCCATGCACCCCAGAATCTCAACATTTGCGGTTAGTGAAGTGCCGCTACTGGACATCCATAAGGTTGCCCAGATTGAAGTGGTACATCGGATTTTGCTGTGCCCAGTGGTGGGTTCAAATCAAGGCTTGGTGGGGGCAGAGTGGTTGGAGAAGTATAACAAGAGGAGAATCCAACCTCGCCCTTCAACCCTCTCACAACGGTGTGCCATCAATGTCCACTACAGTAGGGCGAGCAGTCAACAGCACAAGGCAAGAGGTGACACGTGGTAGATAATCTGTGAAGCATCGCACAAGGGATGGAAAGTGAAACTTAAATTCCAAGTCTATTAGAAAATTGGAATATCTTCCAGTGGTCATCACTTATTTTTTTATGCCCTTAAAAAGGATATGCTTATGACGTACCTGTTATCCAGCAGGAAATTGTCTGCAAATTCACGGGTAAATGCTAGTTTTAATGTAGAGGTTTACAAGATATGTTTCCAGTATAGAAATTTTAAAATTAAATCTCTTATAAAAGGAAATATTTGTACATTTTTTTAAGGAATTTGTTTATTTTTTGAGGTTGCAAAACCTTTTTTGAAATTGTTATAATTGTATGCTTATTATTATAGTTACATGTGTGTAGGAGCTATACGATGACAACAGTTAACCAGGATAATCACATAGCTTTTAAGGAAATATACGCTATTTTATCAAACAATATTTTCATCGTAGACCCACTGCATCAGGTACGAACCATCCCACTATTTTTACCTATCTTTAATGTCTTATTCTTGAAAAAGAATATGATTTTTAACGGAGAATATTGTCTGATTATATAATTATTAATGAGAAACTAGAATCTTCAAAAAATTATAAATTTATATTATGAGGTGTTAAAAGGAATTAAATGTATCAATTATGTATGTCAATCTTTTATATATATATATATATATATATATATATATATATATATATTTCTTGAGTATGTGACTGAACTCCTCCTAATCAACTGGACCAATTTTGATTAAATTTGGTGTGTTTTCAATGGAATTCGAAAATGGTTTAGATTCACAATTTGGTCGACTGGAAAATGTTTTTTTAATTAATTTTTCATTTGTAAGTAGTTGTTGATTTTGGAGTGTTTTGCATTGGATCCGGCATACTGCACTACGACACGTAATACAAAGTGGACTGATGTTTAACAGCTGTTAACACTTTCAGCTGAAGTTCATCAAAGAAGCAGAAACATTTGTTTACATTTAAAATTTAGAAAAGTATTATTGTAAAGTGCTAATCAGTAGTGTAATGCAGATTGCGTAGATGAAGTTATTACCTAATTTTAAATTTTATAGTGCATCTATGATCAATAAACTATCTAATGCAATGAAAATACTATTAAACGCTGTTATAAGAACCACCTCATTGTACAAAGCCGTGAATGTTTGCACATGAGGTAATCGAATTTGGTTACATCGAAAGTAAATGAAAAGAGCCGAAAGAAGACGCTTTATGATTGAAATTGGTTTTCGTTGATACATTTTCTAGATCGGACCACAAGGCAAACTCCACAATAATACTGGAAATATCTTAGGCAGAAAATTAATTTTAACAGACCGAATTTGATTCTTTATAACTGAATTAGTTTATCGAGATTAATCCATGTAAATTAATTGTACTGATTAACTTATCAACACCTAGCAAAAGCTACGAAAGATAGAGGCAGGAAATATAGTTCACACCTTCATAATACGCCCAAGAGGATCACGAAGGAATGACTATTAATTATCTCAGGAGTGTTTAGAATGTGATAGTAAAAAAATATGTAGTATACTGTTTTTCAACAGGAAATTGCATGCGAAGCCGCGAGCAACTGCTAGTATCAAATATATATTCCATTAATGCGTAAGAAAGAAATCTTTGTATAAATATTAAGGTAATCAGACAAAACTTTAGAATTTTTTTATTTACATAAAAATTGTTTGATTATGGAATGTTAAGTATTGTTTGTCTACAACTTGAAGTAAAACATAAATATTATACAAAATTGCTAAAATGTTGATTTAAAAGTATATTTTTATTAAAAAACTTTGCTTTATTATCTGGATATTTTCTTACTCTATGCTCAACAGTGATTGCAGGAAAGGTTTATATAAGGAAGTGACGTAACAATCAAGCTTACTCTATGCTTTCAAGACTATAAATTTAAACAAATTGAAAATTGTGGTTAAATTAAGTAAACATATGATTGTACTTATATAAAACCATGTTTACCCTGAACAGTTCATTACATTTAACAGGCTCTAGAAGTGAATTCAACCTTTTATCTATAAAAAAACTTTAATTCACAATAAAAGAATTGATGTTTATTGATTTGAGATAAAAATTATCCTATCCTTTAAGTTGGACCAAACAATACACATCTATAAAATTTCTTTGCTTGAAGTTTGTTTTTGACAATGGGCGGAATGTGAAGGAAACAGGATTTTTTTGGACATTTGCCATTGTTTAGTGATACAACCTATCAGCATCACTACTTTTCAAGATCTGCAATCTGATGTCTTCTTCAGGTAAATAACTAACCTAACACATAATTACAAACTAGGTTAAAATAAAAAAATCATAACAGAGCGTTGTGACACCCATAAGTCAGGAATCACAACCACGATGTTGTGTGTCAACTTCACTAACTCAACAAATACAAATACAAATACAAATACAAATACAAATATTCTTTATTTTTCAAATACATTAAGTATTGAAATGGCGTCAAATAAAATCATCACAAACAGTTGTTACAATTTCAAAAATAAGCTTTTCAAATGGCAATGTTCATTGTCCTTCTTTCAATAAACTCATTAAGTGAGTAAAAAGGATTGTTAATTAGCCCAGTCAGTAAGAGTAGTCTTCAGTCTTCTCCCGGTGAGGCATCTAAATTCTTCAGGTAGAAGGTTGTGCAGCTTCATGCCCATGTAGGAGGGTTTCTTTTCATATAGGGAGAGATGGTGAACTGGTAGTTGGTAACGAGTACCGTGTCTAGTATTGTAGTCATGTAGGTGTCTATTCTGCGTCAGGGGTTGTCCAACAGCATACAAGATGACTTCTTTTATGTAGAGGTTTTACTATTGGCATAATCTTCAGGGTTTTGAAGGCTTCTCTACAACTTTCTCTGTAGCCTAGCTCAGCTAAGGTTCTTACGGCCCTCTTTTGTAGAATCAAAACTTTCTGAAGATTACTTGCAGAAGTTCCTCCCCATATCATTAGGCCATACCTGATGTGAGTTCAAACAAGGAATGGTAGGCAATTTTCGCAGTAGTAGATATGTCGCTTATAGATTTTGTACGTTTGATCATATAAAGGGAGGAATTTAATTTGAGAGAGAAGATTGTCTACATGCTGTGACCAGGTAAATCCCTCATCAACAATGACTCCTAAATATTTTAGCTTGGGTGTTTCTTTCCACGTCGGGTATTGTTGGTACTTCATCACATCTTCTCCCAAATGCGACTTGACTAGTTTTGTCTGGATTTACCACCAAGTCATTTGAGTGGCAGTACTGATAAGCCATGTTCAAGGCTGTGAATGATCTGATATCTAGATTGTCTTTTTGTCCACTCAAGAGCAAGGTGGTATCATCAGCGTACATTGAAACTGTTACAAAATTTGTCCAGGTGTTCGGGTATGTCATTTGTAAACAGTATAAATAATACTGGTCCCAAAACAGACCACTGGGGCACTCCTCGATTTATAGGTAAAGGTCTTGATCTAGTTATTGCTGTGATTCCACTTGTTGCTTGTTTTATTTCTACTATTTGTTTTCGGTCTTTAAGATAGCTTTTAAACCACATCTTGGCTGTGCTCTTAATTCCTAATTTGTCTAATTTGTGTAATATGAGATCATGGCTCAAGCAGTCAAATGCTTTACTCAGGTCTAGGAAGAAGAAACTATAACATGTTTTTCCTTCCTCAAGGTTGTCAATTATGTAGTCAGCAAAATCGGTCAGGCGGTCATGGTTGATTTTCCCTTGATGAAACCATGTTGTCTCTCAGTTAATAAATTAAACTTCTCACAGTGGTCCAAAAGCCTTCTCAGGACAACTTTTTCTAAGATTTTAGAGAAAGTTGGCAATATTGATATTGGCCTGTAATTGCCAACTTCGGTTTTACTCCCCTTTTTATGTTTTGGGTAAACTTTTGCAAGTTTTAGGGCTGATGGAAATTGACCTTGACTCAATGATTTGTTAATAATACTTGTGAGGGGGATTGTTAGTGATTCCTTACAATGTTTAAGTATTTTTGTGGAGATATTGTCGGTGGCTGCAGAAGTTTTTTTGTTTGAGATTTTTTATAATATTTTGTATTTCTATTTGGCTTGCGTGTTGGTAGTTATGTAAGGTCATGGCCGTGTCCGAGGTTGTGTGTGGGTCTATGGATGGTTTAGGATTGTTTTTCAGCGTTCTCTCAGCGATGCTGGTAAAGAAGTGATTCATATGCTTTGCAATTTTATAGGGGTTATCTTCTACATGTCCATCAAATTTCAAGCTTGAGTGTTTGTTGTATTACATTTTTTGTCTGTCTTTCATCGTTAATTATCTTCCACAAGGCTTTAGATTTATTTTCTGCTCTATTTATGAAACTGGCTGATGCCTCTTGTCTTAATTTTCTCAGCCTCAAGTCATATTCTTTCTTAGCCTTTTGCTAGATTGCGTTTATCTTCTTCATTATTTGTTTTCTCATATACTAGAAGTTTCTGAAGGAAGTTTTCTTTTAGCAAGTTTACCTGATGGTCTACAAAATGTTTATTTGTCACCTTCTTTTTCCTTCTAATTTTTCTTTAATGGACATGCTTGATTGAGAGCCATGGTAACTATTGACATAAATTTAGTATATGCTTCTTCTACAACATGCACTTAAGAGAAAAAAAAAAACAAAAAATACAACATTAATTATTAGAAATGAACTACAGAATACAGATCATAATATGTCTGCATTCACCGACCAACCACTTACGACTGACCAGAGGCCAATCGTCATGGCAGAAACAAGATGGCGGCAAACAGAAAAGGAAAAGGTGTTGGCCTTTTTTCTTATTGGTTCATGCTGGATGAACTTCTTAAAAATATAAAATTTCATTGAAATTGGTGTAGTGATACCAGAGATTGTTGTACACGAAAATGTGTACACACACACACACACACACACATTATACAGGAACTGTTTATATCATTAACACATTTATTGATTAATTGAATTTCTGTGAAATTAACACAGTTTAAACCAATATTGAACTGAAATAATTATAGATATTTATATTCCACTAGCTGTTGCCTATGGTAGAGACAGAGCCTCTTATTCCCCAAACTTCTCGCTTACACCAGGGAACCACGTACAGAGGTTGCTAATGGTTTTCCTTCTTTCTTGCATTTTGTAAGGTTTGAGTTATGAAACTTTGGTTTCTTGGTAGTTATCAGAATGATCAGTCCTAAACTATGTGTTCCAAAAATACAAAATTTATTTTCTATAAGGCCAATACAGTTTTGAAGCAATATCTTTGCTGCTTCATAACATACAATCCTATTAATATACACATACTAGCTGTTACCTGTATCTTCGCACACACTTAATAGTAGGCGTTATACTACTTAGTACTTGTTACATTATATGATGAAATACTATGAAATTATCAAACTTAAGTAGGCATACATCAGGTAGATATTACTTTAGTGTTCGTGGTAAAGAGTATCAGAGTTTAACCTCACTCTCATAACGTGTTTTGCATGTGTAGGACCATTTCTCGTTCAAATTAATTATATTTCCAATATTACAGCTGAGTCTGCCTTGTTACTCCGATCAAGATAATAAGTTAAAACCTATTTTTGAGAATATTGGAACCAATACAGTAATAGAAAAACTTATCACAATTACAACTGTTTCACTACATCATAAATTATAAATGTTCTATGTGTAGGTATTTATTTAATCTATTTATTTGTCTTATTGGAGATTATTTTGTATACTATGGAAATGGTGCAATGCCGAAACACGTGCCATGTGCATCTAAATAAATTAAATTACAAATGGTTGTAGTTTACTTCTTATGAGCTAATAAATTTTAAGAGATATTTGTAATGGCATATTAAGAACATTGTACCTTTTACTTGTACATAGACTTGATTAAAGCTTTTTTGTTGGGAGGTATATTTGAAACAAATCAAAATTAATGTTTTGCAGAGAAAGTAAATTATTTAAATAATATTAAAACATAGCAAAATTCAACATTTTTTACTCCTTTATTTCAAACATGAAAATCAAAGTATGTGCCCATTATCACTGACTTCTGCTTGTAGATTATTGCTACCATGATAAAATTTAGTATTCTATTTTTAATGTAAAATATTTTTGTATTATCTAGTAAATATTAGTATTATATAATATTCATTTAAATAAAATCACCTTAAGGGTAATACTACAACTCTCTTGGAGTAATTTTACATGATCATAACTAAAATAAGTAAACCTATTTTCTGTTAACAAACAACCAAACCGGTTTGGAATACAGTGCATCAAAGTATTACTTTTTTAATAATAGGGATTAATTACAAAACTCTTTTTGCAAGTGTTTTTTTAGTTTAATTTATAACGAAGGAAAATTGAGTAGTTTCTTACAATTTATACAGTAAATTATATAATTTCCCAGAATATTATGAAGTGCTACGTTTTTACTTCAAAATGTTGATATTTTGTTATAATTTTTTGATAAATACGTTTCTAATTTCCAAATTCTGTATTATACCCCAGAAGTGAAAAGAATTGCTCAAAAGCTCTATTTTTTCTACTTTATTCCTGGTATATAAAATGGTACTGATATCAACTTGTTTCTCCATTGTTGGAGTTCAGGTTGTCAAGCTTCCAAATTGGTTATAGACTGTGTGGACAGTTTGCAAGGAGGTACTATTTCAATTGTCATGTGCTACGGTTAGAAAGTTCCAATAGCCTTTTACTATTTAAACTAGCAGTACCTATGGCTTTACACATGATTTCCTATTGAATAAATATATGTAAATATACATGTCTCTTTTAAATGGCATAATAAACATTCCTGAAAATAAGTATTGGTAAGTGAAAATTATTCCAGTGACCTAATCCAATTCAGAATATTGGAGTCTAAGTTTAAAGAGCAATGTTTTAGGATTCAAAGTCAAGAGAGTAAAACAGTTTTTATGTAACATTCCATAATATTTAATGAATAGCTCTAACAATTTCATTAACATTGTAACTATTTTAGAACAGAGTGGAGGAATACTAAGTCCGTCATAGTAATCTTAATGAAAGTACTTATGATTTTATATGATGGAGTCCTATAATAATTTTAATTTGGAAATATATATCTTTATGGTACATATTATTTTAGTTTTCGTTGTTAAGAGAATCTAAAGCCAAACAAAATTCTTACTTGCTTTTATTTATGAGGTGTAATGTCTGCTGTTTCATTTTTAGTTCAAACCAATTATATTCCACATATCATAGTAGAGTTTGCCTTGTTGCCACAATACAAAAAATATAAATACTCAGTCTGAAAATCCTACTTCAGTCAAGGGTTGTCTACATTCGGTTCTTGTAATATCCGGTAATATTAAATTGGTGCCAGTAATCTGTTTAGGACATATACACGTGTGTCAAAGTTCACCACCTTTCTAGGACACTGGGAATTTAAAAGTAGTTCTTCTAGAGGTTGCAACTCCATTTAGACCCGTATGCTTATTGATCTTCATGAATATGCTTTTGGTTTTCTATTTATGTGATGAGAGACGTGTGAAATTTCACCTTTACAGGATAGCGGGATGTTGAAAAAGAAAAATATAGTTCTTCTAGGGGTTGCAATCATATTTTAGCCTCTATAGTAATTGATCTTCATGATGATGCTTTTGTTTTTCTATGCAAGTTGTGAGACATTTGTGCGTTAAATTTCATGTTCCTAGGACATTAGGAAGTTGAAAATAACAAATTGTTCTTCTTCTAGGGATTACAACTCCACTTCAACCCCTATGGGTGGGTTATATTTATGAAAAGTATTTAGTTTGTCAACTTAAATCATGAGGCATACTTGTGTCTAATTTTCTGGGATATCGGGAAGATGGTTAGTTACTATTTCAATTTTAAACGACTTTTTAAACTAAAATTATTCAAAAATAATATATATCTCTTTCTTTTAAACAGCCAACTCAAAAACATACTATACAATTATAAAATGAGAAAAAATAAACTAAAATGTTGTAATCTTCCTGAAAAAATTCATTGACATAGTTACATTATTCCAAAAATAATCAGATCTCTAAAAAATTGATTTTAAAACTCTTTTTACAATGTTATGCCTTATATAATTAATTAACTGCATTTAATGCTAAATAATCACAAAAAACATGTACAATTTTTGGTACGAAAAAATACATTACACTTTAATACGTTGTCATGAAACTGTAGTTTACTATTATAAATTAGTATTGTGTATTATTGTAGTATTGGAAGTGTGAGTTTATGTGCAAATCCTCAGTATTAGTATACTGTCGTAGGTGACTGTGGATATTGTAAGTCGAATACATGAATTATATATTACCATAATTGACATAATTTTTGTAACAGATTTATATGTAGTCTGATTGTACTTTTCATCTATTAATATTCAAAAACACAAACACCAAAAGCATGTTTACTTTTTTTATATATAATTTAGAAAGTATTTAGATTTACTGTTTTGTAAAGATGGGAATCCAACCATAAATTATCAATCATGAGTTAGGAACCAAAACTATATACAAATGTCATTAGCTAATATATTCTTGATTCTTGAGACGCCTTAGAGGATGAACTATATAGCTTGTATTGAGATAACTGAACTCATTTGCTTTAAGTGCAAGAAACATTTGTATTCACACTACTCTATATGCGATGTTGGGGCATTTCTTAAGAAATTACTAAAAATAGTTTTCATGTATTTGGATTTTGCAAAAATAATTACTATACAAATTTCTAATATTTGGAGTATTCCAAGATATCAAATTTAATGTTTGTGCCAATATGTATTTGAAATAACTTAACAATTCATAATTTGTGATTTAACGTTAAGCATTGTAACAATTCATATTTTTGTATCTTATTGAAATTTCAGTAATATGCAATATTGATCCCCTTATTCTACCAGCGAGTGCATTAACACAATCCGCTTAACACAAGTCAACAACCAAATTAAAGAGCTTTTCCCTAACCATATAACCCATGCAACGGACGGTCGCCCAATAGCCACTGACAGTGGAGGTGGTTTCCCCTCCAACATGCTGTGATATTAGGCACTATAAAACTCAGGCACGATTCTGTAGGTGCCGTGCTACCCTCAACAATTCTTTAATGCTCTGATATTAGGTGGTACGTCCAATAAACACAATTGTTAAACATAACTCTGTAGTAAGTGATTATGGTTGTTACATAACAAGTCACATTATGTTTATAAGAAAGAAGCCCCTTCCCAAAATGGCACTTGCCACACCTGTTTTATTTTAATGAATTTAGTAATGTGAATGATCAGAACGTTGTCTCAGTGCCTTGTCTCATATCTGAACATCTCCCTACTACCAAAATGTAAAAGACTTCCTCCTTTCAACATTTTTTTATAGCACTGCATTTGTTAAAATACACACATATGACCTGCGTATAATTTTCTTATAGCATAACATTTTCTATTTTGTTTATTGGTTGATACTGTATAATAATAGACTGCTTTAAGTATGCAATACAAAACTTGGCAAACAAGAAATTCATCCAAGGCAGAGAACCATGCTTCAGAATTTGGTAATAATTATGTAATAACAAAATCAGCAGCTTATGAGCTCTTTTTATCATTTGTCATACATTTCTTGAAATGATCCCTATATCTGTCTTTTGCCAACTGTTTTTAAAATAATAAACAGACTTTAGATCACTGAACTCAGTTCAACAATATTTCTGAGACAAAATTTAAAATTATGAATTTAATCACTAACGTAAAAATTGAAATTCTACCTAGCTTGTTCTTCCATTAGTCACATTTTATTTTTAAGTAATAAAATACTGTGTGTTTGTATAGACTACTTAAAAAAATACATGCAGCAATTTGTTCATGTTCAACCTCCTGGATGGTATAAATTTTGTCAGATTGTCTTGTAATTTTAACGTGTTTCTATAGAGTTTTATATTCATATAAATATATGAAGGCCAAATTCTAAAAATACTACCGGTATTAAAAAAAAATGTTCAGCTCACCTTTACTCCTAAATTATGTACATACGTACACTAAGGCTTTAAAAGTCTAAATTGATTAATCCTAAGAACAGACCTTAATTCATTATCCTCAATCAGGAAACCCTGATTCCATCTGTTCCCTAGATCGATGGACTATCTATATATAAAAGAAAGTCGCGTTAGTTACACTATTTATAACTCAAGAACTGCTGAACCGATTTGGCTGAAAATTGGTAGAGAGGTAGCTAAGAACTGGGAGAAGGACAGGATACTTTTTATCCTGTTCCCGATTCAGGATTCCACCCCACTGGTTTCTAAAAGTTACGGAAATACCCGTAAGAAATGGATTGCAGCAAACATATATTATTAAGTGAAAGAGCCTGTTCAAATTTAATCAGCTGCTATTTGTAAACATATATAATGCGACAAAAGAAATATATGTTTATATCATTTAATTACCATTTAAAATTTCTTTACATTTATAGTTTGAAAGCATAGAGTAAGCTTAAGAGAAACAGCAAATTTTGTTTCAACCGTTTCTGCAATCACTGTTAAGCATAGACTTTACTATCCAGATAATACAATTCAAATTTTACGTAAAAATTTCACCTTTAACTGCAATATTTATCTAATATAAACCATGCTTGTGCTTGATCAGAAGAGCAATAGAGATATCAAAATTACTATATTACGTTGGCTACAAATATAAAGAATGTTATAAAACCAACCTTAGTAGTTTTTTTTGACAGAAGTATGGTTCTCAGAACTCCGTGCATACATATTCTCTCGATCGAGACAACAAAGCAAGCTCAATCATGGCATCGGAGATATAACTAATTCGATCCAGAAGTAATACACGCGCAAAGCCTAAAATAAAACCATAAGCAATTTCGCTTAACATCTGAAGCTCATAATCATTAGACTGTAATAATATGTACCTAAAATATGCCTATTTTCATTTCAAAATTACAATGAGCGCCATCATTTATTACATTGTATGTGCGCTAATGAATTCAACTTTTTGACTCCTGTCCACGCTGGGCTAATACAGTTCAATTATATACAAAAATCATAGAATACTGGAGAAAAATTCCAGTTATTTCACAGGTGCATATTGAGACTGTTTTAAAATTTAAATCTTAAATAGATCATGAGCTTGGAGTATCTTTCAGTGATTATCATTTATCTCAGAAGGGTAATAACGACGTTCAAAAGAAATATGCCTCCTATGTCCCAATTTTTCTGTAGGAAATCGTGTGCGAAGACGTGGTAACTGGGTATCTGGTTGTAATTGGTATTTTATTGAAAATCAAGAGTTTTCGTTATAAAATAGTATGAATTTATTGACAAACTAGCTGTTACCCGCGGCTAATCGTGCATAATTACTTTTACTAAGTAATATAAGGACTTTGGTTCTAAAGATTGCGTGCGAAGTCATGGGTAACGGCTAGCTTGGAATACAAAGTGAATTTTAAACATGATAATAATAATTGCTGTACAACATCCGGATTGTCAGCATTAAAATTTTTTTAAGTATACTATTTGAAGAAATTGTTCAAAGTGATTTTAGTAAACGGCTACCAATGCATATAACCAAGTCACCAAAATTGTAATTTGTATTTTTTTAATCTCATTACTGATACATCTCATTTTATATCTTCTGAAAAATACTCATGCATCAATGTAATTTTAATTAATATTATAACCCTTCAATTTAGAATAATTAATATTACTAAATTCCAAATATGGAGAGGGATAGCACGGGTAACTTTGATTGTAATTACTGTATTATCAAAGAAAAGTTGATAGTAGTTAGTGTCTTAGTTTATAGGCACGGGTATTGTGATACTGGAGTGGTGGTTGTAAATATGAGGTCTTGTTTACAGATTTTTAGGATAAAATTCATATCGCTTTTGTCGGTGCTGGTTCTCTGAGCATTGCTTGTCTTGAGATCATTGATGTGATTCTTTAATATCTTCTTTTTAGTAGTTTTTTCAAACTCACGAATGGTATTGAGGTTTTGGATCTGATGTGCGTCTTGAATTATTTTTGGAAAATGGTCAGCTAGATAGCTAGAACTACCTTGACACTTGTAAGTTTTTCACCAGTCCGGTATTTCTCAATTTCAATCCTTTGCCCTATACCTTGTTGCACTTCACAGCTCTAGTTCATTTCAAATGTCGTTTCAAAGTCTTTCCATGATTTTATGGTTGCGTTTGTTAAATAAAACCATCAAGCAACATTTTGTTCTCGGGCACTGTCGATGATGTATTCTATTACATTTTGGGATGGGTTTAATTTTTTGAAGATTTCTCTTGACGATATGTTTTCCGCTTTGATACAAATTCTTGTGCATTGAGAGCTTTTCCATAAACTTTGGTGAATGACTGGTTAAGAACAAGAATGTTACAGAACAAATCACATATTCATTAAGGATTTCAGAAATGCAAAATTTATTTAATTTGGCTTTGAGATTTTCAAATATCTCTTCTTGCGAGATAATGGAGTTAAAAATTTGATTATGCTTTAGCCTGTGTGTGTTTATTTCATCAAGCCGTTTTTGTGTAGTAGATAATTTATTTTGATATTTAAACTGTGTTTGATGTAATCAAAATTTCTGTGAAATATAAATTTTCTTTTAAACTTTACTCTAATTTGTCTTGTATAGTGGATTCCAGGCACATTTTCTAGTTATCCAAGTCAAGGATCAAGTTGTTTTAGATCACAGACAATTTTGTGACCTAAAGGATTGCACCATAGTTCCAATTTTGTTTAATTTCTATTCTTTGTTTTGGATGAGATACTTTTAATATGCTAAGCTCAGTGGTGATCCTTTCAAAGATGTTTGTCGATTTTGAAAATACCACAAAATATTTTGTGTCCAAATGTTTTTATTCTCAAAGTTCTTAATTATAAACAATGTTTTATATTGGTGGACTGACTGACAGCTTTAAAGTTTATATTAACTTTGAACATGAGATGATGGTTGATAAACTCAATTGTTTCATTAATTGATGGACTGGTTAGTAGTATACATTTTTAATTAGATTCACATTTCTGTTCAATCTTATTTAATTTCGTAAGTAACATTTGCTTACAGTCGTGGTAAGCGTGTAGACAAGAACAATATCCATGCTCACATTATAACAACCAAAACAACCATTTATATACCTATCACAGAATCTATTCCCCCTTAAATAACCATGCAAGAAATTAGTATCGATATCGAACAAAGGAGCAACACCAAGTGTGTACAGCTGTAATCGAAAGCAGATAACCACTCTCCTCAAATCCCACCCCTTCCACAATTCCCATAGTGCTTTAAACTACTAAGCACTGATGGCTTACATAGCTACCATCATATTTCCCTCATTGATCCGTATTCCGATTCACCAATGCTAAAACTTGATGAAATGGGGCCTGAAATAAATAATTTTAACGATCCATTACATTTATCCTTGGTGCATCTCAGTCCCCACCAAGTGGACATTGCGATTTGAATGATCCAGCCAGAAAATTTGCAGTTATACTTTCTCAGATACTCCTCAAACCATCACCATTGTTCATCCTTGTTTTCCTCACAGCTCCTCCAATGCGTTTTAGCAGTCATAACGAAAGACGATTTAAAGAGCCGTTTAAAAGAATAAGTTCTTAACCCTTTGAGTACTAATGTCCAGATATTCAGAAGTGTAAAGAAATACAGAGAAGTACTAACGTCTTGTTACACAGACGTGCCTGTAATTGTTCAAAAATAATAATGTCCGGATATCACAACATACAAAATTTTATTTTTGTATTTATTTAAACTTTTTAATTAAGTTAATGGTATTTACAGTCGGTACATGACCAAAGCCACATTAAAGATGCTAACAACGTATTCTGTAGCTAGAGATGTATCACAATTTAACAAGTTGACTGCGGTTGGAAGCACATTACTACTATACCAGCTGTACTTTAAGTCGGCACATGACTAGAGTCACAGTGAAGGCATTAAGCAGTGCAGTTTGTTTGAAATCTCAAGGCAGTTTGTTTACTTCTTTGGTAAATTTGGATACAAATAAGGATTTGATAAGAACTGTAATGAAGTAACAGTACAAAAACTGTGAAACCGCACTACTTTGACAATTTGGATCACCCTGTATACAAGAATTGAATAAATTAAAACTTCTTTTATCAAAATGATGAGTGAATAAAGACCTTTAAAATGAGGTACGGCTCAACCTACCTTTACATTTGAAAATCAAAAATAACCTCTACCTCCCCAAAAGTGCCATTTTGGGGTATTTTTGGGTGTTCAAAACTTATTTTTTGGAAGTTTTTGTTAAAATTAAGAATGTAGGTTTCTCGGTTCAACAGCTGTATGTTGTGGACAAGTGGTCTGCCTCACCTTATATAGACCTTAAATACATCTATTTTCAATAGGCTTCTTATCTTATGAGAATATAAAAATACATTCCAAATGATTTCCCTTTTACAATACCATTAATAATACATGGCAAAATGACCAGAAGAAACCAGTGATGTGGTCAGTCAGTGCCAACTTCCTTTTATATTGTTAGGACAATTAATTTCTCTGTTTCCTGAAGATCTTTATTCCCCTCCAGACTTCCCACCAACAGCAGCAAAGGAAGATTATTGTTAGCTTATTTTATAGTCGCCATCCCAACACATTTCCTTAATATTAGCATTTTTTTAACAAAGACATTTTTGGTAAGAGAGAACTTCCTTATTCAAACTTCTCCACTTCAGACTTAGGTGAAAAGCTTAAGTTAGGAAAAAGTGTAATTTCAAATTTTTATGAAAGTTTAAAATTAACTTCTGTAATAACTTGTATACATTTTAAAGTCTTTATTCAACAAAAACCTCACCTCTATTTGTAAACTACTGAAAATTTTGAACATATTTTCTTATTAATTTTGATTATAATTTAATGATTGGATCTCATTTTATCTAATGTACACATACTTGTGATATGTTTCAGATCTCATCCCATACTTTGTTTATGACCAATTCGATTAAATCCACCCTGAGATTGAATCATAAATCACATTGGTCTTGTTAAATTAGGCAATTTAATTATAAATTTAAATCACTTTTAACTCCATATTTGCTACACTCCTGTAAACAATTTTTATTACGATAATGAAGTTATACCTTGTGAATGTTAAGAAAATAAAATAGTCCTCTTATTTTTTTATATCAAAAATCAAATATATATATATATATATATATATATATATATATATATATATATATATATATATATAGGTAGGTAGAGTTTGTACTACTGAATATAATAATAATGATTAAACTTATACTAATAATATATTTCTTATGAAATTTACATAGCCTATATAATTGATATCTTAAAATCAATTTGAGATACGACAAATTTACTTTTAAAAATGTAGGAAAAGTAGGCATTCCAGAACATTTAATTTTTTCCTAGATCCATAAATGCGTTAAGAATATTTTAATGTTTAAACAGTCACCATAGTTAAACCAAATTCCACATTGAGCTGATGAACTTAGCTGAGATATTTGTAAAATTTAGTTTCAACTTGTTTGATCTTTTTAGGTTACATTTACTTTCTACAAGCATAGATATACAGGGTGACTGGCTCTTGGTGTGAAAAAATAAATCTGGTAATAATATAGACTTAGGGCAGTAAGAAACTATTATCTAAAAATTTGTATCTAAAAAATCCTGTTTGTAGCGATTTTTTTCCATTTTTCAGAAAATTTATGTAATTATGTACAAAAACAGCATTTTTTTTCCATTTTTACTTTGTAAGTAATTTTTTTATTGGTGCTTTCTGAAAGTTCATAATATTTCAATTAAAAAAGACCATAATAAGCAATTCATATAACTTTATGTGATACTTATTACCAATAAAAGTAAGAAAATTGAAATTTCTTTTAAAATTAAAAAAAACTTTAAACCAATATTTTGAGCAAATTTAAGTAAGATTCAATTGTCAAATTTCACAAAAACTTGTCCATTTAATAAGCTACTATTTAACATAAAAAAGTATTTATTTCTGTTTCAAATAGCTGGAGAAAAGTGAAGTTGAATGTGGAAAAACATAGAGGTTTGTAACAAACAAACAACACTAATACAAGTTGGTATTAAAGTTATATATACACTAAAAACCACACATTTTATTATGATTATGAGTAAAATGGAGAAACATTTGTTGTTCAGCTAGTAATGATAAAAGAGAAAATCCTCACACAGTTTTAAAATTTCACATATGTTCAAACTGCCTGCCTTGTTTCCTAATACATGCTCTTGCTCTTTTCCTCATCGCTCTAACTGTAACTTTGAAAGATAAGGTTTGGCGAAGTTTCTCAAATGCTGTTAATATTCTTCCTCTTAGTTCTGGTTCTGAGTTTACTGGCGTGGAGTACACTTCATCTTTCATGAATCCCCAGACAAAAAAGTCCATAGGGGTTAGGTTCGGAGACCTTGCTGGCCAAGCCATAGACCCACCCCGTCCTAACCATGTTGGATAGTTCAATGTCAACCACTCACGTACCGCATTGCTGAAGAGGGGGGGAGCGCCGTCCTGTTGGTAAATTATCTCGTCTCTTTGAATGTTTTCAATTCCATCTAAAAAACCTGGAAGGTTGTGCTGAAGGAACTGCAAGTAACTTTCTCCGGTTAAGCTTTCTTTAAAAAAGTGTGGTCCTATCAGTTGGTCCCCTAACAGACCAGCCCAAACATTAATTTTGAAACGTGTTTGAAATGATCTTTCCCTGGTAGCTTTAGGATTTTGTTCTGCACATAAAAGCAGATTGTGCATATTAAATATGCCTTCTCTGGTAAACAAAGACTCATTGGTCCATAATATCTTCTTAAAAAAGTTGTACTGCTCAATGTCACTGTTCAGTAGCCAGCGACAAAATTCAACTCTTAGGGCAAAGTCAGTTGGCTTCAATGCTTGAACTGGAGTGAAATGATATGCATGAAGTTTATTTTTCTTTAAAATGTCACAAACCTTTCACTGGGACATGCCAACTTCACGGACAACCTGCCGGTTACTAATGCCTGGATTATTATGAACATTATCAAGAACCAATTCTTCCACTCCTATGTCATGGATGACATAACCTACCTCATTAGCAGATTTATACAGTGCCCCTATCTACTAGTCGCTGATATAGCCTGGTGAATACTGCCGAGCTTGGTGTTCGGTGATCAGGGTATCGATGAGCGTACTCTCTTGTAGCTTCAAGTGCATTTCTGCATACTCTTGAGAAGTGAACTCCATTATAGCTTTCAAGATTATGGATATCTTGTTTAGAAGTACAAGATATGAATTCAGCAGTGTATACACTTAGGCATGTTGTTGCAGCATTCTTCAATCCATAACTTACATTTTCAAGGAATTACCAGAAGAAAATCTTATCTGAACCTAATGATAGGACAACTGATAAGATAATGCAGGAATGTGGTGTAGCTATTTTATTGGTAGTAAACTTTGATGTACACACTGCCTTCCAGAAAAAAATCACTATTACTAACTATCCTAGTATGGTGAATGGAAAAATAAAATCGGATTTTATTTGTTTATTATTAAAACCTCAATGTTTTTCCACATTCAACTTCACTTTTCTCCAGCTATTTGAAACAGAAATAAATACTTTTTTATGTTAAATAGTAACTTATTAAATGGACAAGTTTTTGTGAAATTTGACAATTGAATCTCACTTAAATTTGCTCAGAATATTGGTTTAAATTTTTTTAATTTCAAAAGAAATTTCAATTTTCTTACTTTTATTGGTAATAAGTATCACATAAAGTTATGTGAATTGCTTATTATGGTCTTTTTTAATTGCAATTTTATGAACTTTCAGAAAGCACCAATAAAAACATTATTTACAAAGTAAAAATTGGAGAAAAATGCTGTTTTTTTACATAATTACATAAATTTTCTGAAAAAAGGAAAGGAAACGCTACAAACAGGTTTTTTTAGATAAAAATCTTAAAATAATAGTTTTTTATTGCCTTAAGTCTATATTATTATAGTAGAGAATTTATAGCATGACCGGTGACTTCGAGATGCGCCGTAGGCAAAGACGGAACTAAAGTGGTGGGGGTTGGAGCAGCTCAGTCTGTTGCCGTATTTAGCCTTGTGAACTTCGGTCTCCAGTCTTCTATACGTGCCGCCCAAAAAACATTCGCTTGTGCCAATTCACGAGTTATAATACAATTTGTGAATTAATTGCGTTGTGCTCATTACGTTTAAGAAAACGCAAACATACTAAAAGTAATCTGGACAATTTTGATTTGGGTGTAGTTCGAAGAACAATAAATAATTTTCATCGACAACGGGGTTTTGTTATGTTAACTATTGCGTGTGGATCGTTGGCATTATTGTTATTTTAAGTATACATCATTAAATTAACTTGATACAAGTTGGTAGATAAAACTGAGTTTTTTCTTATTCTACTGTGTATATTGACAAATTACTTTAACCAGTTTTATATTAATTTTTAATTTAGCAGCTAGGCTATGTCAGTTGAAAATTTTGTAGTGTATAATTGTATCTACTATCGTAAATCCTGAAGCTTACACGGTTAGTATATGATAAATAGAATTTTAATGGCTAACAAAGCGTAACAATTACAATTCTGAACTGTTGTCGTCGTTGGAGATCAAGAATAATATAAATTCCTACCCTTTCCCAATTTATGAGAACCCTTTCTTACCACCAGGTATCTCTACTGCGAACTCATTAAGAAGGGTGAGCTATTAACACAATTTCGGCAGAACATAGTCATTGTTAAGATCACGTACATCCGGTCCCAATATTTCTAAGATTTCCTGTATTGAATTCCCCATCATAAAAGTCCGTCGCCGTAACTTCAAAAGAATCTAGAAATGTTCAAATATTCTCAAGGTCTCCTATATTAAATTGCTCATCATAAAAGACCACCGTGGTAAGAACATAAGGGTCTAGAAATGTTGGCAAACACTACAATATTCGGCTCCCGCCACAACTATGAGCCGGGAGCCGAAAACTCTCAGTAGGGTTAGTAGCACCGTATTCACTCCCCTACTTTAGATTGTGCCCCCACGCACTCAACTCCTCCACTCCTCACGCGCATCCCACCGGTCATGCTATAACTTCCCTAGAGTACCAGATTTATTTTTTCACATCAAGAGCCAGTCACCCTGTATAATTGAATACAGGGCATTTATTTCTACCATTTAATTATTAACCTAATATTTAAACATCATGTATATCTATAACAAGGAGATTGTTATAGTAAACTTCCTTTTAAGTGTAGTTGGATTTTTAAGTTTTTGTGTAATTTGTATGAATTTTATATTTATATTTTTCTTTAAGGCATACTTAGCCTACATACATTACATTAATCAAATTTTGCATGGATATTAAAACATTAAACTTACATATAAATTGAAAACTTTATATCCATTCATTTCAAAATGGCAGCTATTTAAAGATTTTAACCAAAAATATAATTTGCAAAAATAACTTTTATTAAAAAAATTAGGAAATTTCATTATAAATCCAACAACATATTGTTTAAGTATAGAGTGAAAAATAACCAAAAATTTGCAACTTTGGTAAAGGTATAATGAGGGATCCGTAGTTACTCGAGTAAGTTCTCACCGCAAAAATTAAAATTATTTAGGTGCCAAAACATTGATTAACTATAGGCTAGAAGCAGTATTCATATTATGAAAGGAATAAATGTGTATTCAAAACCCACTTGAGCATATTTATCATCATATAAAATACCTTGAATTAGTCATGGTTATAATTAAACCCAGTGCATTTTTGTTTGTGTTAATATGTCAATCATAAGAACATTTGTTTACTACAATTGCTTTTATGTAAACCAAAAAAATTGTAAAATAAAATAAACATATGTAGGTAATTCTAAGCAATATATGGGTCAACCTCGATTTTTCTCATATTACAATATAATGTTCCAATAGTCAATTAGAAAAGGAAATGACTAGAATTTCTTGCCGGAAAGCAGTTATACGGAGCAGGCAACTCATATTTCAATATAATGTTCCAATAGTCAATTAGAAAAGGAAATGACTAGAATTTCTTGCTGGAAAGCAGTTATAGGGAGCAGGCAACCGCGAGAATTACCTATTAGTGATCAGGGGCACTGACGTGATCTGGGCTTCAAATTTGGAACTACTCGAGTTAATTTTTTTTCTAAAAGAGCAAGCAGCGCAAAGCGCTGCGCAGCGGGCAAGCATCGTGCGTGATCTTCGTATATACTGAATTGATTCAGGCCAAAGGAATGACACAGATTCCTTTACCAGATTTTTACGGAGATTTTGTATTGGGCGGATTATATTGGTTTACTTTGCTTTCCAGCATGTAATTATGTGTTTAAAATTGTTTTACATACATTACCTACATTATATTGTAATATGTAATAACAATTTATCAGAAATTTTTAATAAAAAAAAAGGATCACGCACGATGCCTGCCCGCTGCGCAGCGCTTCGCGCTGCTTGCTCTTTTAGAAAAAAAAATTAACTCGAGTAGTTCCAAATTTGAAGCCCAGATCACGTCAGTGCCCCTGATCACTAATAGGTAACTCTAAGCAATATATGACCGTCTGGCGGTTGCCTGCTCCCTATAACTGCTTTCCGGCAAGAAATTCTAGTCATTTCCTTTTCTAATTGACTATTGGAACATTATATTGTAATATGAGAAAAATCGAGGTTGACCCATATATTGCTTAGAATTACCCATATGTACTATTACCAGCTGATTGATTAAGCACAAGTTCAAAATAATTATATGTTTCTTAAACAAAAAGTAAAGCAATAGTATAAAAAAAAGTTGTATTTCCAAGAAGGTAATTTATTAAAGAACATGTGAATCTTGTCACAAGTGGCACATTACTTATGCTTCAATGTGGTAATATGTTATTATTTGGATATGGAACGAATAGTCGGTTATTTCTTCAATTGACCCTACCCCAGCAAGTGAAGATGTCAAGTTTTCAAGGTAAGAGAAAGATCCCTAGAGATAGTACCAAATTCAAGCTCAGATCACGTGATTGCTCGTAAAGGTTATCTTTAAATAACTTTGATACCACTAATAACTTATTTATGATAAGCTAATCTAAACCTACTTATATAGCCTAAAAACAAATAGTAGAAAGGGCCGCTACTTTGGTATTATCTATAGGCCACTATATTTAGAAGAGTTGTTCTTACCAGGGACCTAAAAAAATAATCTACATTAACCCGCGATTACTCCCGTGTTAGAAAATATCTAACATTTTTGCCATTTTTTTACATAAAAGTTGTAAAAAAATTTTAACAGTGCCGCCGCTTCTTCATTGCCTCCCTTAAGTATTCTTCTGTTATTTTTTTAAGTTTTCCATCTCTTAAGTGGCATCATGGTGCAGTGGAGGGGATAAAAGAGCGCCGCACATATAGTGTTAATAGGAATCTAACACGTGAGTAATCGTGTAACTCTTTATGTTAGTAAAATTCTAAGGGCGCGAGTAACCATGTGAGTGTATTTTTTAGTTTTGTTTGGACACTAATACTGTAAATCTTGTTCTTTTTGTGTTTTTATGCTTAGGTGGAGGCGTAATGGATCTTCCAAATAGTGAGTTTCATATACTATCATGGTTGAATGAAGGGGAAGACGAGAATGAAGTTGTTGATCGAGATCCACATGGAAACGTTTCTGTGTCTGATGCAGAAAATGAACACAGCAATCACGGCACTGCTTCTGACCAAACGGGTGATGAGGAAGGTATAGAATCTATGGACATAGATAATGTTGACTTAGGCCATCAAGAACCAACCGAGCCTCAACCTGCTCTACAAATAAATCAACGTCAAAATGTCACTGTAGGCCGTACTGTTGGAAAAGATAGCATTACATCTTGGCACAATCACAAGCCAACCTCTGCAACTACAAGAACTATTAGACAAAATGTAGTAACGAAATTGCCTGGTACCAAAGGTTTAGCCAAAAACAGTAAATCAGTTTTAGATAGTTGGAGACTTTTCCCCGATGAGGTAATTGAAGAAATAGTCCGTTATACGAATGAAAGGTTACTTTTGATGTGTGATTCGTACACAAGAGGACAAAGAGATTGTCCTCAAACTGACGCCTCTGAGCTATTAGCTGTAATAGGTATGTTGTACCTAATGGGTGTTAATAAAGCTGGTCACTTACATGTTGAAGAATTGTGGCGTACTGATGGAACTGCTCCTGATATTTTTGTGGCAACGATGTCTAAGAGACGATTCCAAACGGTACTTCAAGCTCTTAGATTTGATGACATGAACACCCGAGATGAGCGACAAAGATACGATAATCTTGACCCAATTCGTGATCTATTTGTCAAATTTGTAGAAAAGTGTCAAGGTTCCTATACAATAAGTGAATATGCAACCTTGGACGAGATGTTAGATGGATTTCGAGGGCGTTGTAAGTTTCGCCAGTACATACCGAACAAACCAGCGAAGTACGGGATTAAGATTTATGCTCTGGTAGTTTCCTGTACTGCAGCTAGTGTTTTTAAGCAACTAATTGCACCTATAATTAATTCTGGCCGAAACATCACAATTGACAACTATTTCACCGGAACCCCTCTTGCAAATGATCTTTTTGCGAACCATAGACTGACGGTAGTTGGTACCAATCGTAGAAACAAGCCTCAGTTGCCACCTCAGGACACTTTCATCAAGGATCGTCCAGTAAACAGCTCTCTATTTTTTATGGCAAATCCCCTAACAGGTGTCTTCTTGCTTCTTATGTGCCTAAAAAGAATGAAAATGTGCTCATGATCTCTACAATGTACAAAGATGATACTATCGACGAAAGTTCTGGAGACCTCTGTAAATCAGAGGTGATATCCTTTTCAAACTGACGAAAGGAGGAGTTGACGTTGTAGACAGGATGAAGACCGAGTACAGCGTATCCAGAATCAGTCATCGGTGGCCTCTGACACTGTTTTGTTCAATTTTGAATATTGGTGGAATAAACGCACAGATCATCCTCAACAACAACACTCAAGTGTCCATGGTAAGAAGAAACTACCTTACAGAACTTGCAACACAACTGATTAAACCGCATCTAGTCAGAAGAGCAATAGTACCAAACCTTTCTTACGAACTTCGTCAGAAAATAAGACGTGTTGCTCAACTTCCTCCACCTGAGCCTGCACCTCGTCAAGAAGGACAAAAGCCACGGTGTGCTTTCTGCCCTCTTCGAAAAAACAGATTCACACAACATCAGTGCAATGCCTGTGAGAAACCAATATGTAAAGAACACACGGCGAAGACTGTACTTAGCTGCCTAGAGTGCGAGAATGTACAAGCAGACTCTGATTAGAAAGGCGCTGATTATGTGTACAATAGAAGTTTTATTTTTATTATTATTGAAATCAAAGTATATTTTATTTCTAAGACTTCTAAAAACTACTTCCTTAATACTTCTTAAAACTACTTAATATTTACTTAAAGATAATTACGTTTTTAAAAAATTGTTTAACGTAATACAAAAAATATTTTTATTTTACATTTTTAACTAATATTTTATCATTAAAATAAGTTAATATGGTCTTTTCTTTTTATACATTTATATTGCTGTGAAACATGTTCAATAATAAGTTTATTTTGTAACAAAATGGGCGTTTTTTTTAAACAAGTTCTTATGTTAGATAAAATCTAACGCGCGAGTAACAGTGTTCGTCTGACACGCGCAAGTAGCGGCGGGTTAATAGAAAAGGCAGACTTTATTTGACTTAATGTGAAATTGACATGTCATTATGACAATCAGCTGTTTTCTGTCCTCCTCTCCCAAAAGAAAGTGAAGTCAGTGAGAAGGAGGCCACTCTGTCTGATCTATTGTATAGATAAGTAGATTTAGATTAGGTTATCATAAATATGATACTAGTAGTAGCAAAATAAAACCATAACCTTTACAAGCACTCACGTAATCTGAGCTTGAATTTGGACCAACTAGGTATATCTTGAAGAATTTTCACTGTTATCACCAGAAGTGCAGGGTGAGGCCAAAGGCGCCACCGAAGCAAGCACTGGTGGGCAGGGAAATTTCTGATGGGTACTCTCCCAATATCAGATAATGTCTTCATTTCCTTCAAGGAGACAGAAAAAAGAATTGGTCGTCATATTCACATGCAATTTGCACAGTGTCAAACAAAAATTTTCCTTTCTATTAATGTAGTTTTTTGAGGTTCCCGGTAAAAAAGACCTACCAAAAATAATGGCCTTCAGATAATACCAATGTACCGTTGTTCTTCCTCTTTTGTAATGCTGCTGTGTAGTGGGTATTTTGTATATATTTCCTGTATTTTCGTTACACAACTTAGTATCAGGAGTGCACTAGAGTAGACTACTATTATTGTGTCAGAATGGAGAGAAGAGATGATATTAGAATTTAAATTCTTTGCGTACTACAGAGTATGGCGGCCATTGTCCTTTTGCTATGTGAACCAATAATATGGTTAGTTGAGTCTTTATTATTTTTAGCTCTCAAGAATTCGTGATCAGAGCTTGTATTTTACTGATCGAAACTATCTTGAGGGATGTTTATAATTTGTCGCCATCAGTGTGGTCTGCAGCAGCAGCATCTTCGAAGCTGTTAAAGTAAATATTTACCTGATTGTTGCCTTAAAAATGTTAAATATACCACCAAGAAAAAAGCTAATAAAAGCTAATAAGTACTCTAATCTTATATGGAAGGCCTATCATTAGTAATTAGAGATAGATTACGATAAGCGGACCCGGTTTTTTTTATATCGAAATTGGCAAACTATATTACTTGATCATAAACACCGGTATAATCAATCGATAATGATTAATTATTTTGAACAATTAACTTAAATCATCTATATCAACAGCTGTAAATACTTTAAAATAATACCGTACACAATAGGGTAATATTTCAATTTTACATAAGTAACATTTGATTATTAAAATGGCCGTCAATTTGAGAAAACTACGCAACATTGCTTTGAAAGATGATAAGACATGCTTTACGTGGCTTCAACATGTTGGACTCGTACTGAAAAATCCATTATGTGAAATTTGTGGGAAAGAAACAACTGTAATTGTGAGAGGAGCAAATATGGTCGTCTTCAGTTTTCCTAATTTCGGTTATAATAATTTGTTTCATTAATGTAAATATTAAATTTATATTTTAATTTAAAACATATGATTGTTATTGAGGACTATAGGCCTAGATACTTTTATATCGATTGATAGTCTAGGATTTTATATGCGAATATTCGGTATTGATGGTTACATTCTTCGATATAAAAAACCGGGTCCGCTTATCGTACCCTACCCGTAATTAGGCCTACCTTCACTTCTGCTTTATGCCCAATTGAGTCTTTTGATAAGTAAATATCTTTAACACTATAATAACTTATATGGCTGTTAAACTGCACTTTAATGTGAAAACACTGTAAAAATTTAGACTTGGATGCAGAATTCAATATCCTTTGATACACAGGGATCATTGTGTCTAAGGGCGTTTGGTACCACTTCTCTTAAAAATCTATAATACACAAATACTGGCAAGATCCAGTTTTTATCAATGACTTAAAATTTGCACATTACTCTTCGGCCCAGAAATATATGGTTGTACACGTTGATATTTCACGAATTTTTACAGAACATATTTTAAATCTACAAAATAAATTTTAAAAATAAAAACAACTAGGTACTCCAAAGCTTATTCTTAACCAGAGACTCTTCCAGCACTGATAACTTCATACACGCTCTGACATATATTTCTTGAGATACTACATAAATGTATTAAGCATTTCAATAATGTAGATAAGTTAAAATGTTATTTTCCCAAGGTTGATTGACCTAAATAACAGTCTAAAACATTAACCTCAAACTCCGTTTCCTCCCATAATAGGCTTCAACTGAGCTACTCCTACTACTGTCTACCCACACAGCCGCCTACAGACAGACTACAGACTACAGACAGGCCCTGGCCAATACAATAGATTCAGTGTTCCCACAATCCGCAAACTCTAAACCCCTCGGTACAAATCACCTCTGTATACCTGTACTGAGAGCAATATTAGGAGAAAAGTTAGGGCTACAATTTTAACTTTCCAGAGATAAGACCTTGCTTTCATAAATTAATGGAGATTGTAATTTTGTTCGGTAAAGACATATGTTTTTTACAACATTATAACATACTCAACCTTTTGTTCAGATTTTTAATCAATTTTATTCATTTAATTAACTCATTTTTATAAATTAAATTTAAAATGTGAAGTATTTGTATTACTGTTAGAAATAACTAAATACATAATAGTTTTCTGTAATGTATTTATTATCGTTGTTTCCTTCGTTTGCCACTAGATTTCAAGTGGCAATAGATTTTAACATTGGATGCAATATTTTCTTATAGTATACTGATACATAATCAAAGTGTAAAGTGTACGGGTCCTCTAAGGCTGTCTTACACTCGAAGTAAACATTGGTTATATCAATAGAGTTGCATTGAGAAACCCGTAAATATGCACACAACGATCAAGTTTATTTCTTTGAAATGCTTATAGGGAAGAAGCTAATAAAATACTCATTGGGATCCAAAAAGAAGTAGGTTTTGGATTTTTTATAATGATAAACATCCTAAGGCTCAAGTACACTAAGCTTTTTTACACGCAGCTTCTAAACTAGTACAGTGTTCCACACTCGCTCAGTAGCTGCTTGTATAAAAAAAGCTCTGGGAAAAAGCGGGTTCAGTCGGCGACTTTATACGTCATACGCCTGCTTTGGAGCAAACTAGATTGTATACTAGCCAAGTTTATTCACAGTTGCTTGTAGATTGTGCTCTAGTGACAATAGGATTGTTTAGAAAATGCAAGCGGAAGTGGTTCGTGTGGGAGTTTTAGTTGTATCAAAAGTGGTTAGAAGCGAGTTAATTAGAAGACAAAACGCGAAACGGAAAATGGGAAAGTGTGGGTGAAACAGTGGGTAGAAAGACGTTGTTGAGAATTAGTGCTGATAAGTTTGATGGTAGAGCTACTGGAAATGGTGCACGGAATGTTATGAAACAGGACACAAAAATGAGAATGGCAATCCCAGTAATCAAAAAACCAGAAATAACATTACGCTATTTAGTGAGTAACTGGCGATTCGTTTAAGTCTTTGCGGTACCTGTTTCGAGTTCCAGAATCAACAATATCGAGGTTCATACCCTTGTATTTGTGGCAATTTGTTGCGTTCTTCGACGATTCATCGAGGTAAGTTAAATGTTAATACTTAACACAAATATGTAATATTTTTTTAATATTAAAAAGTATTTATAGTTAAATATTAAGCTTTATTTAAATCAAATTTATATGATACCAGCAAGTGATAACAGCTTAGGGCTGCAAGACAAGATGTTTAAGAAAAAATTGATCCATACAATGGAAAAACAAATAACAGTAGCTCAAATAAGGGCCAGCCTGTTTGTAGGACTGGCTTGTCCAGTGTACCAGTCCAAGGTCCCTCAATCACAGTTTTATTTAATATAGCATGTTTAAATCGTATCTAGTTTAAATCTGTCAACTAGTTTTACATTTAATAAAATTTGATAATACTTCAATTTTATTTTTAATCCTCTAAACCTCTGTCTAATCTAAACATTTGAAATTATATACTATAATTTAAACTAATGTAATGTATGTATATATATATTTTTCTCTCATGTGGCTTACTAAGAAAACAGGTATTTTTCACGATTTTAAACTACATTGTAAAAAATATATATTTGTTATATTGTATATATATAATATGTTGTTTTTTTTGCTTAAAACACATGGATAGCAATTAAAAATATGTGGCAAAACTGTCAAAACGTAAATTAAACAATCTTTTGATGAAACCTTTATACCTAATGTGCGTGTTACCTACTGAGGAACATCGACGGCGCTGAACTAATGATTCATTAACCACCCGCTGTCGTGTACCGACACGTGGTACATGTGAATGCTTCTAAAAATAAATCTCTAACAAAAGAACATCTAAAAAAATCTAAAAAAGACAAATAAAAAAAAAAATAAAAAAAAAAAAAAAAAAAAAAAAAAAAAAAAAAATAAAAGAAAAAAAAAAAAAAAATAAAAAAAAAATTCTAAAAAAATTCTAAAAAAAATAAAAAAAAAAAAAAAAAAAATAAAAAAAAAAAAAAAAAAAAAAAAAAAAAAAAGAAGAAAAAAAGAAAAAAAAAAAAAAAAAAAAAAACAAAGAAAAAAAAAAAAAAAAAAAAAAAAAATTCTAAAAAAAATCTAAAACTAAAAACAAAAAAAAAAAAACCAAAAAAAAAGAAAAAAAGAAAAATAAAAAAAAAAAAAAAAAATAAAAGTTGCTTCTAAATAAAAAAATATAAAAAAAAAAAAAAATCTAAAAAACAATAAATCTTCTAAAAAACAAAAAAAAATCTTAACAAAAAAAAAACTAAATAAAAAAAACTATAAAAAAATAAAAAAAAGAAAAAAAAAAAAAAGAAAAAAAAAATAAGCAAAAAAAAAAAATCTATAAAAAAATCTTCAAAAAAAAAAAAAAAAAAAAAAAAAAAAAAAAAACCAAAAAAAACAAAAAAAAAAAAAAAAAAAAAATAAAAAAAAAAAAAAAAAAAAAAAAAAAAATCTAAAAAAAATAAAAAAGAAAAAAAAACTCTTCTAAAAAACTAAAAAAATAAAAATCTCTAAAAAATAAATAAAGCAAAAAAAAAAACATCTAAAAAAAAGCCTTCTAAAAAAAAAAATTCTTCTAAACATTTCTCTAAAAGATAAAAAAATAAAAAGAAAAATCTAAAAAAATTCTAAAATACAAAAATTCTAAAAAAATAAAAGAATCTAAAAAAAAAAAACAAAATAAAAAAAAAAAAAAATCAACTAAAAAAAAGAAACTAAAAAAAAAAGCTTCATAAAAAATTCTAATAAAATAAATCTAAAAAATAAATCTAATAAAAAAAAAATCTATAAAAAAATAAAAAAAAAAAAAAAAAAAAAAATCTAAAACTTCTAAGTCTAAAAACCAAAAAGTAACTAAAAAAAATCTAAAAAACAAAAAAAAACAAAAAAAACTAAGAACTAATAAAAGAAAATAAAAAAAAAAAACAATCTTAACAAAAAAAAAAAATCTATAAAAAAAAAAATAAAAAAAAAAAACTAAAAATAAAAAAAAAAATAAAAAAAGAAAAAAAAACTAAATAAAAAATAAACTAAAAAAAAAAAAAAGAAAAAAAAAAATCTAAAACTAAAAAAAAAAAAAATACTAAACTAAAAAAAATCTAAACAAAAAAAAAAAATCTAAAGTAAAAAAAAAAAAAAAAAAAAAACTAAGAAAAAAAACAAAAAAAAAAAAAAAAAAATAAAAAAAAAAGAAACTAACTAAAAACCCCTGCTATCTAGCTAGACATTTATCGCGCTACGTTTGGCGCGCTTTGTTTGTTGTTGTTCTTCACTGTCAGTCTGGTTCGTTAATTTGTAGGTTTTAACAACTGTCTGACCTGGGTGTTTGTTGGAATTGAAAGTCCGTTTTGTGTGTTTCGTATGCAATTAATAATAAAAATGGACGAACAAGATAATCAAATGATGCTCTTGAAGGCCACAGTGATTGTGAACTCTTACTGAGTATTTTCTGTGTCGGGAGCCGAATACTTTACCATCCTGAACAGATAGTAGGAGGATTCAAATGCAGACTGGTAAATGATGCATTGAGGACCATGATGCAAATGAACAAGTCATACATAAATAGTTGAAGAAACGTAATTTGTTTACTCTCAGATGACGTAAGCCTTCAGATGCAGTTTCTATTATTTACTCCAAAAATAAGCTTAGGTAGATGAATAGGTGTAAATATTTATTAAAAATAATACAGGATCAGAATTGGAAGAACCTTACCAACAAAATAATGAAACCGCCAATGAGTGCGATGGTGCCCCGAAAATAATGAATGACCAAATGGTGAAACTGAAAACCAAGTACCGTAATGGAGTGGGATGACATAACGAGGTACGTGCCAGACAATTTCCCAATACTGACAATTGAAAGGGTTAGTGTAATGATTTGACATTCAAAACCCGTAACCAGACTGTACCAGACGATAATATTAACCTAAACGTAGAAGAAACAAACCGATATTCCCCAGCAAGATTTCCAAACAATATCCTTCAAATAAGGTTTAATACAGTTCAAATGACACCATGTTTAAAAATGATTTTTATAAAACAGCTATGAAGAGAGAGCGGGTTTGAAATGCTTCTTCGATGTCTCAATTTGATATAATGAAGAAGCAGTAGGCGAAGAACCCAGGATAAAAAGCTACAAAAACAGCAGGTCATGTAGATGATAGATTCAAAGCTGATGCCAGGATTGTTCAGCGAAACGTAGTTATAGATGAGACAAGAGGCCCGTGAGAGGCAGGAGGCTTAATTTTCCGGCAGTACTTGCCGGACAAATCGCACAAATATGAGTGAAAAAATGGAACCAAGCATATGTTCTCCTGATGTCTATACCTGCAAGTCAAATAAACGTAGGTAAAGGTGACATTCCATCTGGGAAAAGGCCACAAACAAAAAATAATGTCTGCATCTTAATCATGTCTTATTCATAAGGCCACGCCGTTTGCTGTTCGCTGATAATTATTGCAAGCAGCGTTGAGTTAAAAAAAGCTGAAGGCCTTACTTAAAATAAAAACTTACCTTGTGGTACCCTTGAAAAAGGTATTTGAAGTCTAATCCTAAGACAGTTATAAAGCAAGAAATTGAAAAAGGTGAAGGTGTAAGCTGCAGGGAATCAAACAAGGTGTATAAAAAGTAATCAGTCTGGGTTGACAAAAAAGCGAGTTAAACTAGATTAATTACTCGACCTGAGGATGGGGACACTTATAGCCCAGTAAATAAAACCAATAGAAATAAACTAGCCAACCATGAAACCCCTCAGCTGTGGTTTTAGCTTACAATGATGCCAAAAGTGGCGTAGACTGTATCATCACCAAGATGAGTTTCTTATTATAGCCCAGTTGAGAAAAACGTCTAAATTGGTACAAGAAGGTTGCCATCTAGAGTAAATGCTGGGTACATGTGCTGTGAACGCCTTAGTGTATTAAACAGTTGTTAAGGAAAAGAACGCTAAATGGATATGCTAAAATATCCTATCTGTTTGGCAAAAAGCTTGTAGAGGAAAACAGTAACTGTTAAATCCTGCTTCTAATCCAACTTCCGATTTCAGGTAAGCCTATTTATAACTAATGTAGTATTTTCATTTAAATATAAATAATCTGAACCGGTATAGGTTTTAGGAAACAGAAACAAATAGTTGCACTTAAATTAGGCATCAAAGTCTGTAACAAACCAGTTTAATTAATAAGCTGTCTTAAACATTTGACTTTAACATTTTTTTCAACATTTTATTGCTTTATTTTAGCAAGAGTATACCTGCTCAAAAACACGCGAATTAGTTAAGAGAGATGGCCTGGCTAAGCAACTCAAGAAAAACGATGTTTATCCAGTTGCTATGAGTCTCTAGTTGCCTGTCATGGAACAACAGAAGCCAGAAAACGTTGAAAGAGAGTTACAATTTTCTGCAAAGACTGCCCAGATAATCCAGCTACGTGTTTGGACTGTTTCAATAACAATCATTAGACGACAAATGTCATGTAGATTTATAGTTTTTTTAATACTTAGTTACTTTAATTACTCCATTTTAAATTTGCGAAGTATTTGTTAGGTTAGACTTGTCACTTTCTACTGATTAAACTCATAATTTATAACGTGAGCAACTTTTTTTTATCTACCTGTAATAACTTAAGTTTAAGAACAAAAAGGTTTACAGGTTCATCTTTGCTGATAGGCTTATTAGCTATCACAAACACGGCAAACAACTATTCAGATACTATATAATTTTTTAGACCAATTTTGGGAAAAACGAGTTTGCGTTGAATGAAAAATATTATAAGAGTCTTATAGACGGCGTAGACAGAAATGTAGAACCTTCTAGGCAAAGGTTAGTTTCAGAGAGCCATTTGAAAATGCATTGTTCGTGTACCACGGGTGGCACACGACGCGCTGCTGTAATGTGAGCCGTGCGCCACGCGTGGTACACGACGCACTCGTATAAGATCGCCGTGTACCAAACGTGGCGTACGTCGTCGTGAATGTGTTAATTGTACATCATAACAGTTTTACAAGTAACTTTAGTTGGGAAGCTTTTAATATTAGTAAAGTAAGAGCAGCAGTAATTGACTTTAGTGTATCAAGGAGTGATGATATTTATGGCCTTTCCAATTTTGTCTTTAAGAATATAATTGATGAAATTGTATCACCCCTAACCTGCGTTTCAAACCAAATCTTAACTGTAAGTAAATTCCCAGATTGTCTAAAATATTGCAACGTTATACCTAGTTTTAAAAAAGGGCAAAAAGAAATTCTCGAGAAATATAAACCTATTACTATTGTACTAACCCTTAGCAAAATAATAGAAACCTGTATGTTTAAGCAATTATATAAGTATTTTATGGAAAACAATTTACTGTACAAAAACCAATTTGAATTTAGGCCAAATCACTCTACTGCTTAGGCTATAGAATGTCTAGTAAATTCAATTCTAAGGTGTCTAGAAGACAAACAAGTAATTTGTTCTACCCTTATAGACATAACAAAGGCTTTTGATATTGTTACTCACTCTATTCCTTTGAAAAACTTAATTTATACGATATAAGAGACAAAGAATTAAAGTTGATTCAAATTTACCTAACAAATAGAATGTAAATGGTTACTGTAAACAATGTTTCGTCACAGTATCCGAAGGTGGTAGCAGGTGTTCTCCAAGGTTCTGTACTTGGTCTTTTTTTTTGTTTTTAGTCTTTATCAATATTTTTCATGTTAATGTTTCATCCATGTCCGTACTTTATGCAGACAATACAACTCTTCTTTGTTCTAATGTGAATGTGTAGTTGTAGTTTGGAATCCCCATGCAAAATATACTTATGATGGTACTCTGTATAAATGAATGTAACGATAATTTTATATGAATTAATGAAACTTATGTAATTATTTAACATAAAATACATGCAGGCATATAATGTTGAACGAATAAAAGATTTGATTTATACTGTATGTTAAAAATTGATAAAAAAGTAATTACAAATTATATTTCAATTTTCAGATCCTCAAAACTGTTAAAGAATGGAAAAAATTAAGATTATATTACTACAACGCTAAAATGTCCCCAGAGGTTGTGGGGCGGTTGATGGCAAACATGTTGTGATGAAAGGCCTCCTTGTTCAGGCTCAGAATATTACAACTATAAAACAACCTACAGTATCATACTATTTGCATTGCTATTACTAGTGAATGCTGTTTACTGCTTCACTTACACAAACGTAAGAGGAAATGGCAGAGCAAATGAGTGATATATTTAGAGATATCACTCTGAACATAACAGTGGAAAATAAAACCATTGAGGTTTCTTGAGAACTCACTTATCGTCGGGGACGACGATTTCCCTCTTCGGACTAGTGTTTTGAAGCCTTTCAGTAAGCATGGACTCAGGGATGAAGGGAAAATATTCAACAATAGCATATCTCGTGCCAGGCGAGTTTCAGAAAATGCTTTCAGCATACTTGCCTGTCGTCATCGAGTGTTCTCCAGATCAATTGAGCTGATATCCGACACAATCGATAGAGTTGTTTGGGATGCATAAGTTTGCATAACTGGCTACGAAAGACTCCCGCAGGCCACTACATACCACAAGAAGCAATGGACAGAGAATATTTGAACATAGGAGATGTCACACATGATCAATGGAGACTAAATGGCAGCACCCTACAACCAGCGACTGCACGGAACGGCAACAAAGCAAGCAAAATTGCTATAGAGGTCAGACAAGGGTTCATGAAATACTTTACCAAAGCCATTCCTCTATCCTGGCAATGGGAGAAACTTGGACTGAAAAAGCCGTGAACAATGCATTAAAGAACAAAAAATGCAATTGTCATGTTTTAAATTAACGTATCAATTAATTAATGTACTTACCAAATTTGATTTACTGCTTCTATTGCCAAAACTCATTCAAATAATTTGCATCGTTGAACCAGGTTAGCTTCGGTACAAGACTAGCCAGCGAGGGGGTCCAAGGGAATCGGACCTCCCCCCCAATTTTTAATCTTTCAATTACTTTTTTAGTAAATTATCATTATTATTTAAATAATTCAGTATTACTGACATATACTGCTGAAAGGTTGTTCTCAACATCGAAACGGGTCAAGAATTTTTTAAGGACCAAAATGGGGAATGAGCAGTTGACAGCATTTGCGTTACTTTCTGTCCACTACGGAAAATATTAGTCATCTTGACCCCCCCCCCAATTCCTAATTATTTTCCTGGCTACGTTCTCGCTTTGGTACATAAACATCATCTGTCCCACAGCTACTTTTCTTGCTTTTATATATTTTATTTTATTCCACGTTGTAGACAATTTTTGATCATTTTTACCTTAAGCTGTTTCAATCCATTTGCCCCAACAAATTATTTTCTTTCAGCTCAGACATATGCTGTCGAAACAACGTGTTCCTCAACGGTTTGTTTGAGTAATCTTGAAGTTTTACGTTCTGTAATGCAGGAAACTGTTATCACACTTGTAAAAACAACAAATTATTATTCGAAGTCCACTTCATTATTACTGCTGAGTGTTGCACACTACACAGAAAACACCAGGAAATACAAATACAACGAGGAATGTAACAGATTTTCACAAAATAAACAAAAAAAATGTCTCAGCACACAACGCATGGTTTCTACACACCAGCTACTTGGCTACTGAGCGTGTAGGTTTCTTGTGTACTCGACAACTAGGGCACTCGCTGACTCACTGGCTTCTTATATGCTGGTTTGTTAGCTTGTAAAAACACCCTGTGAATTTGAGCCTTTATTGGCATCACAATAAGCTCACAGTGGAAGCCTGGGTTAGAAACCTATTTCACAAAAATTCTAATTTGACTGGTTGTTGAATTTTAAATATTGCCTAAGTACAGTAAAAACTATGAGGTAACGGAATTAAAAGTGGAAGGTAATAAGGAAGATTGTGATGCATGGTTGAAACACATACAACTATGCTACGGCTCTCTTCTTCTCGGAGAAGGTGAGAGACAGTTTGAAATAATTGTTTATAATCTTTTAGATTGCGATACACTATTATGTACACCGGAATGTCCGGAAAAATCCTGTTTCCTTCACACTATTATGGTGTTATATAGTAACACCAAACCTTCTCTGATCGAGCTTCAAGGTTTATGACAAGAGTTAAATTGAAAGTGTAAATGCATAAAATAAAATGTGTTCGTAGGAAACAGGTCTACAGAACAGTAAACTGTCTTAGTGCATGGACAACTTATGCAAAACTGTCGGATAAAGTAGATGGAAAAGGAAAAGGAAATGTGACAGAATCTGCGATTAAAAAATACCAACTCAGCACCGACTACACAATTAATGTACAAAAAACATATCGATATACATAAATTTTAAAAATACCATTACTTGCTACATTTTTGTACTGCCAGTCCACTGACAAAAGCTGCAACACTAGAGAACTTTCTCGGCTTATTTATCAAATACCCAAGGCTAAAAATTTTTAACCAGAAGGTTCTTTGGCTAAAGGAATTTGTGAGAAAATATAGCCTCTAACTCCAGTATTTGATTACGTAACAGTCTATGAAAAAGATATTACATCCATTGCTAAAACTGTTTCCACAGTTTATACGTTGTGTTGCGCTCTATATTGCGTGAAATAAAAGAAACAGTGATTGCAATTATTTTACAGTAAAGTATAAAACACAACTATCTATTAAAGTTGTGTCGAGTAACATCTGACAATAATAAAATGCCCAACGTTTTAAATTTAGTTAATTACAATGAGGTAATTACTAAAAAATTAAAACAGATTATAATTTAAAACAAAAGATCTAGTATAGAAATTATGGTAGTGATATTTACGCGTTACCAAATATACTTAGTTTGATCAAACAAATGGATGTTTGAGCTGCCCCCTCCTCCCAAAATAATAACCGCAATATCACCTCTCTCAACTACCACATTTGATAATGTAATAAAGATATTCAAGGTATGAAGGTCAAAAAGGTGTGTTATACTGTGTAACACTAATAGTCTACCTACTACTGTCACCTGAAACGTTCAGATTGCACGCTATTTAGAACAAATTTTTAACAGAATTGCTATTACCTCATAAGATTTAAATATTTCTGCCACTAAATTCACATTTAGATTCTCTCTCTCTCTCTCTCTCTCCTCTCTCTCTCTCTCTCTCTCTCTCTCTCTCTCTCTCTCTCTCTCCTCTCTCTCTCTCTCTCTCTCTCTCTCTCTCTCTCTCTCTCTCTCTCTCTCTCCTCAGTTGTGGCGCGGCCGCTGTGGAGTAAGGATCGTGGGACCGTGCGCTCCTGCTCTACTACTCCGTATTGGAGATTATAAATTAATTGTAATTGTTATTGTTGTGAAGTATTAATGGTAATAGTAAAATGCAGTGTTTAAAGTGTGACTCAGTTATTGATCTACAGGGAGAAGAAATTAAATTGTATTGAGTGTAGAGGATTTTTTCATTTGGGATGTGCAGGAAACCTTACCGAGACTGATTATGATTACATCATAGCTAATCAAGTTAAACTGGAAGTGTAGTATTTGTGATAAGAAGAAAAGTACAAGAGGAGATGCCACACCAGTAACGCCAGTAAGTGAGAAAGCCTTTGTTTTTTAAACAGGGTGGTTCCGAGGCCGATTCAGATTCCAGTAACTACTCTTGTATCGGGTGTAAACTAAAAAAGACATTATGCCATACATGTAAAAAAGGGCTTTTCTTTTAATACGCATAGAGCACAATGCAGTTATTGTTGCGAAAGTTTTCATTTTAAATGTATTAAAAATTGACGAGACAGGATTTTTTAAAGATAGAAAAACTTGGTTGTGTCCTGTCTGCATTGTTCAAGACGTAGCGGTAGATAAGGAAAGCAGACGCGGCCTTATCTGCCGCAGATAAGATTAGTCCCGTTGCCTATCCCCATACAGGACTATTGACAAATGTTGAAACCACATTGGCAAGTTGTAGACAAGAGAATATTACACTTTCTGATATTCTCAAGGAAATGAAAGAGTTTCGTCTTGAGGTTAAATCAAAAAATAAAGAGTTTGCCAATTCTCTTGAAATCTACTCTACAATGGGTTCAGGAGAATGGAGAGAGTATCAAATCTATTGAAAACAATGTGACCCAGTTAGTAAAAGATTTTGAGATCATAAGTCAGGAAACAGTGTAAATTTAAAAGAAATAACGAAATTTTGACTAAAAGAGTAAATCAATTGGAACAAGCAATGAGGGACAATGTGGTAGAAATCAACGGCGTCCCATTGAAGAAAGGAGAAAAATGTTATGGACATTATTAAGCAGCTGTCTGCAAAAATTGGCTTTGATTTTCAAGAGGAAATTATAGATAATTGCTACAGATATAGATCTGCTGTGGTGGACTCCGCTAGACCGCGGGCGGTATTGTTGTGCGTTTCCTGCGCAAACTTGATAAGGAGCAGTTTTATTTCAAAACGTAAACAGAAAAGGAACGTGAATTCCAGAGACCTTGGGTTCATGGAGGGGGACGCGGTAACCGATATATATCAATGACAGCCTTACTCAGGATAAGCGGAAAACTCCTTAATGAAGCCCGTAAAGTCAGGCGGGACAAGTTGTACACCTTCCTGTGGGTTAAAAATGGACGTATCTTTATGCGTAAAAATGAAGGTGATCGATTTGTTGTAATTGAATCAATGGAGGACTTACAAAAGCTGGCTTGACTAGCAGCAAAAAGCCTTGGAAAATGTGTTATTAATGTAGTTATTTATGATATGTGTGAAAACGGATGTGTTTTAAGTTTGATTTATTTGGTTATCCGTTTAAATATTGTCTCATTGTGTTGGTGTACGTTGTTTGTTTGTTTGTAGCTCAAATAGATTGTCTTATGTCAGATTCTAATAGAAATATCTCTCTTGTAGCAAAGTTGAAAGAAAAATTTGATAGCTCGAGAAAATGTGTAAAAATAGCTCATGTTAATGTTGAAAATTTGTTAGTACACAAAGAGTCTTTTATCGATTTGTTTCACAATAATTTGTTTGATATAGTTGCAATAACTGAAACATTTTTGAAACCCTGTTGTTTTGTCCCAACCATATAACAATATTGATGGTTACAATTTTATAAGACACGATAGAGAAAATAAAGAGGGAGGAGGTTTTGGTGTTTTATATAAAGAAGTCACTTGGTTACAAAGTTTTAGCAACGTCACAGGCAATTTATTGTCGTAAGCCAGAATAATTTAATTGTAGAAAATATCTCAAGGGTGGAAGTTGTTGTTATGTATAGTTTATAGGCCTCCGAAAAATTGGTTTCATTTCTGAATTTTTTAATGTCCTAGCGCAATTATTACCAATTTATAATAATGTAGTCATCGTAGGAGATTTTAATACAGATTTGAAGTGCCGAGAGGTATTTTTTTATGATAGGACTGAGTTGTTAAATTTAATAAGCAATTTGAATTTATCTGTTTTTGCCGTTGGAGCCTACTTTTTTCAGATCAGACACTTGGCTTGATTTAATTATATGTAATGATGTTTGTAGAGTTAAAACTTTTGGTCAAGAACCAGTGTCTGGTATCTCATATCATGATTTGATCTATTTAGAAATTAATTTTAAAGATGAAACTTGTGTCAAATAAGGGAGTCTGTGATGGTGAGAGATTTTAAGAATATATCGATAGATAGTCTTAAAAGAGAATGTTTGGCGTTGAACTGGAATGATTTGTACTTAAGCGATTCTATTGATGATACTAAAAGTAGAAATATTAAGTAGTAATATAAAAGGCTTTATAACAAACATGTGCCAGAGAGGAAAATATCACAACGAAAGACTTGTTGTCCTTTGGATTACTAATGAATTAAAAGATTTAATGTCACAAAGAGATGTATTGTACAAACGTTTTTTAAGGACTAAAAATGTTACAATTTGGGAGAATTATAGAGTTCTCCGAAATAGGATAAAAAGGCTTTTTAAGAGATGGAAGGAATCAGTATTTTCAACGTTATTTCAAACCAATAAGAATTGTAAAGATCTGTGGAAGGTAGTTCGAGATAATGGAGGTTGGAAAGGAGCGTAAAAGTTTATCAGACCCAGTCGTAAATATAGATAGTTTAAATGATTATTTTTGTGGTATTAGCAATAATATAAATAATAACCTTGTTGAGTTTTATAATAACCAGAGACATGTGTTTCAAGCTAGGGGAATATAAGTTTTAGTTTTTAGGGAAGTCGCTGTAGATTGTATTTTGAAAGTATTACAAGACATCTCGTCTAACGCAATCGGGGATGATGGAATTCAACTTAAGTTCATTAGAATAATTTTATGATGAAATTAAGTATGTTTTTATGTTATGTTTTAAAATTTTTCTTTGCTAAATGGGAGTATATCCGAAACAGTGGAAGAAGTCTTTGATATTACCATTGCCTAAAGTAGACAATCCGCTGGGAGTATAGGCATTACAGATCAATTAATATTTTATGTGTATTGGCAAGATCGCTGATAAGTTAGTTTACAAACAATTGTGTGATTTTGTAAATGAAAATAATATTCTTTATAAGTATCAATCAGGTTACAGAAAATCATATAGTACTCAGACGCTTTAATTAAAATTACTGACGACATAAGATCAGCTATTAGACAAGAGAAAACTGACAATATTTTAATGCTTTTAGATTTTCAGTCGTGCTTTTGACTGTGTCAGTCATAAATTGTTGCTTTCTATTCTATTAAAATCATACAATTTGAGTGAAGTAGTCATAGATTGGTTTTGATTCGTCTACTTGAGTGACAGGTATCAAAGAATTAGGACTGTAGAATGGTACCTTTTTCAGATTGGAAATTAAATTCAGTTGGTGTACCCCAAGGTTCCACTTTGTCTGCTCTATTGTTCTCATTGTATATAAACAGAATAAATGAACCAATTGTTTTTTTGTAGATCGTTGCTTTATGCAGATGATATGCAGTTGTATATTAATTGTGACATTGATAAAATTGATGATGCTGTTAATATGATGAATGTGATCTGGAAGTGTTATTTAAATGGTGCAGTGATCATGGTCTTAATCTGAATATTTCAAAATGTAAGCCAATCATCTTTGGTACTCAAAGACTGTTGTCACAATTAAATTTAGAAAAATATTACACGAGTTAAAATAGATGGAGAAGATCTGGAATACCAGAAAATCCTGTAATTAATTTAGGAATAAGGATAAATAATTCTTTATCATGGACAAGATCAAGTAAAATTATGTCCATAAAAGAGTTTACAGTAGTTTTGTACCAATTTAAGAAATTGTGCTTTAACCCACCTGTTTATGTTAAAAAGTTGTTAGTTATGTCCTTAATTTTTCCTGTTTTTGATTATTTCTTTGGCCGCTTATTGTGATGTAAATAATACGTTAATTACTAAGTTACAGAGAGCACAAAATGCGTGCGTACGGTATATTTATGGTTTGAGATTAGATGATCACGTCACACCATGTTTTATAGAGATTTAGGGTGGTTAAAGATAAAAAGAAAAGGATTGAATATAATGTTTTAACAGTTATGTACAGTATTCTTAAGGAACATAAACCTGATTATTTGTTTGAAAATTATACCAGAATGGATCAAGTACATGCAAGGCAAACGAGATTTGGAAATGTCACGTTACAGTTTCCAAATTCATAGGACTACTACGTACTCCAATTCTTTCCATGTTCAGTCTATAAGAAACACCATGAATACACTGGATGACGATGTAAAAAAATGCTACAAGTAAAGATTGTTTAAAGAAAAATTGAGAGGAATCCTTTTACAGAGATATACCTAATTATTATAAACAATTTAATTAATTTGAGACAAAAGTGTGTTTTTTGTGTGATTATACTGTTTATTGTTATTATAAATTTTTTGTATTTAATAGATTTACATTATTCATATGCAGAAAAATATTTTATTTCTACATTTTGTAAAATTTATTGTTATTATTATTATGTTGATTCTTGATACACAACTTATATAATGTCAATACTTTGATAATTGTGGTAATTTATTTATTTGATTTGTTTTTGTTCTTTTTTTCATGTACAGAAACAGATTTTATTACTATTAATTGTTATTATGTAAAATTTTGTATACAATTTTAGTACAGTTAAAATATTATTGTAAATGATGTATTCGTCACAACTCTGTTTTATTTTGTAATGTATTATTTTGGAGCCTGTCCTGGCGGAAGAGAGTGGACCTATGGTCTAAGCCAGGGCAGGTAAAATAAACGAATTGTCAATTGTCAATTCTCTCTCTCTCTCTCTCTCTCTCTCTCTCTCTCTCTCTCTCTCTCTCTCTCTCTCTCCGTCTCTCTCTCTCTCTCTGGGATGTGAGGAGGAGACCGTAGAGAAATACGTGCTGGCCGTCTCCCTGGACATAGCGGGTTGCATTCGACTCGGCATGGTGGCCAGAAATCTTAAGGGTACTAAGGATGTGGAATTGTTCGAGGAGCTTTGTATTGCCTAATTAGAGATACTTCCAAGGTAGAGATGTGTTTACTCAGGGTAGGAAATGGAGAAGCAGGGAAGAGGATGACTCGAGGGTGCCCACAGGGATCAGTTGTTGGACCACTCCTGTGGAATGTGATGTTCGACAGCCTACTGAGATTAGATCTAGGGGAAGGGAGTAACAATCACACTGCATATGCTGACAATGCACTGCTGTTAGTCAGAGGACAAAGTACACAACAGTTGGCTGATAGAGGTAGTAGGGAGCGTAGAAAAGGTATAGAATGGGGGACAACAAAGGAAGCTGAAGTTTTCAAAAGCAAAAACAGTGACAGTGATGTTGAAAGGAAAGTTGATAAGACCACCTAGGCTGTTAGTGGAAGGAGAATATATACGTTGCAAGAAGGAAATGAAGTACTTAGGAGTGGTTGTAGGACAGAGGATGAGTTTTGAGAAACATGTGGAGGAGGTGTGCGAGAAAATGAAAGGGGTCTACGCCAAACTGGCAGGACAGGCAAGAGCCAATAGGGGTATGACAGGGAGGCACCTTATGATGCTATACAAAGGTTGCGTAGAGCCGGCGATGTTGTACGGTTGTGAGTTCTGGGGGGAAAATGCCCGAAAGATTGCACTGAAGAGGAAATTGCTGAGCATGCAAAGAAGAGTTCTACTGAAGGTAGCAAAGGCATACAACACGGTCTCACATGACGCAATCAGAGTGCTGGCAGGAGTAACACCGATTGACCTGCAAATAGAAGAGAAGGTGAAGAGGTGGGAGGATAAGGAAGAAGGAAGGGACGCCGCTGAGAGCAATGCAGCGAGACGAGAAGAGACTTTGGAAGAATGGCAGAGGCGTTGGCAGAATACCGAAAAAGGTAGGGAAACCTTCGAATACATGCCGGACATCAGAAGGAGACTGCAGCAGAAGTGGGACATGGACCATTACCTGACACAGTTCGTCACTGGTCATGGAAATTTCAAGGCGAACCTCAAGAGGTTTAACCTGGTGGAGGAGGAGAGGTGTGTGAGTGCGGAGAGCTAGAGACCGCAAACCATGTGCTCATGGAGTGTGAACTGTTTGAGGAGGAAAGAAGAGACCTCAGGCAGGTGATGACATCGAAGCATCTAGAATGGAGAAGAGACAACTTTGACTTCGATGAAGAGACAATTAAACAGCTCAGAACCACGACAAGAAGGATTGGGATAAAAAGAGAGGGAAACAGAGTTTGAAAGCTTAGAAGAGATAAATTAATATCCCGATGATTCTCATCGCACAGGGGCGGTGAGATGAGGGGAGACGTGCTGTTAGGCTAGACACAAGCAAGAGTGTCGAGAAGAGGATTAAGTGGCCGAAGCCCGAAGAGAAGAAAGAAGAGGAGAAGGCAAGAGGCCTGGCAAATAAGTCACAGACTTGTGTCAGGGGTGGAGGTGGGAACGAGGGGCTTCGGTCCCAGCACGTCTCTCTCTCTCTCTCTCTCTCTCTCTCTCTCTCTCTCTCTCTCTCTCTCTCTCTCTCTCTCTCTCTCTCTTCTCTCTCTCTCTCTCTCTCTCTCTCTCTCTCATCTCTCTCTCTCTACTCTCTCTCTCTCTCTCTCTCTCTCTCTCTCTCTCTCTCTCTCTCTCTCTCTCTCTCTCTCTCTCTCTCTTCTCTCTCTCTCTCTCTCTCTCTCTCTCTCTCTTCTCTCTCTCTCTCTCTCTCTCTCTCTCTCTCTCTCTCTCTCTCTCTCTCTCTCTCTCTCTCTCTCTCTCTCTCTCTCCTCTCTCTCTCTCTCTCTCTCTCTTCTCTCTCTCTCTCTCTCTCTCTCTCTCTCTCTCTCTCTCTCTCTCTCTCTCTCTCTCTCTTCTCTCTCTCTCTCTCTCTCTCTCTCTCTCTCTCTCTCTCTCTCTCTCTCTCTCTCTCTCTCTCTCTCTCTCTCTCTCTCTCTCTACTCTCTCTCTCTCTCTCTCTCTCTCTCTTCTCTTCTCTCTCTCTCTCTCTCTCTCTCTCCTCTCTCTCTCTCTCTTCTCTCTCTCTCTCTCTCTCTCTCTCTCTCTCTCAGTTGTGCTTGAGCTGCGGTGGCGTGTGGAGCAGACGATCCTTGCTGTGTATGGTAACATAACCTATATCTTGTTACTTTCACTGAACTTTGTTTAAGAAATTTCCAGGCATTCTTAAAGTTTTTGAGGACTTGTTAGTAATTAGTACTATTATTTTTTCTTCTTGTTTTCGTTTGAAGCAATATGAACTGTCAAAGCTGTTCCGAAAAAATAGAGCGATTTCAGAACGATTTTATTACTTGCTCTGAGTGCTGTAATCATTTTCATTTCATCTGCATATCAAGTATGACAGTCGATGAATGTAAATTTATTGTATCAACTAATTCTCACTGGAAGTGTGATATATGTAGTAAGAAGAAGTCTACCAGAGGTGACAACACCCCCATAAAACCGTCCATTGATAAAATTAGGGTCTAAAATAATGATTCCGATTCCGACACAAACAGAAGTAACAATTCCAAAATAGTCTGTTTTAAGTGCACAAAGGGTTTCTCATATAACTCTTATAGAGCTATTTGTTGCAAATTGTGAAGGGAATTATCATTTTAAGTGTGCCAGTATCACCAAAGATGATTATTTAAAACAGCAAACGCAGTGGGTTTGCTTTTCCTGCATTGACAGGAACGTTTGTGATAGTCCCAATCAGTCCAATGAGCTCAGTCCGCTTGGCTTATCTGATAATGTTGATAAGATAATGACGGGTGCTGAAAGTCATGCAACAATGAAGCAGTCTAGAACGGTTAGATAAGATAGTAGAATTTCAAAGCAACAATGAAGCACTCTGGAACTGCAGATAAGATATCGGCGGTCCCTCCACCGGCGCTCGGTCTGGGACTGGGTGATGTTAACAATGCAACAGCTGTTTATTGAAATTTCTAATTTGCGAAGTGAGATTAAGCAGTCTAACGCTGAGATTACTACGTCAATGAATAAATATGGCGAATGGATGGTTGAGAACGGTAAAAGAATGGAGGAATTGAGTAATGTGTTAATTAAAACTGCAGCAGATATTGAAAAATTTGCAGCAGGAAAAACAAATTTAAAAAAATCTAACTCTGAACTTACCGCAAAAGTTAACGCCCTAGAGCAGGCCACTAAAGAAAATGTTGTTGAGATCTTTGGTGTCCCATTTAAACAAACAAGAAAGTCTGTTTGATATCATAAGCAAATTATCGCAGGTTATCGGTTTCAATTTTAACCAAAATATGATAGATAACTGTTATCGTTTCAAGTCATCGTCAGGACTTTTTGGCCCAATTGTTGTTAAATTTGTCCGCAAATTGGTTATGGAGGGCGTTTATGGACTTAAGAAGGAAAAAGAGAAAACGTTAATTCACGGGGACCTGGGTTACATGGACGGAGAATCCTCGCAGATATACGTCAATGAGTGTCTTACTAAGGCCAAAAGACTACTATTGAATGCTGCGCGTCAAGTAAAAACAGACAGACATTACGCTTTCCTGTGGGTGAAGAACGGGAAAATATTTATGAGGAAAAATCAAGGGGATCGTTGTGTCGTAATTAACTGTGAGGCTGACCTTGGCAAATTAATCTGACAGTCCTTATTCTACAATACACTGTTTATTTGTTATATGTTCATTGTCGAGTTGTATGTTGTAAAAATTGTTTTTTATCAATACAATCCAATTGTCACACCGTTTAAATATATGTAAAATACTCTATTTGTACAATTATTATAAGATGAATGCATGTTTTCATTGTGATGTAAGTGTCTTGTTATTTATGGAAACAAATAATATTATAATACGTGGAAATTGGGGCCCTTTAAGTGAACTAAAAAAAAATTTTTTTTGAGTCAAAAAAAACTTTAAAAATATCACATGTGAACGTTGAAAATTTAAGAGCACACAGAGAAGCCTTTCTTAAAGTATTCAGTGATGGTATTTTTGATGTTATAGTAGTAACTGAAACCTTTTTGGACCCGGCTTTGCTATCTGTACCATATATGATTGATGGTTATTGTATCATAAGGCATGATAGGGAAGGAAAGGAGGGGGGAGGTATAGCTGTATACTTTAGAAATAGTCTAAACTTGTAAACTAATAACATCATCCAATCCTAGATATAGTAAGAGAGTTGAATATGTAATATTAGAGGTGACATGTGTATGGAAACTATTATTGTGTGCAGTCTATCGACCGCCTAAAGCAGGAGGGCTTGTAGAGTTGTTCGATGTTTTGGCAAAACCTATTACCTATGTATGACAACTTTGTATTATTAGGGGATCTCAATACAGATCTTAGTACTAATAGAATGTTTGCTGACAAAATTACATTATTAAAATTCTGTTTTGAAACTCTAAATTTAAATGTTTTACCACTGGATACAACTTACCATTTACCAAATAGTGATACTTTGTTGGACCTAATTATTGTAAATAATCTAAACCGAGTGAAGCGGCATGGACAATATCCCATATCTGGTATTTCATACCACGATTTAATTTATTTGGAATTAAATTTAAGGGTTAAGTTACATGTAAATAAAAATAGAATAGTCGTTAGGGATTTTAAAAATGTAAATAACAAAGATTTGCAAAATGAATGTTTTAAACACGATTGGAATGATGTATAGTAGTAACTCTGTAGATGATATGGTTAACATGTTGGAGGAGAGATTGTTATATTTATTTAATAAATTTGTACCTGAAAGAATCATTCACAAGAGAAGAACGCCATGCCCTTGGATAACTAATGAATTAAAGGCATTAATGATACAAAGAGACTCTAAGTATAGGCATTATGTAAGGACAAAAAATAATGTAGTCTGGGAGGAGTATAGACAATTAAGAAATAGAGTTAAGAGACTGCTTAGAGATGCTAGGAATCGACACTTCACTGTATTTCTTAGAGGAACACAAATCTGGTAAAAATGTATGGAGAGTTTTGAATAACCAAGGCGCTGGTAAAGAACAGAAGAATGTATCAGATCCCACTATAGATATAAATGAATTGAACAATTATTTTTGTGGTATTAATCATGGGCATAGATGATAACTTAATTGACTATTATAGGAGTAAGAAAGGGACTAGGGGAGTTTCAGAATTCATTTGTTTTCACTGATGTTAATGTAGATATGATCTGTAAGGAAATCAACGATATCTCCTCCAATGCAATGGGCAATGATGGAATTCCTTTAAAATTTTTAAAATTAGTTTTAATGAAATTAAAGCATGTTCTATGTTTTGTTTTTAATTTCTCACTCACCAGTGGTATATATCCGAGTCGTTGGAAGAGATCATTGATTTTACCTTTGCCTAAGATTCAAAATCCTTTAGAATGTAAACACTACAGGTCCATAAATATTTTGTGCGTTTTAGCAAAAGTACTTGATAAGATAGTTTTTAAGCAGGTCATGTGGCATATGTTGGTGCAAATAATATTTTGTATAAATTCCAATCAGGTTACAGACCCTATTTCAGTACTCAGACTGCCTTGTTGAGAGTAACAGATGATATTAGACACGCCATAGATCAGAGAAAATTAACAATATTGATGCTCCTGGATTTTAGTAGAGCTTTTGAGTGTGTAAACCATAAACTCTTATTATCTGTACTCGAATCTTACAACTTTGGAGACATTGTAATTAGTTGGTTTAGTTCTTATTTGAACTAATAGACTTCAACAAGTAAAAACTTGCAGTGGAGGGCTATCTGAATGGCAACATAACCCTGTTGGGGTGCCTCAGGGGTCAACTATGTCATCTTTGTTGTTTACCCTGTATATCAACCGAATTGATGAACCTGTAAAATTTTTTGTAGGACAATGCTCTATGCCGATGACATGCAAATGTACATTCACTTGCTCCTTAGATACTATTGATAACGCTGTGAACCAGATAAATGCAGACTTAGTTATGTTATGTAAGTGGTTGCAAAGATCATGGGCTAAGTCTGAACGCATCTTAAATGCAAACCAATAGTATTAGGAACATCAAGGATGTTATCTAATGTGAATTTGAATGTTATTTTACCTGTAGCAATAAATGGTATGGTACT